>NC_057803.1:89401107-90001107 GCF_018294505.1 Triticum aestivum | reverse complement strand
TATCTTCTCCTTTTTGTCTTCTCCACAACCACCATTCTATTCCACCTATAGTGCTATGTCCATGGCTCACGCTCATGTATTGCGTGAAGATTGAAAAAGTTTGAGAACATCAAAAGTATGAAACAATTGCTTGGCTTGTCATCGGGGTTGTGCATGATTTAAATATTTTGTGTGATGAAGATAGAGCATAGCCAGACTATATGATTTTGTAGGGATAGCTTTCTTTGGCCATGTTATTTTGAGAAGACATGATTACTTTGTTAGTATGCTTGAAGTATTATTATTTTTATGTCAATATTAAACTTTTGTCTTGAATCTTTCAGATCTGAATATTCTTGCCACAATAAAGAAGATTAAATTGATAAATATGTTAGGTAGCATTCCATATCAAAAATTCTGTATTTATCATTTACCTACTCGAGGACGAGCAGGAATTAAGCTTGGGGATGCTGATACGTCTCCAACATATCTATAATTTTTTATTGTTTCATGCTATTATATTATCTGTTTTGGATGTTTATGGGCTTCATTATACACTTTTATATTAATTTTGGGACTAACCTATTAACCGGAGGCCCAGCCCAAATTGTTGTTTTCTTGCCTATTTCAGTGTTTCAAAGAAAAGGAATATCAAACGGAGTCCAAACGGAATGAAACCTTCGGGAGAGTTATTTTTTGAATGGAAGCAATCCACGAGACTTGGAGTAGACGTCAGGGAAGCTTCAAGGTGGCCACGAGGCAGGGAGGTGCGCCCTACCCCCCTGGGCGCGCCCCCCACCCTCATGGGCCCCTCGTGGCTCCCCTGACCGACTTCTTTCGACTATATATGTCCATATACCCTAAAAACATCGAAGAGCAGAATAGATCGGGAGTTCCGCCGCCAGAAGCCTCCGTAGCCACCGAAAACCAATCTAGACATGTTCCGGCACCCTGCCGGAGGGGGGAATCCCTCTCCGGTGGCCATCTTCATCATCCCGGCGCTCTCCATGACGAGGAGGGAGTAGTTCTCCCTCGGGGCTGCGGGTATGTACCAGTAGCTATGTGTTTGATCTCTCTCTCGTGTTCTTGAGTTGGCACGATCTTGATGTATCGCAAGCTTTGCTATTATATTTGGATCTTATGATGTTTCTCCCCCTCTACTCTCTTGTGATGAATTGAGTTTTCCCTTTGAAGTTATCTTATCAGATTGAGTCTTTAAGGATTTGAGAACACTTGACGCGTGTCTTGCATGTGCTTATCTGTGGTGACAATGGGATATCACGTGATCCACTTGATGTATGTTTTGGTGATCAACTTGCGAGTTTCGTGACCTCGTGAACTTATGCATAGGGGTTGGCACACGTTTTCGTCTTGACTCTCCGGTAGAAACTTTGGGGCACTCTTTGAAGTTATTTGTGTTGGTTGAGTAGATGAATATGAGATTGTGTGATGCATATCGTATAATCATACCCACGGATACTTGAGGTGACGTTGGAGTATCTTGGTGACATTAGGGTTTTGGTTGATTTGTGTCTTAAGGTGTTATTCTAGTACAAACTCTATGATAGATTGAACAGAAAGAATAGCTTCGTGTTATTTTACTACAGACTCTTGAATAGATCGATTAGAAAGGATAACTTTGAGGTGGTTTCGTACCCTACAATAATCTCTTCGTTTGTTCTTTGCTATTAGTGACTTTGGACTGACTCTTTGTTGCATGTTGAGGGATATTTATATGATCCAATTATGTTATTATTGTTGAGAGAATTTGCACTAGTGAAAGTATGAACCCTAGGCCTTGTTTCAACGCATTGCAATATCGTTTGTGCTCACTTTTATCATTAGTTACCTTGCTGTTTTTTATTTTTTCATATTACAAAAATCTATATCTACTATCCATATTGCACTTGTATCACCATCTCTTCGCTGAACTAGTGCACCTATACAATTTACCATTGTATTGGGTGTGTTGGGGACACAAGAGACTCTTTGCTATTTGGTTGCAGTGTTGTTTGAGAGAGACCATCTTCATCCTACGCCTCCCGCTGATTGATAAACCTTAGGCCATCCACTTGAGGGAAATTTGCTACTGTCCTACAAACCTCTGCACTTGGAGGCCCAACAACGTCTACAAGAAGAAGGTTGTGTAGTAGACATCAGTCATATTAGTGTAAAGCGAATGAAGAAACTCCATGCAGATGGGCTTTTGGAATCACTTGATTATGAATCATTTGATACTTGAAAAATATGCCTAATGGGCGAAACTCCATTCTCTGGAACAATGGAGCGAGCTAATGACTTATTGGAAATAATACATACCGATGTATGTGGTCCAATGAGTGTTGAGGCTTGCAGCGGGCATCGTTATTTTTTGACCTTCACACATGATTTGAGCAGATATGGGTATATCTACTTAATGAAACACAAGTGTGAAACATTTGAAAAGTTCAAAGAATTTCAGAGTGAAGTGGAGAATCATTGTAATAAGAAAATAAAGTTTCTACGATCTGATCGCAGAGGTGAATATTTGAGTTATGAGTTTGGCCTTCATTTAGAATATTTTCACAACTCACGCCACCTAGAACACCACAACGTAATGGTGTGTCCGAACGTTGTAACAGTACTTTATTAGATATGATGCGATCTATGATGTCTCTTACTGATTTACCACTATCGTTTTGGGGTTATGCATTATAGACAGCTACGTTCACGTTAAATAGGGCACCATCTAAATCTGTTGAGACGACACTGTATGAACTATGGTTTGTCAAGAAACCTAAGTTGTCGTTACTTCAAAATTTGGGGTTGCGACACTTATGTCAAAAGGCTTCAGCCTGATAAACTTGAACCCAAATCGGAGAAGTGCGTCACAAATGGGTACATCTTCAACCACAGATCCGAAAGGCAAGATCTTTGTTGCCAAAAATGGATCCTTTCTAGAGAAGGAGTTTCCCTTGAAAGAAGTGAGTAGGAGGAAACTAGAACTTGATGAGGTAATTGTACCTTCTCCCACCGCCCGCCATCGCCGCTCGCCGGTGCAATGCCGGCGCAGGCGAGGGCCAGGACAAGAGCGAGGCCGCGGATACGGCTCCGGGTCGGCAATGCAGGAGGAGGCTTCATGGTCGCCCGTGACGATCAAGCCTTGTCTGTATGGTGGTTGACTGTATCCGAATGTTTGGCTCGTGGGCGGCGAAGGCTGTATGGATGGATCTGAGCTCGTGCCAGTGGCCGCCCTTTTATGCAATGCACGGACCAACGATATAGCACAGTATTGACGATCTTCGTTGGTGATGGCGTCTTAAGGCTCCGGATTTTGTTTGGCGAGGAGTCGCGGCCATTAATTTTGCCAGGATGGTTTGATTCTTGCATTGATTTTGGGGCTCGATCCTGTATTAACTGGATGTTTATGATGTTTTGATTTTTTCGACCCGTTGAGCATAAACGGCGTAGTCAATCAGCCATCACCATCTTTTCATGATTTGACCAGCTACCACCTGCTAATTGTGTTGCTCAGTCCCTCCCCCATGACCGGTACCAAAATCCTCTACAGATAGAAGAACCATAGGTTCATGCGAACCCTTCATTTTTACTCCCTCCATACCAAAATACTCGTCGTGGTTTTAGTTCAAATTTGAACTAAAACCACGACGAGTAATTTGGAACGGAGGGAGTACAATTTACCTACGTTTCAGTCAGCTGAAATTTCACTTTGGGTCAATCGATTTTGTGGCCATTGGATTTTTCTCTGAGATTCGTCCTGCATTTTTTTCCTGATCTGTGTTGTTTATTCTGTGAGCTTTCTTTTCTGACTGGCCACTTATTTGGGTCGGTCGATTTCCTTCTGGCCCGAAGCCCTATGCGTTTGGTTGAAGGTACCATATGAATGGGTTTGGACCATCCAGTTTTTTGGGGATGGAACCATTCGATTCATGTTTTTGGCTGTATATAAGAGCTGAGCTAATTATTTGGGATAGGACCATCAGTCATGCTCACATGATCATGCATGCAATGGGTGACCATATGATTCGACCAATTTCTTAGGGTGGGATGGTTCAGCATCTTCAGAGCATATTATCTATCTTTTTTAGTGGAACCATTCAAGTGCTTTATAACCAAACATGTCTATTTTTTGAACGATCCCAACCCATCCATGGCCACCCTTGCAATCAAACACACCGGTGCGATCCAGCCCTCCTCTATCTCCATTTGTTTTTAATATTTTTTTTGTTTTTGTATGCTTTTGCTTTTGTTTTTCTGTTTCTCTTAGTTTTTTTTGAGTGGTTCTATTTCTCTTAGTTAGTTGGTTTTATTTTTAATTTGTGGACTAGCAAGATGCCCGTGCATTGCACGGAACATCAGGATGCATTTTTTTACAAAACACCTGTTGTGATTGACCTATGCAGGAGTAATCCCATGTGTAAAAACTAATGATATCTCAAGAATTTTATAGGAAAAATGGTATCCCGAGAATTTCATCGAAAGAATGATATCTCGAGAAAAATGAGAGATAAGGTGAGGAGGAGTGGGGCGTGGTGGTGACTGGTGGTCGGACTGGGCGGAGGCATGGGGATGGACGGCGCCGGCAGCGGCCACCATGCCAGATTGTTCCAGAGACTTCCTTTTTGAATTGCTCGGCAATGAGGTTGTGGGAGATAAGGATGAACGAGGCAAGGCCTTATCTGTAAATGTGGAGAGAGGTGCGGTTTTTTTTGTAAAATTGTCATAGTTTGCATTTTATCCGTTAGATATAGATCGGACGATCTATATTACAAGATGGCAGTCACGCCATTATCACCAACTCGTTTTTTTATAAGAGTAGAGATATTTATGGGATGTTGGATGAGTGTAATTTACACACATAAATAATTTTGCAAAATGTGTGAAAATTACAGTACTATATGATTATTGCTTGTGTACTAAAAAAGTGTAATTTAAGAGCGAAGTTGTTTGCAAGTTTTGCAAAAAACATTATTATTTTTTAATGGGTAGTAATAATGCTACTAATTCATTCTCCTTATTGTAATTTATTTATATATTTTTGTTTCTTCATAAAGGGTAATACTAATGACACTAATTTGTTCTTTCTTAGAAAACCTTATTATTTTGATTTTTTTAGTTTCTATTTTACTTTATTTATATGAAAGGGTAATACCAATGTTAATAATTCATTCTTCCTTACAAAACCTCATTATTTGGATTGTGCTCTAGTTTTTATTTCATTTTTAAGAGTAATGCGTAATCCACTAATTCATTCTTTCTTGAAAACTTTGGTATTTTGGTTTTTTAGTATTACTTTATTTCTATCATTCTTTAATAATAATACCAATGCCGCAAATTCATTTCTTCTCAGGAAACTTTCTTTTTATGAAAATTACACTATTATATTCTTATTCCCGCATGTTATAGAAAGCGCAACTTCTGTGCAAATTCTTTGCAAAATATTGCATTATTTTACTATTATTTTCAGCTCTTTCTTCTTAACCGGAAACCAATGACACTAATTCATTGCTTCTTAGAAAACTTCACTATTTTAATTTTGCTTAAATTTTTATTTCATTTTTTATTCTTTAAGGGTAATACCAATACCTCTAATTCATTCCTACTCATGATTTTTTTGTGAAATTTCACTATTTGTGCTTATTTTGCATATTATAAAAAGGGCAATTTCTATTCAAACCGCATGCAACTTTTTTTTCATGTCTTTCACTTTTCTTTCTTCTTAATTGGTAATACCGATACCACATATTCATTATTTTGATCCAGAAAAGTACAAAAACCATGGATCAAATACCAATGCCACTAATTCATTCTTTCTTTGGAAAGTTTTCTTTTTGCGAAAAAACAATGTTATGTGTTTATTCTTGCATATTATAACAAGGGTGTCTAGAACTCAGTCGACTGAGACTTAACAAAGTCTCAGTCGAGTGATGTCAGTGTTTTTTTTGCTACAAGCGGCATGGCTGGATGCTACAAACGGCGACGAAATATGTTGCGATGGTATTGCAAGCACCAACAAAAAAATGCTACAGCCATTCTAACTAAAATGCTACAATCGTCAATGAAGGATGTTGCAACCGGTGAGATGACGTGCTACAACCGATGAGAGGCGACATGCTACAACCAGCAAGACCGATGTTGCAACTGGTAGGAAAAAATGTTGCAAACGATGGCATAAAATGTTGCATGGTTGACTGAGACTTGGTTAAATCTCAGTCGACTGATTTTTAGCAGACCCGTTATAACAAAGCGCAATTTATGTGCAGATTGTGTGCAAATTTTGTCTTTTTTTAGTTTTTATATTATTTTCTTTCCTATTTAAGGGTATTTTTGCTTCATTTTCTATTTCTGTTTTTCTGTTTCTCTGGTTTTTGTTTTTCCCTTTTTCATCCCTTTATTGGTTATTGTTGTTTTTTTGTGGGTTTTTGGCTGAGTGTAATTATATACAAACAAATACTATATCATATGTGCCTAAATTTCGTGACTATATGATTACTTTTGCATATTACGATAAAGTGCAATTTCGGTGCATAGTTGTGCGCAAGTTTTTTAGTTGTCTTTCTTCCTAAAGGAAATACATTATTTCAGTTACACTATGTGGAAAAAATTCACAATTATGTGTTTATTATTGCATATTAGAACAAAAAACAATTTATGTGCAGATTGTGTGCAAATTTTGTCATTATTTTGTTCTAGTTTTTTATATCATTTTATTTCCTATTTAAGTGTATTTTTGCTTCATTTTCTATTTCTGTTTCCATGGTTTTTTCTTTTTTCTTTCCTTTATTGGTTATTGTTGTTTTGTGTGTTTTTGGCTGGGTGTAATTATATACAAACAAATACTATATAATATATGCCAAAATTTCATGACTATATGACTATTTTTGCATATTACGATAAAATGCAATTTAGGTGCATTGTTGTGTGCAAGATTTTCTTAGTTTTCTTTCTTCTTAAAGAAAATACATTATTTCAGTTACACTCTGTGAAAATTATAGTAGAATGCAAAAACTGCACTATATATGCTTATTCTTTGCATTTTTTAAAACGGAAGTGCTCTGCACACGATCCCTTCACGCACGATTTGTGCACGACATGATTTGAAGCCACACAAATTAGAAAAATGGGGCAATTCAATGGTGTAGGTCACATGTCGTCTGTGGATAGTGCATGAATCCATCGTGTGCATAGCAGTACTGTTCATTTTAAAATGTGTAATATCGGTGCAACTTGGTATAATTGACAACTCATTATAATTAAAACCATGTTTCAAGCAATCGACCATGTTTCTTCTTTTCGTTATCAGGTTAACAACTCAGCATAATTAAAACCGTGCTACTCATGCAACTCCCTTCTTGATTAAGCTGCATCCCTATGATTAATTTACAGACTTGGAACTATGTATATTACCATCTGTACAATGGTTTTCTATGGAAGTCTTTGTACTAATTCATAGGGAGTGTGCATGTGTTGTTGGGTTCTTTCCACTGTCCATATCACCATGCATTGCGTGTTGTGATGCTTGTGGTTTGGTTGCATGTGGCAAAGCTGACATTGGACGTATTGGTAAGAGTGGCCAAAGCCAGGGTGTCCACCGGCACAGGAGCATGTTGGGCTTGCGATTCAGCAAACACGTCAATCATTAGAGAAACCAGAACGGTGCATTCAACTCCTCCTTGCCGCTCAACTGAAATGAGTATGGGCCAGTCGACTGGCCCAAAAAGAAAAGTCAGTCGATTGACCTGTAGCCGCTTCCTCGTTCTTACTTAGCAAAAGTACAATGTTTTCTGTACATAGTTTACGGATAGGAACTTGCTGGGGCAAAATTTCAGTCAAAGTATGGTCATTTAGGAATTCAAGTTACCAGAGGAAAAAAAAAACTAACTTATGAAATATGAAGCCACATGCACTCTGAAAAACAACATAACTTAAGAAATACGAAGCTACACGCATTCTAAAAGTCTACTAATGATCCAAAGTAGTTCAAGATTCTCAACAACTTGATGATGTGACCATAAAAAACATAAAATACAACATAAATATTGTTAGCATGGTACTAGTGTCTCTGATTATGATGGTTCAGTTTACAAGATCTACTCCTTACAAGCACATATGTGTCGAACTTGAGGGAAAGGGGAAAGGGAAGCTAGGTTTGTATGGTAGTAGGTATAGCCGCCACCGCCGTGTCATGTCTGATCAGTCTTCAATTCCCTTCCTGAACGCGTGTTCCACTCCTTATACTTCCTGTGTGGAGTTCACCCACTAGCTACCAGTCACTTGCTAGTAAGGCCTTCTCGCTCGCTTTGTTGGGGCTTGAGCTACATCTCCTTCAGGCTCTATTAGTTGTTGGGCCGATGGTGTCTTACTATTTAGTGACGCTAACACCCTCCCCTGTTTGAGTTGCGACTTGTCCCCAAGCCGCAACACGGGGAAAATGAGAATAGAGTCAATTAATCACCACCATCTTTTCATGATTTGACCAGCTACCACTTGCTAATTGGGTTGCTAGTCCCTCCCTCGTGACCGATACCAAAATTCTCTGCATATAGAACTATAGCTTCATGTGAACCCTTCGTATTTACTTAGCAAAATTACAATGCTTTCTGCACATAGTTTATGGATGGAAACTTATTCGAGCAAAATTTAGATAAAGTATGGTCATTTGCTGCAGTGGCTGATTCAAGAATTCAAGTTATTTGTGGCGAAAAACTAACTTATGAAATACGAAGCCACGGGCACTCTGCAAATCAACCTAACTTAAGAAATATGAAGTAACTTGCACTCTAAAAATCTACTAGATGATGTAACCATCAAAAGACATAAGATACAACATAAATATCATGGAGGACTGCTATCATGGAGTGCGGCTTCTTGAATATATCTGTCTCGCACCAAGTATTCTAATAGTTTGAATTCATATGTTGATTTTCTTTGTTTCTTTCTTGGTTTCTTAGTTTATTGTGACTTCTTTTTGTTTCTTTGTCAATTTCAAAAGTTTTTTCTTTTCTTTCTTCTTTTCTTATTTTTCTTTAGATATTTGTTTATTTCTTGTATTTCATCGGCTTTCTTTCTTTTCTTTGTTTCTTTCTCGATTTTTATTGTTTTTTCAATACATGATGTATATTTTTAAATTACAATTTTTAATACTTCTTTGAATAACATGGCTAAAAAAATTTGAATACACGGTGAACATTTATTTCATGCTACTAAACATATTTTCACACACAATGTACATTTTTTGTATACATCAGAAACAGTTTTTACACATTTACAAAATTTAAGTGTATTTTTTATGTCTACTTTTATCTAATGTATGTTGTGCATTTTTTGTCAAGAACATTTTCTTATAGACATTTACCATTTTTTTTCATACAGATTTGTATATTTTTTGGATTACATTTTTCAGATAAATGAGAAAAAAATTCTACCTAGATTTTAAATTTTTCAAAGGCTTGATTAACATTTTTAAGCATATGATCAACATTTTTCCATACACATTGCATATATTTTCTATACATGACAAACATTTTTCTATACAGCTTTAACTTTTTTGAATTCCTCGATTAACATTTCTAAGTACATGATCAACTTTTTTCATACACATGCTATACAATTTTTGTTTACATGAGAAACATCTTTTCCATAGATCTTTAATATTTTTAAATGTTTTATTAACATTTGCCAAAAAATATATGATTTTTTTGGTAATAGGTATTTCTAATATTTGAAAATATAAACAAAATTGAAAAAAAAGAGGTTCTGGCATGTGGCCTCTTGAACTGGGCCGGCCTAGTTTTGCGCTCGCCTTCATACACGAGGCTGCCCTACGTTACACAATAAACGAGGGGAGCAACTAGTTAACGAGCGCTCCTTCGGGAGCCTCGCAACGATCAGCGTCACTTGGCGCGCTCTCAGTCATTCGCCACGTGTCGCGTTTTGGACGCTCGCTTCAGATTTTGTTTTTTTTTATTTTTCCGCGCGCGTTTTCGGCTTTTTAAACGGTTTTTTTGGGGTTTCGATGTTTTGGTTTTTTCCCAGTCTTCCTTAGCTTTTCGACCAAAAAAAATTTTGTAAACTTTTTTTACGCGAAAAAACGCGTTGTCTTTTTTTCTTTCAAGAAAAATCATGGTTTTTCTTCCGCGAGAGGCACGGTTGTGTTTTAGCAAAAGTCACGGCCGTGCCTTTCGGAAACAAAAAAAAACGTGTTTTCTTTTTTTTCTTTCGCGAAAAGTCATGGTTTTTCTTCCGTGAGAGGCACGGTTGTGCTTTCGTGAGAGTCACGGCCGTGCCTCTTGGAAAGGGAAAAACAAAATGCGTTTTCTGTTTTTTTTTTCTTTCGCGAGAGTCATGGTTTTGCTTCCGCAAGAGGCACGGTTGTGCTTTCGCGAAAGTCACGGCCGTGCCTCTTGGAAAGGGAAAAAATACGTGTTTTCTGTTTTTTTTCGCGAGAGTCACGGTTTTGCTTTCGCCAGAGGCACGGTTGTGCTTTCGCGAGAGTCACAGGCGTGCCTCTTTCGAAAAGGGAAAAAAACATGTTTTCTGTTTTTTTTCCTTCCACGAGAGTCACGGTTTTGCTTCCACGAGAGGCACGGTTGTGATTTCATGAGAGGCACGGGCGCGCCTCTTTCAGAAAGAGAAAAAAACGTGCTTCCGGTTTGGTTTTTTCGTCCGATTTTTTTCATGAAAAAAAGTTCGTCAAAACCTATTAACATGGGATCTAATTTTGAAGATCTCAACGCGAGGAATTCAATGATGAAAACGGTTTGAGATTTGGACGCACGGTTTAAGAGATAAAACGTTTTGAATAAATGGATCTACGAAAAAAGAGAAAACTCCTAGGTTGCGACAAGTGACGCGCTACATGTGCGTCATTTGTCATAACCGGGAAAGGTGGAGTGTTCTTTGTAACGAGTACTTTAAGTAATTTCAATAAACGAGACATAGGGTTCGCTAAAAAAACGATACATAAGGGCGCTCTTGTTTAGCACAGTTCGCGCGGAATTGCGGACGTCCTATAGGCTGCTCCATGCGGCAAATAGCTCTGCTTCGCACATGCGACTCAACTACTAGGCCAGCCCACGAAGATCGAGATCTACATCCAACGCGCACTATGGTGCAAAAAAACCGCTGTCGCAGGGATTCATTTTTTTTAAACTTGTGAGCAATTTACGAAACTGGAACATTTTTTAAACTCCGGGAAAATAGAAATGAATTTTTTTTTGCAATTTGCGAACAAATTTTGTAAACGGCAACACTTTTTAATGCATGAGCATTTTTTGAAAAGAAGTGAAAATTATAAACAAAAGCATTGCAGTATTTTTTGAAAATCCCGAACATCTTTTGAAATTATGTTTTTTTATTTGAAAAATGACCATTCTTTGCAATTTCAAACGTTTTTTAAAAGTAAGAACATTTTTTAGAAAATTAAGAACAAAGTTCGAACATGCAATTATTTTTAAAAAGTGAAAATAACCTTGAAAGAAAAAGGAAAATGAGAACAGAAAACAAAAAAGAAAGAAAAAGAAAAAGAAACAGAAACAGAAAAGAAAAAAAGAAAAAAAGAAACAGAAAAACCGGTAAAAGAAACAAAAAACCGTCTCAGGTTCCCAAAACCGGCTGGCTAGTTGCGGTTGTACATGCACTGTCTACGCAAAACTGGGCTGGCCCATTGCACCGCTGCTCGGTCGCTCGCCTGTGCAAAGGCCGACAGTTTGACGCAAAGCACGCCAAACAGGATATTCCATAGAAATTATAAAAAACCGAGTTGATGATAATGGTGTGCTTGCCATTTTATAATATTGACCGTTCGATATATATCTGATGAATAGAAAGCAAATTATGGCAATTTTACAAAAAGATACCCGCACCTCTCTCCACATTTGTAGATAAGGCTCTCCCTCGTTCATCTTTATCTCCCACAATCTTATTGTTGAGTAATTAAAAAAGGAAGCCTCTGGGATAATCTGGCATGATGGTCGCTGCCGGCGTCGTCCATCCCCATGCCTCCGCTCAGTCCGACCACCAATCACCACCACGCCCCACCTCCTTCTCACCTTATCTTTTCTCTTTCTCGAGATATCATTAGTTTTTACACATGTGATTACTCCCGCATGGGTCAATCACAACAAGTGTTTTTTTGTAAAAAAAATGCATCTTAATGTTCTGTGCAATGCACGGGCATCTTGCTCCATAGGAATTGCCAATGTGGGCGGGAGTTGGTTTCCTTTTCGAGGATAAAAAAGGAGCAGTGGCCGCTAACATTGCGAGCACTGCTATACCATGCTTCATGCGAGCCTTTTTTTCTTGACGGTTCCCACACTTTATTAATTGGAAACTATGTTCATAAGGATACAAAAAGGGTCATGAGGGGATAGAAGCCATAAATGACGACCCTGTGGAAGTAAGATAGAAAATTTAACAAGATTGTGCACCTCTAGATTCAAAGCACGACCTTCAAACACAGAATCACAACTAGCAAAGTACCCTCTTCTATTGTTTATCCCCTTGACGATTGTGATATGGGAGCTACCTATCCCTTTTATGGAAGCTTCATGCGAGCCTTATGGGAGCTTCGCCTGAAGTGCTCTTTCATGGGCTCAGCCCAGTACTATTCTAGGAGGAAAAGCTTCGGCTAGTCTACTCGTAAACCCGACATACTGATGCATTTTTTTACTTTTGTTATAATTATGAAATAGTCTATATATGAATGTATATCCAAATTGGATTCCCTTTTTGTGCTATATATCGCTTAGGCTTTACTTTTTTCCTTTTCCGCCCTTTCCTCTTTTTGTTTGATAGGGTCTTCGTTTTATTCTAGTTCTAATCCCATCGTTTTTCTAAAATCACTTTAATTAAAATTTTAAATAATTAACATCCCACTTAAAAATATGTTCATGCAGTGCCAAAAGAGTTTTCCACGACTTTTGAATTTTTAGAGCAATAAAAAAATATCATTTAATAATACAATATAAAAATATTAGCGATGTTTAAAAAAATTGTAACATTTGAAAAATATGGAATTTAAAAATTGTCCACGACTTTCAAAAAATGTTGTTAAATTTTTATAAAAATAATTTATACAATGTAAAAAAACGTTAGCATAGTTTTCCAAAAAATTTCATACCATTCAGAAAACATTGGACGTGTATTTGAGAAATGTTTAACATGTATTCAACAAAATGTTCAAAGCATATACTATTTTTTTGCATGTATATAAAAATATTCCATGATATTACAAAAAAAATGCACATTGTAAGAAAGTAGACATATATTGAAAAATTGGAATACCGAAAAAAGAGAGAAAAATGCTAAGAAGCACAAACAAATGCTAAGACTGGTTTTTTTTGCAGGGAATTTAGAGAGCTTTATTATGCAAAAGCGTTCTCTGAACAATCAGCCAGGAGGCTGCTTATCAGGAAGCTGGGAGTCTCAGTAAGCCAACTCTCAGTCACAGCTAATGTGCAAGCTCGTTTGGCACACAAATGCGCTGGACTGTTGGCTGACCTGTTTATATGCTGAATTACAAAAAGTGTAAAACTAAGAACTAGCTCTCCTATTTCTGATAAGATAGATGCCACAACAGAGCGAGAGTTGAGGCGAGTTTTCCAAAGGTTCACTACCTCCAGGCAATCGGTCTCCATCACCACATGTGTATAGCCCCGTAGATTTGCAAAAATAACACCGTCGCGAAGAGCCAAAGCTTTTGCGATCACTGGGTCTGTTACTCCCGGATATGGTTTACACCATACACCCAGGAGTGCATTGGCAGAACGTGCGACGCCCCCAACGCCGGCGAAATCATCATCCATGGCAATAGCTGCGTCTGTATTGATCTTCACTTGCTCGATGTCCGGAGGGCGCCAGCCAAACCCCGGCAAAACTGGACGTTGTTGCCGCGGGATATCCAAGAGCGCGAGGGCCTCTTTAGTTAACCGAACCGAAGTGGCTGGATCAATCGGATCTCTATCATGGGTCATTCTGTTACGAGAATGCCATATAGTCCACATTACTGTAATTATGGATGCTCGCTCACTAGCAGTGACCATTGCTTCACATAAAATGTCCTTCGCCCATGTACTAGGATGCATCCGTGGGAGTTTTATATCTAGCAGGGATCTTGCTTCTGTCCAAAAACGTTTTGCATGCGAGCACTTGATTAGTGCATGGTACAGATCCTCATCCATGGCATGACATATTTTGCACAAGCTCACATCACGTATGTGTCTGTATTTCAGTGTGCATTCATCCAGGAGAATACCACGTATAACTCGCCATCAAAATACTCTGACTTTGGGAACCACTTTGAGAGACCAAATAGCTTTCCACAACTGTTCTTGACCCGTTGAAGATCCTGTAACCCGCCCTTCATCTCGAGCTAAACGCTCTTTTTGATTCACTAGAGCTCGGTACGCCGATTTAACAGTGTATATGCCTGATTTCTCGTGTGTCCACACTAGAAAATCCTCACCACCACCTTGCCGTAACGGAATATTGAGAATAGCCTGGGCATCTGGTAGGATAAAAGTTTGCTGAACCAACTCGCATCGCCATGACCAATTTTGTGTGTCAATTAGGTTGCTAACCAGTTGCACATGTGTGTTGTCTGGTTTGATCATAGGAGACATAGTAGGGGTAGAAGGGATCCACTTATCTGTCCATACATCAATTGAAGTCCCATCACCAACTCGTCGAATGAGTCCTGCCTGAAGTGCCTCTCGACCAGCAACAATCGCTCACCATGTAGCCGAAGCAGCCTTAGGAATAGTGGCGTGCATAAATTCCATATCAGGAAAATATCTCCCTTTCAAAACTCTAGCACAAAGTGAAGTGGGACTGGTAATAAATCTCCATCCATGCTTCCCCAATAGAGCCAAATTAAAAAGATGCAGATCACGAAAACCCATTCCGCCTCTGCATTTTGGTGTCGCAAGATTTTTCCAAGATATCCAGTGTAGAGATCTTCTATCAATGGAGCTACTCCACCAGTATCTCGCCATGTTTGAAGTAAGGCTCTTACACACCTTTTTTGTCAGCAGAAAGCAACTCATACTGAATGTGGGAATGGATTGGATGATAGACTTTAGCAATGTCTCCCTTCCCACACACGCAAAGAGCCTTTCATACCAACCTCGCATCTTGCTTCTTGAGCGCTCACAAATGTGATGAAAGGTGCCACTGGTAATCTTTCCAACCGCAGTCGGAAGCCCAAGATATCGCTCGCTAAATGCTTCCACGTGAACACCAAGTGTAGTTTTTAGAACTTGCCGAATAGTACGAGGAGTGTTCGGACTAAAAAAGATGGCACTTTTTTCTCTGTTAACACATTGTCCCGAACTCTCCCCATAAATTCGCAAAATATCATTGAGTCTTTCTGCACTCTGCACATTTGCACTAAGGAATATTAGACTGTCGTCTGCAAAGAGTAAATGACTTACCCATGGTGCTCAAACTTGTTCTGATTCCTCTATCAATGTGACCATATGATTTAAGCAGTGAAGAAAAGCCCTCGGCACAAAGTAAGAAAAGAAACGGTGATATAGGATCACCCTGTCGGAAACCTCTGGATGGAGTAAAATATGGTTGAAGTTCTCCATTGATCCGGACCGAGAACCGAACAGAAGTGACACACTTCATGATTAATCTGACAAAAAAGATGCTAAAGCCCAATCTCACGAGCACCGCCTCAAGATAATGCCACTCAATGCGGTTGTAGGCTTTCATTATATCAAGTTTTAAAGCACATGCAAAATTCTTCCCCTTCTTCCTCTTTTTCATTGTGTGGATATTCTCAAAAGCGACCAACACATTATCAGTAATTAAGCGCCCGGGAACAAACGCACTCTGCTCTTCACTTATTATCTCATCCATGCATCCCCTCATACGATTTGTTATTACTTTAGCAGCTATCTTGTATAACACGGAACAAAGGGCAATAGGGCGATACTGGGAGATCATCTGAGGATATCGTACCTTAGGTATAAGGGTAATAGACGTGTCATTCAAACCCACTGGTAGGTCACCCCCATTAAGAAAATCCAGCACTGCTTTAGTTACATCGTCTTTAAGCAACTTCCAGTGCCGCTGATAAAATCCTGTTGTAAAACCATCCACGCCGGGGGCCTTTGAAGAGGCCATCTGAAATAGAGCTTGCGAGACTTCCTCCGCTGTAAATGGTTTGTCCAGGACCTGATTCATTTCCGGCGATACTTTCACCGGAATGTGTGCCATCAACTCGCTCATATCAAACTGCCCCTGGGACGTGTACAGGTGTTCATAGAACGACTGAATCTCTACCTTATCATCTTCCGCGTTCAAACATACAGTACCATCAGCTCGTCCCAGCCCACTAATCCGGTTCATGCGCTGATGTTGTTTTGCTTGAGCCTGAAAATACCCTGTGTTTCTATCACCAGCGTGAAGCCACAACACCCTAGAGCGTTGCTTTATCCACGGTTCTTCCTTCCGAAGGGCCTCCCTTAATTTAACCACAGTACGTTTCTCCTCATCAGATGGACCCCGGCCAATGGACTGTCTTCTAAGTTTGTCCAATTTCTTCTGAAGTTGTCTGACAGTGCGTGCAAGACAGCCAAACTCTTGTGCTCCCCACGGTTCAAGCTTCCGTTGGAGCGCTCCCAGCGATTCGATAATGCCTTGTAGCCCTGGCCCACGGTTCTGGCTACGCCACGAATCGGTTACCAATTAATCATAGTCAGAGTGTGTTTGCCAGACATTCTCGTATGGAAACTGTATAATGGACCTTCTGAATACCAGATTAATGGTCCGGTCCACTAATGAGCGCCCCAAACGCCAGAGGCGAGGCGAGGCTAGGCTACATCTCACAATAACATATTAAGTTTTTTTAGGAAACTGTAAACCTTTATTAAGGACCTGTTCGGAGCCACTCCGCTCCACAACTCCGCTCCGGGAGCGGGCGGAGCAGCGCCGAACGGTACAACTCCGCGGAGTCGAAAGAGCGGAGCGGAGCAGTTCGCAGTTGAATTTCACGGAGTTGCTGAAACCGAGCTCCCCACCACGACTCCCTCACTTTCCCCCTCCCCAACCTACCGGTTCGATCCAATCTGAGCGAATCCCAGGGTCCTCCCCCGACCATGGAACCCTAGCGTTGCGCCGCCGCCGCCGCAGTTCCCCGGCCACCACTGCAACCTCGCCATCTCCTCGCCCCCCTCGTCATCCCCGGCCAAATTCTCACCCCTGCAACCTCGCCATCTCCTCGCCCCCTCCTCATCCAAGGCAGCTTTCTGTTCGGCGATAACTTTGGGGGCATACGGGTTGTGTGGACCTCTGGCGGCTGAGATCACCAGGGCCTCGTCCTCGTCCCCGGCAGCTCGGATTCGTCGTTTGCAAGGTCGGCACCCACGCCTACGTCACATACAGCAAGGTGAGATCCATATCCCCTCTTCACCCTTGTTCCTCTACTGTTCTTGATTCATATTCCTGAATAGTTCCACGTGTTCTTGATTCCTGGTTCTTGATTCCTGTAAGTAGTAGTACTACATGTCTATAATTCCTGCAAGGATTATCTCAGGAAATTGAGAGGAAGGGGATGAATTAGGGGAGTTGGTAGAGAAAGGGGATGAGCGACAGAGAGCATAGAGACAGATAGAGTTTCCTTTTCTAGATAACAAATACACACTGCATGATTATCATGGATGTTGTAAACATATATGTATTGCCTCTGTTTCTTTTATTTGCCTTGACATGGAGGGCGTGAACTAGCTAGCTTGTTAATTGATATTGCTGATTAGTTCTAGGCGTTCTTGATTCCTGATTCTTGATTCCAGTTAGTATTAGTTCTACATGTCAATAATCCCAGCAAGGATTAGTAGTCAAAGTAGTGTGAGACCCTGATTTGGGTCTCACGGATTAATCATAGAAATAGTAGAGAATGAAGAACGGAGAGAACGAGACAAAAAGTGAGATTCAGACGTTTTTCTGCATATCACAATCGCCTCTTCAGTACATAACACACCCTGTAAATAAAACACACGCACATCACTCCCACACACAGTGTACACCTGGTCGTTGATGCTGTGAAAGTAGATACAGAAAGGACTAGTGGATGCCGTAAAGTAGATACAGAAAGTATATACTAGTGATTTACAAATGTAAGAAAAAGTAATCCAGCAAGGACTAGTGAGATCCACGTGACGTCTTGTTGATTAAATTCCCTTTCAATCCATGGATGTTGTAGGAAAGTAGTGCAGAAATACATCTTGAATTGTCTCCTGGCCGTTGGAATGTAATTAGACCATGACCAAATATTGCCTTTGTTTCTTTTATTTGCCCTGATTGACATGGATGGAGTGAAGTAGCTAGTGAACCCCTTCTCTGCCTATAACCTGTAACTATTATTATTCTTTGGACTGAAATATGTTAGTGAACCCCTTCTCTGCCTATAACCATGGTCTTTGCTGGTATGTAACTAGGAGCATGATTGATGATTGTTCATCTATATGTGTTAGATTGTAATGCTTGCAATTAATGTATAATTTTCTTGAAGAATGTCTGCCGATTGGAGTGACGATAACACTACGATCTTGACCGAGCTCTTTGTCCAACAAGTGCGTGCTGGCAATAGGCCAGACAAGCACTTGACTCAAAATGCTTATGAGGAAGTTGCGAAGGATTTTAAAGTCAGAACAGGCCTGGAGTACACCAGGCTCCAACTAAAGAACAAGTGGGATAAGTTGAAGACTGATTACAGCAATTTCAGAAAACTCAAATTGAAGGAGACTGGTGGTGGGTGGGACTATGAGAGAAACACCATCAAACAAGATGATGAATGGTGGAAGAAAGCAAAGATAGTGAGTCATGACTTTTCCTATTTGTTCTTATCATATAAGCAATTGTTCCGTGAGTAGTGATGCTAATTAAGCTTTGTTTTGTTGTATTTTAGGACATCCCTGGCTGTGGCAAGTTCCGAAAGCGCGGACTTCGAAATGAGAATAACTTATCTATCATGTTTGCTGACATCACAAGTGATGGTACAGATCACTGGAATCCTGCTTCAGGCACCATTCCCCAATCTAGCAGTGCAACTTCAGTTTTCAATGTGGACGACATACAAGATGTTGATCTGGAGGAGACCCAAACAGGTGAGTCACATGCCGATGGAAAAGGGAAGAGACTTGGCAGGTATGTGGATGGCAATAACAAGAAGCCAAAGACATCTCTTGTTATACAAGAACAGATAACCAGGGTTGGAGATATAGCAGAGAGGACCCAATCCAGCTTTGAGTCATACATGAAGAAAGAAGAGAGTTCATCGATTACTTCTGTGATGGATCTGGTTGTTGAGTGTGGTGCAATAGTAGGCAGTGATGAATATTTCATTGCTAGTGAACTATTTGTGAAGCGAGAGCAGAGAGAGATGTTCCTGCATATGACTGAAAGTGCTGCTCGTTTAGATTGGTTGCGTAGGAAATACAACAGCAAGTATGGGCATTAGATGCTACTGCTGTTGTTTTTGCCTATTGGGATGTAATACTAATTTAAAGTTTGAACTTAGTTATGTACTCAGGTTTACTTGTAAGACTATTTGGGTTGTAACATTATTATGTTAGTCCCATTCTTCCCTTTTTCAGTTGTTTGTCTTCATTTACCTTGTTTCAGCCGTGTGTCTTCAATCTTGGTAATATTTCTTGTAATCTTACTTATATTGCTGCTATGACTCATCTTGCTGATGGTTACATGATAAATGTTGTTACATATGACTTGTCTTTAATGTTACATATGATTCTTACTTATCTTTCTGCTATGACTAATCTGGTTGATAATTAAGTACTAATTGTTGTTACTTGTGTATGTGCAGATGTCATCGGATAGTGACAATGATAGTGATAGTTATGAAGAAAGGAAGAAGAGGGTATGCCACCATGTCCAATCAATGTCCAACATCTATGCCGGTGCATCAACACTTGCAGGGAAGTACTGTGACAACTATTTGATCAAGGCAGACCCAAGGAATTCTATTCTCAGTGGGTTCGGATGGCTGCAGGAGACGGTCTCAACACCTGGAGAAACATATACCATGTTGAGGATGAACGCACGCCTCTTCTTTCAATTGCATGACTTGTTGGTCAAAAAGTATGGCTTCAAATCAACCTGTTTCGTAAGCAGTTATGAAGCGCTTGCAATGTTCTTGTGGACATTAGGGGGTTGCGAGTCTAATAGGAGAACACAAAATCGTTTCAAGCACTCAGGAGATACAGTCCACCGGAAGTTTCATGAGGTTTTACTCTGTGTGGTTAAGATGGCAGCAGATTACCTGAAACCTAAGGACCCAAACTTTAGTAGTGTGCACCCAAGGATTCAAAAGGATAGAAGGGCTTATCCACATCTTAAGGACTGCATCGGCGCACTAGATGGTACTCACGTCAGAGCTACCATTCCTGCTGGCGACCAAGTTAGATACATTGGAAGGTCAGGATCAACAACACAGAATGTTCTGGCAATATGTGATTTTGACATGCATTTCATGTACACTTCAGTTGGTCAACCCGGCTCTATGCATGATACCAGTGTCTTGTATCATGCAATTGAAGCTGACAAAGATACCTTCCCTCATCCTCCAAAGGGTTAGTAGTTCCTATAATAATTTCTTTTATTTAAATTCTGTAAACAAATCATAGGCCTTACATGCAATCTGCTTGTTGTTTGTAGGTAAGTACTATCTTGTGGACGCGGGCTATCCTAATAGACCTGGATATCTCGCACCTTACAAGGGAGAAAGGTACCACGTGCCTGATTTTCAACGAGGTGTGGCGCCAAGAACACCTAAGGAGAAATTTAACAAGATACACTCATCCAAGCGTAATGTGATCGAGAGAGCATTTGGTGTGTGGAAAATGAAGTGGCAGATTCTACTAAAGATGCCCAATTATTCAGTTGAAACTCAAAAGATGATAGTGGCTGCCACTATGACCCTTCACAACTACGTTCGATATCATGATAAGGGTGATCTTCACTTTCTTCGAGTCGACAGAGATCCCAACTATGTCCCAACTATCCCTTCAAGGTATCAACGGTATGCCATCCCTCCGAATGCATCAGATGTGTCAACCTCGGAGGCTAGTGATAAAGACATGGACCTGTTCCGTAATAGACTAGCAACTAATATTGCTCTTGGTTGGTGACTTCCACTTCTGCTATAAATGTGAGTATACTAGTTTCTACCACATTCATGTGTTTTTATTTGCTACAGTTATTTAGTTTTTACCTTGCTTGATAAATTCATGCTTTCTCATAGATGACTGGTCGTAAAGTTAAACAAGTGAATGTTGTCTCCAAACATGTCGAAACTGTTCACTGCCTTTGTTAGTAGCTGAAATATTAGTCACAATATTACTTGTCATTTATTTCCTTGTAGCAAGATGCATAAGTCTAGAATCCAGAAGATGTTCTTAGCTAGTTCAATGACAACATGATTTTGCTTCTTTCACAATTGATGTGTATTTGTACGTATTAACAAATTTCGTAATTTTGTAGGTGAAACCATCCGAAGCAGAGTATATATGTTTTTGGTTCTATTCAAGCAATCACCAGCATTGCATAAAGGTTTTCATGTGTTGAATGCAGGACCTCCACTGGACTAGAGTGATGTCTACAAAGTACATGTGTTTATGCTGCCTTTGTTTGTGTTTATCTTAGGAAAAAAATCCTATTTGTTTATGTTGCTAAAATCATGTAATTTCAGCAAACTCATGCTGAAGCGTTCTTGTGCGATAAAGTGAATTTTTGCACAAAGAAATTATGTGTGAAATTTCAGCATTATTTTCAGTAAACTCAGCATATTTGTGCATTTTGTCTGCACTGTGTTTTAACATTGGCACAACAAGTGATCCCCGTATTGACCAGTATCAAACCAGCTTCATGTGTTGTGGGGAGCCTGTAATCCAGAGTGCAGAGTGGAGTTAGTTGCCGAACAAGTTGTCTGCTCCTCATTTGACCTGGGGAGCTAGCAAACTAGGAGCTGGGAGTGGAGCTAAGGATCTGACGGAGTGGAGTGAATACAAACAGGCCCTAAGTATCAATGGTCATAGAAATACAGATTCTATCGGGCATAACAGAGAGCCACACATGGCACCCAAAAGGTTGGTGCTCCTAGTCCGCGCTGTAAGCGGCGGTTGGTGGAAACAGTGTTCGCAGGGGGAGCTAGCGGGCTGGCCCATTCACGGAGGAAAAGCTGTACAAAATAAAATTACTGGTATAAATATGCAAGAACTGGGAACCGAACTATCAGCCGAGCGAAGAGCAACCTGACGCCCGAACCACCAGACCGTGCTACCAAGCTTGTCGACTATTACAAACAAGATCTATTTGACCCTTCATCGAAAGATATATTATGTACCTAGAATTAATTGTTTGAAAAGAAATTCACAAAAAACCACGAATAGAAAAAAATAAAAAATAAGTATAGGTTCGTGAAAATGGAAAAACTTTATTGATTAGAAAACCATTCATTTAAAAAAGAGTTTATTGATTTTAACCGATTTCGAAAAAAGTTCATCAATTTTCAAAAAAGTTCATTGAATTTTAAAAAAAGTTCATTGAATTTGAAAAAAAGATCACAGATTTAAAAAAAATCATGAAATTTGAAAAAAAAATCATGAAATTTGAAAAAGTTCACCAAATTCAAAAAAAGTTAATGGATTTTGAAAAAAAGTTAACCGAATTTCAAAAGCAATTCATTGATTTGAAGAAAAAGTTCACGTATTTGCAAACAATTCATCGAAGCGGTAAGAAAAAAAAAAGAAAACGAAAAATGAAAGAAAAAAAGAACCAATAAAAGAGGAGAAAAGATAAATGTTACCAGATCCCGCTCGTTTGTGTGGTGGTTACACCATCCACATATGGCGCGCTTTTTGCGAATTAAGAGAGAAAGAAAAACATTAGAAGAGCCAGCCCAGTGCGGAGTCACTTCAGGCGCCCGTTTGCAAAAACAGTAGTAAAGGGCAGCTGAAGCGCCAAATAGGGTTTGCCTGGCTAGCTTGCCTAGGTGAAGCGGCTTAAAGTCTAAAGGACGTCAGCGGGGCCTATTCTTTTTAATTTGCGGGAAATGGCTGGCCCTTTTCTGCTCCCACGGCTAGTTCCTGAAGAGGCGGTGGTACTAGCCGTGGAAATTTTGCTCAATTAACCTGGATGAGAATTTTGTACGGAATTCCTCAATTACCTTGGATGAGAAATTTGCTCCCAAAATAAGAACCAGGATGAGAATGCACATATTGTTGACACTGCAGAAATAGAAATGCATCTAGCAAATTCTGTGTTGAATCATGCCGAGTAGTTCTTCCATTTTCTTGTTTTTAGGGTTTCTTTTTTGCGGGGATTCATGTTTTTACTTGACCCGGCACTATAGAAGGCTACTAGCTCATATCAAGCTTGTAACTAATCTCTCAAGAACCATCGTTTATATCATATATTCATATGGATGTTGCTCAGGGTTTGGACGGCAGACCGGCTACAGCGACGTGGATGGCCTAATTGCAACCTTTGCCCCCTTTGCAAACAAGTCCAAGAATCAGCGGCACACCTTCTCTTCCAATGCAGATACACAGCTAGAGTTTGGGCTTTGATCAAGGTTTGGCTTGGCCTTCATGACGTGAACCTCGTGGAGTGGGGTCACATGAATTCAGTTAAAGACTGGTGGCGCCTCAACGCGACCAGGAAGACGCAGTCCAAAAAGCCGCTCATCTCCCTCATGCTACTCGTTTCGTGGGAAATTTGAAAGGAACGAAACACAAGGGTCTTCCGCAACTTGGCGGTGCGGGTTGGTGTTATTGTTGCTAGGATCAAAGAAGAGTGTAATCTGTGGTGTCTCGCCGGAGCGAAGCATGTGTGTAATTCAATGCCGCGAGAGTGATGCTTTGTAATTCGGCCGTTGGCCACAAACTCTAAACCTTCTTCCTTATTCAATGAAAATGGCAAATCTTTTGCCGAGTTTCAAAAATAATATGGATGTTGCTCATTTAGGTTCCGAGTATCACGTCTCCTTCAGTCCTCGTCGAATATAGTCATGATGTTGCACACCTGTATCGCGGCCGAACATAATTTTGACTTGTTGAGCCTTTTTCCCCATTCTGACCACGCAAAGTTCCTTCTACCACTTGAATCGTTCATTTCCCTTTTGCAGATTCCATCAAGACTTGGGAAAAGCGATACCGTATTCATCGACACGTACGGTGGTAGGTTTCGTTCGTCAACTGTCGAGGTGAACACACAACGTTATATTAGGGCTATAGCCTATAAGTGCTGTACAAATTGTCAAAGCTTAAGCCTCGCTGAGATCACTCTCAATGTTTAGAGAGACCCATGTACACGAAGCATAGGTTGTCCAAAACTGCAGATTGTTAACTTCAACGAGTGCTGTGCCGATTCAGAGTCCAGTTTCCCCGCTCGAGTTTGACATGCAGCACAGAACATTGCTTTCGAAAATGGGCTTCACTTTGTGAAAGCCTCGTGCCGCTTTTCAAGTGTGATCACCGTGTCCACATGCTGCTCGCCTCGCCTGCAAGTGGTCGCTCCCGTTCGCAACTTTGCTGCGATTTTCACGCGGCCTCCACTCAAAAAAGAGTTACTCCTCCTCCTACTTTCTTTGGTGGTAGGCTAGTGAAAACCTAATTGGGTCAGTGAGTCACATACCTGCCTGCTCATCCCATCTCATCTCAACGCAGCATGCACAAGAAACTTGTAGTTGTAGGGCAACTTGATCCTGAGTTGACGTCAAGAAGTGGATCGGCGCCAATCCATGCGGATATCCAAGCGGGCAGGCGAGCAGATTCCGTGGATCAGGATTCTCCTCTCAATCAGCGAGTGACCGCCAAAAGGCTAGCGCCGGGGCTACTTGCTTGGCATAATGCTGCTGCATGGAAGGAAGAGAGGAAGGGAAGGAGCAGGACGTACATTCCGGCGTCCTCTTCTGCTGGCTGCATATATGCCACGGTCAAAGAGGGCCGGCATCTATCTGGTTTCGGGCCGGGCCAAAAGGGAGGGAGGAGCATGTCGCCGGCTGTCGGGATTCGTCTAGGGCTGTGGCTTGAACAGCATGATCCATCTCTCTCATTCTGGGCCGCTTTTGCCCGTGCCTTCGCCGGAGCGAACCGGTTCTGGTTGCACGTAGCCTTCAGAAAAGCTCTGGTTGCATGCGGGCGGATGCTTGTCGTCGTCGTCGTGGGAGTACGTACTATTAGCAGCTAGCGTAAGCGTACGTTGTGCCTGCCATTTAACAACTTGGAGTGGTATATTCTCAGTCCATTCATCTTTCCTGGGTCATTATGTCTACGTAATCTTGTTTTTAATCAGCGGTCCGAATAAATCCCTCTTTAGACCGCCCATTTTTCTAAAGGAAGATTCCGTAGTGCATGGCGTGTTCTAGGAGATATTCGTGTTCGTTAATAGTAAATCTATTTCAAAATCATAATCCTACCACCCGTACACGTGCGTCATGATTAGTTTGTACGAGCTATACATGATACTCTTCCCATATGGCTATGTCATCACTCGATGCGCAGCCCGATGGTATTCCCCTCTTGCCGAAAAAACAATGATAATTCTCCCTATGCATCGCACAGAAAAGCAGTGTTGCTAAATTTCAACCGATTGAGACTTTGTTATGTCTAAGTCAATGCTATATTCATGAGATTTTGTGTTAAGGTTCACGCAAAAAAAATTAGTTTTTTTTCTTTTTTCTTATTTATATATTATGTCACTTGACTGAGACTTGGTTAAGTCTCAGTTGACTGATACCTATCCATATGGTTATGTTTTGATTGTTACATTTTAATTTATTTATTTATTGAAAAGAAGGGTCACCCAACCTCTGCATCAGACATTTAGCATGAGTTACATGCTGCTGTGCCATACTGCCATGTGCTTCGAAAACTCGGTCCTGCCGAACCTTCCTTTGCCCATTATGTTTCTTTCGGACGATCTGCTCAAAGATCTGATGCATGCATCTTGATCTTGAGAAAGAAAGAAAGAAGTGCGATCTCAAGTACCTGACCAAATCTTGCATGCATTCAGCTAAGCGTCTCGCACCAAGATCAGATCCCACGGCAGGCTCATGATCCTGGAAGAACATAGAAACATTCCACTAGAGCAGCATCTCGATCGGTTTTGACATCGCGGCCTGGTGGGTTTGACAGTTTGACACACACCGCACGTACTCCTACTACGTAGGTAACGTACGTACGTGCGTGCCTGCGGTGGTCAATGCAAAATGCATGCAGGTTGGTCGGGCGTGCGGTCACATCCGCTAAAGATATGAGCGAATATTTTTCGTCGAGGAATAAAGCTGTGTGTTTTATCTGACGGCGATGTCTGGCGGGACGGGAAACAAGTGGGCGATCGATGGAACGCTTCTCTGACCGGCGGCAGTGCTCTGAATGTGTTGGGGCACGGCGCAAAGAGGGGTGGAAGCCAGGATTCCCGAGAGATCTTCGGGGATAGATCGGGATTCTCCGCCGCGATACATGTCGATCTCTTGACGTCTAGCATATCGCACCATTATCACATGGGTGCCATATGGACTTTGGTCTGCATGCTGAACCTTGAAATGCCCAAGGGCCGTGGGGCGACGCAAGAATTCTCAAGTTTGGATATGGTGAATTGGTGATCTTGTCCTGTGAAAACAGAATTTCTGAAGTTTCCATCTACGTTTTAGGTGATTTTAAGTTGGTAAATCTACTAACTATAGTGATAAAAACGCTTTAGCAAATCTAAGTTGGTTGAGATGTTTTTATGTCTACTAAAAGCAACTCAAATAGCTCCATTTAAAAACATCTCGTAAAAGTGGTTTTACGGGATGATTGCATAATTTAGGGGAAGCTGTCTGCAGAGAGCTACTTTTGTAAATTCCTGTAAATTTCTTCTCCTAAATTTTTAACTCTCCTATTTTCCATTAAAAAATACAAATGGCATTGCATATGTCTAATATCATCGTGATAATTCAAACAATGGTAGATTGAACAAACAGTGGAAGACGGACGACACGGTAGGGGGCCAACCTAGATCAGTGGTGGCAGTGACAGTGGGGCTCCTCTTGGCCATGCCCTTGTGCTGGCCTGACTCATGTCGGCGGCCAGTGGCTGCTTCGATAGGGCGCCGGGGATATATAGGAGGCGGGGTCCTAGGCAAGCCAGTCGTGGTAGTAACCGGCGGCAGCGACGAAAGGCGGCCATAGCTACGGTAGGGCACCGGGGATAGGAGGCGGAGTCGTAGGCAAGCTGGTCGTGGTAGTACGCGAGGAGGCGACTGGAAATTTTCATGATCGTTGCAGGATGGGGTGGGGTGACTATTTATAGATAGAGCAATCCTAATGTATGACCAATAGGGGCCTACGCCACTCAACGGTCAACCGATACGTGTTCAATGGTCGAATTTCAAACTCACAACTTGAGGAACAAGTAAAGTTGACTCAATTGTCCGTGATTTTCTCTCGCAGTCCAGAAGAACATCGTCTGTGACTACGAGTAGAAACACGGTTCATGAAGAGATTTCTCTCGACTTCACTCAGAGATAGGTTTATAATTGAGCATTCAACAAAGATCTAAATATCGACTAACATGACCCCCCCCCCCCCCTTAATTGTACAGTTTGGCCTATGATTCAAATGAAAGAAATGAAACAAACGGAAAGAACTACGCCTTCTCGTTGTCTTCATTCTTCTCGTTGTAGTCAATTGTTTCTTGGACAACATATACCGACACAATTCCTTTCAACAACAAATTTTAGGGGTCGACTCCGACACGCAATATTCTCGATAGCAAGGTCCAAGCTGATGTTAAAATTTATGTCTTTTTTCTCCGGGAGTCAGATTAAAAGAAATCCCCCTCACTTTTCTTCGGTTTCATTCCTTTAAAGCCTAGGAATAGTGCTAATGAAATAGAATTTCATATTCCTATGTTTTCTCTAGTACTTCTTCTGCGAACCAACCAACCGAGCAACCCCTAAAACATAATGTATTCGATGCGTTTGGTAAGGAATTAAAATTTGTATGTAAACAACACTCAACACATATGCATGGTCTCAGTCTATCATTCCGCGGGCGACCAAGCAACTGACTTATTATCTATCATGTGCATTGTGGCTAGACTTCCCAATGCTGCCGCTCGAGTCTCTTCTCAGATGATCACGCATGATGTTGGCCTGCTTGCACGCGATTGTTTGCCGGCCGCCATGATGTGGTTGGTGAGACAGGCAACCAAGCAATGATACCACGTACAACAACAACAAGAGCGCTGCGTGCCTTCCAGTTTACAAGCCGCAGAAAACATATACACTCGAGGCTTCCTTACAGTGATCGACAGGCTTGTCTGATGCATCATTGCAGCAGCGGCACTAGCGCCCGGTCGCACCGCACTTGTGTCGTTGCGCTGCGGTTGGGGCTCATGTGATGGCCGGCCTCCCATCGGGAAACGTATCCGAGATTCTATTCTGTTCTTACCAGGTGCATGTGCCAGCCTAAAATCTAGCCGGCTGATGATTGCGCTGCTTAGACAAGTCCCGGGCTCCATCATCAAGCAAGCAAGCAAAGCCTGAACCTTCCCAAAGCAGCGACGGGAAACATAGAAAAAAAGAAGGGGCTAGTGCAAAGCGCAAAGCGCCAGACAAGCAGACAATGATTTTTTGTTCCCGGAGCCTTTTCTTGCTTCCCTCATCATGCAACACCGTCAGCCGAGTTGTTACTTAAACAAGACAAGCAGTAGTAATAATAATAATATATATATATATATTGATCCGCCTTTGCAAGTAAGTAGGAGTACAATGAACAACACGATACACATACATACATGGAGAAAGTGTTATTTTTGCGCCACACTTTTGCTTTCCGACACCACGATCCAAGTTCGGCATTGGACCCTTTTCTTCTTGTCTTTTCCTTCACTTGGGCGAGTACCACAAGCTACTGCTAATACTGCTTACACGGCATCTACTCTGGAACTGGTAGTGGATTAAGTAATTAATCGGCGGGTGACACTGACATGGCACGGCGGAGGAGTGGTGTCTGCCTGTCAGCTGGACCTGGCGCTGACGAAGGCCCGGATGTGGGCGAGCATCTCCTGCGTGCGCGGCTGGGACAGGTGGCAGTTGTGGAGCACCTGGAAGGCGTGCCCCACGCCGCCGTACGTCGCCTGCTCCACGCTCTTGCCGGCCTTGCGCAGCGCCCTGCACAGCTCCAGGTTCCGGTCGCGCAGGATGTCCGCCTCCGAGATGCACACCAGCACGGCCGGCAGCGCCAGGGCCTCCAGCCGGGGCGCGCCGCGGGCCAGCGGGTTGCACCAGGGGTGGTCGCGCCCGGCGCCCGCCGGGAGCGCCATGCGCCAGTAGCTGTCCGAGGTGGAGAGGCTCAGCGCCGACCCCGCTGGCTGCGGCATGCTCTTCTCCGACGCCGTGCGGGCCTCCCCGCCGAAGAAGGGCTGGATCAGTACGGCCCCCTTCACCGAGAGCGGCGCCAGCGCGCCCAGCTGGCCCTGCCCGGCCCGCGCCGCGACGTGGAACGCGATGGCGGCGCCCGCGCTGTCGCCCATCAGGAACACGCGGTCGAACCTGCACCGGCCGCGCCACCAGGAGACCTCGTCGGAGGCGGCGGCGTTGTTTCTGCCCGCCTGCTGCCGCAGCCACCGCAGCGCCGTGAGCCCGTCGTCGAAGGCCGCGGGCAGCCGGTTCTCCGGCGCCAGGCGGTAGTCGACGGACATCACGGCGCAGCCCGCCCGCGCGGGGAGCTGGGCGACGAACTCGTGGTAGCAGCTCCACGCCGCGGAGCCGACGCTGAACCCGCCGCCGTGGAAGTAGACCACCACGGGGACCTTCCCCGCCGCGGCGGCCGGCGCGTACAGGCGCGCCCACACCCCCGTGGCGCGGTCGACCGCCACGTCGCGCGCGAGGACGCCGCTCCCGGCGGCCGTCGAGCCCCACGTGCAGGGCACGTCGGGGATCGCCGGGAGGCGCTCCACGTGCCCGTCCTTGTACACGCGGATGAGCCCGTGTATCTCCTCCACGACGGCGCCGTGGCCCCCGCCGTTCTTGCCGACCTGCTGCTGGAAGCTGACCCGCGGCTCGCCGACGTGCAGTGCCCCCATCCTCCTCCTTATCATGCAGAAGCCCTCGCGCGCGCGTCGGCTTGGATCGATGCGAGCGGCGCGGCCGGCCGGCAGGCGCTAGACAACGAGAGTGGTGCTAGGCCTTGGGTTGTCTGTGCGCTGTGGGGTGTCCCGGGAGCCGGCGGCGGACACAATTATGCGGCGTTGTCCGGGGAGCTCGGGCGGTGGCCGGGTTTTATAGCCGGGAGGGGGACGGTGGGACAGGTGTCGGGCTGGCTTTGGCTGCCGAGCGATCGAGTGGACTCGCAAAGTGGGGGTGGGGGTGGGTGATTCGCGCACACGGCGAAGTGTGTGAAATGATCCATTCGTCTCGTGAGCGACCCCCGCAAAAGTCCACCGTGTAGGAACACTTGGGACGCTTCGGTCGTTTGCACGCTGTCTATCGGCTCGTCGTGTTCCTAAAGAGCCTCTACACTTTTTTTTTCAAGAGTATATCAATGACGTATCATATTTTTACAGAAAGCAGATAGTTATGTACATGAGCCCTAACATGATGCGAACATCTCGTAGGTAGCCAACAGACCCAGGCTTGCACCCTAGATACATGAAGACTACTCTCTCACGAGAGGATCTAAAACACCAACGCCGCTCAGACCGGCCTTCCTCCATTCATCAATCTCGTCAAGTATTTTCGTCTTGAGTTGTGGCACTGTTTTCTGTCTCGAGATGTTGTTGAACACTCTTGTGTTACATTCTTTCAAAAGAGCCCAAGCAATTTCTATGGTTATGAAGTCGAATCCTCTTCGCATCTTCCTGTTGAAACGCAGTCGTTGGTGTAGCCACCACTCTATGAATGTTACTTCCGTGGACGGAGCTTGGATGTTGATTCTCAGCGCATGAAAGCACGAATGCCACACTTCTCTTGCGTAACCGCAGAGGGCCAAGATATGGTCAACATTCTCTTCATCTTGTAGGCAAGTGTAGCAAGGCGAAGGGGCATCTCGTAATCCATGACGAGCACAACAATCAAACATCCAAAGACGGTATTGGTTGGCCAACCACATGAAAATCTTGCATTTTAGTGGAGCCTAACTTTGCCAAATGCAGCCGCTGTGGTGAACTGGATGTGCCCCATGCAGAGTCTCTTGTATGTCGAACTAGAAGTGTATTTCCCAGACGCAACACAAAGTCACTCAAAAGGGTCAGGCACCGGGATGTTCCTCTCCACCGTGGCGATGGCTTGGCAGAGCTGGTAAACTTGCATGTGGCCCATGAAGGAAAGCTCGCCCTGGACATCATCCGTCTATGAGTTATTGATGAGGTGTGCTGGACAGTTCTCCTGTTACGGTTTCTGGTACTAACAAGTTGTAGGAGCATAGGGGCAATTGTTGGAAATATGCCCTAGAGGCAATAATAAATTGAGTATTATTATATTTCCTTGTTCATGATAATCGTTTATTATCCATGCTAGAATTGTATTGATAGAAAACTCATATACATGTGTGGATACATAGACAACACCATGTCCCTAGTAAACCTCTAGTTGACTAGCTCGTTGATCAATAGATGGTTACGGTTTCCTGACCATGGACATTGGATGTCGTTGATAACGGGATCACATCATTAGGAGAATGATGTGATGGACAAGACCCAATCCTAAGCCTAGCACAAAGATCGTGTAGTTCGTATGCTAAAGCTTTTCTAATGTCAAGTATCATTTCCTTAGACCATGAGATTGTGCAACTCCCGGATACCGTAGGAATACTTTGGGTGTGCCAAACGTCACATCATAACTGGGTGGCTATAAAGGTACACTATAGGTATCTCCGAAAGTGTTTGTTGGGTGGCACGAATCGAGACTGGGATTTGTCACTCCATGTAAACGGAGAGGTATCTCTGGGCCCACTCGGTAGGACATCATCATAATGTGCACAATGTGATCAAGGAGTTGATCACGGGATGATGTGTTACGGAACGAGTAAAGAGACTTGCCGGTAACGAGATTGAACAAGGTATCGGGATACCGACGATCGAATCTCGGGCAAGTATCGTACCGATAGACAAAGGGAATTGTATACGGGATTGATGAAGTCCTTGACATCGTGGTTCATCCGATGAAATCATCGTGGAGCATCTGGGAGCCAACATGGGTATCCAGATCCCGCTGTTGGTTATTGACCGGAGAGGTGTCTCGGTCATGTCTGCATGGTTCCCGAACCCGTAGGGTCTACACACTTAAGGTTCGATGACGCTAGGGTTATAGGGAATAGATATACGTGGTTACCGAATGTTGTTCGGAGTCCCGGATGAGATCCCGGACGTCACGAGGAGTTCCGGAATGGTCCGGAGGTAAAGATTTATATATGGGAAGTCCTGTTTTGGTCGTCGGAAAAGTTTCGGGTTTTATCGGTAATGTACCGGGACCACCGGGAGGGTCCCGGTGGTCCACCAAGTGGGGCCACCAGCCCCGGAGGGATGCATGGGCCAAGTGTGGGAGGGGACCAGCCCCAGGTGGGCTGGTGCGCCCCCCCCCCCCACCAAGGCCCAAGGCGCAAGGGAGAGTGGAAGGGGGCAAACCCTAGGCTCATATGGGCCTAAGGCCCACCTAGTGGTGTGCCCCCCTCTCTCCCCCTTGGCCACCCCCCTAGATGGGATCTAGGGCTGGCCGCCACCCCTAGGGGTGGAAACCTAGGTGGGGGCGCAGCCCCTCCCCTCCCCCTATATATATTTGAGGTTTTGGGCTGCCAGAGACACGATTCAATCTCCTTCTTGGTGCAGCCCTACCCCTCTCCCTCCTCGTCTCTTGCGGTGCTTGGCAAAGCCCTGCTGGAGTACCACGCTCCTCCACCACCACCACGTCGTCGTGCTGCTGCTGGATGGAGTCTTCCCCAACCTCTCCTTCTCCCCTTGTTGGATCAAGGCGTAGGAGACGTCACCGGGCTGTACGTGTGTTGAACACGAAGGTGCCGTCCGTTCGGCACTAGGATCATCGGTGATTTGGATCACGACGAGTACGACTCCATCAACCCCATTCACTTGAACGCTTCCGCGTAGCGATCTACAAGGGTATGTAGATGCACTCTCCTTCCCTCGTTGGTAGACTTCTCCATAGATTGATCTTGGTGATGCGTAGAAAATTTTGAATTTCTGCTACGTTCTCCAACAGTGGCATCATGAGCTAGGTCTATGCGTAGTTTCTATGCACGAGTAGAACACAAAGTAGTTGTGGGCGTTGATTTTGTTCAATATGCTTACCGTTACTAGTCCAATCTTGATTCGGCGACATTGTAGGATGAAGCGGCCCGGACCGACCTTACACGTACTCTTACGTGAGACTGGTTCCACCGACTGACATGCACTAGTTGCATAAGGTGGCTAGCGGGTGTCTGTCTCTCTCACTTTAGTCGGATCGGATTCGATGAAAAGGGTCCTTATGAAGGGTAAATAGCAATTGGCATATCACGTTGTGGTTTTTGTGTAGGTAAGAAACGTTCTTGCTAGAAACCCATAGCAGCCACGTAAAACATGCAAACAACAATTAGAGGACGTCTAACTTGTTTTTGCAGGGTATGCTATGTGATGTGATATGGCCAAGAAGAATGTGATGAATGATATGTGATGTATGAGATTAATCATGTTCTTGTAATAGGAATCACGACTTGCATGTCGATGAGTATGACAACCGGCAGGAGCCATAGGAGTTGTCTTTATTTATTGTATGACCTGCGTGTCATTGAACAACGCCATGTAATTACTTTACTTTATTGCTAACCGGTAGCCATAGTAGTAGAAGTAATAAGTTGGCGAGACAACTTCATGGAGACTCAATGATGGAGATCATGATGATGGAGATCATGATGATGGAGATCATGGTGTCATGCCGGTGACGATGATGATCATGGAGCCCCGAAGATGGAGATCAAAAGGAGCAATATGATATTGGCCATATCATGTCACTATTTGATTGCATGTGATGTTTATCATGTTTATACATCTTATTTGCTTAGAACGACGGTAGCTTAGATAAGATGATCCCTCACTAAAATTTCAAGAGAAGTCTTCTCCCTAACTGTGCACCATTGCGAAAGTTCGTCGTTTCGAAGCACCACGTGATGATTGGGTATGATAGATTCTTACGTTCGAATACAACGGGTGTTGACGAGCCTAGCATGTACAGACATGGCCTCGGAACACATGCAAAACACTTAGGTTAACTTGACGAGCCTAGCATGTACAGACATGGCCTCGGAACACGGAGGACCGAAAGGTCGAACATGAGTCGTATAGAAGATGCGATCAACATGAGATGTTCACCGATAATGACTAGTCCGTCTCACGTGATGATCGGACACGGCCTAGTTGATTCGGATCATGTATCACTTAGATGACTAGAGGGATATCTATCTGAGTGGGAGTTCATAAGATGAACTTAATTATCCTGAACATAGTCAAAAGGTCTTCGCAAATTATGTCGTAGCTCGCGCTTCAGTTCTACTATTTAGATATGTTCCTAGAGAAAAAAATAGTTGAAAGTTGATAGTAGCAATTATGCAGACAGTAGAAGGCTTATGTTCTTAATGCACCGCTCAGTGTGCTGAACCTCGAACGTCGTCTGTGGATGTTGCGAACATCTGACATACACGTTTTGATGACTACATGATAGTTCAGTGCGTAATGCTAAATGGTTTAGAATTGAGGCACCAAAAGCGTTTTTGAAACATTGCAGAACATATGAGATGTTCCAAGGACTGAAATTGGGATTTCAGGCTCGTGCCCACGTCAAGAGGTATAAGACCTCCGACGATTTTCTTAGCCTGCATAATAAGGGAGAAAAGCTCAATCTTGAGCTTGTGCTCAGATTGTCTGAGTACAACAATCACTTGAATCGAGTGGGAGTTGATCTTCCAGATGAAATAGTGATGGTTCTCCAAAGTCACTGCCACCAAGCTACTAGAGCTTCGTGATGAACTATAACATATCAGGGATAGATATGATCCTTGAGCTATTCGCGACACCGCGAAAGTAGAAATCAAAAGGGAGCATCAATCGTTGATGGTTAGTAAAACCACTAGTTTCAAGAAGGGCAAGGGCAAGAAAGGGATACTTTATGGAACAACAAATCAATTGTTGTTCTAGTGAAGAAACCCAAAGTTGAACCCAAGCCCGAGACTAAGTGCTTCTGTAATAAGGGGAACAGTCACTGAAGCAGAACCACCCTAGATACTTGGTAGATGAGAAGGCTGGCAAGGTCGACAGAAGTATATTGGATATGCATTATAATGTGTACTTTACTAGTACTCCTAGTAGCACCAGGGTATTAGATACCGGTTCAGTTGCTAAGTGTTAGTAACTCAAAACAAAAGGCTACGGAATAAACGGAGACTAGCTAAAAGGTGAGATGATGATATGTGTTGGAAGTATTTCCAAGGTTGATCAAATATCGTACGCTCCCTCTACCATCGAGATTGGTATTAAAACCTAAATAATTGTTATTTGGTGTTTGCGTTGAGCATAGACATGATTGGATTATGTCTATCGCGATACAGTTATTCATTTAAGGAGAATAATGGTTACTCTGTTTATTTGAATAATAGCATCCCGATCGTAGTGATACACATTTTCATGCCAAAGGTATAAGATAGTAACGATAGTACCACACAAATGTGGCACTATAATTTGAGTCATATTGGTATAAAACGCATGAAGAAGCTCCATGTTGATGGATCTTTGGACTCACTCATTTTTGAAAGGATTGAGACATGTGAACCATGTTTGTTGGTAGATATGCATGAAGAAACTCTATACAGATGGATCGTTTGGACTCACTTGATTTTGAATCACTTGAGACATGCAAATCATACCACATGGGCAAGATGACTGAAAAGCCTCGTTTTCAGTAAGATGGAACAAGAAAGCAACTTGTTGGAAGTAATACATCTTGATGTGCGCAGTCCAATGAGTGCTGAGGCATGTAGTGGATATCGTTATGTTCTTACTTCACAGATGATTTGAGTAGATACTGAGTATATTTACTTGATGAAACATAAGTCTGAATTATTGAAAGGTTCAAGTAATTTCAGAGTGAAGTTGAACATCATCGTGACAAGAGGATAAAATGTCTATGATATGATCGTAGAGATGAATATCTGAATTACGAGTTTGGCACAGAATTAAGACATTGTGGAAATTATTTCACAACTAATACAGCCTGGAACACCATAGTGTGATGGTGTGTCCGAACATCATAACTGTACCCTATTGGATATGATGCATACCATGATGTCTATTATCGAATTACCACGATAGTTTATGGGTTAGGCATTAGAGACAACCACATTCACTTTAAATAGGGCACCATGTAATTCCGATGAGATGACACCGTATAAACTATGGTTTAGAGAAACCTAAGCTGTCATTTCTTAAAAGTTTGGGGCTGCAACGCTTATGCGAAAAAGTTTCAGGCTGATAAGCTCGAACCCAAAGCGGATAAATGCATCTTCATAGGACACCCAAAATAGTTGGGTATACCTCTTGTCTCAGATCCGAAAGCAATAGGGATTGTTTCTAAAATCGGGTCCTTTCTTGAGAAAAAAGTTTCTCTCGAAAGAATTGAGTGGGAGGATGGTGGAGACTTGATGAGGTTATTAAACCGTCACTTCATCTAGTGTGTAGCAGGGCACAGGGAGTTGTTCCTGTGGCACCTACACCAATTGAAGTGGAAGCTTATGATAGTGATCATGAAACTTCAGATCAAGTCACCACCAAACCTCGTGGGATGACAAGGATGCGTGCTACTTCAGAGTGGTACGTAATCCTGTCTTGGAAGTCATGTTGCTAAACAACAATGAACCTACGAGCTATGAAGAAGTGATGGTGGGCCTGGATTTCAAAATGGCTCGAGGCCATATAATCCGAGAGAGGATCCATATATGAAGTGTAGACTTTGGAAGAACTACTTGAACTTGTCGGAAAACATCTTAACGACAAGTCGTATCACCATTAAGAAAGCTCGACTTGTCGTTAAGATGTTTTCCGACAAGTTCAAGGAGTTGATGTGACGCCCCCGATTCAATCGTACACTAATCATGCACGCAAATGTGTACGATCAAGATCAGGGACTCACGGGAAGATATCACAACACAACTCTAAAACATAAATAAGTCATACAAGCATCATAATACAAGCCAGGGGCCTCGAGGGCTCGAATACAAGTGCTCGATCATAGACGAGTCAGAGGAAGCAACAATATCTGAGTACAGACATAAGTTAAACAAGTTGCCATAAGATGGCTAGCACAAACTGGGATACAGATCGAAAGAGGCGCAGGCCTCCTGCCTGGGATCCTCCTAACTACTCTTGGTCGTCGTCAGCGGGCTGCACATAGTAGTAGGCACCTCCGGTGTAGTAGGGGTCGTTGTCGACGGTGGCGTCTGGCTCCAGGGCTCCAGCATCTGGTTGCGACAACCAGAAAGAAAGGAAAGGGGGAAAAAAGGGGGGAGAAAGCAACCGTGAGTACTCATCCAAAGTACTCGCAAGCAAGGAACTACACTACATATGCATGGGTATATGTGTAAAGGGCCATATCAGTGGACTGAACTGCAGAATGCCAGAATAAGAGGGGGATAGCTAGTCTTATCGAAGACTACGCTTCTGGTCACCTTCATCTTGCAACAGGCAGAAGAGGGTAGGTCGAAGTCCTCCAAATAGCATCTTCAAGTAGCATCTCCAAGTAACATCTCCAGTAGCATAATCCTACCCGGCGATCCCCTCCTCGTATCCCTGAGAGAGAGCGACCACCGGTTGTATCTGGCACTTGGAAGGGTGTGTTTTATTAAGTATCCGGTTCTAGTTGTCATAAGGTCAAGGTACAACTCCAAGTCGTCCTGTTACCGAAGATCACGGCTATTCGAATAGATTAACTTCCCTGCAGGGGTGCACCAACTTACCCAACACGCTTGATCCCATTTGGCCGGACACACTTTCCTGGGTCATGCCCGGCCTCGGAAGATCAACACGTCGCAGCCCCACCTAGGCAAAACAGAGAGGCCAGCACGCCGGTCTAAACCTAAGCGCACAGGGGTCTGGGCCCATCGCCCATAGCACACTTGCACGTTGCGAGGGCGGCCGGAAGCAGACCTAGCCTAGTAGGCGTTCCAGTCCAATCCGGCGCGCGCCGCTCCGTCGCTGACGTCTGAAGTGCTTCGGCTGATACCACGACGTCGGGATACCCATAACTACTCCCGCGTAGATGGTTAGTGCGTATAGGCTCGTAGCCAACCCAGATCAAATACCAAGATCTCGTTAAGCGTGTTAAGTATCCGCGAACGCCGAACAGGGCCAGGCCCACCTCTCTCCTAGGCGGTCTCAACCTGCCCTGTCGCTCCGCCACAAAGATCCACACAGAGGGCCGTCGGGACAAAGGTCCTTACAGCCCCCCAATCCGTGAATCACTCGCGGGTACTCTTCGAGCTGACCCGACTTTAGTCACCATCTGTATAGTATGTATGTATAGTATATACCCGTGATCACCTCCCGAGTGATCACGGCCCAATAGTATAGCAAGGCAGACCGACAAGAATGTAGGGCCAATGATGATAAACTAGCATCCTATACTAAGCATTTAGGATTGCGGGTAAGGTATCAACAGATGTAGCAACAATGTCAGGCTATGCAACAGAATAGGATTAATCGAAACAGTAACATGCTACACTACTCTAATGCAAGCAGTAGAGGGTAGAATAGGCGATATCTGGTGATCAAAGGAGGGGCTTGCCTGGTTGCTCTGGCAAGAGAGAGGGGTCGTCAACTCCGTAGTCGAACTGGTCAGCAGCAGCGTCGGTCTCGTAGTCTACCGGAGAGAAGAGGGGGAAGAAATAATGAATATAGTGCAAACAAATGCATATCGATGCATGACATGACAAGTAACGATGCTAGGTGTGCCCAATCGCGGTAGTAGGTGATACTGGCGAAGGGGGAAAACATCCGGGAAAGTATTCCCGGTGTTTCGCGTTTTCGGACCGGTGAACCGGAGGGGGAAAGTTGCGTGTTCGGTATGCTAGGGGTGTGTGGCGGAGGAACGGGCTGCGTATCCGGATTCGTCTCGTCGTTCTGAGCAACTTTCATGTACAAAGTTTTTTCATCCGAGCTACGGTTTATTTTATATTAATTTTAAAAGATTTAAATCATTTTTAGAATTTATTTAACTATTCTAAATCAACATTATCCAGAATAGTGTATGCTGACATCAGCATGACGTCAGCAGTCAACGGGGCGTTGACTGGTCAAACTGACGTGTGGGTCCAGTGGGACCCACCTGTCATACTCTGTTTTGTTTTATTATGATTTAACTAATCTAATTAATGTTTAATTAACCTAACAAGTTAATTAGATTGATTAAACAGGATTAATTAATTTACTAATTAATTCATTATTTTTATTAATTCATTTTTATTTTTCCTTTCTTTTTCTTTTACGTTCTGTGGTGGGGCCCCCTTGTCATAGGGCTAGGGGGGCATAGCGGGTGTGGGCTAACGGGTTAACGGGCGGAGCTCGGATGGGAATCCGAGCGGCCGTTGCGGTTAGCGGGAGAACGGGGCAGGCGCGCAGCGCGGCGCCGGCGGACGCAGAGGCGGGGTGCGCGGGAAGGCGAGCACGGGCGGACGGGCGAGGCGCGACGGCAGTGGCCGTAGGCCACGGTGGCGCAGCGCCCGCAGCGGTAGCCGCCGCAGAAGAGCAGCACGAGGGGGAGCACGGGGCCAACAGCGGCAGTGTAGCAAGGGCGCAGGGGGCGACCATCGTGATCGGTGCAGGGAGGCAGCGCACGGCGAGGATGACTCGGGCGCGGGGGGCTCGGCGCAGAGGGCGCGCGGGGCATGGTGAGCGCGTGCTCACCGCGGGCACGCGTGTGGGGTCGTCTACCATGCGGTGACCGCGAGCGAGGCAGGAGGTAGAGAAGGGGAGAGGCCCAGGGCCTCACCAGCGTTGATGGGGAGAGGGGGCGCCGAGGCTTGCTGGCGGTCGGCGGGGAAGAGGTCGAGGACGCGAGGTCCGGCGAGGAGGGGGTCGAGGTGGCGTCCGATGCGGGGCAGGGCGTGGCGACGCCGGCAAAGACGGTGGGGCGGCTCCGGCGAGGTGGCGCCGCGGGGGAGGACGGAGGCGCGGCGGGGCGGCAACGGGCGACGGGGCCGGGGCGCGCTGGGGTCGCGCAGGGCGGGCGATGGGTGGATCCCTGATCCAGATCGGGGGGGGAAGTGGGAGGACGAAGGGATAGGGCTAGGGTTTGGTGTGGATCGGGGGATTAAGGGGAGTGGGGTGAGGCCGGATGGGCCAGATGGGTCGGGCTTGTCCAGGTGGGTCGGTGGGCCGTGGGGGGGAGGTTTCCTTTTTATTTTATCTTTTTGTTGTTAATTTTAGTTTTTGTTTTTATTCCTTTTTATCTTATTTATTTTCTGTTTTAATTCCTTTTCAATATTTAGGCCTTTTATAAAAGCACGGTTCCTTCACCATAATTACCTAGGCATTTATTTGCACACACCGAACATTTTGTTTTAATGTTTGAAAACTTTTGTTGTTTGCCATATTTCGAAATCAATTTTTGAACCAATTTTGAACTAACGAGATATTAGCAACAGTAATGGAGGTGACGTTGCATCATTAGCAAAGTTTCACTGTAGCTTAATTATCCGGGCGTCACAATTCTCCTCCACTACAAGAAATCTAGTCCCGAGATTTAAGAGGGATCTAAGAGGGAAACGTTTGGTTACGAAATTCTAACAAATCTTCTCGGTCTTGGTTGCTCCTCTCAAAGTGGTCGATCCATTATATTGATGTCTTCATTTTTCTGCTTCAGGTCATCAAGATGAAGTCGATATCCTTTCTTTGGGGGTTCCATCGTACTTACGAAAGAATAAGGGGGTGGGCATACAGGGAGAACGAACCTCTGCAAGGTTAACTATCTGGTCGATAAGATCGGGGTAGGTGGCGGAAAGTAACTCTCGAATTGAAGCTTAACGAATTATCGAGAGCAAAGTAAGAGAGTACCACGAGAAGTTCCAAGCGGGTAGGCAATCGTTCGATGCCTGTTACAAGGCGTGAAAGGGGTTCAGAGCAACGGGAATAAGCATGGCGTCTGATACCAGAATAGATCACTAGGAAGGTGGCTCGTGATCTTTCATACGAAGCCAAGCGTGAGGGTTAGCTTTAGGAACAGGGGTGCAGGAGATTCAGGTTTCGATCCTGTGGAACTGTGGGTTATGGGCCCACCATGTGGTTGAAAGTAGGAAGGGGGCCGACATTTTGCACGGTCATGAGAGTAAGGTGTGTCAAAGGGTAGCCTGTCAGATATGTCGGCAACAACATCGATACCAAGGGCGAGGGACGAAGAGAACCATTTTCCTGCTCGTTGAACGAGGCGGGCCAATAGGCAAAGTTCTCGTCCATCGGTGGTTACCGAAATGTCATCAACACTAGAAACAGGGTCTTATTGACAAAGTTGTACATCGAGGTGTTTGCACAAGAAGTGGATTATTACTGCTTATATCATATAGATCATAGAAAAGGTTTAAACAAACCAATGTAAGGAAAATATGATCATCAGATTAAACAGAACAATGGAAAGGAAAATATGTTTAAACACATATTTCAAGGGTATATCCTTCCCAAGGACAAGCAGAGCAAGATATCCATGACAGGATATAAAGTAGAAAACCATTTAGTTAAGGGGGGGGGGGAGAATCTCATGATATTGCCCATACAACGGTGTTAGGATAAATGATAAATAAAATCTAGCATCGTGCTTCAAATGTTCCTGTTGCAAATCGGAGTACCATTGACATACTCCGAGATAGCATTGACATGGTCTTCAGGTGAAGATCAGACTTTGGAAACATGAAGGATCCATCAGGAATAACTTGTAGAATAAGTCTTACAATTTCCTCATGGATGAATGGATAACCTTGCTGAAAAGGAATCTATAATGATAGGTCCTCCAGCCAGGGGGGGGGTGCTAGGCATGACATCATGTTACCGGGTCATCAAAGGACAAACAACATAACTCCTGGAAAGTTGTCCCAACCATCATATCTGACCGAGATTCAGATCCAATTGGTGTCATGATGCCTCAGACTCAGGATGTCCGAGAAGAAAAGGCGCAACACAAATCGTTGAAATGGCATTGCAAGATTCTCGGGAAATGAACTATGGGAGCGGGTTCCTAAACAATAGTTCATCATTAAACCAAGGAGAGGTGAGGAGGTGGCTGATTGACTCAGCGACAATTCATTGAGATTTTCAAAAGATGGATTTCCACAATAATGTGAACAAGAAGATGACACTTGTCAATTCAAAAGATATAATGGGGTATGCTCGAGGAAAACATACCCAATTAAACATCAGTTGAAAGGTGCAACCGAAATGTGGGCTTATAGTAGCATGATCAACGTTAGAATGGTGGTTCAGCAACCGATAGGCTAAGAATGAATTATCGATCATTAACTTCAAAGCAATAGGGTTGCTAGAAGTGCAGAATCCAAACAACACCGTTCACATGTGGGACCCCGGTTGGAACCCACACAAGGACCAAGAAAGAATGGTGATGGTGAGAAGTATCATTATAGCAAGAATTTCTTAAGAGGTGGAGCAATCCTTACAACATTCTTGACATCAAAGATGGTAATACTCCGCGATAGATCATAACATAAGTTGGATAGCATGGAACTCAAGGTACAACACAAAACAAGAACAAGTTTTGTGTTGGAGGGAATGCAATAAAGTGGTCGATGAGAACAGGAATCATCAAGGGGCAAGGATGGTATTACCCATCATGAATTCAATTGAATTCCTGGAAGAGCTCATAAGGTTGATGATGATCACGACACAGTTGTCGAGAGATTTCATGTCGTTGTAATCAATCAGCAACGACATCAAGTCAAAGGAAAGACGAAGCAAGAGGTTATTGGAACCACAGTTATGACACAGACTCGAACTCAAGCTTGTTGTTTAAGGTGAAAGGGTATGACGAGGAAAATCGACGTAAGCTTAGCTATCGTCGCAAATTGGTGCTCCGAGAATCAAGGACCAGGTAGCACGGTTAGAATCATCACGTCAATGATATAGCCAAACAGGCTAGGAATGGCGTGATCGGGTTCAAACTCGTACTTATAGAAGCTTACTGAAGAGTTGTTGAACCGTAGTGCGGACTTGGTTCAGTTATCGGTGTCTTTGAGTGTTTAATAACTCAGAGCCCGTGAAAAATTGGGATCAGTGGGAAGGTAGCACTTGATGAAGAACTCATAAGAGGTTATGCAGTTCCATGATAATCTCGAGATACCAGGGGTAACACTCAACGACAGATCAAAGTAGAGGTTGGACTGGGGTAATGCTCTGCAGAAGACAAGTACTCTAACTTGTCTGAGAAATAGAATCAAGGGAGAACAACATGGTCGGAACCACGGTTGCGTAGGATCAATTCACAGATACCAGATGATATTTATCAAGAAAATAGTTATTATTACAAGAAGTTTCCATGATAGGATCTACATCGTGTCCATGGGCATGAACACAAAGTTCAAGGTCGACTCCCACTTCTTCAATGTATAACCTTCCATTCACTTCTCGCTTTGATAAAGGCATTGGTGTTGAAAGTTTTACCTGGTGAAATACCAGATGAGTACGACTCGTGAAAACTTCTGAGTTCACACATATAAAGGAAGGCATAGGTTCAACCCGGCAGGGTATCATGGAAACATATACCACAAGCTTCAATAGTAAATACCACCAGCTCGAAAGCAGAGCATGGTTGGCAAAAGGAAAGGATACAATTTACCAAAGGCATTATGTATCGGAGAAGGAACTCACAAAGTGATTAATTATGAAGGACACTGTCAGATAATAATCCAACAGTGGATATGGCGATCCACGATGGGGTTGATATGAGTATCGATACCCAATCAGAGGAAGAAAGATTGCAAATGCATCGGTTTATAGAACAGCTGAATAGTTCAACGCTTAAGTAGCAAAGTAATTATGATTTTCAAATCAAGGGATCATGAGCAAATGCTCTGTCAAGAATGGATAAGCTGAATAGAATTAGGGATACAATCAACGACAATTGGACTGGTCGAGAACCAATTCCAGTTAAAAGAATGGCAGCTCAGCCGGAAAGGTAATTTATAAGGATCAATGATGATTGCGTGTATTTGCAAACATATTGAGTCATTAGACCCAAAATGATAATGACAAGGAATGTCAATAAGACTACGAGACTTATGGGATTAACCATAATGCGAGCAAGCAAGAATTTCAAGAGCCAAAGGCTCCAGAGGATTTTCGGAAGATCGAATAGTATTTTGACTTTTGTGAAACACATGAACAACTGGGGATGAGCGGATACTCGATAAGTGCGAGAATTATCCATAGGGGTATTCAGGTGACAAAGAACAGCAAGGCGGTAAGCTCAAAGGATTATCGAAACAACAACGAGTGTTTCGAGGTATCTGGTAATAACAAGACCAACTGGGGATGAATGTAAGAATAACAACGGCAAGTAGTTATCCATAAGGGTTGACGGTGGAAGGGGAATTGCAAATGCGATGAACATAAGTTCTCGGGTTAACAGCGAAGAGTATCTTCAGGGTCTTCACGTGCCGCAGACGATCATCATTAATAAGGGGCTCTCCGGGTGAAAGTGATAACGAGATCCTGATGTTAGATTTAGCAAAAATCTTTTAACCCGAATAGAAGAGAGATCAGAGTCCCAGAGTATAGGTCGAGGAATAAAAGATCCTAATACCACCCAATGGCGAAGTGGGCCCGTAAGGCACACAGCCAAGTTAGTAAAAGTTTTGCAATGACTAGACTCAACTTCGGCCAAGGAGTTGGAAGGGGGATTCCTACAGGCAGTCGGCTCTGATACCAACTTGTATTTACTAATTAATTCATTATTTTTATTAATTCATTTTTATTTTTCCTTTCTTTTTCTTTTACGTTCTGTGGTGGGGCCCCCTTGTCATAGGGCTAGGGGGGCATAGCGGGTGTGGGCTAACAGGTTAACGGGCGGAGCTCGGATGGGAATCCGAGCGGCCGTTGCGGTTAGCGGGAGAACGGGGCGGGCGCGCAGCGCGGCGCCGGCGGACGCAGAGGCGGGGTGCGCGGGAAGGCGAGCACGGGCGGACGGGCGAGGCGCGACGGCAGTGGCCGTAGGCCACGGTGGCGCAGCGCCCGCAGCGGTAGCCGCCGCAGAAGAGCAGCACGAGGGGGAGCACGGGGCCAACAGCGGCAGTGTAGCAAGGGCGCAGGGGGCGACCATCGTGATCGGTGCAGGGAGGCAGCGCACGGCGAGGATGACTCGGGCGCGGGGGGCTCGGCGCAGAGGGCGCGCGGGGCACGGTGAGCGCGTGCTCACCGCGGGCACGCGTGTGGGGTCGTCTACCATGCGGTGACCGCGAGCGAGGCAGGAGGTAGAGAAGGGGAGAGGCCCAGGGCCTCACCAGCGTTGATGGGGAGAGGGGGCGCCGAGGCTTGCTGGCGGCCGACGGGGAAGAGGTCGAGGACGCGAGGTCCGGCGAGGAGGGGGTCGAGGTGGCGTCCGATGCGGGGCAGGGCGTGGCGACGCCGGCAAAGACGGTGGGGCGGCTCCGGCGAGGTGGCGCCGCGGGGGAGGACGGAGGCGCGGCGGGGCGGCAACGGGCGACGAGGCCGGGGCGCGCTGGGGTCGCGCAGGGCGGGCGATGGGTGGATCCCTGATCCAGATCGGGGGGGAAGTGGGAGGACGAAGGGATAGGGCTAGGGTTTGGTGTGGATCGGGGGATTAAGGGGAGTGGGGTGAGGCCGGATGGGCCAGATGGGTCGGGCTGGTCCAGGTGGGTCGGTGGGCCGTGGGGGGGAGGTTTCCTTTTTATTTTATCTTTTTGTTGTTAATTTTAGTTTTTGTTTTTATTCCTTTTTATCTTATTTATTTTCTATTTTAATTCCTTTTCAATATTTAGGCCTTTTATAAAAGCACGGTTCCTTCACCATAATTACCTAGGCATTTATTTGCACACACCGAACATTTTTGTTTTAATGTTTGGAAACTTTTGTTGTTTGCCATATTTCGAAATCAATTTTTGAACCAATTTTGAACTAACGAGATATTAGCAACAGTAATGGAGGTGACGTTGCATCATTAGCAAAGTTTCACTGTAGCTTAATTATCCGGGCATCACAGTTGACTACGATGAGGCTTTCTCACTCGTAGCGATGCTAAGAGTCTGTTGGAATTATGTTAGCAGTTACTGCATTATTTATGAAATCATGCAGATAGGATGTCAAAACATTGTTTCCTCGACGATTTTCTTGAGGAAAGGTTGTATGAGATACAACCAGAAGATTTTGTCAATCCTGGAAAAATGCTAACAAGTATGCAAAGCTCCAGCAATCCTTCTAAGGACTAGAGTAAGCATCTCGGAGTTGGAATGTACGCTTTGATGAGATGATCAAAGATTTTGGGTTTATACATAGTTTATGAGAAACTTGTATTTCCAAAGAAGTGAGTGGGAGCACTATAAAATTTCTGATGAGTATATGTTGTTGACATATTGTTGATCGGAAATGATGTAGAATTTCTGGAAAGCATATAGGGTTATTTGAAAAGTGTTTTTCAATGGAAAACCTGGATTAAGCCACTTGAACATTGAGCATCAAGATCTATAAGGATAGATCAAAACGCTTAATGGTACTTTCAAATGAGCACATACCTTGACATGATCTTGAAGGTGTTCAAGATGGATCAGTCAAAGAAGGAGTTCTTGCCTGAGTTGTAAGGTATGAAGTTAAGACTTAAAGCTCGACCACGGCAGAATAGAGAGAAAGGACGAAGGTCGTCCCCTATGCTTAGACATAGGCTCCATAGTATGCTATGCTGTGTACCGCACCTGATGTGTGCCTTGCCACATGTCTGGCAAGAGGGTACAAAGGTGATCAAGGAGTGGATCACCAGACAGCGGTCAAAATTATCCTTGGAGAAAATAAGGACATGTTTCTCGATTATGGAGGTGATAAAGAGTTCGGCGTAAAGGGTTACGTCGATGCAAGCCTTAACACCTATCCGAATGACTCTGAATAGCAAACCGGATACGTATAGTGGAGCAACCAATTGGAATAGCTCCAAGTGGAATGTGGTAGCAGCATCTACGATATGACATAAAGTTTTGCGAAATACATGGGGATCTGAATGTTGCAGACCCGTTGACTACAACCTCTCACACAAGCATAACATGATCAAACCCAGAACTCATTGAGTGTTAATCACATAGTGATGTGAACTAGATTATTGACTCTAGTAAACTCTTTGGACGTTAGTCACATGGCGATGTGACCTGTGATCACATGGCAATGTGAACTAGATTATTGACTCTAGTGCAAGTGGGAGACTGTTGGAAATATGCCCTAAAGGCAATAATAAATTGATTATTATTATATTTCCTTGTTCATGATAATCGTTTATTATCCATGCTAGAATTCTATTGATAGGAAACTCAGATACATGTGTGGATACATAGACAACACCATGTCCCTAGTAAGCCTCTAGTTGACTAGCTCGTTGATCAATAGATGGTTACGGTTTCCTGACCATGGACATTGGATGTTGTTGATAATGGGATCACATCATTAGGAGAATGATGTGATGGACAAGACCCAATCCTAAGCCTAGCACAAAGATCGTGTAGTTCGTATGCTAAAGCTTTTCTAATGTCAAGTATCATTTCCTTAGACCATGAGATTGTGCAACTCCCGAATACCGTAGGAATACTTTGGGTGTGCCAAACGTCACAACGTAACGGGTGGCTATAAAGGTACACTACAGGTATCTCCGAAAGTGTCTGTTGGGTGGCACGAATCGAGACTGGGATTTGTCACTCCGTGTAAACGAAGAGGTATCTCTGGGCCCACTCGGTAGGACATCATCATAATGTGCACAATGTGATCAAGGAGTTGATCACGGGATGATGTGTTACGGAACGAGTAAAGAGACTTGCCGGTAACGAGATTGAACAAGGTATCGGGATACCGACGATCGAATCTCGGGCAAGTATCATACCGATAGACAAAGGGAATTGTATACGGGATTGATTAAGTCCTTGACATCGTGGTTTATCCAATGAGATCATCGTGGAACATGTGGGAGCCAACATGGGTATCTAGATCCCGCTGTTGGTTATTGACCGGAGAGTTATCTTGGTCATGTCTGCATGGTTCCCGAACCCGTAGGGTCTACACACTTAAGGTTCGATGATGCTAGGGTTATAGGGAATAGATATACGTGGTTACCGAATGTTGTTCGGAGTCCCGGATGAGATCCCGGACGTCACGAGGTGTTCCGGAATGGTCCGGAGGTAAAGATTTATATATGGGAAGTCCTGTTTTGGTCGCCGGAAAAGTTTCGGGTTTTATCGGTAATGTACCGGGACCACCGGGAGGGTCCCGGTGGTCCACCAAGTGGGGCCACCAGCCCCGGAGGGCTGCATGGGCCAAGTGTGGGAGGGGACCAGCCCCAGGTGGGCTGGTGCACTCCCCCACCAAGGCCCAAGGCGCAAGGGAGAGTGGAAGGGGGCAAACCCTAGGCTCAGATGGGCCTAAGGCCCACCTAGTGGTGCGCCCCCCTCTCTCCCCCTTGGCCGCCCCCCTAGATGGGATCTAGGGCTGGCCGCCACCCCTAGGGGTGGAAACCTAGGTGGGGGCGCAGCCCCTCCCCTCCCCCTATATATACTTGAGGTTTTGGGCTGCCAAAGGCACGATTCAATCTCCTTCTTGGCGCAGCCCTATCCCTCTCCCTCCTTGTCTCTTGCGGTGCTTGGCAAAGCCCTGCTGGAGTACCATGCTCCTCCACCACCACCACGCCGTTGTGCTGCTGCTGGATGGAGTCTTCCCCAACCTCTCCTTCTCCCCTTGCTGGATCAAGGCGTAGGAGACGTCACCGGGCTGTACGTGTGTTGAACACGGAGGTGCCGTCCGTTCGGCACTAGGATCATCGGTGATTTGGATCACGATGAGTACGACTCCATCAACCCCGTTCACTTGAACGCTTCCGCGTAGCGATCTACAAGGGTATGTAGATGCGCTCTCCTTCCCTCGTTGGTAGACTTCTCCATAGATTGATCTTGGTGATGCGTAGAAAAATTTGAATTTCTGCTACGTTCTCCAACAGCAATGTCCAGGACAACTACTCCATGAATCCAACGGTCTTTCCAAAATAGCACTTTCGATCCTTCTCCCACACTGATCTTAATAAGGCTATCAAAAACTCCTCAAGCTTGCTCGTCCACCATCGTGTGCAGTCCTTGTCATGGCCTATCCGGGTAAGATCTTCTCAACCACTCCCAATGTATGCGTAGTGCGAGCACTTGTAAGCTCATGCTTTAATGCCGAGACCTCCAAAGCAAGTCGGAAGACAAATCGTATCCCAGGCAACGAGACATTGCCCGCCGTTAATCTTGTCCTTCACTGCCCAGAATAAAGACCGCATCCATTTGTTGATGTTCTCGATAACCCAAGTCGGGGGGTCAAGCACCAGTAACTGGTGAATCGGTCTGGCCGCGGGCCTCTACACTCTAATGCCCCAAATCCCGCCTACATGCTTGGTCAAATGGTAGGTCATTGACCAGTCAAAAAAATCCGACCCAACTGTGTCCTTCAAACCGCCCCTATATGTTCGGGTTGTCCGGCACCTCTCAAACCTAGCCCAAGTCTCGGGCAAAAACCCCAAAGCGCTCCAGGTAGCCATCAAGCCATGGAAGCGTGAGGCAGCGGCGGAGGCGATATCCATGACGAGGGCACTCTGACTTGCCCAGGAGTAGGACATGGTTCGGAGGCTGACCGGCTAAATCTCTTCCGACAAGGCCTCGGGCGTTAGTGACGGATCCAGCAGAGACACCGCCGCCGTCCTTCCGACTGCTGACACTTACACGAAGGAGAACAACCCCACCGGCGACCGCAAGGGGAAGGGGTCATCGAGGAAATAATGATCTCCTCCACTCTTCTTCCTGGCTGGTGGCGTGGAGCAGTGGAGTCTCATTGGACGCCGTAGGATCGATGCGCGCAGGCTGGTGGCGTTGTCTGGTGTGTGGTGACGTCAACGGCAGACGAGACTGGCAAGATCTTTGCAGTGATTCCTCGTGAAAACGGAATGGCGGAGGATGGCGGCGATGGATCCTAAAGCATGCGCAGGCGGTGCACGTTATGGGACGCCTTGACCGGATGGTCTTAAGGCCACTGTATTAGATTGCTTCGGTTGATCGATATAATCATTTTATCAGGCTCTAATGAATAATTAATAAAGATGGTTATGTGCATCATTCTAATACAGAGGCTGAGATAATCCTCCTTTCGAGAAAAATGTGCTATCTCATTTTTGTTTTTTTTGAACACAGTATAAAAGCAAGCTCTCATGTAAACGCACATATACTCATCCGTATAAACACACACACGCATATTCTATTCTTATGAGCACCTCCAAGAGACTGAGCCGGCATATCACCTTGAGATTTTAGAAAGTCACCGTAGACGCCTCGTAATCGTCCAGGATAAATGCAAGCATCAGGACTTGAACCCTGGTGGGTTAGGGATACCAGTGTTCACCTAACCATCCTAATCGCAGGTTGGTTCGCATATCTTATTTTTGTTTATTGTGTTGAAAATGGTTTAGGCAGTCTTTTGCCCATCATAGCACCTTAAAAAAACGACCCCGACACACGACCTATGGGTTGTCACATGTGCGGTGCACCTAGTCGGCCGCTAGTGGAGGGTGTACCTAAATTTGGAGATCACGAAGCACATGAAACGGAATAGCGATCCCGATTTTTCCTCTCATATTTTTTAAGTTAGGCCAAACAAGTTTTTTGGCACCTTATGTTGCATCGTGTATGACCTCCCCTGAGGTTTAAAACATCGCGTTGGCTATACGTCACACAGCTTAATTTTCATTTTTTATTAGTCAAATTTCTCGTCGTTGATTCATGCTTTGTGATACGTGTGTGATAGGTCACCTTTGACTTGAGTCAACTTGCTTGCTTATTGAGTGCATGCATGCATGTCTCCGTGACTCTTGGATGCATATGCATGGACGAAATGCATGCCAATTTCAGTGTGCATGTGTATGTATGCGCGATATGCAAGTTTTCTCCGTCTTGTGTGTGTGTGTGCACACCTTTTTCTCTTGTGTTCGCTTTTGTTTTTGTTTTTGTTTTTAATTGGGTTTTCTTTTTTGTCTGTATCTGTGTTTTTTAGTGTTGGGTGTGAGTACATGTATAAACGTAAGTACTATGTGCGTAAATTATATTACAGCTCAAAAAAATCATCATTATATTGTGTTTAAGTTGTTTTTATTTTCTTTCTTCTTTAAGGATAATACCAATACCACTGACACATATTTTTCTTATAATACATCATACTTTTTTTATGTAAGTATACACATAGGTACTATAGAATATATGTACAAATTATACGAAGTGATAAAATTGTAATATTATATGCTTATTCTTTGCATATTACAAAAAGTGTAATTTTAACGCAAAATTTTGTGCAAGTTATTTTTTTATTTTCTTTCCTTTTTAAGGGTCATACCAATGCCAATAATTCATTCCTTCTTAGGAAACTTCTCTTCTTTTGGCAAAAATTTACTATGTTATGCTTATTCTACACACCCTTTGTCATAAGTGCCTTTTTTGATATATGAGGTGCCAGGTTTCTTATGGCATTGGCAGAAGTGCATTTTTTTGTTGTATAGAAATGACCTTTTTCTCACTTTTGTTGGTCTTTTTTATTACCTTTTTGACACAAGTGCCTTTTCTTTGTGTAGAAAGGGACTTTTCTCGGTTCTCTCCGTCTTTTTTGCTTCCCTTTTTGGCATAATTGCCCGTTTGCTTACCCGGCTGGTCCAATGTCGCGATATTTTCATTATAGAGTTATTTTTGATAGTCCAAACTAATTTAACAAAATAATTAAAGATAAAACTCGGGGTTGTGCGTAGCTACCACCATGGGTAGCAAATTATTTCCGTTCTTGTATATTATAAAAAGGCACAACTTTTTTGTAAATTGCGTGCAATTTTTTTCGTTGTTTGTTCTAGTTTTTGTTCCTTCTTAAAAGGTAATGACAATGCCACAAATTCATTCTTCCTTAGGGAACTTCATTGTTTTGATTTTGTTTTAGGTTCATTTCATTTTCTTTCTTCTTTAAGGTAATACCAGTGCCACTAATTAATTTCTTAGGATTTTTTTGCGAAATTCCACTATCATATGCTTCTTGTTGCATATTATAAAAACATTTTTATGTAAATTATGTGCAAATTTTGTCATTGTTTATTTTTTGTGTTTTTATTTTCTTTCTACATAAACGCTTAGTCATTCTATATTTTTTATTTTTTATTTCATTCCCTTTCTTTTTCAAGGGTAATATCAATGCCACTAATTCCTTCCTTCTAAGGAAACTTATTTATTGCTAGAATTGAAATATAATATGCTTATTCTTGGATATTCATAAAAAATCATAATATTTTTGTAAACTGTGTGAATTTTTTTGATATTGATTGGTTCAGTTTTTTTATTTTTTTCCTTCTTAAAGGGTGATACTAATGCCACTAATTCATTATTTTTTAGAAAGATTTATTATTTTGATTTTATTTTAATTTATATTTCATTTTGTTCTTCTTTAAGGGTGCCACAAATTCTCATATTTAGAAAACTTTGTTATTTTGATTTTATTTTCATTTTTATTTCATCTTCTTCTTTAAGGGTGCCATAAATATCCATATGTAGAAAATTTTATTATTTTGATTTTAATTTCATTTTTGTTTAATTTTCTTCTTTAAGGGTGAAGTAGCCGTATGGATACACTTGCGAGGCCTCTACATGGTTGGCTGCAAACACCAAAACACCTTGAGTACATTGGCTGTGAAGGGAAGATCGATTCACAGCCACACTGTATGGTCGACCTACCACGTACATGATGGAGAGCAACCGGAGCGTCCATCGAAGGATGAAGAAAAGTGACTGATCCAAATTGGTGAAAGTCAATTATGAGAGAAAATCCACTTGTCCAAATTATTTTTTCCTGCGACTTGACCTTAACCAGACCCTTAAAAAGATAACATCCCGCATTTTCTGGGGGATCCTCATGCAGATCAAAGACACTTTTTTTTCAAAAACGTGAAGATAAAAATGGGAGATGGTAGAGGTACACATTTTTGGGAGGATTGGTGGGTGGGATCTAAACCTCTAAAAGAGGCCTACCCAAGCCTTTATTTCATAAATTTGAACCATGGCATCTCGGTGGCTGAGGCCATTGATATGGGGTGGGATGGTTTCAAATTTAGAAGAAATTTATCTGCTGATAAACATGTTATGTGGGACAGCCTAAAAGCTAGATGTGAGAGGGTGAGAATGTATGATGGCAAGGATCAGCCACAGTGAATGCTGACAGCCAACAGACAATTCTCGGCTAGATCACTATACCATTCCTTGAACAAAATTGAGGTGGGATTCCCACACAAATTCCTTTGGAAAATAAAAATTCCAGCAAAAATCAAAACATTTTTCTGGCTTATTGCTAGAAAAAGTGTGTTGACCAAACACAATCTAATCAAAAGGGGGTGGAGAGGGAGACAGGGTTGTGTCTACTATGGACAAGATGAAACTATAGATCACCTGTTCTTTACTTGCTCTGCTGTAGACTCTTGTGGAGCTTAATAAAGTGCTCCTTTAATCTGAAAACATCTCCAGATGGAATAGATGACTGTCTAGGACCTTGGCTCAGAAGCTTTGTTAACAATGAAAAAAAAAACTAGTGCTAGTTGAGATTTCGGTCATTATGTGGGCCATCTGGAAATGTAGAAATGATATTATTTTTCGAGATAAAAAGATTAATGATCCTATGACTTTGATAAAACTCACATGCAACTGGATTGTGGATTGGTCTATTTTGTAGGAAAAAAACCCAGAACAAAGCCTTCAGATGCTGGGGGCAAAGCTAATCGAACGAGTAGCAAGTGAGATCTACAAGGCATCACGGGAATGGAGGACTGGAGTGCTACGTCTGATAGGCTGAAGCAGACCGACTTCCATTCCTGTGAAGCTAGGAATTGGTCTTTTGCTTTATTCTGACGAGGTTGCGCCCTCTTGATCCCATGCCGCCTGTGGCCCAGATACTTACCGTGTTCTCTTTTATGCTCTGAACTGGTTAGACTGGTGCTTCCCTCTTATAGGGGTAGCTTCGTTTTTAGAACTAGGGTTACCTGTTACTTGAACCTGGTTTCGTGCGCTGGTTTCGTTAATGAAATCGAAGGGGTGTCCCCCTTCTTTTGCTAAAAAAAAATCCACACCATAGCTTAATGACAATCCTCTTAACCATGTGATAAACAAAGTGAACCAACACAACCATCGATCTCAACCCATGTATTTTATTTTCCCGTAGCCCAAGGTAGACTATTCTTAAGGTAGTGGTAGGAACCGGCCTATGCCTAACTTTGAGTTGACGCCCCTCCAAAGTACAAATCATGCTTCCCCCCTCCTTGTCCAACCCCTCAATCAACACTAACAAAATCAGCACAATCTACTTAGGACATGCCTCTGTTTGTATTACTTGTGGTGGCTATTGTTTTTTATTAGATCGGATGTGGTGTTTCTAGTACATTCGTTGCTGTTCGCGGTAAGTTGTAATCTCTTGTACTCGGCGCCTTCTATGAAATATGGTACATCTAGATATATACATTTTTAAAATGAAATCTGCACGGCTGTACAAATTGCTCATGCGGACACGGGATGCACGCATCCTCCTATCCATATGGTCACCGTCGACGGCACCTCACGGCGACGCCTCATAGTTCCGGCGACCCGCACCCGCACGAGCGCCACACCATACACGAGCTCGACCCAGCCGCTTTCTTCCTTTCTTTCTTTCCGCTCGTCGCCCCCTTTTACCAGACGACTCGGCAGGCTCCCGTGTCTCGCTATCGCTTTTAGCTCGCTCCGCGTCGCATCGGAGAAAGGCGCACAACGCGCACGATCGGCACACAGAAAAAGACTAGGCGCGTATCGTAAAGGCTATGTGCGTGTGCGTGGATATACGTGCGTCGATCACCGGCGCCTCCTCCTCCTAACCTCGGCCGGTGCACCAACCAAGAACGGCAGAAGCACACCACACCAGAGTGGCCCAAGTCGGTCGTGGTTATCCGCTTTGCGCGGCCACGTCACAACTTTCTGAATCCGTGCTTCCGGATGGAAACCGCGACTCCCTGAGCTTGTTTCTAGGTGCTGCAAGTGCGCGCGGCACTGTAAAAGTCTCTCCAACTGTCAAAAGTTTCTAGCTTCCGGGAAGTGCTGTTGATCAGTTTGTCGTTACCACTCAGCTAAGCAAGGTGTGACAAATAAGTTAGGGTGCGTTTGGTTGCAAGGGCGGTCATGAATGGGTTGGGATCGTTCAGAAAATAGACATGTTTGGTTATAAAGCACATGAATGGTTCGAGCCAAAAAAAGAGAATATGCCATGAAGATGCTGAACCGTTTCACCCAACCAAATCGGTCGAATCAAATGGCCACCCTTTGCATGCATGACTATGTGAGCATGACTGGTGGTCCCGTCCTAAATAATTAGCTCACCACTTATATTCAGCCAAACACATGAATTGAATGGTTCAATCCCAAAAAAATTGAACGGTCCCAACCCATTCATACGGCACCTTCAACCAAATGCATCCTTAGCAAGCTAAAGGATCAACAAAACGAGTGCTAATCCCTACTCTACATGGCTACACCATGGTAGGGGAGATCTGATCACGCCCAAAAGACTCGACTCGCAGCCATAGTAGAAAGTCCAATCCTGAATCAACCTTCCACTTGCGGCGACAAGCAAGCCATTAATGGCGAAAATCATTGGCGGCATGGCCTTAATGTTATCCACGGGATGCGTGCGTTGCATCTTGACTCTTGCGTACGCGCCACGGGCCCGGGTTGTCGCCAAGCCCAACCAGATTTCAATCCCCGCACTCGATTTTAATCCCCCGGGCCCCGGCCCGCGCGCGCCGTCGTCTCCAGAGGTCGTGGAGGTCTGGCCACGCATGTGCACCGGATAAATGGGGGCACTGTTCCCGCCCATGCGTGGGCTCGCTCGGTTGGAGACGCATCCAACGCTGCGGCCTACGCAATATTGCATGATATATTCATGCATGCAGGATGAGGTGGAAGTTTTTTTTTCCCTGGCGAATGTGGCACTCACTGCGCCACGTGGGAGAGTCAATGTGCCCTACACCAACACGAGCGTGTGTTTTTCTAAAAGCTACACTACCCTGCCTAGTGGTAGTAGGGTTGATAGGATGGGTGCCCAGTGGCCTAGTGAATTGAATCAACAGGCTATCCTCCACTTGACCACAGAAGACAGCCAGCTCCAAATAGACCACCTTACTAGTAGATGCAGTGCATGCACCAGGGAAAAGATCAGGGTCAGAAATGCTCCAACTTTGGATGGGAAATTTGAGATGGAGGCGAAAATTATAAGTTTCAGAAGAAATCTTGGGGACTCGAACAGTTGGCTCAATTGTATTGTTACGACCTGGGCCGGTCTTCCTGGGCTATACAGACAGTTCTGGAGTCACCATGCGTATTTTTTGTATCCCAACAAAGAACTGGCAGCCGTTAAAAAAATAGAGAACTGGCTATTTGTATTCCTACATAGAACTGGCTGTTTCTAGCCAGTCTGTTGTGAATAATGTTCATGTTTTTTTGTTGAAAGGGATTTGCTCCCCCGGTTTCATACATAGAAATCAAATGTGCATTACAACGCAAACACAGCTACTACCAACAAAACGCACCTCAAAATAATGTTCATGTAGAGCACACAACAGTAAAACACGAGTGACTCTTTGTATCCTGCAAAGAAGAAAGAACTGGCCATGTGTCACGTCGAATCTGAAAACAATTTGATGTCCAACAACCAGAGCGTCCAATCAAGGATCACCCGGAGGATCAGTGCCGCTTGCACTAGAAAACAGCGGGCTCTAGTCAAAGACCGGCACCATCCTCCATTGCTGAAAGGAGGACATCACCAACCAGACGGACAAGCAACCTTTGACGACCGACCGACCGACGAGGCGACGACGAGCTGCGGTCAGCGCCCAAGCAAGTTATTTTTTAGTAGTAGAAGCACCCAAGCAAGTGTATCAGCGAAGAGCAGAACGGGGGATTAGCAGCAAGATAGCTTTTACGGGCCGCAGAAAAGGTTGGCCCGGACAGATGATTATCGTGAGGCCCAAAAGCCTTGCGCAGGCATATCCCCACGGCCCGAACGGCCACCTTATCCGTTTCATTCAACTCCCGCGCGCGCCGCGCGCCGGCGCCTGCCGTCGACGACAACGCGGGGCGGCCATGCCTGCCTCCATCTCCATGCCCAAGGTTCTCTCGCCTTCATCCTCCTCCTCCACTTCGCGCCGCAAACCGGCACCAGCAGCCTTCGCTCGGAACCCGGGCTGCCGAGTCTCGCCGCCGCGGAGGTACACCCGGCTTCTTCGTGCACCTCCCGTTTCTTCAGGCTTGCTTTCGGAATACGGTAGAGGCACTAGAGGCGTTCATCCAGTCCAGCCGCTGATTGTGGCGCGTTTCGCAGTTTGAGGTCAAATAGCCGGTTCGCCGGAAGCTGCCACACCAGCGCGAGCTCCGGTACAAGCCTGGCAGAGTACAGCGGCGAGGGTGCCTCCGCCGTAGGATACGAAGACGGCGGCCCTCCCTTCGTGAACCTGTCCTCGTCCAATATCCAACGAACCGAGCCGATCTTACTCAAGGATGAGTTCGCGCCATCCCTTCTCCTCGCCACCGTGCCGGTGATCGCCGCCACTCTTCTTCCATCAAAACTCTTCTCATTTCTTCCTCTTCACAGAGCTCACCATTTGCAGACTGGTGCACAGTAATCTTGAATTCTTGATATGAAATTCCAGGCCCAGAGGAAGGGAAACGGCGCAGAGGGCCACTTGGAATCAACCCCTGCTTACCCAGCCGCCATGAAAGGTAGCATACTATCTAGTAGTACTCGTAATGTGAATTACCACTAGAAATCAGTGATTCTCGAGCACCTTATATATGTCTACTTACCGGCGACAGCTCTGTACGGGGCCTGCCTCGCCGGGAACGCGACGGAGCACCTCTGGAATTTCACCTGGCCTGCCGCAGTCGCCACGCTGCATCAGAGCCTCCTCCCGGTCGCGGTTCTTGGGTTCTTCACGAAGGTGCCTGACCTGATCAAGCTCCCCTGCTCACATTAGTTCCTGACTCAAGTGCCTGAATTCGATGCGCAGCTCCTGGTGTTCGTCGCAGGTCCATTGGTGGGGAACCTCGTGAGCTCGCTCCCTCTGATTCCCACGTACCGCTCTCTGACTGTAATTCAGGTGATTCTCTGAACAATCCTTGAGAATTTTTAGTGCTCATGCTTCTCTGCTGCTGAAATTCTTTGCGTTCTTGTCACCCGCGTGTCCTCAACGTGTCAGACCGCAGCACATTTGGTGTCGGCGGCAATGATCACGTATGCCGTCAGCTTCCCAAGGGCATCCACCGCGCCGGCGCTTCTCTTGCGGCCATGGTTCGCCGTGCTAGTGGCGTCCACAGCCGTCGACAGTCTCTCCCGTGTGTCGCTCGGCATCATCGCCGAGCGTGATTTCGTTGTGCAGGTGAGCCTATATAGCTCGCGCGTCAAAGCTTCATGAGTCTGGGGAAAATTTTCTCATGTGGAGACCGTTTGAATGTGTGACTGAAGCTCGCAGGGGAAGGCAGGCGGATCGCGCTCGCGCAGGCGAATGCTACGCTCAGCAGAGTCGATCTGATCTGCGAGGTCAGACATCTGCATCCGCTTCATCTCTGCATTCTACATTGTGTAATCAGTGGTATATGGTTTTGTTTTGAAAGAGGGGTCGGTGTATGGTTTTCATGTTCAGACGGCGGGCGCGTCAGTCTTTGCATTCCTGCTCTCTAAGAACGACCCGCTGACCTGCATCAAGCTCTCCTGCCTCATATCGCTCTCTGCTCTACCTCTTCATGTATGATACTAGCTGCACTACATTGATTTCTCCTCGTCTCGAGCAATATACATTAAACTTTTCACTGTTAAGTTCCTGAAAAATTCTTAAATATTTTCTTTTTGAAGATTTTTCTGGGAGGCGCGATGAACCGACTCGCCGACAGCGTCTTCGATCACCCTGAACATAGAAGCCTGCCTGCTGCTTCTACTTTCGACGTCCGGAGGATAGGTGAGACGGGTACATGCAGCTAGAAGCCTAGATAAAACTGTACATGGAGTTCATAGTAATTCTAGCACCGTGTCATGTCTGACAGTGGTCGATGCTGTGGCCACCATCAGACGCGGGTGGAGCGAGTACATCAGCCAGCCGGTCCTCCCGGCGAGCCTCGCCTACGTGCTCGTCTGCTTCAACGTCGCCCTCGCCCCCGGCGCTCTTATGACCACGTTCCTGATCCATCACGGTGCGTCCATCTGCGCCACTGCACGGCCAACTTATTGACGCTCCAGGGATCACTGAGCTCGTTGTTGGCAGGCGTGAGCCCGTTGGTCCTCGGCGTGTTCGGGGGCTCGTCGGCGCTGACGGGGATCCTCGCGACATTCATGACGCCGAGCCTTGTCAAGGAGCTCGGCATCCTCAAGGCCGGAGCGGCCGGGTTGCTCGCCCAGAGCGCGCTCCTGGGAGCGGCAGTCGTCATCTACATGACCGGGTCCATCTCACGTGGAGGCGCCCTCTTCGCCTTCCTCGGCCTGATCGTAAGTCCGTCCGTCGAGAGCATTTCCGCCGCCGCGAGAAATGCAACAGTCTGCTTTGATCGATTTTTTGGTGGACTAATGGGGGTTTGGGCGCTCGCGCGCATGCAGGTGGTGTCTAGGCTGGGGCACATGGCGTACAGCGTGATCGGGCTGCAGGTGGTGCAGACCGGGAGCCCCATGGGGAAGGCCAAGCTGATCGGCGCGACGGAGATCGCCGTCGCCAGCCTCGCGGAGCTCGGGATGATGGCGGTGGCGGTGGCCGCCAAGGACGTCTCTCGTTTTGGTGCTGTCGCCGTGCTCTCGGCGGCCGCTGTCGCCGCGGCCGCCTGGCTCTACTGTGCCTGGCTGGCAAACCCCACCCAGCAGCTGAAAACGCTCTTTCCGTCGTGATCATGCGCGAGTGACAAGCAGTTTCGCACGAGTCGCGATTTCTTGACCCTCACACGATACTTAAGACAAGACGTCGGCACTTCCCACAGAATGGATCTTCGGAAGTTCCGATGCTTTACACAAATTTTGCATTGCACAGTTGAAGAGGTGATGAATATTTCCATGAGAGAACCTCTTTGCGACGAATCATATAAAACTGAATGTTTAGTTTTTTCTTTACTTTGTGCTTATCCAGCAAGTTTCCAGATGCTATAACAACAACCATAGAATATACATCGATCTTTGAGGAACATGATCACATTCTCTAAATCTTTATGAAATTTATTTGGGTGAAAATGAGTGAAAATAGACAATATTAACCCTTTTCTAAAAGCTTAGTTAAAGATGATACTGCAAAAGTTTAACAAAATTTTACTCTTGCTTTGCACCACCCATTCTTGGTGGGGAGAAAAACTTAGCAATTTCCCGCACGGGTCAGAGCTACTTACTCTGACGCTCAGCTTTGAGAGCTCAGCACGAAAGCTACTGCCCAGAATGGAAAATAGGTCAGCTCCAAGGTCGTTGGAGTTGAACCCAAATCGTCATTTTTTTTTTTGCGATGTCGCCAAGTTTTTCTCAAAACCAAGATGCCTGTTGCTGATCTAGCCAAGTTTAGCGCTGGAATGAGTTATATTGACCAATAGAGCTATATTTGGTTAAAGCTTCAGACAAGGGTCATTTTCGGTTAAACATTCAAAAGAGGGTCAGGTTTTGTCAAAAAGAACAAGGAAAACACTGAACAACCGAGTGCATCCAGAAGGTACAGTATATTGCATATTCAACAGAAACACAAGGCGTTTCGCAAAAAAAGAAAAAGAAAGAAAGAAAAGACAACTTTCTGGCATTATGTTTTTACAGTGACGGTTGAACAAAACTGGCGACTTCTCTGTTTTTTGGACCAAAGCTTGAAAATGTATTTTCGTGAATGATTCAGTACTTAATTACCTTTTGGAGGTTAAACTGAAAACTTTGGCCAGCTAAACCAGTTATTGGAGGATAATGCTATCTAGCACAACTTGCAAGTCGATAAAAGTACTACATGGATTCCTTGAGATCATACCAGGTTATGCATCTGGACAAACCCAAATGTTCACAAAAGGTCTCTAGGAATTCAGCATCAATCAACTAAGATAACCAGTAAGCAACTGCCAAATTCCAGTGTACGTACAGGCATGGAGAACCATGGCTTTCCATTTATCCGTGCATAAAGATTATTTGTTCTTCTCCTTGCTCTCTTGCCCATCCATGTAAGCCTTCTTCATATCTTCCAGTATTGCATCATTGGTGCTGCCAACATACAAAAGCGCGTGGGAATTACAACGAATGAGGTGTCTACGCCAATGCTAGTATGCAACATGCCACTTCAAGGATAGAGAAAAAAAAGGTAATGGTAACCACCTTCCAATTAGGTGGAACCAAATTCCATGGCACAGCTCATAACAGATTTTGGTTATGATTGTCACTTCGACAGAGACGCCATGTGGTCAGAATTAATAGCATAAATGCACTTCTCAAGATTCAGGCAAATGCACTGATCATCAAACATGTTTCAGCAGTAGGTTCCTCAAATGAAAACTACCATTGGTGACAAGTAGATCATATTCTTTGATCTTGTCCAATGGTTTTACACTCTGTCCAGGCGCTGCTCTCAAGAACTGGCGCAAGTTCATGGCACGGTCAGAACTTCGGACTACAAATCAAAGCCTACAGCAAACTTGGCTCTATAAAATTCCAAATGAACCTGGTGCTACTGTCAAAGACAATTTTGTCAATAACAGCAACAGCTGTCAACAAGACAGCTTCTAAACCCAAATCGATTACCAGAAGTACACCATATGAAGGACTTGCATATAAAAGGAGACATAGTTCTGTCAGTAATGAAAAATCTAGCGTCTACGTAGTATATGAGGTGTTAGAATCATGAGAAACTCACAGGCATGAACTAATTTATCAGACGTATCCACATTGCCTCATTGTCTGTACAATATATAGATATCTTTAACATTATAATTCTGCTGAATGACGAATAAAGGCCAGCTTATTAGTTTCGGTGATTAATCCACAAGCACAATGTTTCTATTTATACTTAAGGAGCAATATCGGGGTCTTCAAAGCTTTAATTTTCTATTTGCACGAGTGAGACTCTACCTTAACAAATGAGGTTTAAACAAGAATCAAGATATAACTTGCAAGATTTGTCCAAAAACAGAAGTTTATAACAGACATATAATGGTCACTTACAATTGATGAAGACAGTTATTCAACTCTTTGGCTTGCTTGCGGCATGTCCAAACCACAGAGAAAGTTCTTCCTCGAGCACATTCGGCATATTTTGAACACAGCACATCACATTCCTTGAGGGCCTTTTGTTTCATTTTGCTGCGCAAAGCTGAAAAGAGAAACACAATGGGCAAAACTAGCTCTTTCAGATAAACAAGAACGAGAACCTTTAACTGACATACTTTAAAACATGCCCACAATTTCTCATTCCGGTGAACCACTAGCAGATTCTACCAGAACAGAGTTCCCAAATTTCATAAACACGTAATAACACGAGCTAGTAACATCAATTCAGCTTTCTGCAGACCACTTCAACCAGCCAACTACCACTACCACTACGCACAACAACGCCTCCCTTAAATAAGATTCATAGCCAGAGCCTCCCTGGTTCGGTGAAACTGCAACCAGCCAACTACCGCTACCGCTACGCATTATTCTGCTCAGATTGCGTTGTGATTTCAAGAGGAAACGCCCGCGGAGTTCACGCACTGCCCGATTTCGCATCTGCTGGAGAACAAGGACGAGCTCTGCATTTCTCAATATTCCGAATCGCCAAGAATTGGAAGCTTGGGGGTTTGACTCACCTTCCTCGACCTTCTTCTTCACGTGATTCTCCCTGGCCTCCTGCAGGTACCCCATGAGGCTACCAGGTGCTGCGGTGCCTGATCGTGGAGAGGGGCGGTGAGGGAGATCTAGGAGAAGTTGGAGTTAAACCCTAATGCCCTTGGAAGGGGAGGCGGCCATTGACAGGGAGGTTTCCTATCGGGTTTCCCCTTTCTTTGGTGGCCGAAGGGACAACGTGGAAGAGATTCGGGGGCAAGGGCTTTTGGGCTGTTGGGGTTGGTTCCACACAGCCCAACTAAGATCCGGCCCGTCTACTTACTGTTTTTTTTTTCATTGTTCAAAAAGAACTTGCTGTTTTTTTCTCTTGAGGGCAACTTACTGGTTTTCAAGGTACGTACAGGCATGCACAGTGGTTGATAAGGCTGTCTTATCTTATATCCACCGCGACCACGTAGGTAACGGAGCTATCGTTTCCTACCCTAGCCGCCGCCACCAGGTGACTAGGGCGAGGCGACTCTTTTCCTCCGATCTCCACCGGCCGGTGCGCTGGCTCCCTCTCCCTTCGGCCGCTGCTCCGGCGACAGGAGGGAGGGGGGGACCCCGTTCCTCCGCTCTGTAGTTAGGTTTTGGATTTGTAGGTCGTGGTGCGTCGTTGGGGTGGTGGGAGCGGTGCTCAGACGAATAAATCTGCCTCAACCCCACTCCCACACCGACGGTGTCCTTCATGACGGCGTCTCGGAGTTGATGGTATCGTGTCTCTGTCGATCCCTCAGATCGACAGCGTTAGGGTTCATGGATGGTGTTGACGAAGCGGCGGCGGCGACTCCATCAGGTGTGTCTCTCCTTCTGCTCTGTCCCCGTTGCTGTGGCGTTGTCTCCGACATCATGGTGGAGCAGGGAGGTTTTGTCGTTCAGGAGTACGCGCAGGCGGTTGTCTACGCAAGTGACAGCTGGAGGATGGAGTATCTTGTGTTGGGTCTGTGGTTGAAGGCGGGTAGTTCTGGTTTCCTTCTGCGACGTCGTCGTCATGCGAGGGTGTCAGTTCTGAAGTTCGATGGCGTGTCCGGGGACATGTTGCCCCGGTCTGATTCTTTCAACGGCTATGGTTTTGCTTTTGGCAAACTATTTTGGAGTTTCGTAAAGCTGCTGATCAGCGATGGAGCCGCGTCGAGCTTGGGCGAAGAGGTGATCTGTCTTTTTACCCTTTGGTGGCCGCTTCGGTGGTGTCGAAGGAAAGGGACATGCACTGGTATTTTGCATAGGATTTTCCTATCTTTTCAGTCATATATGGTCGGTGCTTACGTGCCTTATAACTTGATCTTTATTCTATATAAATGAGATACGTATTACCATGCAAAAAAATATCTTATATCCACCACGTAATCAAGATAAAACAATAAAAAAATATGTACCATGGATTATTTCGAGCCTTATCAACTACATATCCCTATATATGTGGTGAGAATACTAGTGTTAAGAGATTAATTAAGAGAAGGTGAAACTTTTCTTATTCCCTCCTTCCATCTATATATGGTATAATGCGTTGCGTTTTTTGAGGTTAACTTTGACTAAATATTAGAGCAATAATATATGATATGCAACTTACACAAAGCACGCCGCTAAATTCGTGTGTGAAAGGAGCTTTTACTGATATAATTTAAACATTTTGCATGTCATGTACTATTAACCTTGTCAATAATCAAAGGCAGTCTTAAAAAACGCATTAGACTCTATATAGATGAAAGAAGGGAGTACTATTTTCTTTCTCCTCATCTCGGTATTTATCCTATGTAGCACTCCTAATATAGCACCGTTGTACATGCACTATGAAATTGCTAGAGCATTTTAAACAACCAAAGCTATATATCACTCGTATTGATACCTATTATAGCTCCTAATATATCCGCTTGTTCGTGATGGCCAAGAAAGCAGGTCCTTGCTCGGGTCGCTTGTTCGGCCATTGCTCGGGTTGTTGAAGGAAATATGCCCTAGAGACAATAATAAAGTTGTTGTTTATATTTCCTTATATCATGATAAATGTTTATTATTCATGCTGGAATTGTATTAACCGGGAACTTAGTATATGTGTGATTACATAGACAAACAGAGTGTTACTAGTATGCCTCTACTTGACTAGCTCGTTAATCAAAGATGGTTAAGTTTCCTGACCATAGACATGTGTTGTCATTTGATAAACGGGATCACATCATTAGAGAATGATGTGATGGATAAGACTGATGACCCACAAGTATAGGGGATCTATCGTAGCCTTTTTGATAAGTAAGAGTGTCGAACCCAACGAGGAGCAGAAGAAAATGATAAGCAATTTTCAGTAAGGTATTCTCTGCAAGCACTGAAATTATCAGTAACAGATAGTTTTGTGATAAGGTAATTTATAACGAGTAGCAAGTAATAAAAGTAAATAAGGTGCATCAAGATGGCTCAATCCTTTTTGTAGCAAAGGACAAGTCTGGACAAACTCTTATATGAAGTAAAGCGCTCCCGAGGACACATGGGAATTATTGTCAAGCTAGTTTTCATCACATTCATATGATTCGCGTTCGGTACTTTGATAATTTGATATGTGGGTGGACCGGTGCTTGGGTACTATCCTTACTTGGACAAGCATCCCACTTATGATTAACCCCTATTGCAAGCATCCGCAACTACAACAGAAGCATTAAGGTAAACCTAACCATAGCATGAAACATATGGATCCAAATCAGCCCCTTACGAAGCAACGCATAAACTAGGGTTTAAGCTTCTGTCACTCTAGCAACCCATCATCTACTTACTACTTCCCAATGCCTCTCTCTAGGCCCAAACAATGGTGAGGTGTCATGTAGTCGACATTCACATGACACCACTGGAGGGATGACAACATACATCTCATCAAAATATCGAACAAATACCAAATTCGCATGACTACTAATGGCAAGATTTCTCCCATGTCCTCAGGAAAAAATGTAACTACTCACAAAGCATATTCATGTTCATAATCAGAGGGGTATTAATATCCATAATGGATCTGAACATATGATCTTCCACCAAGTAAACCAACTAGCATCAACTATAAGGAGTAATCAACACTACTAGCAACCCATAGGTACCAATCTGAGGTTTGGATACAAAGATTGGATACAAGAGATGAACTAGGGTTTGAGATGAGATGGTGCTGGTGAAGATGTTGATGGAGATTGACCCCCTCCCGATGAGAGGATCATTAGTGATGACGATGGTGATGATTTCCCCCTCCCGGAGGGAAGTGTCCCCGGTAGAACAGCTCTGCCGGAGCCCTAAATTGGTTCCGCCAAGGTTCCGCTTTGTGACGGCGGAGTCTTGTCCCGAAAGCTTGATTATGATTTTTTTCCTCGACAAAAGACTCCATATAGAAGAAGATGGGCATCAGAGGGCCACCAGGGGGCCTACGAGGCAGGGGGGCGCGCCCAGAGGGGTAGGGCGCGCCCCCCACCCTCATGGCTGGTGGGTGGCCCCCCTCTCGTACTTCTTGCCCTCAGTATTTTTTATATATTCTGAAAATAACTTCCGTGAAGTTTTAGGACTTTTAGAGTTGTGCAGAATAGATCTCTTATATTTGCTCCTTTTCCAGCCCAGAATTCCAGCTGCCGGCATTCTCCATCTTTATGTAAACCTTGTAAAATAAGAGAGAATAGGCATAAATATTGTGACATAATGTGTAATAACAGCCCATAATGCAATAAATATCGATATAAAAGCATGATGCAAAATGAACGTATCAACTCCCCCAAGCTTAGATCTCTCTTGTCCTCAAGCGAAAGCCGAAATCGAAAAATATGTCCACATGTTTAGAAATAGAGGTGTTGATAAAAATAAAATACGGACATGAGGGCATCATGATCATTCTTAGAACAACAACAGAGGGCCCATGAGTATATATAGGACACCTCTTTTATACTCCCAGGAGTACATACTCCCACCCTTTAACGGGTCCTTTGAGTGGATATACCCAATATCTAACAAACCAACTAATCAGAAAAAATTGGAGCTACTTTTCTGTTGTGGTGCGCACGGATAGGTCTCTGATCCTAGAATTAAGGGACTGTACTTGTGGATCTCAACTTCTGAACATCGAAACCTTTTGACCACACTCCTTGCATGTATGAGTATACAGGTTAAAAAAATGAGTATATAGGTGAAGTGAAGTAGTGCATGCATGTTCCCATCAAAAAAAGCACTGCATGCACGTGAGGTCTATGGTAGCTAATTCTTTTAGTACCCATGTATTAATATTTGTCGGCCATATATATTTGTAATGGAGTATAGAAAACATTTTCCTGATGGAGTATGCATCAAAAAAATTATGGAGCACATACCACAATTTTGTTTAAAATGAAGCATACATCACTTTCTTTTATGGATTATAATTTTTCTCGTGTGCCAATAACTCAATATGTACCACCTTTTCCAAATGTAGTGTACTAAATTTTGGTAAAGTATGCACCACATTTTATAGATGGTGTATATACCACATTTATTTAAGTGAAGTGTATGTCAAATTGTTTTTCACAATATAGTATATGCCACTTTCTAGTGACGGAGTATATGCCATTTTTTAGGATTGAGTATATACCACAATTTTTGCCATGTAGTATATACCATATTTTCTTGCGATGGAAGAAGTATATACTACAATGTTCATACCAGATCAACGGTATATACCACTTGCCACTTGGTTTACAAAGGAGTATGTACTACAAATACCGATCAGACTGGTGTACTATAATTATTTAAATACAAAAAAGTATAGATGTTTTAAATATTTATATTGGTCCACACCAGAAAATACAAACGTATATATACATCACAGCGGAGAGCACGCTTGCCCTTGCATGCTTGCTGCGTATGCATGTTGCATACATATGGTGGATCAGCCGATGCCATCTGATCATGTACGCACACGAATATAAATTTGTAGTAGGATGTAAGTATAATTTAATCATACATCATAGCAATTAGTCCATGAACAGACAACATGTACAGTAGCTATCATTTCCATGGATCTACTGATTTGCCTTACAATTAACTAGAGTAGCAGGATGCTTATATTGCATCTGCCAAAATAAAGCCCGACGTATGCAATCCTAGGTCATCGTGTCGCCGCCGCACGTATCTTCTCTCTGTCATCGAGCCGAGCCGTCGAGCGCCACCGCCGACCGCATCTATGTTCACCATGGAGCCCTTGGACTGCCCTGATTTCACTACTGTGACATGCAACAACGAGCCGAGATGAATGCATGGAGTTAACATGAATGCTTATAGAAAATAACACAAGGATGTCTCTTACGTATCACCGCCGGAGTCCCAGATGGAGCACGTACTTGGATGGCAAACCCCAATTTTTAGCACCGGGACAGAGTCCCGGATGTTGGATGGCAGCCGCTCTCGCCGGAGTCCCCCGGATGGATCAGCTCGCCGCAGGTTGGGATGGGCCGTGCATCGAAGAAATTGGAGATCGGGCTGGGAGAGTATCACCGGACGGGCGCGTCGCCGTCAGGCAAGGTATTAATATGTGGGCAACTACGCACATCCCTGATCCCTAATTTCTTGGAACTAATTTTCAAACTATGTGTGATCCATGCAGAGAGATTTATCAGGTAGTTAATTAATAATTTTATTTGATTAAATAATTGCTAATGGGCATGCATTTTTGACCCGTTACCACATCGGCGTGAGCTGTTTGGTGCTAGGAGTATGTACTCCTAGGAGTACTGACCCATTTTCCTATATATATATATATTATATTGCCATATGATCTCTTATGCTAAAGTAACAATTCAATCATAATTTCAAGTATGAATCATAAACTTCATTGAGAACCAACAAACTCTAGTCTCAGTCATTGAGGCAATTGGAATTTATCATAACATAGAAAAGAGTCAATATAAGAGCTTTTTAGCAAGTCCACATACTCAACCATCTTTTAGTATTTCACAATTGCTAACACTCACGCAATATTTATGGGTATGAAGTTTTAATCGGACACAGAGAAAGATAGGGGCTTATAGTTTTGCCTCCCAACGTTTTACCTCAAGGGTAATGTCAACAATAATAGTTTATAAAGACTCACATCCAATTAGCTATATATATCAGGATCTTTCCAACATACTGTGCTTGCCAAAGGATAAAATGTAAAAAGGAAAGGTGAAGATCACCATGAATTTTATGTAAGGTAGAAGATAAAAGTAAAAGATAGGCCCTTCACAGAGGGAAGCAGGGGTTGTCATGCGCTTTTATGGTTGGATGCACAAAATCTTAATGCAAAAGAACGTCACTTTATATTGCCACTTGTGATATGGACCTTTATTATGTAGTCTGTCATTTTTATTTCTTACATATCACAAGATCATATAAAGATTATTTTGTCCGCACTAATAAGTCATACATATTTAGAGAGCAATTTTATTGCTTGCACCGATGAAAACTTACTTGAAGGATCTTACTCAATCCATAGGTAGATATGGTGGACTCTTATGGCAAAACTGGGTTTAGGGATATTTGGAAGCACAAGTAGTATCTCTACCTGGTGCAAAGAAATTGTCTAGCAAGAGAGGGAAAGGCAAGCTCAACATGTTGGATGATCCATGATAATATAATATACCTCAGATGAAAGAAAACATAACTCATTACGTTGTCTTCCTTGTCCAACGTCAACTCTTTAGCATATCATACTGTAATGAGTGCTCACAATCATAAAAGATGTCCAAGATAATATATTTATATGTGAACCTCTCTTTCTTTATTACTTCCTATTCATTGTAACGATGACCAAAACTATGTTTGTCAACTCTCAACAACTTTTATTCATCATACTCTTTATATGTGAGCTTATTACTATCCATAAGATCCATATGATCTCTTTGTTTCTATTTTATTTCTTCTCTTTTATTTTATTCCCTCAAGATCATAGCAAAATAATAAAGTCCTTGACTCGACACTGATATTTATTATATATAGCTCATGGACTCGATTACATAGAAGGATCATAAAGCAAAACTCACAACTAGATCATACTAAAACTTTATTCTACTAGATCAAGATATTATCAAAAGGATCGACTAAGAAAAACGGTAAAGATAAAAGTTGTAATGGTGATACGATACCAGGGCACTCCCCCAAGCTTGGCAGTTGCCAAGGGGAGTGCCCATACCCGATGCTCAGTTCTTCTTTGTCGGTGAAGAAGGTGTTGGTTTTGTTGATGGCGTAGGCTTCTTCCTTAATTTGCGCTTGAGGACAGAATTTTGATCCCTTAGATCATCGATCTCCTGCTCAAGGCTTAATATCCTTTTGCATAATTCCTATTTGTTTTCCTGCAAGAGGCGAAAAGGGATAAAATCGATCTTAGGTTTCTTTGCTCTATCAGGGAGGCTTGACTTTTTGACCTCCACATGCATGTCCCCAGGTTGAGGTAATGGGACTTCATCTTCATCTGAGCTCGTCTCCTCTTTTCCCTTGGGTTCATAGTCCTCTTCTTCTTCCGTAGTCCAACCACAATGCTCCACGTCCCCATAGACCTTAGGAGCTGCAAGGTAATCAGCCACATAGCTTTCTCCTTCCGAATCATGGGACGACATATTGCTCTAATCTACAACAGGAACATCTCAAAACAAAGACAGAGGATATTTGTGTGATATGGTGGTCAAAACCTTCGGGAGATTGTATAATGATTTTTTACCGACCAGAAGAAGTATCGTGCAAGAAAACGGAGTCCAGAGAGCACACGATGTGCCCACAAGGTAGGGGCGCTCCCAGGGGGGTAGGGCGCGCCCTCCACCCTCATGGAAGCCTCGTGTCCTTTTCGGTCTGCTTCTTATTTTCTTATTTTTCTAAATATTCCAAAACGGAGAAAAATTGCCATTAGAACTATTTTGGAGTCGGTTTACTTACCGTACCACATACCTATTCCTTTTTGGAGTCTGAAACGTTCTGGAAAGTGTCCCTTATGTATTCCTCTGGGGTTACGGTTTCAATAATATTAGTTTCAACATTCATGGGATTACCTGAGATATAATCTTTAATTCTTTGACCGTTCACCACCTTCGGATTTGTGCCTTCGAAGTTGTTGATTTTTATGGCACTGGAACGATAGACCTCCTCGATAACGTAGGGATCTTCCCATTTAGAGAGAAGTTTCCCTGCAAAAAAACTTAAACGAGAGTTGTATAACAATACATAATCACCTGCATTAAACTCACGCTTTTGTATCCTTTTGTCATGCCATCTTTTAACTTTTTCCTTAAACAGTTTGACATTCTCATAGGCTTGGGTTCTCCACTCATCAAGTGAGCTAATGTCAAATAACCTCTTCTCACCAGCAAGTTTGAAATCATAATTGAGCTCTTTAATGGCCCAATATGCCTTATGTTCTAACTCAAGAGGTAAATGACATGCTTTACCATAAACCATTTTATACGGAGACATACCCATAGGATTTTTATATGCAGTTCTATAGGCCCATAATGCGACATCAAGTTTCTTGGACCAATTCTTTCTAGATCTATTAACAGTCTTTTGCAAAATTAATTTGAGCTCTCTATTACTTAATTCTACTTGACCACTAGATTGTGGGTGATAAGGAGATGCAATTCTATGATTAACATCATACTTAGCAAGCATTTTACGAAAGGCACCATGAATAAAGTGTGAACCACCATCAGTCATTAAATATCTAGGGACTCCAAACCTCAGGAAAATAACTTCTTTAAGCATCTTAATAGAGGTGTTATGATCAGCACTACTAGTTGGAATAGCTTCTACCCACTAAGTAACATAATCAACAACAACTAAAATATGTGTATACCCATTAGAGGAAGGAAAAGGTCCCATATAATCAAAGCCCCAAACATTGAATGGTTCAATAACAAGTGAATAATTCATAGGCATTTCTTGATGTCTACTAATATTAGCAAGTCTTTGACATTCATCACAAGACAAGACAAACTTACGGTCATCCTTGAAGAGAGTAGGCCAATAAAAACCGGATTGCAATACCTTATGTGTAGTTCTATCTCCAGCATGGTGTCCTCCATAAGCCTCGGAGTGACACTTGCGTAGGATCTGTTCCTGTTCATGCTCAGGTACACAACGTCTAATAATTCCATCTACTCCTTCTTTATAAAGATGTGGGTCATCCCAAAAGAAATATCTCAAATCATAGAAGAACTTTTTCTTTTGCTGGTATGTGAAACTAGGTGGTATAAATTTAGCAACAATATAATTAGCATAATCAGCATACCATGGAGCAGTTCGAGAAGCATTTATGACATTTAATTGTTCATCGGGAAAGCTATCATCAATAGGTAGTGGGTCATCAAGAACAATTTTCTAACCTAGACAAGTTGTCTGCAATGGGGTTCTCAGCTCCCTTTCTATCAATAATATGCAAATCAAATTCTTGTAGCAGGAGAACCCATCTAATAAGTTTAGATTTAGCATCTTTATTTTCCATAAGGTATTCAATAGCAGCATGATCAGTGTGAATAGTTACTTTAGAATCAACAATATAAGGTCTGAACTTATCACAAGCAAATACAACTGCTAAAAATTCTTTTTCAGTAGTAGCATAATTTCTCTGGGCATTGTCTAGAGTTTTACTAGCATATTGAATAACATTTAATTTCTTATCAAATCTTTGCCCTAGAACAGCACCTACATCATAATCACTATCATCACACATAATTTCAAAGGGTAAATTCTAATCAGGTGGCTGAACAATAGGTGCAGAAATCAATGCTTTCTTAAGTATTTCAAATGCTTCTATGCAATCATCATCAAAGACAAAAGGAATATCTTTTTGTAATAGATTAGTCAAAGGCCGAGAATTTTTTTAGAAGTCCTTAATGAACCTCCTATAAAAACCGGCGTGACCGAGGAAGCTTCTTATACCTTTAATGTCCTTGGGACATGGCATCTTTTCAATAGCATCAACTTTAGCTTTATCAACTTCAATGCCTCTTTCAGAAATTTTATGCCCCAAGACAATACCTTCATTAACCATAAAGTGGCATTTCTCCCAATTCAGAACAAGATTAGTTTCTTCACATCTCTGCAAAACTCGATCAAGGTTGCTCAAGCAATCATCAAAAGAGGATCCATAAACGGAGAAATCGTCCATGAAAACCTCATATATCTTTTCACAAAAGCAAAAGTACCGAAAGGGCAAGTAAAAGTGGTCTTTGCTTGATCATCAGCTGACACGGGTATTTGAGAGAAACCAGAGTAACCATCTAGAAAGCAAAAATGTGTATGTTTGGATAATCTTTCTAGCATTTGATCAATAAAAGGTAAGGGGTAATGATATTTTTCAGTAGCCTTATTTAATTTGCGGAAATCAATTACCATCCTATAACCTGTAATAATTCTCTGTGGGATCAATTCATCTTTATCATTAGGAACAACAGTGATACCTCCCTTCTTAGGGACACAATGGACAAGACTTACCCACTGACTATCAGCAATGGGATAAATTATACCTGCCTCAAGGAGCTTTAGTATTTCTTTTCTTACCACTTCTTTCATCTTAGGATTCAGCCGTCGTTGGTGATCAATAACTGGTTCGGCGTCTTTCTCTAAGTTTATTTTGTGTTGACATAGAGTGGGACTAATGCCCTTAAAATCATCAAGAGTATATCCAATAGCAGCACGGTGCTTCTTCAGAGTTTTCAATAATTTGTCTTCTTCATGCTCTGAAAGGTTAGCACTAATAATAACAGGATATATCTTCTTTTCATCAAGATAAGCATATTTAAGGGTATCAGGTAATGGTTTAAGCTCAAACACGGGATCACCCTTGGGTGGAGGAGGATCCCCTAGGATTTCAACATGCAAGTTGTGTTTCAGAATAGGTCCCTGTTTAAAGAATACTTCATCTATTTCCCTTCTTTCATTCATAAACATATCATTCTCATGGTCTAGCAAATATTGTTCTAAAGGATCATTAGGAGGCATAACAATAGAAGCAAGACCAATATTTTCATATTTACTAGGCAATTATTCATCACGGGGTTGTCTACGAAATTTAGAGAAGTTAAACTCATGAGACATATCACCCAAACCAATAGTAACAACATCCTTCTTGCAATCTATCTTAGAATTAACAGTATTCAAGAAGGGTCTACCAAATATAATGGGACAAAAGCTATCTTGAGGGGAACCAAGAACAAGGAAATCAGCAGGATATTTAGCCTTCCCACACAAGATTTCAACGTCTCTAACAATCCCAATTGGTGAAATAATATCTCTATTAGCAAGCTTAATGGTAACATCGATATCTTCTATCTCAGCTGGTGCAATATCATGCATAATTTCTTTATATAAGGAAATAGGTATTGCACTGGCACTAGCACCCATATCACACAAGCCATGATAACAATGACCTCCTATTTTAACAGAAATAACAAGCATGCCTACCACATGTCTATGTTTATCTTTAGCACCAGGTTTAGCAATTCTAGCAGTCTCATCACAGAAATAAATAACATGCCCATCAATATTATCAGCCAAGAGATCTTTAACAATAGCAACATTAGGTTCAACTTTAACTTGCTCAGGAGGTGTATAAGTTCTAATATTACATTTAAGAACCACAGTTGAAGCTTTAGCATGATCCTTTATTCTAACAGGGAAAGGTGGTTTCTCAACATAAGCAATGGGAACAACATGATCATCATAAGTGATAGTTTTTCCTTCAACTTTAATAGGTGCAACTACTTTTGTTTCAATGGGAGGATTATATTTAAACCACTTCTCCTTAGGGATATAACATGGGTAGCAAAGGATTCACAGAAAGAAGCTACTATCTCAGACTCAAGTTCATATTTAGTGCTAAATTTACGGAAACCATCGGTATCCATAAAAGATTTAACACAATCAAACTTAGGTGTTATACCTGACTCCTTACCTTCATCAAGATCCCAATCTTCAGAGTTGCATTTAATTCTCTCCAATAAATTCCATTTGAATTCAATAGTCTTCATCATAAAGGAACCAGTACAAGAAGTATCAAGCATGGAGCGATTGTTGTCAGAAAGCCGAGCATAAATTTTTTGAATAATCATTTCTCTTGAAAGCTCATGATTGGGGCATGAATATAACATTGACTTAAGCCTCCCCCAAGCTTGAGCGGTGCTTTCTCCTTCGTGAGGCCAAAAATTATATATATAATTACGATCACGATAAACAAGATGCATAGGATAAAACTTCTGATGTAATTCCACTTTCAACCGTTTGTAGTCCCATGATCCCATATCATCACATAGACTATACCATGTCAATGCATCTCCCTTCAAAGATAAAGGGAAGACCTTCTTCTTGATAACATCATCGGGCATACCTGCAAGCTTAAATAATCAACAAACTTCATCCACATAGATTAAGTGTAAGTCGGGATGTAGTGTTCCATCTCCTGCAAAAGGATTAGCTAGCAGTTTCTTTATCATACCCGAAGGAATTTCAAAGTAAACATTTTCAGTAGGTTCAGTAGGTTGAGGAGCAACTATTTACTCTACCGGTCGGGGTGAAGATACCCCGAACAAGCCCCTCAAAGGATTACTTTCCATAGTAACAAGTGACAGTAAATTTTAGCACACTATATAAAATTTTCCTTACCAAATTCCACCTACCGAAGGCGCTTCACTCCCTGGCAACGGCGCCAGAAAAGAGTCTTGATGACCCACAAGTATAGAGGATCTATCGTAGCCTTTTTGATAAGTAAGAGTGTCGAACCCAACGAGGAATAGAAGGAAATGATAAGCAGTTTTCAGTAAGGTATTATGTGCAAGCACTGAAATTATCGGTAACAGATAGTTTTGTGATAAGGTAATTTGTAACGAGTAGCAAGTAATAAAAGTAAATAAGGTGCAGCAAGATGGCCCAATCCTTTTTGTAGCAAAGGACAAGCCTGGACAAACTCTTATATGAAGTAAAGCGCTCCCGAGGACACATGGGAATTATCGTCATGCTAGTTTTCATCGCGTTCATATGATTCGCGTTCGGTACTTTGATAATTTGATATGTGGGTGGACCGGTGCTTGGGTACTATCCTTACTTGGACAAGCATCCCACTTATGATTAACCCCCATTGCAAGCATCCACAACTACAACAGAAGTATTAAGGTAAACCTAACCATAGCATGAAACATATGGATCCAAATCAACCCCTTACGAAGCAACGCATAAACTAGGGTTTAAGCTTCTGTCACTCTAGCAACCCATCATCTACTTATTACTTCCCAATGCCTCCCTCTAGGCCCAAACAATGGTGAAGTTTCATGTAGTCGACGTTCACATGACACCACTAGAGGGATGACAACATACATCTCATCAAAATATCGAACGCATACCAAATTCGCATGACTACTAATAGCAAGACTTCTCCCATGTCCTCAGGAACAAACATAACTACTCACAAAGCATATTCATGTTCATAATCAGAGGGGTATTAATATGCATAATGGATCTGAACATATGATATTCCACCAAGTAAACCAACTAGCATCAACTACAAGGAGTAATCAACACTACTAGCAACCCATAGGTACCAATCTGAGGTTTGGATACAAAGATTGGATACAAGAGATGAACTAGGGTTTGAGATGAGATGGTGCTGGTGAAGATGTTGATGGAGATTGACCCCCTCCCGATGAGAGGATCGTTGGTAATGACGATGGTGATGATTTCCCCCTCCCGGAGGGAAGTGTCCCCAGCAGAACAGCTGTGCAGAGCCCTAGATTGGTTCCGCCAAGGTTCCGCCTCGTGGTGGCGGAGTCTCGTCCTGAAAGCTTGCTTATGATTTTTTTTCCTCGACGAAAGACTCCATATAGCATAAGATGGGCGTCGGAGGGTCACCAGGGGGCCCACGAGGCAGGGGGCGCGCCTTGGGGGGTAGGGCGCGCCCCCCACCCTCATGGCTGGTGGCTGGTGATGAAGCTATGTACCTAGGGTAGGGGCACGGACCTGTCCAAAAGAGCCCTACCCAAGGACATCCCTTGAAGAAGTCACCTTTCAATCGACTTGAAGGTATCCCACTCGACGGTTTCAAGACACTCGACCAAGAAGCTATCACTCGACCATGAAGCCAACCACTCGACTGCCAGGAGGCTTAAAGTCACTCCGCAGGCAAACGATCGGCTATTAAGTAGTCTTTATGGTCATTATGGCACTTTATCAGGGGCGTTACCAGTAACGCCCAACCTTAAATATACCTTAAACCCTGCATTACTGAGGGCAGGAGAGGACCGGCGAACTCTATATAAGCCACCCCCCTCCTCAGTATGAAGGGTTCGCACCCCTGTTATTCATACACACATAATCCAATCGACCGCCTCCGGGCACCGAGACGTAGGGCTGTTACTTCCTCCGAGAAGGGCCTGAACTCGTAATCCTCGTGTGTTTACAACTTCCCAATAGCTGAGATCTAGCCTCTCCATACACCCCCCCTACATCACTGTCAGAGTTAGAACCACGACAGTTGGCGCCCACCGTGGGGCCGGAATCTTAGCGCCTGATTGGAGAAGTTGCGATTTTTCCGATCCCTTTGATCATGGTTTCGTGCGGAGTTTTGGTGGAGGGCCGCGAGATCCGCCTCGGCGCGCTCACGTTCATCGTCGATGACTCCGCCTGGCTTTAGGAGGCACCACTCGACATCGACGCGCTCCCCGTCCGCGGTGCGAAGCACTTCCGCGCATGCGTTCGTGGCGTCCTCCTGCGGCAGCCGTCGACCCAGTATCGGTCGGCCCCCGTGTCGTCTCCCCGCTCTGTCTCCCACCGGTGCAAGCACTCCGGTCGGTCGAGACTTCAAAGGTGGGTGAGGCATGCCGCGGCTCGCCAGTCGGCCGCCCCACAAGTCGCGGCAATCGAGCCCGACGAATCCCTCTGCGGCCTGTTTGACGTGTCGACTGGCTCCGCGGAGACCGCCTCCGAGTGCGACAGCAGCGACCCAGTGGCTGAGGTTCTGGCGGTCGATGGAACGCACAGTCCTCCCGGTTTCCCTCGCGCTGATGGAGGTGCGGGTGGGGGCGACCCGTCGCATCCCCACAATGAGTATCTCCCTGAACCTCTCACGTCATTACAGCGAGAGGAGCTTTCCCGCCGGAACATGGACGCGCTCCACACTCCTATCGTCGGAGAGACCCCCGAGGCCTGGGCCTTGGAGGACGCGCGCTTGGCTAACTTGGCCGAGCGCACTCGACTGGAGAATCTCCAGCGAGCACTCGACGAGCAAGTGCGTCAGCGGGCTCCCGAGTCTAGTCGATGTCAGCTCTTCCCGCCGACGCAGGTATACCGAACCCCAGTTCAGAATTTGGCCGCCGCACCCCATATAGCAGAATCGATTCAGCCCTCCCAGTCGGAGGCTGGCAGGGGCTTGTTGCAGATCAGAGCGTTGCTCCGGGCGGCGGGAAACCAGAATTCCGCTGTTTCTCAGTCGCGGAATAGGATCCACAGTCGATCCGTTGCAACAGATACAGTCCAGTCGGCTCACAGCCCGAGATCGCCCCCGAGGCGTGAGGGACGTGGTGACCGGCATGATCAGTACAGAAGGAATGAGCAGTATGATCACCGATCCGATCGTGATGATCGACGTCGAGTGCCAACCCCTCCCCCGAGGAGTGGGTCATATGCGCCTCGACATCGAGATGACAGGCGCCCTCATAGTGTTGGGCAGAGGATTCCAGTCGACCCCAGGGACCCAGGCTTTGACGCGAGATCTATCCTCGTTCAAGGTTTGGTTGACAGGAACAGAGCTCATCGGGAAGGCCACAACAGAGATGCGCCTGCCAGCAGCAGAGTACATGTTTCGGGGCCAGAGTGTTTCAGTCGAGCCATCAGAGCCGCAGTGATTCCTCCCAACTTCAGGTTGGCGACTGGAGTCAGCAAGTTCACCGGTGAGTCTAAGCCTGACACTTGGCTCGAAGATTACCGAGTGGCTGTACAGATTGGCGGTGGCAATGATGAGGTGGCCATGAAGCATTTGCCTCTCATGTTAGAGGGCTCAGCCAGAGCGTGGCTAAATCAGTTGGCACCCAGCAGCATCTACACTTGGGAGGACCTCTCCCGAGTGTTTGTCACAACCTTTGAGGGAACATGCAAGCGACCCGCAGGCCTTACAGAATTGCGTTCTTGCGTACAGAAACCGAATGAAACTCTGAGGGATTACATCCAGAGGTGGATCACGTTGCATCACACAGTTGAGAATGTGCCTGACCATCAAGCAGTTTGTGCCTTTAAAGAAGGCGTTAAATACAGAGAATTGAATCTGAAGTTCGGTCGAACTGGAGAGATGTCTCTGAACCGGATGATGGAGATTGCCACCAAATACGCTAATGGTGAAGACGAAGATCGACTCCGGAGTGGCAAGCACAAGGCAGTCGCCCAAGAAACCGGAGGAAACTCCAGTCGGAAACAGAAGCGGAAGGCCGAGCCAGCCGCCCCTGGGGAGGCCCTGGCCGTAACCCAGGGAAATTTCAAGGGAAAACCCAAAGGCCCCTGGAAGCCCAAGAAAGTCAAGGATCAAGATGGAAATGATGTTTTGGATCTGCCATGTCACATCCACACCAAGAAAGATGAAGAGGGTAATTTTATTTACCCAAAGCATACCACTCGACAGTGCCGGCTCCTGATCCAGCAGTTTCAGGGCAAACAGTCCAAAGATAAGGAAAAAGAGTCGGACAGAGTTGAGGACAAGGAAGATAGTGACGATGGATACCCCCAAATCAATTCCACCCTGATGATTTTTGCTGATGTCGAAAGCAAAAGTCGACTGAAAGTCATTAACCGTGAGGTGAATATGGTTGCTCCGGCAACACCCAGTTATCTGAAGTGGTCTCAGACTGCCATCACATTCGACCAGTCTGATCACCCTACGCACATTGCCACCCCTGGGAGGCAAGCTTTGGTGGTCGACCCAGTTGTCGAAGGCACTCGACTGACCAAAGTCCTGATGGATGGTGGCAGTGGCCTGAACATATTGTATGCTGAAACATTGAAAGGAATGGGCATTCCGATGTCCAGGCTCAGTACCAGTAACATGAGCTTCCACGGAGTCATTCCTGGGAAGAAAGCCGAATCACTCGGCCAGATCGCTCTTGATGTGGTTTTCGGTGATTCAAAGAATTACCGCAAGGAAAAGTTGACATTCGAGGTTGTGGACTTCCAAAGTGCTTATCATGCCATTTTGGGCAGGCCAGCTTACGCACGCTTCATGGCTCGACCATGTTATGTGTATCTCAAATTGAAGATGCCTGGTCCCAAAGGTGTGATCACTGTTACAGGCAATCGGAAGAAGGCAGAAGAGTGTTTTCAGAAAGGCTCAAAGATTGCTGACGCTCAGATGGCAGTTGTTGAGCTGCAAGAGTACCAGAAGACTGCTGATCCGAGTGAATTGCTACGAGCCAAGAAGCCTGCTTCAGAATCTGCTTTTCAGTCGTCCGGTGAAACAAAGCCAGCCCACATTCACCCGACCGACCCCGATGCTGCCCCGACTCACATCTCAACGACGCTCGACTCCAAATAGGAAGAAGCGCTCATCCAGTTCCTCCGTGAGAACTGGGACATCTTCGCATGGAAGCCTTCTGACATGCCTGGAGTTCCCAGGGGGCTGGCTGAGCACCGTCTACGAGTCGACCCGAAGTTCAAGCCTGTGAAAGAACATCTTCGACGGTCCGCCGTCCAGAAGAGGAAAGCTATTGGCGAGGAGGTGGCTCGGCTCTTAGCAGCGGAGTTCATCCGAGAGATTTACCACTCCGAGTGGCTCGCCAATGTTGTCATGGTCCCCAAGAAGGACAAGTCACTTCGCATGTGCATTGACTTTAAACATATCAATCGGGCCTGCCCGAAAGATCATTTCCCTCTCCCCCGCATCGACCAGGTAGTCGACTCGACCGCGGGGTGTGAGCGTTTGTCTTTTCTAGATGCTTATTCAGGGTACCATCAGATCCGTCTGTATGGACCCGACGAGATCAAAACGGCTTTCATCACCCCATTCGGGTGCTTCTGTTACATCACCATGCCCTTCGGCCTCAAGAATGCTGGAGCCACGTTCATGAGGATGATTCAGAAGTGTTTGCTCACTCAGATCAGTCGGAACGTAGAAGCATACATGGATGATATTGTGGTTAAGTCACGGAAAGGTTCCGACCTACTGACTGACCTTGCCGAAACCTTTGCTAACCTCAGGAGATATGATATCAAGCTCAATCCATCAAAGTGCACATTCGGAGTTCCAGGTGGAAAGTTACTCGGTTTCCTCGTTTCCGAACGAGGAATCGACGCCAATCCCGAGAAAGTTGGCACCATACTCCGGATGAAGCGCCCTGTGCGTGTACACGATGTCCAGAAGCTTACAGGTTGCTTGGCCGCTCTAAGTCGATTCATTTCTCGTCTCGGTGAAAAGGCGTTGCCTCTTTACCGACTGATGAAGAAGTCTGACAAGTTCGAGTGGACTCCAGAAGCTGATGCAGCGTTCGCAGAGCTCAAAGCTCTGCTCTCCACCCAGCCGGTGCTTGCTGCCCCAATCAGTAAAGAGCCTCTGCTGCTTTACATTGCGGCCACGGGACAAGTTGTCAGTACAGTACTTACGGTCGAGCGGGAAGAAGAAGGAAAGGCCTTCAGAGTTCAGCGCCCAGTATATTACGTGTCTGAAGTTTTGACTCCTTCGAAGCAAAGATATCCCCATTACCAGAAGCTTGTATATGGGATTTACATGACCACGAAGAAGGTTGCACACTACTTCTCTGACCATTCCATTACAGTCGTCAGCGACGCTCCGCTGTCAGAGATTTTGCACAACAGAGATGCAACTGGTCGAGTGGCGAAGTGGGCGATTGAACTCCTTCCCCTAGATATCAAGTTTGAAGCAAAGAAGGCTATCAAGTCTCAAGCAATTGCAGATTTCGTCGCCGAGTGGATTGAACAGCAACTTCCGACTCAAGTTCACTCGGAGCACTGGACCATGTTCTTCGATGGATCTAAGATGATGAATGGTTCCGGTGCTGGGGTAGTATTGGTCTCCCCCCGAGGAGATAAGCTCAGATACGTTCTCCAGATTCACTTCGATTCCTCCAATAATGAAGCAGAATATGAAGCACTCTTGTATGGGTTGCGCATGGCCATTTCACTCGGCGTCCGGCGCCTCATGGTCTATGGCGACTCAGATTTGGTGGTCAACCAGGTGATGAAGGAGTGGGACGTCAGAAGCCCAGCTATGACTGGCTACTGCAACGCAGTAAGAAAGTTAGAAAAGAAATTCGAGGGGTTAGAGCTTCATCACATCCCCCGACTGAAAAATCAAGCAGCTGATGATCTGGCAAAGATAGGCTCCAAGAGAGAAGCCATTCCCAACAATGTGTTTTTGGAGCACATCCGCTCGCCGTCGGTCCAGGAGGATCCTTTTACAGAAGAAGCCCCGCAACCGAAAAGTGCCACAGATCCGACTGAAGTCGAAATTCCTGCTGTGGTCGACCTAGTCATGGAGGTCTTGGCTATCACTCCCGACTGGACGATACCATACATCGCGTATATCTTGAGGAAAGAACTTCCAGAGGACGAAGAAGAGGCTCGACAGATCGTCCGTCGATCTAAAGCTTTCACAGTCATAAAAGGACAGTTGTATAGAGAAAGCGCAACTGGAATCGGTCAGAAGTGCATAACGCCAGAAGAAGGTCAGATGATCCTTGATGATATCCACTCGGGGACCTGTGGTCACCATGCGTCCTCTCGGACCATTGTGGCCAAAGCATACCGAGCGGGTTTTTTCTGGCCCAGGGCAAACGAAATGGCGAAAGAGATAGTCGACAAGTGTGAAGGCTGCCAGTTCTACTCCAACATGTCGCACAAGCCAGCATCAGCTCTGAGGACCATTCCACTCGTCTGGCCCTTCGCTGTTTGGGGACTGGACATGGTTGGTCCACTGAGAACAGGCAGGAGCGGATTCACACATGTGCTTGTGGCAGTCGACAAGTTTACCAAATGGATTGAAGCCAAGCCTATCAAAAATCTTGATGCTAGCACTGCTATCAGTTTCGTCAGAGAGTTGATATTCAGATACGGGGTCCCGCATAGCATCATCACTGACAATGGGTCAAACTTCGATTCAGACAAGTTCAGAGCTTTTTGCGCCTCTCAAGGCACACGAGTCGACTACGCGTCGGTCGCGCATCCCCAGTCGAATGGACAAGCTGAAAGAGCAAATGGTCTAATTCTCAAAGGACTGAAGCCTCGACTGATGCGTGATCTCAAGCACGCAGCAGGCGCTTGGGTCGACGAGCTTCCGTCAGTTTTGTGGGGACTGAGGACCACCCCGAACCGGTCGACTGGAAGAACGCCATTCTTTCTGGTTTACGGAGCCGAAGCCGTCCTGCCGAGCGATCTACTTCACAACGCCCCCAGAGTCGAGCTTTATAACGAAGACGAAGCAGAGCAAGCCCGGCAAGACGCAGTCGACCTCCTAGAGGAGGAGAGGGAAATGGCTATGATCAGATCGACCATCTATCAGCAAGACTTGCGTCGATTCCATGCCAGAAATGTGAAGAGCCGAGCCTTCCAAGAAGGAGATTTGGTCCTCCGAGTGGATCAGCAGAAACCACACAAACTTGCTCCTACTTGGGAAGGCCCCTTCATCGTCACCAGAGTCCTCCACAATGGAGCATATCACCTCTACAATGTTGATCGCCAGATCGACGAGCCACGAGCTTGGAATGCGGAACTGCTCCGCCCTTTTTACACTTGAGTTCTCCCTTGGACGAGATGTAATAAGAAAAAAATTCTGCAGTTTATTCTTACCAAAGACAAGAGTGTTCCAATAATTGCTGTCACTTTTGTTTGCATACGAAATCCCCCAGTGGGTGACTTAGATGCGAATCTGTTCCACCTAAGTTTGAAAAATCCTACCGAGTGGAGAGCCAGACTCCCACTTGGGGGCTTAGCTGCAGCCCAGCGCTCGCCTAAGTGTTTAAAAATCCTACCGAGTGGAGAGCAATCCTCCCACTCGGGGGCTTAGCTGCAGTCCAGTACTCGCCTAAGTTCTCCCACCTAGAGACTTAGCTGTAGTCAGGCGCTCGCCTAAGTTTGAAAAAATCCTACTGAGTGGAGAGCAATCCTCCCACTCGGGGGCTTAGCTGCAGTCCAGTACTTGCCTAAGTTCTCCCACTTAGAGACTTAGCTGCAGTCAGGCACTCGCCTAAGTTTGAAAAAATCCTACCGAGTGAGAGCAAACCTCCCACTCGGGGGCTTAGCTGCAGTCCAGTACTCGCCTAAGTTCTCCCACCTAGAGACTTAGCCGCAGTCAGGCACTCGCCTAAGTTTGAAAAAATCCTACCGAGTGAGAGCAAACCTCCCACTCGGGGGCTTAGCTGCAGCCCAGTGCTCGCCTAAGTGTTTAAAAATCCTACCGAGTGAGAGCAAACCTCCCACTCAGGGGCTTAGCTGCAGCCCAGTGCTCGCCTAAGTGTTTAAAAATCCTACCGAGTGGGAGCAAACCTCCCACTGGGGGGCTTAGCTGCAGCCCAGTGCTCGCCTAAGTGTTTAAAAATCCTATCGAGTGGAGAGCAAACCTCCCACTCGGGGGCTTAGCTGCAGCCCAGCGCTCGCCTAAGTATTTAAAAATCCTACCGAGTGGAGAGCAAACCTCCCACTCGGAGGCTTAGCTGCAGCCCAGTGCTCGCCTAAGTACAGGACACAACCCAATCCACAAGGACGACGAGGCGCAAGTTGACTGCTACCTTCTCCTTCGGAGTTGCGCCGCAAAGACAAGGTTATTCCGAGTGAAGATCAAGTTCCACTCGACGAATCAAATCATGAAGATATTCAACGAGAAATCAAGATCAGATAAAGCCTAAAAGGTCCTAGACCTCAGATCAAAGTACTCGAGCCCTCGGCTCGGCGGAGTTTAACGGATACAAATCCACTCGGCATTCCGAGGCAAATTTAAAGTGAAGCATAAAAGTTTTTCATTCCTCAGGAGGAGGACTGGAAGGGGCGACGAACTCGTCCAAGTCGATCCCGTCTGCAATACGAGTGGCAGCAGCAATGAAAGTCTCCATGAAGTCTTGAAAGTTATGCTCCCTGGTATTGGCAACTTGGATGGCGGCCAGCTTTTCTTCTCGCGCCTCCTTGCAATGGACGCGGACCAGAGACAGAGCGACATCAGCACCACATCTAGCAGAAGATTTCTTCCATTCCTCCACTCGACCTGGGACTTCATTAAGTCGAGCCATCAGGGACTCGTGGTCGTTCTGAAGCGTCATCCCAGGCCAGAGTGATGTGTCGATCCGCGACATCGCAACCTTCAGTCGAGCAAGATAGTCAACCACGCTGGCAATACAAGACTCCAGACGGAGCACGTTCATTGAAGCCTCGTCCTTCACAAGGGAGTTAGCAGGGTCCAAGCCTGGCTCCACTCGACTAGTCTCCTCTTCAAAGTTCTGACAGAATTCTGCAAACACGATTTAAGAATAAGACAGTGACCCTACACGGACTTGGTAACTGCAAGACAGTCGGGGCAGAGTAATTACCTTCGAGCACGATGAACAGCTTCTTGGCGAGTCCACCGAGATAAGCCTCCAGATCGTTCCTCTTCCCCGCCAGCTCACCTGCCTTGTCGTGTAGAGCCACGTTGTCATTCTTCAGTCGGCTGACCTCTTGATTGGCTACCTCGAGAGCAGCTTTCAGTCTGGAGTTCTCCTGCTCAAGAGCTCCGACCGAGGCCATTTTCTCTTCAGCAAGCCTCGTTTTGTCCAAGACCTCCTTCTGTGCCTCTGCAAGATCTTGATCCTTCTTCTTCAGAGCTTCCTCCAGTTTATTTGCGGCGCGTCGAGTGAAATCAACATCAAGAATGGACAAGAAAGAAAAGCCACTCGTCAAGAATGGAGAACCTCACCAGCCATACCTTTTGCTTCTTCTTGCGCCTTCTTCAAATTCTCCTGAGCAAGCTTCAAGTTAAGGTTGAGCTGGATCTGCTAATTCTCCAGCTCTATATAGCGAGCTACAAGTTCGCAAGATTTCTGTAAAAAGAAAAATCAGTCGACAGACGTCCAAGACAAGTTGCTTCCGAGCAACTAAGAGACAATGATGACGTTTCTAAGACTACAGCCGAATCAAGAACATTCAACAGCAGCCTCGGTGACTACACCCAATGGGTGCACTCAGCGTGCCCCCACTGTAAAAAAAAAGTCGATTGCCCGCAGTCGACCGAATACAGTCCCATTCGACATGGCCTGACCAGACCGAGTGAAGAAATACAGCTACAACAACACAATATAAAGACTACAGTCGACTGCCAGCAGTCCACCGTAGTCTCGGGGACTACACCCAGTGGGTGCACTCAGCGTGCCCCCACTGTAAAACACACCTAGTGGGCGTACAGATACAAAGATCTTCGGAAAAGAGGTTCTTCAAACAGTATATCGTGAACAGACCAAGTGTTGAGTCGACTGACCTGGACGTTACTCTGAAGAGCCGAACTTGCGTCGTAAGCTGCTTGGCTGGCCTCCCGAGCCACCTTCACTTGCTCCATCATGATCCCCGCCTGGTGTATAGCCTCTTTTGCAGCAGCCGCTTGGTCCCTAGGGACAGGGTATGCGGCAAAAAGCGAAGACGGATCCGCAGTCGACATCGAGGGCCGCACACTCGTCAGAGGAATGGCGAAAGTCACAGAAGCCCAAGTGGTGTCACCACCATCCCGAGCTACGGCCTCAGACACCGGAACGGATTGGAGGGTCTTGTCAGCCGACACCCTCTTGTTCCTCCTTACTCTTAGTGGTTCGTTGTCGTCATCATCCGGGAGGTCGATAACATGAGGAGGAACTACAAGGAAAACATTCAATCGACCAGAGTTGCAATAAATGTTCAGTCGACTCAAAGCGGAACGTCAGTAATCGTACCAGGGTTGGAGGTAACAGCATCCTCCATCTCTTGGTCGTCGTCCTCGGCGGAGATCTCAGAAGTAGCAGCGCTGCAAATCTCGAAAGTCAGTCAGTTGGCTCAATGAATCGACCAAGGGTCTGTCCACGGTCGACAAAGGAAAACAAGTTCTGTTATTACCCGGAAATGGTAGGGACAACCAACTTCATCTTGGGCAGAGCCTTGGGCGGCTTGGACGGCGTCGCGCGTGGGTGCTTGGGAGCCTTCCCAGTCCGCGTAGGAGAAGAGGCCCGAGGGCGTTTCGACGACTGCCCAACGGGAGCAGTCGCCTTGCCACGTTCCCGCGTTGGATCGTGTGTGAGCTTGGATCGCCCTCCGGGCGGGGGGGGGGGTTCAACCTCCTCCTCCTCCTCTTCGCCGGAGTCGACGTTGTCGTCTCCCTCTCCTTCACCGTCGGACTCCCACTCACCTTGGTCGTCTCCACTCTCACCTCCGCTCGCCTCCCCTTCCTCAGTTGGCTCCTAGGCCCCGTTGGGCGTCGAGTACATCTTGGTAGTCGCCTGGAAAACAACAGACAAGACGAAAGCCAATCGACCTACTCAAAGAAGACCAATGAAGGAAACAAGATCTCAGTCAGGAGCATAAGGACATACCTGGTCCACGTCATACGAGTTGTCGAGTGGAATTACCCTCCTGGCTCCTCGGGGGTTGTCTTTATTCCCCGTGATGCTCGACAGCCACCCCTCCAGCATCTCATCAGTAACCTCCTCCGGGTGGACCCGAGTGGTGTCGTCGAGGCCCGAGTACAGCCACATCGGGTGGTCACGAGCCTGGAGCGGTTGGATGCGCCTCCGGAGGAAGACCTCCAGCAAGTCCATACCAGTCACGCCCTCATGGACAAGCTCAACCACTCGACCAGCCAGCACTTTGACTTGGGCCTTTTCCTCCGGCGTCACTTTCAGAGAAGCAGGTTTTCCAGCTCAGTCGAGAGAGAAAGGGGGGAAGACCAGTCGACTGTCCTGGGGTCGCCTGGTCTTGACAGTAGAACCAGGTCACCTGCGAACCGCGGACCGACTCCAGGAAAGTGATAGATGGAAAACAACTCTTTCCCCTCGTCTGGATCACCAGGCCCCCGCACAGCTGGATCACCTGCGTCCTTTTGTCACTCGACTTGGCCTTCTTGACCGATTGGGAACGGCAGGTAAAGATGTGCTTGAAGAGTCCCCAATGGGGGCGGCAACCCAAGAAACCCTCACACATGAAGATGAAAGCAGCAAGGTATACGATGGAGTTGGGAGTGAAGTGGTGGAGCTGCGCTCCGAAGAAGTTCAGGAAGCTCCGGAAAAAAGGGTGGGGCGGCAGAGAAAACCCGCGGTCGACATGGGTGGCTAGGAGCACGCACTCATCGTCGCGGGGTTGAGGTTCGATCTCTCTCCCCGGGAGACGCGCAGCTTCGTGAGGAATGACTCCCCCCTCGACCATGTCGTCGAGATCTTCTTGCCAGATCACCGACGGCATCCAATCGCCCTGGATCTAGCCTCAGGGCAGAGCAGACCTTGAGGAGGATCTGCCCCGAGTAGACCTCTTCCCCTTTCCCCGCGCCGCCGCCTTCTTCGCGCGCTCCAAAGCGGATGTCTTGTCCTTCGCCATCGTCGCCAGCAAATCTTGCACGGGCCTACGGCGCTAAGGTGAGAGAGGAGGTGGCGAAGGAACTTGCGAAGGGAGAGAGGAAGAAGAAAGCACACTGTTTGGAAACCCCGAGCCGGCAACTTATAAGAGGCCGCTCCCGAGTGGCTGACTGGTAGGCCCAGGCTATCCAGTCAAATCCCACAGTTGACGCGCGCGTAGTACATGGCGAAAAGGTGGCGCAGCAATCGAGGAGCTTCCGCTTTATCGCTTCCGATTACTGCGGCCACTCCCGTCCCGCGCGCTTCCCGAAATCCGAATCCCGCGACATCCGCGGGCTGCAGAACAACTTGTCAAAACAGAAGACCCCGCTCGCGCCGACACTCGGTATGTCACAAAGTAAAGAAATTCACTCGACGAAAGGCCTGGAATGGATCAAGGCGACTGAAAGAGGTTGATGACGTCATCCGTGACGATTGACCCAAAACAAGGCACTCATGTAGCCCGAAGAACCAGTCGGAAAGATCCCCAACTCTTTCCCCACTCTAACCTCGATCCATTCGGGGGCTAATGATGAAGCTATGTACCTAGGGTAGGGGCACGGACCTGTCCAAAAGAGCCCTACCCAAGGACATCCCTAGAAGAAGTCACCTTTCAATCGACTTGAAGGTATCCCACTCGACGGTTCAAGACACTCGACCAAGAAGCTATCACTCGACCATGAAGCCAACCACTCGACTGCCAGGAGGCTTAAAGTCACTCCGCAGGCAAACGATCGGCTATTAAGTAGTCTTTATGGTCATTATGGCACTTTATCAGGGGCGTTACCAGTAACGCCCAACCTTAAATATACCTTAAACCCTGCATTACTGAGGGCAGGAGAGGACCGGCGAACTCTATATAAGCCACCCCTCCTCAGTATGAAGGGTTCGCACCCCTGTTATTCATACACACATAATCCAATCGACCGCCTTCGGGCACCGAGACGTAGGGCTGTTACTTCCTCCGAGAAGGGCCTGAACTCGTAATCCTCGTGTGTTTACAAATTCCCAATAGCTGAGATCTAGCCTCTCCATACACCCCCCCTACATCACTGTCAGAGTTAGAACCACGACAGCTGGCCCCCCTTGAAAGGATCGATATGGTTGACTAGAGGGGGGGGGGGTGAATAGGCAACTACCAATTTTTAACTTTTCTCTATCAAATTAAACTTTGCATCAAAGAAGGTTGTCTAGATGTGCAACTAGGTGAGCAACCTATATGATGCAATAACAACAAGCATACAAGCAAGCAAGAGAAGTAACACTAAAGAGCTTGCACAAGTAAAGGTAAGAGATAACCAAGAGTGGATCCGGTGAAGACGAGGATGTGTTATCGAAGTTCCTTCCTTTTGAGGGGAAGTACATCTCCGTTAGAGCGGTGTGGAGGCACAATGCTCCCCAAGAAGCCACTAGGGCCACCGTATTCTCCTCACGCCCTCACACAATGCAAGATGCCGTGATTCCACTATTGGTGCCCTTGAAGGCGGCGACCGAACCTTTACAAACAAGGTTGGGGCAATCTCCACAACTTAATCGGAGGCTCCCAACAAAACCACGAAGCTTCACCACAATGGACTATGGCTCCGTGGCGACCTCAACCGTCTAGGGTGCTCAAACACCCAAGAGTAACAAGATCCGCTAGGGAGAGTGGGGGAATCGAAAATCCCTTGGTGGAAGTGTAGATCGTGGCCTTCTCAACCACTCCTGAGCAAATCAACAAGTTTGATTGGCTAGAGAGATAGATCGGGCGAAAATGGAGCTTGGAGCATTTAATGGAGCTTGAGCATTAATGGAGCTTGAGCATTAATGTTGCTTGAGGGGGAAGAGGTGGGTCAAAGGAGAAGAAGGGGATCCCTTTTATAGTGGGGGCAACAAACCAACCGTTGCCCCACCAACCAGCCCCGCATAGGGCGGTACTACCGCTGAGAGGGGGCGGTACTACCGCTAGCCCAGCGGTACTGCCGCTCTAGCCAGCGGTACTGCCGCGCAGAGAAGACTAGTAGGGAATTGGACCTAGCGCGGTACTACCGCGGTGGTAAGGGCGGTACTATTGGAAATATGCCCTAGAGGCAATAATAAAAGGATTATTATTATATTTCTTTTTCATGATAATTGTCTTTTATTCATGCTATAATTGTGTTATCCGGAAATCGTAATACATGTGTGAATACATAGACACCAACATGTCCCTAGTAAGCCTCTAGTTGACTAGCTCGTTGATCAAAAGATAGTCATGGTTTCCTGACTATGGACATTGGATGTCATTGATAACGAGATCACATCATTAGGAGAGTGATGTGATGGACAAGACCCAATCCTAAACATAGCACAAGATCGTATAGTTTGTTTGCTAGAGTTTTTCCAATGTCAAGTATATTTTCCTTAGACCATGAGATCGTGTAACTCCCGGATACCGTAGGAGTGCTTTGGGTGTACCAAACGTCACAACGTAATTGGGTGACTATAAAGGTATACTACGGGTATCTCCGAAAGTGTCTGTTGGGTTGACACGGATCAAGATTGGGATTTGTCACTCCGAATAACGGAGAGGTATCTCTGGGCCCACTCGGTAATGCATCATCATAATGAGCTCAAAGTGACCAAGTGTCTGGTCACGGGATCATGCTTTACGGTACTAGTAAAGTGACTTGCCGGTAACAAGATTGAACGAGGTATTGAGATACCGACGATCGAATCTCGGGCAAGTAACGTACCGATTGACAAAGGGAATTGTATACGGGGTTGCTTGAATCCTCGACATCGTGGTTCATCCTATGAGATCATCGAGGAGCATGTGGGAGCCAACATGGGTATCCAGATCCCGCTGTTGGTTATTGACCGGAGAGCCATCTCGGTCATGTCTACATGTCTCCCGAACCTGTAGGGTCTACACACTTAAGGTTCGGTGACGCTAGGGTTGTAGAGATATGAATATGCAGTAACCCGAAAGTTGTTCGGACTCCCGGATGAGATCCCGGACGTCACGAGGAGTTCCGGAATGGTCCGGAGGTGAAGAATTATATATAGGAAGTGAAGTTTCGGCCATCGGGAGAGTTTCGGGGGTCACCGGTATTGTACCGGGACCACCGGAAGGGTCCCGGGGTCCACCGGGTGGGGCCACCCATCCCGGAGGGGCCCATGGGCTAAGTGGGGAGGGGAACCAGCCCATAGTGGGCTGGTGCGCCCCCCTTGGCCCACCCCATGTGCCTAGGGTTGGGAACCCTAGGGTGGGGGGCGCCCCACCTGGCTTGGGGGGCACTCCACCCCTTGGCCGCCGCCCCCCCTAGGAGATCCCATCTCCTAGGGCCGGCGCCCCCCCTTGGGGAGCCTATATAAAGGGGGGGAGGGAGGGGCAGCCTCACCCTTGAGTCTTGGCGCCTCCCTCTCCCCTGCTACACCTCTCCCTCTCATAGTAGAACGGCGAAGCCCTGCTGCGGTGACCCATGCATCCACCACCACGCCGTCATGCTGCTGGATCTTCATCAACCTCTCCTCCCCCTTGCTGGATCAAGAAGGAGGAGACGTCACGCTGACCGTACGTGTGTTGAACACGGAGGTGCCGTCCGTTCGGCGCTAGGATCTCTGGTGATTTGGATCACGTCGAGTACGACTTCCTCATCCCCGTTCTTTGAACGCTTCCGCGCGTGATCTACAAAGGTATGTAGATGCAATCCGATCACTGATTGCTAGATGAACTCATAGATGGATCTTAGTGAAACCGTAGGAAATTTTTTGTTTTCTGCAACGTTCCCCGACAGTGGTATCAGAGCCAGGTCTATGCGTAGTTCCTTTTGCACGAGTAGAACACAATTTGTTGTGGGCGTAGATGTTGTCAACTTTCTTGCCGCTACTAGTCTTATTTTGCTTCAACGGTATCGTGGGATGAAGCGGCCCGGACCAACCTTACACGTACGCTTACGTGAGACCGGTTCCACCGACTGACATGCACTAGTTGCATAAGGTGGCTGGCGGGTGTCTGTCTCTCCCACTTTAGTTGGAGAGGATTCGATGAAAAGGGTCCTTATGAAGGGTAAATATAAGTTGACAAATCACGTTGTGGCTTTCACGTAGGTAAGAAAATGTTCTTGCTAGAACCCTATTGCAGCCACGTAAAACTTGCAACAACAATTAGAGGACGTCTAACTTGTTTTTGCAGCAAGTGTTTTGTGATGTGATATGGCCAAAGTTGTGATGAATGATGAATGATATATATGTGATGTATGAGATGTTCATGCTATTGTAATAGGAATCACGACTTGCATGTCGATGAGTATGACAACCGGCAGGAGCCATAGGAGTTGTCTTTATTTTTTGTATGAGCTGCGTGTCATTGAGAAACGCCATGTAAATTACTTTACTTTATTGCTAAACGTGTTAGCCATAGTAGTAGAAGTAATAGTTGGCGAGCAACTTCATGGAGACACGATGATGGAGATCATAATGATGGAAATCATGGTGTCATGCCGGTGACAAGATGATCATGGAGCCCCAAGATGGAGATCAAAGGAGCTATGTGATATTGGCCATATCATGTCACCATTATTATTTGATTGCATGTGATGTTTATCATGTTTTTGCATCTTGTTTACTTAGAACGACGATAGTAAATAAGATGATCCCTCATAATAATTTCAAGAAAGTGTTCCCCCTAACTGTGCACCGTTGCGACAGTTTGTTGTTTCGAAGCACCACGTGATGATCGGGTGTGATAGATTCCAACGTTCACATACAACGGGTGTAAGACAGATTTACACATGCAAACACTTAGGTTGACTTGACAAGCCTAGCATGTACAGACATGGCCTCGGAACACAGAAGACCGAATGGTCGAGCATGAGTCGTATAGAAGATACGATCAACATGAAGATGTTCACCGATGTTGACTAGTCCGTATCACATGATGATCGGACACGGCCTAGTTAACTCGGATCATGTTATACTTAGATGACTGGAGGGATGTCTATCTAAGTGGGAGTTCATTGAATAATTTGATTTAGATGAACTTAATTATCATGAACTTAGTCTAAAATCTTTACAACATGTATTGTAGATCAAATGGCCAACGTTGTCCTCAACTTCAACGCGTTCCTAGAGAAAACCAAGCTGAAAGACGATGGCAGCAACTATACGGACTGGGTCCGGAACCTGAGGATCATCCTCATAGCTGCCAAGAAAGATTATGTCCTACAAGCACCGCTAGGTGAAGCACCTGTTCTCCCTGCAGAACAAGACGTTATGAACGCTTGGCAGACACGTAGCGATGATTACTCCCTCGTTCAGTGCGGCATGCTTTACAGCTTAGAACCGGGGCTCCAAAAGCGTTTTGAGAGACACGGAGCATATGAGATGTTCGAAGAGCTGAAAATGGTTTTTCAAGCTCATGCCCGGGTCGAGAGATATGAAGTCTCCGACAAGTTCTTCAGCTGTAAGATGGAGGAAAATAGTTCTGTCAGTGAGCACATACTCACTATGTCAGGGTTACATAACCACTTGACTCAGCTGGGAGTTAATCTCCCGGATGACGCGGTCATTGATAGAATCCTTCAGTCACTTCCATCGAGCTACAAGAGCTTTGTGATGAACTTCAATATGCAGGGGATGGAAAAGACCATTCCTGAAGTATTTGCAATGCTGAAATCAGCAGAGGTAGAAGTCAAAAAGGAACATCAAGTGTTGATGGTGAATAAAACCACTAAGTTCAAGAAAGGCAAGGGTAAGAAAAACTTCAAGAAGGACGGCAAGGGAGTTGCCGCGCCTGGCAAGCAAGCTGCCGGGAAGAAGCCAAAGAATGGACCCAAGCCCGAGATTGAGTGCTTTTATTGCAAGGAAAGTGGTCACTGGAAGCGGAACTACCCCAAATACTTAGCGGACAAGAAGGCCGGCAAAATGAAAGGTATATGTGATATACATGTAATTGATGTGTACCTTACCAGTACTCGTAGTAGCTCCTGGTTATTTGATACCGGTGCAGTTGCTCACATTTGTAACTCAAAGCAGGAGCTGCGGAATAAGCGGAGACTGGCGAAGGACGGGGTGACGATGCGCGTCGGGAATGGTTCCAAGGTCGATGTGATCGCCGTCGGCACGCTACCTCTACATTTGCCTATGGGATTAGTTTTGAACCTCAATAATTGTTATTTAGTGCCAAGTTTGAGCATGAACATTGTATCAGGATCTTGTTTAATACAAGATGGTTACTCATTTAAATCCGAGAATAATGGTTGTTTTGTTTATATGAGAGATATGTTTTATGGTCATGCTCCGATGGTGAATGGTTTATTCTTAATGAATCTCGAGCGTAATGCTACACATATTCATAGTGTGAGTACCAAAAGATGTAAGGTTGATAATGATAGTCCCACATACTTGTGGCACTGCCGCCTTGGTCACATAGGTGTCAAACGCATGAAGAAGCTCCATGCAGATGGACTTTTAGAGTCTCTTGATTACGAATCATTTGACACATGCGAACCATGCCTCATGGGTAAAATGACCAAGACTCCGTTCTCAGGAACAATGGAGCGAGCAACCAACTTATTGGAAATCATACATACTGATGTGTGCGGTCCAATGAGTGTTGAGGCTCGCGGTGGTTATCGTTATGTTCTCACCCTCACTGATGACTTGAGTAGATATGGGTATGTCTACTTAATGAAACACAAGTCTGAGACCTTTGAAAGGTTCAAGGAATTTCAGAGTGAGGTTGAGAATCAACGTGACAGGAAAATCAAGTTCCTGCGATCAGATCGTGGAGGAGAATACTTGAGTCACGAATTTGGCACACACTTAAGAAAATGTGGAATAGTTTCACAACTCACGCCGCCTGGAACACCTCAGCGAAATGGTGTGTCCGAACATCGTAATCGCACTCTATTAGATATGGTGCGATCTATGATGTCTCTTACCGATTTACCGCTATCTTTTTGGGGCTATGCTTTAGAGACTGCCGCATTCACTTTAAATAGGGCTCCGTCAAAATACGTTGAGACGACACCGTTTGAGTTATGGTTTGGGAAGAAACCTAAGCTATCGTTTCTAAAAGTTTGGGGATGCGATGCTTATGTCAAGAAACTTCAACCTGAAAAGCTCGAACCCAAGTCGGAAAAATGCGTCTTCATAGGATACCCTAAAGAAACTATTGGGTATACCTTCTACCTCAGATCCGAAGGCAAGATCTTTGTTGACAAGAATGTATCCTTTCTAGAGAAGGAGTTTCTCTCGAAAGAAGTAAGTGGGAGGAAAGTAGAACTTGATGAAGTATTACCTCTTGAACCGGAAAATGGCGCAACTCAAGAAAATGTTCCTGAGGTGCATGCACCGACTAGAGAGGAAGTTAATGATGATGATCATGAAACTTCAGATCAAGTTGCTACTGAACTTCGTAGGTCCACAAGGACACGTCCCGCACCAGAGTGGTACGGCAACCCTGTCTTGGAAATCATGTTGTTAGACAATGGTGAACCTTCGAACTATGAAGAAGCGATGGCGGGCCCGGATTCCGACAAATGGCTGGAAGCCATGAAATCCAAGATAGGATCCATGTATGAAAACGAAGTATGGACTTTGACTGACTTGCCCGTTGAGTGGCGAGCCATAGAAAATAAATGGATCTTTAAGAAGAAGACAGACGCGGATGGTAATGTGACCATCTATAAAGCTCGGCTTGTCGCTAAGGGTTATCGACAAGTTCAAGGGGTTGACTACGATGAGACTTCCTCACCGGTAGCGAAGCTGAAGTCCGTCCGAATCATGTTAGCAATTGCCGCATTCTATGATTATGAGATATGGCAAATGGACGTCAAAACGACATTCCTTAATGGTTTCCTTAAGGAAGAATTGTATATGATGCAGCCGGAAGGTTTTGTCGATCCTAAGAATGCTGACAAGGTGTGCAAGCTCCAATGCTCGATTTATGGGCTGGTGCAAGCATCTCGGAGTTGGAACATTCGCTTTGATGAGATGATCAAAGCGTTTGGGTTTATGCAGACTTATGGAGAAGCCTGCGTTTACAAGAAAGTGAGTGGGAGCTCTGTAGCATTTCTCATATTATATGTAGATGACATACTTTTGATGGGAAATGATACAGAGCTTTTGGACAGCATTAAGGCCTACTTGAATAAGAGTTTTTCAATGAAGGACCTTGGACAAGCTGCTTATATATTAGGCATCAAGATCTATAGAGATAGATCAAGACGCCTCATAGGTCTTTCACAAAGCACATACCTTGATAAGATATTGAAGAAGTTCAATATGGATCAGTCTAAGAAGGGGTTCTTGCCTGTGTTGCAAGGTGTGAAATTGAGCTCAGCTCAATGTCCGACCACGGCAGAAGATATAGAAGAGATGAGTGCCATCCCCTATGCCTCAGCCATAGGTTCTATTATGTATGCCATGCTGTGTACCAGACCTGATGTAAACCTTGCCGTAAGTTTGGTAGGTAGGTACCAAAGTAATCCCGGCAAGGAACACTAGACAGCGGTCAAGAATATCCTGAAGTACCTGAAAAGTAATAATGAAATGTTTCTCGTTTATGGAGGTGACGAAGAGCTCGTCGTAAAGGGTTACATCGACGCTAGCTTCGACACAGATCTGGATGACTCTAAGTCACAAACCGGATACGTGTATATTTTGAATGGTGGGGCAGTAAGCTGGTGCAGTTGCAAGCAGAGCGTCGTGGCGGGATCTACATGTGAAGCGGAGCACATGGCAGGCTCGGAGGCAGCGCATGAAGCAATTTGGGTGAAGGAGTTCATCACCGACCTAGGAGTCATACCCAATGCGTCGGGGCCGATCAAACTCTTCTGTGACAACACTGGAGCTATTGCACTTACCAAGGAGCCCAGGTTTCACAAGAAGACAAGGCACATCAAGCGTCGCTTCAACTCCATTCGTGAAAATGTTCAAGATGGAGACATAGGTATTTGTAAAGTACATACGGACCTGAATGTAGCAGATCCGTTGACTAAACCTCTCCCTAGAGCAAAACAGGATCAACACCAGAATTCCGTAGGTGTTCGATTCATCACAATGTAACTAGATTATTGACTCTAGTGCAAGTGGGAGACTGTTGTAAATATGCCCTAGAGGAAATAATAAAAGGATTATTATTATATTTCCTTGTTCGTGATAATTTTCTTTTATTCATGCTATACTTGTGTTATCCGGAAATCATAATACATGTGTGAATACATAGACACCAACATGTCCCTAGTAAGCCTCTAGTTGACTAGCTCGTTGATCAACAAATAGTCATGGTTTCCTGACTATGGACATTGGATGTCATTGATAACGAGATCACATCATTAGGAGAATGATGTGATGGACAAGACCCAATCCTAAACATAGCACAAGATCGTATAGTTCGTTTGCTAGAGTGTTTCCAATGTCAAGTATCTTTTCCTTAGACCATGAGATCGCGTAACTCCCGGATACCGTCGGAGTGCTTTGGGTGTACCAAACGTCACAACGTAATTGGGTGACTATAAAGGTATACTACAGGTATCTCCGAAAGTGTCTGTTGGGTTGACATGGATCAAGACTGGGATTTGTCACTCCGTATAACGGAGAGGTATCTCTGGGACCACTCGGTAATGCATCATCATAATGAGCTCAAAGTGACCAAGTGTCTGGTCACAGGATCATGCATTACGGTACGAGTAAAGTGACTTGCCGGTAACAAGATTGAACGAGGTATTGGGATACCGACGATCGAATCTCGGGCAAGTAACGTACCGATTGACAAAGGGAATTGTATACGGGGTTGCTTGAATCCTCGACATCGTGGTTCATCCAATGAGATCATCGAGGAGCATGTGGGATCCAACATGGGTATCCAGATCCCGCTGTTAGTTATTGATCGGAGAGCCATCTCGGTCATGTCTACATGTCTCCCGAACCCGTAGGGTCTACACACTTAAGGTTCGGTGACGCTAGGGTTGTAGAGATATGAATATGCAGTAACCCGAAAGTTGTTCGGAGTCCCGGATGAGATCCCGGACGTCACGAGGAGTTCTGGAATGGTCCGGAGGTGAAGAATTATATATAGGAAGTGCAGTTTCGGCCATCGGGAGAGTTTTGGGGGTCACCGGTATTATACCGGGACCACCGGATGGGTCCCAGGGGTCCATCGGGTGGGGCCACCCATCCCGGATGGCCCCATGGGCTAAGTGGGGAGGGGAACCAGCCCATAGTGGGCTGGTGCGCCCCCCTTAGCCCACCCCATGAGCCTAGGGTTGGGAACCCTAGGGTGGGGGGCGCCCCACCTGGCTTGGGGGGCACTCCACCCCTTGGCCGCCGCCCCCCTAGGAGATCCCATCTCCTAGGGCCGGCGCCCCCCCTTGGGGAGCCTATATAAAGGGGGGGGGGAGGGAGGGGCAGCCGCACCCTTGAGTCTTGGCGCCTCCCTCTCCCCTGCTACACCTCTCCCTCTCGTAGTAGAACGGCGAAGCCCTGCTGCGGTGACCCATGCATCCACCACCACGCCGTCGTGCTACTGGATCTTCATCAACCTCTCCTCCCCCCTTGCTGGATCAAGAAGGAGGAGATGTCACACTGACCGTACGTGTGTTGAACACGGAGGTGCCGTCCGTTCGGCGCTAGGATCTCCGGTGATTTGGATCACGTCGAGTACGACTTCCTCATCCCCGTTCTTTGAACGCTTCCGCGCGTGATCTACAAAGGTATGTAGATGCAATCCGATCACTCGTTGCTAGATGAACTCATAGATGGATCTTGGTGAAACCGTAGGAAATTTTTTGTTTTCTGCAACGTTCCCCGACAGGTACTACCACTCCTGAAACGGTACTACCGCCTCTACAACTTCAACTAGTGCCGCAAAACCCGACACGAGAAAAAGAGCCCTCGAGTCGAGGCGGTAGGAGCTAGACAGCCCAGCGGTACTACGGCAGCGGGGTCACGGGCGGTACTACCGCTGCGGAGCAGTACTGCCGCTTGTGACCCTTCGGCGGTACTACCGCTGGTTGTGTGGTACTACTGCTGGGACACAGAAGAGAGATAGGATCTCTCCATAGAGGCTGAGGACGAGGCAGTGGTGCCAGGCACCCCAGCAGTACTATTGCTGTGGAGTCACGGGCGGTACTACCGCTGCGGAGCAGTACTGCCGCTTGTGGCTCCTTAGCGGTACTACCGCTGGGTTGCGCGGTACTACCGCTGGAACCCAGACAGGACATAGAAAAGAGGAGAGATCTCTTCCAAGAAGTGGAAGAGCTCGGAGGGTGAGAAGCTGATGTGTACGTGTTGATTCCACTCATGCAATACCCCAGCGGACCCCCTCTTGATAGTACGGTGCCCTCTACGCAACTAGTCCACCGAGAGAGAAACGAAAAAGCTACACCATCTTGAATGACACTCCGAAGGGAAGAAAACATCTTGTGCCAAGGATGAATCTGTGAACTACTCAAAGCACATGATTAGTCCGCAAACATGTTGTCATCAATCACCAAAACTACCTTGAGAGAGATATGCCTCAACAATCTCCCCCTTTTTGGTGGATTGATGACAACTAGGGATTTGCACAAGGAAAAAATATAAACGTAAGAAAACTAAGAACTACAAAATATAGACGGGCTCCCCCAGAATGTGTGCACCTAGAAAGAGGATCAAAAGGAAAGCAAGACACACACATCCGGATCAACACACCCCCTATATTTTATAGTCCAACAATTCTAAGCACAAGATATATGAGAGAAGAGTATATAACAGGACAAGCATGCAACTCATAATATACTACAGTACTGAATAGACATAAGAAATAAGGTAGCGATAGGGAGCATATGTCTCACACCATATGTCTAGAACTTAGGTCTCACGGGCACCAAACCAAACCAAACAAAGACACCGAGAGAACACACAAGAAAACACAAGATGACAAGACGACAAACTCAAAGCTCGGCAACACAAATCCCTACACTCTCTCCCCCTTTGGCAGCGAGACACCAAAAAGGGAAAAGAGCGACGCTACGACTCCAGGTGATGGCAAGCTGAGGATCTCGAACATCATATCTCAGCGGGATCGTCTGCATCTCCGTCATTGGTCGAAAACTGCTCGGCGTCGGAGTCGGTCCAAGGGCAATGCTGATGAATCCACTCCTCCTCTTTAGTGATCTGACCCTCAGATCCACTGGCAACTATCGCTCCCATCTGACGCATGAGCTCCTTGTGGTGCACCCTGGCATGCTTCTCCACCACATGAGTCATGTACTGACCATGAGACTCCATGCAGAAAAGCTTCTTCAACTTGTGTTTAAGCTTCTTCGCCCATGAGGGTTCAGCACTAGAGGGCCCAAGATCCTCCTCGTTATCATCAGTGGCTGTCCCACCCTCGGTCTCCATGGCAGCAGCAGTAGACGGACCCCCGGATTGAGGTGCTGGGGTGACCCAATTGTCCTTCTTCCTCAGACGCTTGATCTCATGGGAAACCAAGTCTCCAGTTTCCAGCAACACTCTGGGATAGATCTATGCCCAGGCCCTCTCAATGAGCCTCATGATGAATGGACCATATATCGGGCACTTGCGCTCAGACACGGCAGAGAGAAGTTCAGACCACATGACATGAGAAATATCCAGGCTTTCTCCAGTGTTTGCTTCCTTCTCATGCTGACAGAAAAGAAGCATGTCCACGAGATAAGAGTGGACCATATCCAGATTCCCGATTCTAGGGAAGAGAGTCTCACGGAAGATGCGATGAAGAATGTCCAGATATGGAGACAACTCATAGGTTTTCTTCTCAGTCACTGGGTGAACTTTCACAGTGCAGTAGGGACAAAGGGCTTGCTTGTGGGTGGACATAGCATTGCGGTGAGGGTGGAAACCGACTGGAGTCTCAAGCCCGTGATCCACCACATCAAGTAACTCCATGAAAGCCTTCCACTTGACAGAAAGCAGCTTGCCATTGGTCATCCATGTCAGAGTTCTGTCGACATCCGTCCCAAGATGAACGGTGGCAAAGAATTGAGCCACCAAATCTGCATTGAAATCCTTGTTGAATTGCATGATCCTGAGAATGTTCAGCTGAGTGCACATCTGAAGGGCTTCGCCAAAGTACTCCAGGTCCTTCTGGCTCAGAGGTGCGGTAGCGTTTTGATGTTGCACGCCCGGGGTTGATACGGCGAGCTTGATGCTCAGGATGTTCATCACCTGGAGCCAAACACAAGAACACACAAAACAACCAGAAAGAACGAGCATAAGCCAACAAACACAACAAAAGGATCAAAGAAAAGGCAGGAATGTGATGGAGCTTGGCAGGCAGCGGTAGTACCGTGACATGCTCGCGGTAGTACCGCCCAAGCGGTAGTACCGCTCCAAAGAGAGCGGTAGTACCGCTCGAGATGGGGAAATAGCAGTTTCTTGCTACCGTGGTCAGATCCGGCACTACCGGCCTGCCAAATTCAAAAATATTCCTACCAAACTCTAATCAAGATAGTCTAGTTGCCTTCTCCAACCTACTCAAGCCTAGATTTAGCCAAAAATCTAGAGATGCAACCACCATTGCCCCTAAGAACAAGATCTGAAAAACGAGACAAAAGGAGAGAAGGAACGGGGGCAATACCGGCATCCATGGCAAGAGAATGAGGTGGGGATCGACTCCACCGAAGGAAATGGAGAGGGACGCCCCGGAGACGGAGATCTGTCGGAGCCCTCCTGCGGCGAGAGGAGGCTGGAGAGAGGAAGAGGAAAGAGGGGGCGAAGCGAATGGGTATGGGGGAGAAGAAACCTCCCCTACCCCGATATAACCCCCTGGTCTTGTCCCTCAGCGGTAGTACCGCTTATAAGCGGTAGTACCACGCACCACCAGCGGTAGTACCGCCCAGTACGCCACGGCAACCAAACAACACGACTTAGCTCGTGGGAAAACAAAACGGCAAGAAAAGAGAGCACACCAGCAAACGACCAAGACACACCTCTTCAAGAGAGGGCGGTGGCCGAGGCCACCTATGTTTGAGTCAAGAGGTATGGCGCCGCAAAGATTTTAACCTTGGGTCCATGACCAAAACTCGTCTTTGAAACACAACTACCATCAACAATGGCTAAACTTAAAGACTTGATCAATTTATGCATAATGGTGGGAGGGAGAGTTCATTGAGAGAACAACACTCCCCCTATGTCCATGCCTACACCTAAACTAGACAGCAAATTGAGCATGGTGGGGTGTGCAAGGGTTCAAGCCACATTGCTCGAATCAATGATATTTAGCTCATGCCTTAACTCGCGAAATCTTGCTTCATCCAAGGGCTTCGTGAAAATATCTGCAAGGTTGTCATGAGTGTTGACATAGTTGAGCTCGATCTCTCCTCGCCTAATGTGATCCCGGATGAAGTGATACCGAATCTCAATATGCTTCGTCTTGAAGTGTTGCACCGGGTTGAGAGAGATCTTGATGGCACTTTCATTGTCACACCAAGGAGGCACTTTGTCACAAGTGACACCGTAATCCTTTAAAGTTTGCCTCATCCATAGGAGTTGTGCACAACAACTACCGGCTGCTACATACTCCGCCTCGGTGGACGAGAGAGACACATAACTTTGCTTTTTGGAAGACCAACTTACCAAAGAGCAACCAAGGAATTGGCACCCTCCAGAAGTGGACTTCCTATCCACTTTGTCTCCCGCCCAATCGGAATCCGAGTACCCTACAAGCTTGAAGTTTGATCCTCTTGGGTACCATAAGCCAAAGTTTGGGGTATGAGCCAAATATCGAAAGATTCGTTTTACCGCCACATAGTGACTTTCCTTAGGTGCGGCTTGAAACCGTGCACAAATTCTCACACTCAACATGATATCCGGTCTAGATGCACAAAGGTAAAGCAAGGATCCAATCATGGAGCGATATACCTTTTGATCCACCACTTTACCATTGGGATCTAAGTCAAGTTGGCACTTGGTGGGCATTGGAGTGGAAGCCGGCTTGACGTCACTTAGCTTGAATCTCTTGAGCATGTCTTGAGTGTATTTGGATTGGTTGATGAAGGTTCCTTCTCTTCTTTGCTTCACTTCAAAACCTAGAAAGAACTTCAACTCTCCCATGGAGGACATCTCGAACTTTGAGGTCATGAGAGCGGCAAATTCCTCATTGAAAGATTTGTTAGGTGAACCAAAGATAATATCATCAACATATAATTGGCACATAAACAACTCCCCTTTGACCTTCTTAGTAAAAAGAGTGGGGTCGATTAACCCAACTTCAAAACCACGGTCTTGTAACAACTCGGTAAGGTGGTCATACCACACACGTGGGGCTTGTTTAAGGCCATAGAGTGCCTTATCGAGTTGATACACATGATCGAGAAAGTAGGGATCCTCGAACCCGGGGGGTTGCTTGACGTAAACCGATTCATTAATAGGACCATTAAGAAAAGCACTCTTCACATCCATTTGTTGTAACTTAAAGTTATGATGAGAAGCATATGCAATCAACATGCGAATGGATTCAAGACGAGCAACGGGAGAAAAGGTTTCATCGTAGTCGATACCCTCGACTTGGGGTAGCCTTGTGCTACCAAACGAGCCTTGTTGCGAATGATAATCCCATGGGCATCTTGCTTGTTATTAAATATCCACTTGGTTCCAATGACATTGTGATTCCCGGTCGGTCTTGGCACTAATCTCCACACTTTGTTGCGCTCGAAGTTGTTGAGTTCTTCATGCATGGCATTGAGCCAATCCGGATCTTCTAGCGCCTCATAGACCTTGTGGGGTTCCACACAAGAGACAAACGCGTGATGCTCACAATAATTTGCTAATTGTCTACGAGTGCTTACCCCCTTTCTCAAGCTTCCAAGCACATTCGTCATGAGATGATCCTTGGTGGAGAGCTTGGAAGCAACCTTGGCGGCACGACACTCTAATTCCTCCTCGGGGGTGAGACGAGGAGTGGTCACTTGATCATCTTGAGCGTCGTCTTGGGCTTGTTCTTGTTCTTGAACTTGCTCGGAGGAGAGAACTTGACCTTGGGCATCACTTGATGTGTCAACACCGTCTTGAGCGTGATCTTGCCCTTGATCATGTCCTTGAGGATGAGGGCCTTCATGTTGTTCTTCGGAAGCATGTGGGCCTTGGGTTGGTGATGGCTCCACTTGAGTGGAGCTTTGTCCTTCTCCTTTGGCCACAAGGGGTTCCTCAATGGGTAGCATAAAGCCAACACCCATTCTTCTTATGGCTTGGGGAGGAATTTCATCAGCTACATCACAAGTGCCACTTTGCTCCACTTGGGAGCCATTATTCTCATCAAACTCCACGTTACACGTCTCCTCAATAAGTCCCGTGGATTTATTAAGGACACGGTAAGCATGAGAGTTTGTAGCATAACTAACAAATATGCCCTCATAAGCTCTAGCCTCAAATTAAACAACCGAACACCTTTCTTGAGAATGAAACACTTACACCCGAATACCCGGAAGTACTTGAGGTTGGGCTTGTTACCGGTGAGTATCTCATATGGAGTCTTGTTCAATCCCTTGCGGAGGTAGAGCCGATTGGATGCATGACACGCGGTGTTGATGGCTTCGGCCCAAAAGTTGTACGGAGACTTGAACTCCGCCATCATGGTCCTTGCCGCATCCATCAACGTCCGGTTCTTCCTCTCCGCAACACCGTTTTGTTGAGGGGTGTAAGGTGCGGAATATTGATGCTTGATCCCCTCATCACTACGAAACTCATCCAAGGTGTAGTTCTTGAACTCGGTGCTGTTGTCACTTCTTATTGTCAAGATCTTTGCATTGTGTTGACGTTGTGCTTCATTTGCAAAGTCAATGACGGTTTGTTGGGTCTCGCTCTTTCTCTTGAAGAAAAACACCCACGTGTACCTTGAGTAGTCATCCACAATCAGCAAGCAATACTTCCTACCTCCAAGACTATCGAAGGATGGAGGCCCAAAGAGATCCATGTGAAGGGGCTCCAAAGGCCTCTTTGAATAAATGATAGTCGTGGGAGGGTGAGCCTTCTCATGTAGCTTTCCTTCGATACAAGCATTGCAAGCACGATCTTTAGCAAAACTAACATTCGTTAGTCCATGGACATGGTCCCCCTTGAGGAGACTTTGCAAATATCTCATATTGACATGGGCTAAACGGCGATGCCAAAGCCATCCCACATCAACTTTAGCCATTAGGCATGTCGCGGTCTTAGTGGGTCGCTTTGAAAAGTTAATCACATATAGACCGTTCTTGACATGCCCAACAAAGGCTACTTTAAGAGTCTTGCTCCACAAGAGGGCCACGGTATCGATATCAAAGAAAGTGGCAAAGCCCATGATTGCAAGTTGACGAACGAAAGTAAATTGTATGCAAGGGACTCAACAAGCATGACCTTCTCGATCGTGAGATCATGAGAGATGACCACCTTGCCAAGTCCCAATACCTTGGAGGATGAGGCGTCACCCCACTCGACATTGGTGGGCATAGATGGAATCTTGTGCACGTCCACCAACAAGTCCTTGCTTTCGATCATATGATTTGTAGCTCCGCTATCGAGCAACCATGATCCCCCACCGGAAGCAAACACCTACAAGAGATTAATGCTTGGTTTTAGGTACCCATTTTGTAATGGGTCCTTTGATGTTAGTAATAAGGGTCTTTGGAACCCAAATAGACCATTCAATGTATTCATGAAGAGAACCAACAAATTTGGCATAAACATGCCCATCACTAGCACGTCATAACACATAAGAAGGATTAAAATCGCCGGCTTTGTTGGGAGGGGTGGCATTGTCCTTCTTGACATTGCCACCCTTTGCATTGTTCTTCTTCTTCTTCTCCTGGGAGGCACTCTCTCCCTCCTTCACAAAGGTTTTCATGAGAGGAGGAGGTCGTTTGGTCTTGTCATTCTTCTTCTTGTTCTTGGAGTCGGGCACGTACCCAACCCCTTCCTTGGCCACAACTCCCTTTTGGTTGATCAAGAGATCGTTGAGGTTCTTCTTGCCTTGTATGCAAGTCGCAAGACCTCTCTCAAGTTGCCCCTTTAGCTTAGCGTTCTCCTCAACAAGATGCACATGCTCACAACACGGGTTAGTAGCATTTGCATTATCAATTAACATCATACGAGGGAAAGTGGCTTTTTCCTTGGTTAGCTTTACTTGAAGTTGATCATGAGACTCTTTGAGGCTAGCATGAGCACCCTTCAAGACCTCGTGAGCCTTGTCAAGTAGATCAAACTCCTCTTTGAGTCTAGCAAGATCAACCTCAAGTTCGGCCTTCTCGGAGTTTAGCACATGAGAAACAATGAGGACATGATCATAATCTTTCTTTAACTTAGCATGATCAATGTTGTGTGACTCCTCAAGAGCCAAACGAAGACCACACTCTTCCTCAAGAGCATTGGAAAGATCCGAAATGTCATCGGCATAGTCACGACTATGCCCTTCCATCTTAGTGATGGTGTCTTCGTGAGCTTCAATCATGTCATTGGCTTCACCAAGTTGTTCCAAGAGAGCAACAAAGTGCTTCTTGGATTTTCCCTTGAGTTTGCCCATAAAGGCCTTAAACTCATTAGCTCCCTCTAGTTCATTAATGCTATCTGTCGGAGAAGGATGATTAATGATGGTAGTTTTGATGTTGGAGGTTACCTTGTTGGTGGCTTTAGCCATGAGGCACTTGGCGGTGATGCTCTCATTGGGTGAGTCGAAGAGAGACAACCATGAAGTCGTCGCAATGGCAACGGAGGCCATGGCAACCGACTCATCACCTTCATCATCATCATCATCCTCATTGTACTCTTCTTGTACCACCAATGCATTGGGAGGAGTCTTCTTGGTGAAGTTGCTCTTGTTGGGGAACGACTTGGCCTTGTCCTTTCGGATGAGCTTGCCACCATTGTCTTCCCTCTTCTCATACGGGCACTCCGTGACAAATTGACTCATGTTGCCGCAATTGTAGCAAGTCCTTACATGTTGCTTGCTCTTCGTGCCACTCGAGTTGTTTTTGCTAAAGTTTGGCCTCGAGTTTTTCTTACTCCAAAATTGCCTTGAAGCAAGTGCCATGTGTTCATGATACGCATACTTCGTATCTTCGGTGTTGCTCTCCTCTTCTTCCTCTTCTTCTTCTTCAATGGTGAGCTTGGCCTTCAATGCAAGGTTAGGCTTCTTTGCCCGTTGAGAACAGAGCACTGCATTGTCGGCGGTCTTGTCCAAAATGTTCATGGTCACAAACTCATCCAACACTTCGCTTGAGGTCAAAGTGTGGAAGTCCGGTCTTTGACGAATGACGGAGGACATGGCCTTGTGGTAGGGCATCATTGCCTTGAGGAATTTGCGCTTGATCCAATTGTCATCCGTATCCTTGCTCCCGTGATCTCGTAGTGAGACCGCGAGTTTGGTTACTCTCCAATAAAGCTCACGAGGTTCTTCATCTTCTTTCATAGCAAACTCATCGACCTCATCTTGCACCACTTCATAGTTGGAGCGTTGGATGCTTGCGCTTCCTCGGTAGAGAGAGACAACACAATGCCATGCATCTTTGGCCAAGGCGAAAGGACGAAGATGAGGTAGGTCTTCGGGTGGAATTGCATCTTGAATGATGAAGAGAGCATTCTCATTGAATTGATTATCCACGGCTTCTCGAGGAGTGAAGTTGCTTGGATCATGCAGATGGAAACCTTCTTCAATGATTCTCCAAAGGTTAGTGTTCACATGATTTAAATGACGTTTAAAGCGGTAAACCCAAGAATCAAAGTCCTCAGTTTTCACAATCTTAGGGGGAGGACCGGCATGATTCAAATGAGTAGAAGGAACCGGTCCACCATAAACAAGTGGTGGTTCCACATGAGCAAAGATGCCGGTGCCATTTTTACCACTAGAAGAAGGAGCCTTTTCACTACTAGCTTCCCCCTTGTCGGGGATATCATCCGTCACCTTGTCGGTGGGGTCACCCACTTTCAACGGTGCGGTGGATAGTTTAAGCCCCTCAAGAAATTTAGTAAACATGCTTTCCACCTCGGTCGTCATGGAGGTTTTCAATGTCTCCAAGGCCACATTGAACTCCTCACGAGAGACCGAGGTTCCCCCATCGCCCGTAGACGAGGTCGGATTCACACGGAGTGTCCCTCCACACCGTCTACGGTATCAACCATACTCTTTGGACGGTAAAGTCCTTAATAAAGAGACGAGGCTCTGATACCAATTGAAAGGATCGATATGGTTGACTAGAGGGGGGGGGGTGAATAGGCAACTACCAATTTTTTACTTTTCTTTATCAAATTAAACTTTGCATCAAAGAAGGTTGTCTAGATGTGCAACTAGGTGAGCAACCTATATGATGCCATAACAACAAGCATACAAGCAAGCAAGAGAAGTAACACTAAAGAGCTTGCACAATTAAAGGTAAGAGATAACCAAGAGTGGATCCGGTGAAGACGAGGATGTGTTACCGAAGTTCCTTCCTTTTGAGGGGAAGTACGTCTCCATTAGAGCGGTGTGGAGGCACAATGCTCCCCAAGAAGCCACTAGGGCCACCGTATTCTCCTCACGCCCTCACACAATGCGAGATGTCGTGATTCCACTATTGGTGCCCTTGAAGGCGGCGACCGAACCTTTACAAACAAGGTTGGGGCAATCTCCACAACTCAATCGGAGGCTCCCAACAAAACCACAAAGCTTCACCACAATGGACTATGGCTCCGTGGCGACCTCAACCATCTAGGGTACTCAAACACCCAAGAGTAACAAGATCCGCTAGGGATGAGTGGGGGAATCAAAAATCCCTTGGTGGAAGTGTAGATCGGGGCCTTCTCAACCACTCCCGAGCAAATCAACAAGTTTGATTGGCTAGAGAGATAGATCGGGCAAAAATGGAGCTTGGAGCATTTAATGGAGCTTGAGCATTAATGGAGCTAGAGGGGGAAGAGGTGGGTCAAAGGAGAAGAAGGGGACCCCCTTTTATAGTGGGGGCAACAAACCAACCGTTGCCCCACCAACCAGCCCCACACAGGGCGGTACTACCGCTGAGAGGGGGCGGTACTACCGCTAGCCCAGCGGTACTGCCGCTCCAGCCAGCAGTACTGCCGCGCAGAGAAGACTAGTAGGGAATTGGACCCAGCGCGGTACTACCGCGGTGGTAAGGGCGGTACTACCGCTCCTGAAACGGTACTACCGCCTCTACAACCACAACTAGTGTCGCAAAACCTGACACGAGAAAAAGAGCCCTCGAGTCGAGGCGGTAGGAGCCAGACAGCCCAGCGGTACTACGGCAGCGGGGTCACGGGCGGTACTACCGCTGCGGAGCGGTACTGCCGCTTGTGACCCTTCGGCGGTACTACCGCTGGTAGTGCGGTACTACCGCTGGGACACAGAAGAGAGAGAGGATCTCTCCATAGAGGCTGAGGACAAGGCGGTGGTGCCAGGCACCCCAGCGGTACACTGCTGTGGAGTCACGGGCGGTACTACCGCTGTGGAGCGGTACTGCCGCTTGTGGCTCCTCAGCGGTACTACTGCTGGGTTGCGCGGTACTACCGCTGGAACCCAGATAGGACATAGAAAAGAGGAGAGATCTCTTCCAAGAAGTGGAAGAGCTCGGAGGGTGAGAAGCAGATGTGTACGTGTTGATTCCACCCATGCAATACCCCAGCGGACCCCCTCTTGATAGTACGATGCCCTCTACGCAACTAGTCCACCGAGAGAGAAACGAAAAAGCTACACCGTCTTGAATGACACTCCGAAGGGAAGAAAATGTCTCGTGCCAAGGATGAATCTGTGAACTACTCAAAGCACATGATTAGTCCGCAAACATGTTGTCATCAATCACCAAAACTACCTTGAGAGAGATATGCCTCAACACCCCTCTAGTACTTCCTGCGCTCAGTATTTTTTATATATTCTGGAAATAACTTCCGTGAAGTTTCAGGACTTTTGGACCTGTGCAGAATAGGTCTCTAATATTTGCTCCTTTTCCAGCCCAGAATTCCAGCTGCCGGCATTCTCCCTCTTTATGTAAAACTTGTCAAATAAGAGATAATAGGCATAAGTATTGTGACATAATGTGTAATAACAGCCCATAATGCAATAAATATCGATACAAAAGCATGATGCAAAATGGGCGTATCAAAGACCCATTCGTTAGCTTAGCATAATGATCGTTTAGTTTTATTGCTATTACTTTCATCATGCCTTATACATGTTCCTCTAACTATGAGATTATGCAACTCCCGAATACCGGAGGAACACCTTGTGTGTTATCAAACGTCACAATGTAACTGGGTGATTATAAAGATGCTCTACAGGTGTCTCCAATGGTGTTTGTTGGGTTGGCATAGATCGAGATTACGATTTGTCACTCCATGTATCGGAGAGGTATCTCTGGGCCTTCTCGGTAATGCACATCACTATGAGCCTTGCAAGCAATGTGTCTAATGAGTTAGCCACGGGATGATGCATTACGGAACGAGTAAAGAGACTTGTCAGTGACGAGATTGAACTAGGTATGATAATACCGACGATCGAATCTCGGGCAAGTAACATACCGATGACAAAGGGAACAACGTATGTTGTTATGCGGTTTGACCGATAAAGATCTTTGTAGAATATGTAGGAGCCAATATGAGCATCCAGGTTCCGCTATTGGTTATTGACTGGAGATATGTCTCGGTCATGTCTACATAGTTCTCAAACCCATAGGGTCCGCACGCTTAACATTCGATGACAATTTGTATTATGAGTTTCGTGTTTTGATGAACCAAAGTTTATTCAGAGTCCTGGATGAGATCATGGACACGACAAGGAGTCTCAAAATGGTCGAGACATAAAGATTCATATATTGGAAGGCTAATTCGGACACCGGAATGGTTTAGGTCATTTCGGATAAGTTTTGGAGTACCGGGGGTTACCGCCCGCCCCGGAAGTAAATGGGCCATCTTAGGCCTTAGTGGAGAAGAGAGAGGGCCGACCAGTGGTGGCGCCCCCCTCCCAGTCCGAATTGGACAACGGGAGGGGGCGGCGCCCCCCTCCTTCCTTCTCTTCCTTTCCTCCTTCCCTTCTTCTCCTACTTGGACTAGGAAGGGGGGGGACCGAATCCTACTTGGACCGGGAGTCCAAGTAGGACTCCCCCCATGGCGCGCCCCCTCTAGGGTCGGCCACCTCTCCCCCCTTTATATACATGGGAGGGGGCACCCCAAAGGCACACCAAAGTTTCTCTTAGCCGTGTGTTGTGCCCCCTCCACAATTACACACCTCAGTCATATCGTTGTAGTGCTTAGGCGAAGCCCTGCGTCGATAAACTTCATCATCACCATCACCATGCCGTCGTGCTGACAGAACTCTCCCTCGGCCTCAACTGGATCAAGGGTTCGAGGAACGTCACCGAGCTGAACTTGTGCTGATCGTGGAGGTGCCGTACGTGTTGGGGATCGTAGCAGAAATTTAAAATTTTCTACGCATCACCAAGATCAATCTATGGAGTAATCTAGCAACGAGGGGAAGGAGAGTGCATCGACATACCCTTGTAGATCGCTAAGCGGAACCGTTGCAAGAACACGGATGAAGGAGTCGTACTCGTAGCGATTCAGATCGCGGTTGATTCCGATCTAAGCGCCGAACCACGGCGCCTCCACGTTCAACACACATGCAGCCCGGTGATGTCTCCTACGCCTTGATCCAGCAAGGGGAGAAGGAGAGGTTGGGGAAGACTCCATCCAGTAGCAGCACGACGGCATGGTGGTGAAGGAGGAGCGTGGCAATCCTGCAGGGCTTCGCCAAGCACCGCGGGAGAAGAGGAGGACTTGGGAGAGGTGGAGGGCTGCGCCAGAACTTGGGTGCGGCTGCCCTCCCACCCCCCACATATATATAGGGGCAAGGGAGAGGGGGGCCGGCCCCCTCAGATCCAATCTGAGGAGGGGGCGGCGGCCAGGGGGGTTGCCTTGCCCCCCAAGGCAAGGGGGGCGCCCCCTTTTAGGGTTCCCCCAAACCCTAGGCGCATGGGCCCTAGGGGGAGGCGCCCAGCCCACTAAGGGGCTGGTCCCTCTCCACACACATCCCATAGGGCCCTCCGGGGCAGGTGGACCTTCCCGGTGGACCCCCGGAACCCCTCCAGTGGTCCCGGTACAATACCGGTAACCCCCGAATTATTCCGGTGACCGTATGATGACTTCCCATATATAAATCTTAACCTCCGGACCATTCCGGAACTCCACGTGACGTCCGGGATCTCATCCGGGACTCCGAACAACATTCGGTAACCACGTATATCTATTCCCTATAACCCTAGCGTCATCGAACCTTAAGTGTGTAGACCCTATGGGTTCGGGAGTCATGCAGACATGGCCGAGACAACTCTCTGGTCAATAACCAACATCGGGATCTGGATACCCATGTTGGCTCCCACATGCTCCACGATGATCTCATCGGATGAACCATGATGTCAAGGATTCAATCAACCCCGTATACAATTCCCTTTGTCCATCGGTACGATACTTGCCCGAGATTCGATCGTCGGTATCCCGATACCTTGTTCAATCTCGTTACCGGCAAGTCTCTTTACTCGTTCTGTAACACATCATCCCGTGATCAACTCCTTGGTCACATTGTGCACATTATGATGATGTCCTACCGAGTGGGCCCAGAGATACCTCTCCGTTTACACGGAGTGACAAATCCCAGTCTCGATTCATGCCAACCCAACAGACACTTTTGGAGATACCTGTAGTGAACCTTTATAGCCACCCAGTTATGTTGTGACGTTTGGCACACCCAAAGCACTCCTACGGTATCCGGGAGTTGCACAATCTCATGGTCTAAGGAAATGATACTTGACATTAGAAAAGCTTTAGCATATGAACTACACGATCTTTATGCTAGGCTTAGGATTGGGTCTCGTCCATCACATCATTCTCCTAATGATGTGATCCCGTTATCAACGACATCCAATGTCCATGGTCAGGAAACCATAACCATCTATTGATCAACGAGCTAGTCAACTAGAGGCTTACTAGGGACATGGTGTTGTCTATGTATCCACACATGTATCTGAGTTTCCTATCAATACAATTCTAGCATGGATAATAAACTATTATCATGAACAAGGAAATATAATAATAACCAATTTATTATTGCCTCTAGGGCATATTTCCAACAGTCTCCCACTTGCACTAGAGTCAATAATCTAGTTCACATCGCCATGTGATTAACACTCACAGGTCACATCGCCATGTGACCAACATCCAAGAGTCTACTAGACTCAATGATCTAGTTCACATCACTATGTGATAAACACCCAAGAGTTCTAGGTTTGATCATGTTATGCTTGTGAGAGAGGTTGTAGTCAATGGGTCTTGCCATATTCAGATCCCTATGTATTTCGCAAAACTTTATGTCATATCGTAGATGCTGCTACCATGTTCCACTTGGAGCTATTCCAAATTATTGCTCCATTATACGTATCCGGTATCTCTACTCAGAGCTATCTGGATAGGTGTTAAGCTTGCATCGACATAACTCTTTATGTCGAACTCTTCATCACCTCCATAACCGAGAAACATTTCCTTATTCCTCCAAGGATAATTTTGACTGCTATCTGGTGATCCACTCCTAGATCACCTTTGTACCCTCTTGCCAGACATGTGGCAAGGCACACATCAGGTGCGGTACTCAGCATGGCATACCGTATAGAGCCTATGACAAGAGCATAGGGGACGACCTTCGTCCTTCCTCTTTCTTCTGCCGTGGTCAAGCTTTGAGTCTTACTCAACTTCACACCTTACAACTCAGGTAAGAACCCCTTCTTTGACTGATCTATTTTGAACTCCTTCAAAAACATGTCAAGGTGTGCGTTCTTTGAAAGTATCATCAGGCATCTTGATCTATTTCTATAGATCCTGATGCCCAATATGTAAGCAACTTTATCCAGGTCTTCCTTTGAAAAACACTCTTCAAACAACCGTTTATGCTTTCCAGAAATTTTCTACATCATTTCGAATCAACAATATGTCATCCACATATACTTATCAGAAATGTTGTAGTGCTCCCACTCACTTTCTTGTAAATACAAGTTTCTAGCAAACATTGTATAAACCTAAAAGCTTTGATCACTCCATCAAAGCATATATTCTGACTCCGGGATGCTTGCTCTAGTCCATAGAAGGATCGCTGGAGCCAGCATACCTTTTAGCATCCTTAGGATTGACAAAACCCTTTATTGTATCACATATAACTTTTTCTTACGAAAACTGGTAAGAAAACTTGTTTTGACATCCATCTATCATATTTCATAATCGAAAAATACAGCTAATGCTAACATGATTCCGATGGACTTAAGCATCGCTACGGGTGAGAAATTCTCATCGTAGTCAACTCCTTGAACTTGTGAAAAGACTCTTTCCCACAAGTCGAGCTTCATAGACGGTAACATTACCGCCCACGTCCGTCTTCTTCTTAAAGATCCATTTATCTCAATGTCTTGCCGATCATCGGGCAAGTCCACCAAAGTCCATACTTTATTCTGATATATGGATCCTATCTCGGATTTCATGGCTTCTAACCATTTGCCGGAATACGGGCCCACCATCGCTTCTCCATAGCTCGTAGGTTCATTGTTGTCTAACAACATGATATCTAAGACAGGATTACCGTACCACTTAGGAGTAGTACATATCCATGTCGACCTACGAGGTTCGATAGCAACTTGATCCGAAGCTTTATGATCATTATCATTAACTTCCTATTCAACAGACGTAGGCGCCACAGAAAACATCTTTCTGTGTTGCATCACTCTCTGGTTGAAGTAAAGGTTCGACAACCTCATCAAGTTCTATCTTCCTTCCACTCAATTCTTTCGAGAGAAACTCCTTCTCAAGAAAGGACCTGTTCTTAGCGACAAACAATTTGCCCTCGGATCTGAGATAGAAGGTATACCCAACTGTCACCCTTGGGTATCCTATGAAGATGTGTTTGTCCGCTTTGGGTTCGAGCTTCTCCGGCTGAAGCCTTAAGCATCGCAGCCCCAAACATTAAGAAACGACAACTTTGGTTTCTTGCCAAACCAATGTTCGTACGGCGTCGTCTCAACGGACTTATATGGTGTCCTATCTAAAGTGAATGCAGCTGTCTCTAACGCATAACCTCAAAATGAAAATGGTAGATTGGTAAGAGACATCATAGATCGCACCATATCTCATAGGGTTCGATTACGATGTCCGGACACACTATTACCTTGTGGTGTTCCAGGTGGCTTCAACTGTGAAACAATTCCACAATGTCTTGAGTGATTGCCAAACTCATAACTCAGAAAATCCCCTTTTGATCAGATCGTAGGAACATAATCTTATTGTTATGATGATTCTTAACTTCACTCTGAAATCGCTTGAACTTTTCAAACGTTTCAGACTTGTGCTTCATTAAGTAGATATACCTATATCTACCCAAATCGTCAGTGAAGATGAGAAAATAGTGATATCCACCGCACGCTTCAATTCTCATTGGATCACACGCATCAGCATGCATGATTTCCAACAAGTCACTTGCCCGTTTCATTGTACCTGAAAACGGGGTCTTAGTCATCCTGCCCATGAGGCATGGCTCGCATGTGTCAAGTGATTCAAAATCAAGTGACTCCAAACATCCATCGACATGGAGTTTCTTCATGCATCTTACGCCAATATGACCTAAGTGGCTGTGCCACGAGAAAGTGGTACTATCATTATTAACTCTACATCTTTTGGCGTGAACATGTGTATTACCACGACCGAGATTCAATGAACCATTCACATAGGGTGCATGACCATGAAAGGTATCATTCATGTAAACAGAATAACCATTATTCTCTAACTTAAATGAATGACCGTATTGCAATGAACATGATCTAATCATATTCATGCTCAACGTAGACACCTGATAACATTTATCTAGGTTCAATACTAACCCCGAAGGCAGATGGAGTGTGCGATGGTGATCTCATCAACTTTGGAAACACTTCCAACACACATCGTCACCTCGCCCTTAGCCAGTCTCCGTTTAGTCCGTAGCTTTTGCTTCAAGTCACCAATAATAGTAACTGAACCGGTATCCAATACCCAGGTGCTACTAGGAGTACTAGTGAGGTACACATTAATAACACATATATACTTTGAAGTTGCCAGCCTTCTTATCTACCATGCATTTGGGGTAATTCCGCTACCAGTGACCGTTCCCTTTACAATAGAAGCATTTAGTCTCGGGTTTGGGTTCAACCTTGGGTTCCTTCACTGGAGCGGCAACTGGTTTGCCATCCATGAAGTTTCCCTTCTAGCCCTTGCCCTTCTTGAAACCAGTGGTCTTGTTAAACCATCAACACTTGATGCTCCTTCTTGATTTCTACCTTTTGCGGTCTTAAGCACCGTGAACAGCTCCAGGATCAACTCCATCCCTTGCATGTCATAGTTCATCACGAAGATCTAGTAGCTAAGTGATAGTGGCTAGAGAACTCTATCAATCACTATCCTATCTGGAAGTTTAACTCCCACTTGATTTAAGTGATTGTAGCACCCAGACATTCTGAGCACATGCTCACTAGCTGAGTTATTCTCCTCCATCTTGTTGGCAAAAGAACTTGTCAGAGGTCTCACACCTCTTAACACGGGCATGAGCCTGAAATCCCAATTTCAGCTCTTGGAACATCTCATATGTTCTATGGCGTTCAAAACATCATTGGAATCCCGATTCTAAGCCGTAAAGTATGGTGCACTGAACTATCAAGTAGTCATCAGGATGTGTCTGTCAGGTGTTCACAACATCCACAGACAACGTTGTAGGGGTTTTCACATCGAGCGGTGCATCAAGGATGTAAGCCTTCTGTGTAGTAGTGAGGACACTCCTCGGACTACGGACCTAGTCCGCATCATTGCTTACAATATCTTTCAACTTGGTCTTTCTCTAGGAACGTATTGAAACAGGGAGCTACAACGTGAGCTATTCATCTACAACATAATTGCAAAGATAATTTAGACTATGTTCATGATAATTGAGTTCATCTAATCAAATTATTTAATGAACTCCCACTCAGATAGACATCCCTCTAGTCATCTAAGTGAAACATGATCCGAATCGACTAGGCCGTGTCCGATCATCACGTGAGACGGACTAGTCATCAACGGTGAACATCTCATGTTGATCGTATCTTCTATACGACTCATGTTCGACCTTTCGGTCTTCCGTGTTCCGAGGCCATGTCTGTACATGCTAGGCTCGTCAAGTCAACCTAAGTGTTTCGCATGTGTCCCGAGGCCATGTCTGTACATGCTAGGCTCATCAACACCCATTGTATTCGAACGTTAGAATCTATCACACCCGATCATCACGTGGTGCTCCGAAACGACGAACCTTCGCAACGGTGCACAGTTAGGGGGAACACTTTTCTTGAAATTTTAGAGAGGGATCATCTTATTTAAGCTACCGTCGTTCTAAGCAAATAAGATGTAAAGCATGATAAACATCACATGCAATCAAATAGTGACATGATATGGCCAATATCATTTTGCTCCTTTTGATCTCCATCTTCAGGGCTCCATGATCATCATTGTCACCGGCAAGACACCATGATCTCCATCATCGTGTCTTCTTGAAGTTGTCTCGTCATCTATTACTTCTACTACTATGGCTAACGCTTTAGCAATAAAGTAAAGTAATTACATGACGTTTATGTTGACACGCAGGTCATAAATAAATCAAGACAACTCATATGGTTCCTGCCGGTTGTCATACTCATCGACATGCAAGTCGTGATTCCTATTACAAGAACATGATCAATCTCATACATCACATATATCATTCATCACATCCTTTTGGCCATATCACATCACACGACACATGCTGCAAAAACAAGTTAGACGTCCTCTAATTGTTGTTGCAAGTTTTTACGTGGCTGCTATAGGTTTCTAGCAAGAACGTTTCTTACATACGCCAAAACCACAACGTGATATGCCAATTTCTATTTACCCTTCATAAGGGCCCTTTTCATCGAATGAGATCCGACTAAAGTGGGAGAGACAGACACCCGCTAGCCACCTTATGCAACTAGTGCATGTCAGTCGGTGGAACCAGTCTCACGTAAGCATACGTGTAAGGTCGGTCCGGGCCGCTTCATCCCACGATGCCGCCGAATCAAGATAAGACTAGTAACGGGAAGTAAATTGACAATATCGATGCCCACAACTGCTTTGTGTTCTACTCGTGCATAGAAACTACGCATAGACCTAGCTCATGATGCCACTGTTGGGGATCGTAGCAGAAATTTAAAATTTTCTACGCATCACCAAGATCAATCTATGGAGTAATCTAGCAACGAGGGGAAGGAGAGTGCATCTACATACCCTTGTAGATCGCTAAGCGGAAGCGTTGCAAGAACGCGGATGAAGGAGTCGTACTCGTAGCGATTCAGATCGCGGTTGATTCTGATCTAAGCGCTGAACCACGGCGCCTCCGCATTCAACACACATGCAGCCCGTGACGTCTCCTACACCTTGATCCAGCAAGGGGAGAAGGAGAGGTTGGGGAAGACTCCATCCAGCAGCAGCACGACGGCATGGTGGTGAAGGAGGAGCGTGGCAATCCTGCAGGGCTTCACCAAGCACCGCGGGAGAAGACGAGGACTTGGGAGAGGGGGAGGGCTGTGCCAGAACTTGGGTGCGGCTGCCCTCCCACCCCACACATATATATAGGGGCAAGGGAGAGGGGGGCCAGCCCCCTCAGATCCAATCTGAGGAGGGGGCGGCGGCCAGGGGGGTTGCCTTGCCCCCCAAGGCAAGGGGGGCGCCCCCCTTTTAGGATTCCCCCAAACCCTAGGCGCATGGGCCCTAGGGGGGAGGCGCCCAGCCCACTAAGGGGCTGGTCCCTCTCCACACACAGCCCATAGGGCCCTCCGGGGCAGGTGGACCCTCCCGGTGGACCCCCGGAACCCCTCCGGTGGTCCCGGTACAATACCGGTAACCCCCAAATTATTCCGGTGACCGTATGATGACTTCCCATATATAAATCTTTACCTTCGTACCATTCCGGAACTCCTCGTGACATCCGGGATCTCATCCGGGACTCCAAACAACATTCGGTAACCACGTATATCTATTCCCTATAACCCTAGCATCATCGAACCTTAAGTGTGTAGACCCTACGGGTTCGGGAGTCATGCATACATGGCCGAGACAACTCTCCGGTCAATAACCAACAGCGGGATCTAGATACCCATGTTGGCTCCCACATGCTCCATGATGATCTCATCGGATGAACCACGATGTCAAGGATTCAATCAATCCCGTATACAATTCCCTTTGTCCATCAGTATGATACTTGCCCGAGATTCGATCGTCGGTATCCTGATACCTTGTTCAATCTCGTTACTGGCAAGTATCTTTACTTGTTCCGTAACACATCATCCCATGATCAACTCCTTGGTCACATTGTGCACATTATGATGATGTCCTATCGAGTGGGCCCAGAGATACCTCTCCGTTTACACGGAGTGACAAATCCCAGTCTCGATTTGTGCCAACCCAACAGACACTTTTGGAGATACCTTTAGTGAACCTTTATAGCCACCCAGTTATGTTGTGATGTTTGGCACACCCAAAGCACTCCTACGGTATCCAGGAGTTGCACAATCTCATGGTCTAAGGAAATGATACTTGACACTAGAAAAGCTTTAGCATACGAACTTCACGATCTTTGTGCTAGGCTTAGGATTGGGTCTCGTCCATCACATCATTCTCCTAATGATGTGATCCCATTATCAACGACATCCAATGTCCATGGTCAAGAAACCATAACCATCTATTGATCAACGAGCTAGTCAACTAGAGGCTTACTAGGGACATGGTGTTGTCTATGTATCCACACATGTATCTGAGTTTCCTATCAATACAATTCTAGCATGGATAATAAACGATTATCATGAACAAGGAAATATAATATTAACCAATTTATTATTGCCTCTAGGGCATATTTCCAACAGTACGTTCAGTGCTTGGATCGGTTAGATCGCGAAGACGTTCCACTACATCAACTACGTTATTAAACGCTTTCGCTTTCGATCTACGAAGGTATGTAGACACACTCTCCCCTCTCGTTGATATGCATCTCCTAGATAGATCTTGCATGATCGTAGGTAAAAAAATTGAAATACTGCATTCCCCAACAGTGGCATCCGAGTCAGGTCTATGCATAGATGTTATATGCACGAGTAGAACAGAATGACTTGTGGGAGATAATAGTCATACTGCTTACCACCAACGTCTTACTTTGATTCGGCGGTATTGTTGGATGAAGCAGCTCGGACCGACATTACATGACCGCGTTCATGAGACTGGTTCTACCGACGTGCTTCGCACACAGGTGGCTAGTGGGTGTCTATTTCTCCAACTTTAGTTGAATCTTGTTTGACTATGGCCGGTCCTTGTTGAAGGTTAAAACAACACACTTGACAAACAATCGTTGTGGTTTTGATGCGTAGGTAAGAACTGTTCTTGCTAGAAGCTCGTAGCAGCCACGTAAAACTTGCAACAACAAAGTAGAGGACGTCTAACTTGTGTTTGCAGGGCATGTTGTGATGTGATATGGTCAAGACGTGATGAGATATAAATTGTTGTATGAGATGATCATGTTTTGTAAAAGTTATCGGCAACTGGCAGGAGCCTTATGGTTGTCTCTTTATTGTATGAAATGCAACCGCCATGTAATTGCTTTACTTTATCACTAAGCGGTAGCGATAGTCGTGGAAGCAACAATTGGCGAGACGACAACGATGCTACGATGGAGATCAAGGTGTCATGCTGGTGACGATGGAGATCATGACGGTGCTTTGGAGATGGTGATTAAAGGCACAAGATGATGATGGCCATATCATGTCACATATTTTGATTGCATGTGATGTTTATCGTTTATGCATCTTATTTTGCTTAGTACGGCGGTAGCATTATAAGATGACCCCTCACTAAATTTCAAGGTATCAGTGTTCTCCCTGAGTATGCACTTGTAACACCCACAATGCGACTATATCTCCCATGTGCCAGGGCACGACTTAGAGGCATAGCCGCATGGATGGTTTGTCGCAAGAGGGGTAATCTTCACACAATCCCATGTACTAAATAAGAAAGGGATAAAGAGTTGGCTTACAATCACCACTTCACACAAATACAAGTTAAACATACATCATCCAGAGTACAATCAAGGTCCGACTACGGAACCAAAATAAAGGAAGACAACCCCTAATGCTAGATCCCCGATCGTCCCAACCGGGCTCCACTACTGATCAACCAGAAAAGAAACATAGCAACGAAAAGATCTTCATCAAGCTCCCACTTGAGCTCGGTTGCACCACCTGCACTGGTATCATCGGCACTTGCAACTATTTGGAAGTATCTGTGTGACGCCCCCGATTTAATCATACACTAATCATACACGCAAACGTGTACGATCAAGATCAGGGACTCACGGGAAGATATCACAACACAACTCTACAAATAAAATAAGTCATACACGCATCATATTACAAGCCACAGGCCTCGAAGGCTCGAATACAAGAGCTCGATCATAGATGAGTCAGCGGAAGCAACAATATCTAAGTACAGACATAAGTTAAACAAGTTTGCCTTAAGAAGGCTAGCACAAACTGGGATACCGATCGAAAGAGGCGTAGGCCTCCTACCTGGGATCCTCCTAAACTTCTCCTGGTCGTCGTCAGCGGGCTGTACATAGTAGTAGGCACCTCCCGAGTAGTAGTAGTCGTCGTCGACGGTGGCGTCTGGCTCCTGGGCTCCATCGCATGGTCGCAGCAATCGGGTATAGAAAGGGGGGAAAGAGGGAGCAAAGCAACCGTGAGTACTCATCCAAAGTACTCGCAAGCAAGGAGCTACACTACATATGTATGCAATGGTATCAAATGGAATGAGGGTATCATATGTGGACTGAACTGCAGAATGCCGGAATAAGAGGGGGATAACTAGTCCTTACCGAAGACTACGCTTCTGGCCACCTCCATCTTGCAGCATGTAGAAGAGAGTAGATGGTAAGTTCACCAAGTAGCATCGCATAGCATAATCCTAACCGATGATCCTCCCCTCGTTGCCCTGTGAGAGAGCGATCACCGGTTGTATCTGGCACTTGGAAGGGTGTGTTTTATTAAGTATCTGGTTCTAGTTGTCATAAGGTCAAGGTACAACTCCAAGTCGTCCTGTTACCGAAGATCACGACTATTCGAATAGATTAACTTCCCTGCACGGGTGCACCACATTTCCCAACACGCTCGATCCCCTTTGTTCGGACACACTTCCCTGGGTCATGCCCGGCCTCGGAAGATCAACACGTCGCAGCCCTACCTAGGCACAACAAAGAGGTCAGCACGCCGGTCTAAATCCTATGGCGCAGGGGTCTGGGCCCATCGCCCATTGCACACCTGCATGTTGCGAGGGTGGCTGGAGAGCAGACCTAGCAACCTCCATTACAAAGGAAGTTGCGTTACGCGGTCCAACCCGGCGCACGCCGCTAAGTCGCTGACGTCATGAAGGCTTCGGCTGATACCACAACACCGAGTGCCCATAACTGTTCCCGCGTAGTTGGTTAGTGCGTATAGGCCAGTGGCTAGACTCAGATCAAATACCAAGATCTCGTTAAGCGTGTTAATTGAAGTATCCGCAAACGCCGACCAGGGCCAGGCCCACCTCTCCTAGGTGGCCGCAACCTGCCCTGTCGCTTCGCCACAAAGTAACGGTCGGGGCCGTCGGGAACTCAGGCCCACCACTACCTGGATGGAGCCACCTGCCCCTTCAGCCCCCACATCAGAATCACTTGCGGGTACTCAATGAGCCGACCCAACTTTAGTTACCACCTGTATAGTACGTATATATGTATAAGTATATACCCATGATCACCTCCCGAGTGATCACGGCCCGATAATATAGCATGGCAGACGGACAAGAATGTAGGGCCACTGATGATAAACTAGCATCCTATACTAAGCATTAGGATTGCAGGTAAAGGTAACAACAGTAGTAGCAAGGACAGGCTATGCGTCAGGATAGGATAACGGAAAGCAGTAACATGCTACACTATTCTAATGCAAGCAGTAGAGAGAAGAATAGGTGATATCTGGTGATCAAAGGGGGGGGGGCTTGCCTGGTTGCTCTGGCAAGAAGGACGTGTCGTCAACATCGTAGTCAAACTGGGGGGTTGCCGGCAGTCTCGGGGTCTACCGGAAAGAAGTAACAGAGGGGGAACACAATAAATAACAGAGCAATCAGAGTAACACAAAACGTAATGTGGCAATGCACGGTGCTAGAGGTGGCCTAACACAGTACTGGGTGATACCGGCGAAGGGGGGAAACATCCGGGAAAGTATTTCCCAGTGTTTCGCATTTTTGGACAGATGAACCGGAGGGGGAAAGTTGCATGTTTTCTATGCTAGGGATGTGTGGCGGACGAACGGAGAGTGTATTCAGATTCGTCTCGTCGTTCTGAGCAACTTTCATGTAGCAAGTATTTGCATCTGAGCTATAGTTTATTTTATATTGATTTTAAAAGATTTAAATCAATTTTAGGATATATTTAATTAATTTAATTCAACATTATCCAGAATAGTGTTTGCTGACGTCAGCAGTCAACAGGGGTGTTGACTGGTCAAACTGACGTGTGGGGTCCGCATGTCATAGGCTGTTTAATTAGTAGGTTAATTAAACAGAGTTAATTAGTTTAGTTAATTGGTTAGCTTAATTAATCAAATTAATTAAGTTAATTAATTCTTTAATTAAGTTAATTAATTCTTTAATTAATTAATTAATTAATATTTTTAAAATTCTTTTTCTTTTCTTTTTTATACGTTCTGGGGGGTGGGGCCCCATTGTCATAGGCATAGGGGGCCAAATGGGACGGGCTACCAGGCGCGGGCAGGAGCACCCGCCGTGCACCGCGGCTAGCAGACCTCTGGGGGAAAGGGGGCGCGTGGGCGCTGGGGTCCGGTGCCGGCGGCTGTGGACGTGGCCGCTGCTGGTCCAGCAGCAGCAAGGGCCGGTGAGCGTAGTGACAGGGGCTGCCGGGGAGGCGCGATCGGCATGGCACGATAGGGCGCGGGGTAGGCGTGGCTTGCGGGCGCGAGCGGAACGTGGCACAGGCGGGCAGAGGCGACGACGCCGGCGGGCAGAGGCGGCCAGCGGGCGAGGTGGAGCAGCGGGCAGCGGCGGCGGCCTCGGTCGCGAGCGGCGGTTGCAGGGGGCGCGAGCAGCGAGGCAGTAGCGCCAGCGAGATGGAGGCATGGGAGTGGCCATGATGCGAGGCGCGCTGCCAGGTGCTCGCGGGGGCGCGCGCGGGCTGTGAGCGCAAGCACACACGCAGGCAGGCACACGGTGGCCACAATGCGTCGGGAGGCAGCGGCGGCCAGCAGCGAGGTTGTAGGCGAAGGGCATGGCGCGGGTGAGGGGAACGCGGCCAATGGGTCCCGGGCGCGGCCGACGCGCGGGTCGGGCGACATCGACGAGGGGCATGGGACATGGGGCAATGGTTGATGCAGTGACCGAACGAGGCAGAGGAGGGAGAGGCCGGGGCCTCACCGGTGTGGACGAGGAGAGGGGGCAGCGAGGCTCGGAGAAACCGTTCGGGGAGGAGACGGGGAGGTCCGGTGGGGAGGGCGGCGCCGAGCGGTGTTAGCGATGGCGGAGGAGCTCTGGCGAGTGATGAGCGGCGACGGTGGTCTGTGGCGGCGTCGAGGTCGTGCGCGCGGTTGTGCTCGCAGGGGCCGCGAGAAGCAGCGGTGAACGCTGCTGGGACGGTGAGGCGTCGGCTAGCGGGGGCTCCGGGGAGGAGGCACCGTCGTCGGGGGCGCAGGGCGGCGCGAGATCGGGCAGGAAGGGTGACGGGGGTTGCCCGATCCAGATCCAGGCGGGAACAGGGGAGAGAGGGGGGAGTGGGGTAGTGGGTGGACTAGGGTTTCAGGAGTGGGGGTGGCCTAAGTAGGCCAGGGGGTGGGCTGGCAGGCCACTCGGCCACACGACCAACTGGGCCAAGGCCCAGTCGGAGGGGGGGGGTAAAGCTGTTTTCCTTTTATTTTATTTTTGTTTTATTTTATATTTTTGTTTTACTATTTTTATTTTAGTTTCCTTTTGAATTTGGTTTTATAAACTACACCACTGGTTCCTAATTTAGTTTTAATAAGTATGCCACTGCCCCATAAGTTTTTGGCAATAAAACAAATAGTTTAATATTTTATCAAATTGAAAAGGGTAGTTAGTTAATTGTTTTGCTGCTGTTTTAAATATTTTAGTGCACTTAAACCTTTTATAAAATTTGGGTTTCTCCACAATAATTACCTATGCATTATTTGGCAACACCCCAACATTTTAGTTTTAATATTTGAAAATATTTTATTGTTTGCTTGATTTTGAATTTGAATTCGAACCGGTTTCGAACTAATGCGAGATTAGCAACAATAATCGAGGTGACATGGCATCATTAACGTGGGATTACTATAGCCTAATTATCCGGGCATCACAATTCTCCTCCACTACAAGAAATCTCGTCCCGAGATTTAAGAGGCAGTGAAAAGGGGGAAGGTTTAGTTACGAAATTCTAACGGATCTTCTCGGCCTTGGTTACTCTTCTCGAAGAGGTCGATCCATTAAGTTGATGCCTTTATTCCTCTTCTCCAGGTCATCATGATGAAGTTGCCGTCCTTCCTTCAGGATCTTCACCGTACTTGCGGAAGGTTAAGAGGGGAAAACTCTATAAGGACGGATTCTAACAGGATTGAGCATCAAACGGTTAACTCGGGGGGAAAAGCATAAGTATCTCTCGAATTGAAACTTAAGAAGATATCGAGAGCAAAGTAAGAAGGTACCATGAGAAGTTTCAAATGGATAGGCAATGGTTCGATGTCTGAAACCAAGTGCGAAAGGGGTCCAGAGCAACGAGATTAAGTATTGCGTCTGTTACGAAAATAGATCACTAGGAAGGTGACCCGTGAATTACATACGAGGCCACGCGCGAGGAACAACCTTGGGAACAGGGGGTGTACAGGAGGGTCAGGTTTCGATAATGTGGAACTGTGGGTTATGGGCCCACCATGTGGGTTAAAAGTAGGAAGAGGGGTGACGTCTTGCATGATCATGTAAGCAAGGCATGTCAGAGAATAACCGGCCAGTTATGTTGGCAGCATCGTTGGTACCAAGGGCGAGGGACGAAGAGAACTATTTTCCTGCTCGTTGAAACGAGGTGGACCAATAGGCAAAGTTCTCGTCCATCGGTGGTTACCGAAATGTCATCAACAATAGTAACACAGTCTTACTGACACAGTTGTACACCAAGGTGTTTACATAAGCAGAGAATATTACTGCTTAGAACATATAGATCACAAGGAGGGTTAAACAAATCAATGGAAGGAAAATGTGATCATCAGATCAAACAGAACAATATAAAGGAAAAAGTGTTTGACACATATACCAGGGGTATACCCTTCCCAAGGACAAGCAGAGCATGATATCCATGACAGGATATAATGTAGAAAACTCTTTAGGTAGGGGAGAGAAATTTCATGACATTACCCATACAGCGGTGTTTGGATAATTGAGCAGGAAACATTTAGCATTGGGCTTCAAATGTTCTTGTTGAAAATCGGAGTACCATAGACATGCTTCGAGATAGCATTGACATGGTCTTCAAGCAAAGGTTGTACTTTGGATACACGAAGGATTCATCAGGAACAACTTATAGAATAAGTCTTACAGTTTCCTCATGGAAGAATGGATAACATTGCTAAAGGGATCTATAATAATAGGGCCTCCGTCCAGGTGGGCTAGGTATGACACCACCTTACCGGGTCATATAAAGATCATCCTTATAACTCTTGGAAATATGTTCCAACCATCATATCAGTCCGAGATTCAGTTCTGATAGGTGGCAGGATACCTCAGACTCAGGATGCCTGAGAAGGAAAGGTGCAACACAAATTGACGATATGACATTGTTAGATTCTTGAAAATGAACAATGGAGACAAGTTCCGAAACAAGAGTTCATCATTAAAACCAAGGAGAGGATGAAGAGGTGGCTGATGAACTCAATGACAATTCATTGAGATTTTCAAAAGATGGATTTCCACACTTATGTGAACAAGGAGATAACATTTGTCGGATTAAATGGTATAAGGATGTATGCTCGAGAAAAACATACACAATTAAGCATTGGTTGAAAAGTGCACCCAAAATATGGTCTTAGGTAGCATGATCAATGTTAGAAAGGTGATTTAATAACCAATAGTCTAAGAATGAAATATCGACCATTAACTTGAAAGCAATAGGGTTGCTAGAAACACGAACAAGTTTGTGTTGAACGGAAGGCAATAAAGTGGTCGATGAAAACACAAATCATCGAGGGCAAGGATGGTACTTCTCATCATGAATTCAATTGATATCCTGGAAGGGGTCAAAATGTTGATAATGATCACGACACTCTTGTCGAGGGGTTTCATGAGGATATAATCGATCATCGATGACATCAAGGAAAAGGAAGGGTGAAGCGAAAGTTATCAGAACCATGGGTATGAAACATACTCGAAATCAAGTTTGCTATTCAAGGAGAAATGATATGACAATGAAGATTGACGTAAGATTAGCTCACTGTCGAAATTTGTGCTCCGTGAAGCAGGACCAGGTAGCACAGTTAAAAATTAGCCCAATGTGATAGCCGATCAGGCTAGGATTGACATGCTCGAGTACAAACTCATGAATAAAGGAGATTACTAAGAGTTGTTTAATCGTGGTGCAGACCCGATTCAGTTATCGGTGTCCTCGAGTGACTAACAACTCGGAACCAGGAAACATTGGAATCGATGAGGAATAATACTCGATGAAGGCTCATAATAAGCAACATTATTCGATGATATTATCAAGATACCAGAGGGTAATACTTGGAGGTAGAGCAAAATAGAGGTTTGACAAGTGTATTGATCTGCAAAATACAAGTACTTTAACTTGCCCGAGAAAAGGAATCAAGGAATATCAATATGGCCGAAACCATAGTTGCAAGGGATCCAATTCAAAGACACCAGAAGAATTATCCAACTAATTAAAAGTTTTTCAAGAAGCTTCCATGATAAGTTCCACATCGGGTCCATGGACATGAACACAAAGTTCAAGGTCGACTCCCACTTCTTCAATGTATAACCTTCCATTCACTTCTCGCGTTCGATGAAGTTGTAGTGTTGAAATTTTATCTAGCAAAATACCAGAAGAGTATAACTCGTGAAAACTTTCGAGTTCACACATATTAAGGAAGGCATAGGTTCAACCCATCGTGGCATTGTGGAAACATATACTGTCGGGGGTTGGGTGCGACATATGCCAATGGATGGCTTATCATGGTGGGGGCGAGTAGAACGTCGCCGGTGCCTGGAAACGGGATGAGGCGTAGACACGAACGCCGACGTACTTTACCCAGGTTCAGGGCTCTCCTAGGAGATAACACCCCTAGTCCTGCTCTGCGGGGTCTCTGCATGATCACTAAGGCAAAGTGAGTACAAAGGCGCTCCTCGAGCTGTATCTGTGGACAGGAGAAGGCAGGGCTAGCTCTCTCCTTTCTCTAAGGTCTGGTCTAGTTCTAATGAATCGGAACCCTTTGCATGGGTGTCCTGGGGGGTTTATATAAGCCTACCCCCCAGGGGTACAATGGTAAACTGTATGGACATAGGGCCCAGCTGTCAGTCTCTTTGCCTGCGGCCCCTCCGGCCGACTGCTGGGGCCCACCGATTGGTGGGCCCAGCCGACTGGTCTGGTACGGAGCCAACAGGCCCCACCCGCCACTGGCGGGTCCTACTAGCTGCTGATTACTGTAGCCGTGCCTCTAATGACGCAGGCTTGGTCATGGGGTCGTGGCTACAGGCCTGCCGCCTGGTAGGCGATTACTGTAGCCACTCCCCGTCTCGTCTAGTTAATGGTGCGTGGGACCCATGGGAGGGCCAGGCCGACTTCCGCGGGCCAGCTCCCTACGGGTCCGGCTGGTGGCGCCCTTGCCGTCTTCCGGACTCTCACTGACTGGTAGGGCCCGTCTTCCGTGGATCGTACTGTCAGACCGTCGTGGGTACATGACTCCGCCCACTGTTGCTGACGTCAGAGATGGCATGGCAACAGTGCTGCGCCAGACGAAGATCTCCGCTGGTACAATGCACTGTGCCCTGGCCATCCCCCGGAAAAGGGGAGGGAGTGGGCTTTACTGTCGCCACTCCCTGTCCCATCCCCCCTGGTGAGGGCATGGGCTCTGCTAGTGTCGAGGGTCGACTCCCCATGGTCGGCTTCTCTAGAAGCCGCCAGTCGGAGTCGGCCGGTCTTGATCTCGTCTCTAGGGCTTGGACGCATATGGGCTGCCGGCTGTTCCTCCAGCCGCCCTCCTGAAGTCGGCTCTCCGTCCGTTGTCTTGAGGGGCGTAGTCAGCCCCGATGTCTTAAAAGGTTATGGGCCTCGGGTTAGCCTACCCGTGGCCCATTGCTCCGACAGTAGTCCCCGAAGCTGATGAGGCACCATGGACATCCAGCCGAGGAGCCTCAGTAGCTTCATTCTTCGAGTACTTGAGGTGGGGATTCTGCTTGACTCTGCCGGGCCGACTGGTAGGAGTCGGAGTCGCATGACTTTGACTCGTCCAAGAAATACTTTTGAATCCCCTGTCGGGAGCTCAGTGGCGTACAAGCTAAGCTTCCTGGCCGCCACCCACTTCATGCCCACCACGTGGCAACCAGTGGCCGGGCCAGCCTGCCTACCCGCCCGCGAAATGGGACATGTCCACAGGCGGGGTCCCGCCACTACCACGCCTCGGCACGCGAGCGGATCCGCTGCGGCCATGGGGGACGGTTGAGGTTCCCACGGAGTTACCGCGCACAGTAACTTTGCGTGATAAACGCGGGGGCGTGGGGTAGTGGGCGCAGTAAATCCCACAACCGCCCCCTCGGCTTCGCAGCCCACTGGGCTATAAGTAGGGGGAGGAGGGGAAACGGCGGAGCACGCGCCCCCCGCCTCCCCACTGCTTCCTCCTTCTTCTCTCTCTCTGCTCCTCGAGCCTCGTCGAACGTTGTGGCGGTCCGCTCACGATGAGCTCTTCCTCCGCCGTCACGCCCCCGACGGCGCACTCCGGTACCTGGGATGGTTCGGAGGTCCACGAGGATCACATCGACTTCCTCGTGAGGGTCCGCCTCGCGCGGAGGGGAGAAATTTCACCGGCGCCGTAGGAGGGCGAGCGGGTCGTCTTCCGCTCGCACTGCCTGCGCGGCCTAGGCCTGCCGGCGAGCAACTTCTTCCGCTCCTTCCTCGAGTTCTACGGACTCCAGCCGCACCACCTCAGCCCCAACACGGTGGTGCTACTGTCCGCCTTCATCACCCTGTGCAAAGGCTTCATCGGCGTTCTCCCCACCATCGAGCTTTGGGGGAGTTCTTCTTCTCCAAGCTCGGCACCCAAGCCGCGGGCATGCCGGCTCAGTGCGGTGCGTTCATCACCGTGCGGAGGTCGGGGGCCAACAACCCATTTCCCTCCATTAGACTGATCAAGTCGGTGAAGATGTGGCAGCGGTCGTACTTCTACGTGAAGAACGTCTCCGCAGAGGGTGATTGGGTCAACCTGCCGGCCTACGTGGCCGGCCCGCCGGCTGGGAGACAGCCCAACTGGTCGCACCGGGCCCGGTCGCTGATGCCTGTAGGAGCCGGCGCCGTTGCGCGGCTTCGAGTACTGGCGCAGTTGGAGGGCCTGACAGGGCCGGACTTGCTGGCCGCCTTCATGGCGCGCCAAGTGTTGCCCCTCCAAAGTCGCCCCCACATGATCTGCCAGATGAGCGGGCACCCAGACCCGAGCCAAATGTGCACCAAGGAGATGCCTCACGAGGAGGTAGCCTACATGGTGAACTATCTTGCGATCTGCGACCTCAACGAAGAGTGGCAGTTCGGCAAGGAGCCGTATTCATGTGCTGCCCCTCCGCCTCTGGTGAGTCGTTTTCCTTCTCTCTTTTTCTTTGATTCTCCTGACATCTTTACTGTCGAGTCCATCTTGCTCGTTCTGACCAGTCGGCTTTGGTCAGAACCCCCTCCTCCAGCCAACAGCCGACACCGTGGGGCCGGATCGCGAGTTCCTCCCCGACCGAGCGGACAGTGATGTGGACGACCCCGACTTGGGGGCGGCGGCCCTGGAGGATGACGCTGAGGGAGGAGGCGGCGCGTCAGGTGGTCCGAGACTTGGGGCCAGTCTCGAGGACTGGCCTGATGATGACGAGGAGGTTGCCCCACGCCACCAGCCAGGAGCCGGCCAGCCAGGCGCGGCTCGTTAGCCCCGCCGGACGCTCAAGGCGGCGGCAAGAAGCGCAGGGCCGGGACGAGCCTGTTTGGCAGCAGGCCGAAGAAGCCCAAGGGCTCAACCGCGGCGACCAAGCGGGACGAAGCGACCGCAAAAGGCCAACCGCTTCCGCAAGGTGGTGAAGATGCCGCAGCTGATTTCGGCGTAAGTACTACCTCCCTTCGTACCTTCATGTTTCTTTATTGAGTCTATCTGAAATCCCTTTACTTTATTTTCCCGACTTTAGGGCCCCTCTCTCTCTTGAGAAATCGGCCGCCGACTCCGTCACAAAGTCGACGGAGACCTCCTCCACCACCCGGCGGATTGATCCTGCTGCCGACCTCCGGGAGGCGACAGAGCGGAACGCGCGGGAGGTGCGTGAGGAGCGGGAAGCCGCCCGATTGAAGAAGGCGGAGGCCGCCGCTCTGAAGAAGCTGGCGGAGGCCGAGGCCGCCGGTGCGGAGAAGAAGCGCGCAGAGGAAGCCGCACACCGCTGATACATCTCCATCGTATCTATAATTTTTTATTGTTCCATGCCAATATTATTCAACTTTCATATACTTTTTGGCAACTTTTTATATTATTTTTGGGACTAACATATTGATCCAGTGCCCAGTGCTAGTTCCTGTCTGTTGCATGTTTCTAGTTTCGCAGAATATCCATATCAAACAGAGTCCAAACGGGATAAAAACTGACGGAGCTTATTTTTGGAAAATATGGAAAATTCGGAAGGAAAATCAATGCGAACCAGTGCCCGAGGTGGTCACGAGGCAGGGGGCACCCCCCCTTAGGGTGCGCCCCCTACCCTCGTGAGCCCGCCGTAAGGCGGTTGGCGCTCTTCTTTTGCCGCAAGAAAGCTAATATTCGGAAAAAAATCACGGCGAAGGTTTCAGGCCAATCGGAGTTACGGATCTCCATATATATACGAAACGGTGAAACAGAGCCAGAAGAGAACGCAGAAACAGAGAGAGACAGGTCCAATCTCGGAGGGGCTCTCGCCCCTCCCACGCCATGGGAGCCAAGGACCAGAGGGGAAACCCTTCTCCCATCTAGGGAGGAGGTCAAGGAAGAAGAAGAAGGGGCCCCCTTTCCCCCTTGCTTCCGGTGGCACCGGAGCGCTGCCGGGGCCATCATCATCACCGCCATCTTCACCAACAACTTCACCGCCATCATCAGCAACTCTTCCCCCCTCTATGCAGCGGTGTAACCTCTCTCTTACCCACTGTAATCTCTACTTAAACATGGTGCTCAACGCTATATATTATTTCCCAATGATGTATGGCTATCCTATGATGTTTGAGTAGATCTGTTTTGTCCTAATGGCTATTTGATGATCAAGATTGGTTTGAGTTGTATGTTTTATTATTGGTGCTGTCCTATGGTGCTCTCTGTGTCATGCAAGCGTGAGGGATTCCCGCTGTAGGGTTTGCAATATGCTTCTAATTTGCTTGTGGTGGGTGGCGTGAGTGACAGAAGCACAGACCCGAGTAAGTAGGTTGTTTGCGTATGGGATAAAGGGGACTTGATGCTTTAATGCTATGGTTGGGTTTTACCTTAATGAATCTTTAGTAGTTGCAGATGCTTGCTAGAGTTCCAATCATAAGTGCATATGATCCAAGTAGAGAAAGTATGTTAGCTTATGCCTCTCCCTCAAATAAAATTGCAATAATGATTACCGGTCTAGTTATCGATTGCCTAGGGACAAATAACCTTCTTGTTAACAAAAGCTCTTTACTAAAACTAATTTAGTTGTGTCTTTATCTAAACAGCCCCTAGCTTTTATTTATGTGCTCTTTACTTTCTTGCAAGCTTACCCAAAAACACCTACAAAGTACTTCTAGTTTCATACTTGTTTCCGGTAAAGCGAACGTCAAGCGTGCGTAGAGTTGTATCGGTGGTCGATAGAACTTGAGGGAATATTTGTTCTACCTTTAGCTCCTCATTGGGTTCGACACTCTTACTTGTCGAAAGAGGCTACAATTGATCCCCTATACTTGTGGGTTATCAAGACCTTTTTCTGGCGCCGTTGCCGGGGAGCAATAGCGCTGGGTGAATATTCTCGTGTGTGCTTGTTTGCTTTATCACTAAGTAATTTTTATTTGCTGTTCTAAGTTGTTCTCTATCTTTAATTATGGATATGGAACGCAAAATACCAAAAAAATTAGATGTACTCGCTACTCATGGAGATGGGTAACTCCTAAAACCCTCGATTCTCATTATGTGAAAGATATTAAGTACTACTTTGATAATCCTGAGAAAACCCCATTCAACTTTATAATGGGAGACACATTGGATCAACGTGAATACTTTAGGGATTATCGCTTGACACAAAAAGGGAAACTATTATGGGACCAATTTATTATGTTGTGTTGGTATGCTTGGCAACTATGCTTGAGATATGATATTACTTGTTGCTCTAGGATGAAGGCTCGACGCCTTCCCTTTTCATGCAAATTTAATGTTAATGAAACCTTAGCTTCTTATGCTAATGGTGTAAGTGCATCTAGTGCCCCTTAGTGATTTTGGTGTATTGAAGACTTATAAGTTAAGGGACTAATGCGTTTGTGAGTGTACACAGGTCTATAAGTCTATGAGGAGTTTGATATTTACAGGAAAAGTCGACCCCTAAAAATGAACATCTTCGACTGAAGATTTTGGTATTTCTGAAGACTTTCATGAAGACTTTGAAAGTGAAGAAATTGGTGTGACCTTGAAGACTTTGTATTCTTTCGAGGAACATGAAGCGAGAAGACTTTTGTTTTCGTAGTTTCATTTTCTCTTTCTTGAGTCATAGGAAACACCGTACTGTTAAAGGGGGTCGAGGAAATACTAAGGAAAAATTTCCATGTGATGCTCAACTCAAATCCTACACCTACCAATCCCTTCGAGTGAAGCCATTGGAAATCTCATACAGTTCAGTCAATTTCTTCAGTGAAAGAGACGAAGTTCTTCTGGTCTCTGAGGAATTTGTCCTGACTGAGGAGTTAGGAATTCGCCAGTGCGGATTGCCTACACAGTGAGGAACATGATAGCCCTGAGGATTTTGCTACTCAAAAATTCCGACCGTTGCTGTGTTATGCGCCAACTGTCCCAAAATATCTATCCACTTAACGGTCATATATCAGTGAAGGGCATTTATGTCTTATCATGTCGGGCTGCTCCCTAGGCTATAAATAGCCACCCCCTACAACCACTAGCTGGTTGGCTGCTCCGAGAGAAACTGACACTTGTCATTTGAGAGCAACCCATCCTCCGAGGTCTTTGAGCGAAAATCATCAAGTGAGGAAAAACCAAAAACCAAAAACCCAAACACCTACAAACCCCAAGTGATTGAGCATCACTGAAGAGATTGATCCTGAGTGGATCCGACGCTTGTTACCTTTGAAGACTGTGCTTCTTCCAGACGGTTAGGCGTCATGGTCTAGAGCATCCAGGAGGAATTGTGGATCGCCGAGTGACCAAGTTTGTGAAGGTTTGGAAGTCGCGTGAAGTATTACCACGAGTGATTGGACGAGGTCTGTGTGACCTTAGTTCAAGGAGAATACGGTGAGGACTGGGTGTTTTGGCCTAAGTGTCCTTGACGGGTGTCCGGGACTGTGTGTCTTCGAGTTTAAATACTCAGCTGCTCCAACCAGACGTACAACTGAGACAACAGTTGGAACTGGTCTACCAAATCATTGTCTTCACGAAGCTTACTGGTTCTGTTTCCTCAACTCTTTCATTTCCTCATAACTGTGCTGTGTGTTTGTTCATATCTGTGTTTGAAGACTTTGACTGAAGACTTTCTCAATTTCCTCAGTTCAATTTCTTCAGTCTGTTTGTCTTCATCCTGTGTTATCCTGTGATTACGCTTCCTGTACTCTGTGCCTGTCTTCATTTCATCATGATGACTATGCTTGTATTCTGTTATGTTTACTTTTGAGTACTTATTCCGCTGCTAGTAGTTCTTCGCTAAGGAATTTCCTCACCGGCAAATTCCTCAGTGAAGAATTTCATAAAAATCGCCTATTCACCCCCCCTCTAGTTGATATAACACACTTTCAAATGGTATATATGATTACTATGAAGTGGAACAAATAGAAGAATTTGTTGCTTTTAAGGCTGCTTATGAAATTGAATCTTTGTTTGAAAAGTATGAAGCTTTAGATGATGATGTTTATAGGCCTGAAAATCTTTCTATACTTAGATATTGCTATGAAAATTATGAATACAATTACTATATTAATGCATTTATTGAGAAAGTCTCCGCTGTCCAAGAAGAGACTAATATTTTGCAGGAAGCTATGGAAGAAGAAATTGATGAAACTTTGAGCTCATTGGATGAAAAAGATGATGAGGAGAGCGAAGAACAAAAGGAGGAAGAGCGGATTGATCACCCGTGCCCACCTTCTAATGAGAGTAACTCTTCAACTTATACATTGTTTAATTTCCCTTCGTGCTTACCGAAGGATGATTGCTATGATGACTGTTATGATCTCGTTGATTCTTTTGAAATATCCCTTTTTGATGATGCTTGCTATGCTTGTGGCCAAGATGCCAATATGAATTATGCTTATGGAGATGAACTTGCTATAGTTCCTTATGTTAAACATGAAATTGTTGCTATTGCACCCACGCATGATAGTCCTATTATCTTTTTGAATTCTCCCAACTACACTATATCGGAGAAGTTTGCACTTATTAAGGATTATATTGATGGGTTGCCTTTTACCGTTGCACATGATGATTTTGATAGATATAATATGCATGTGCTTGCTGATCCTACTTGCAATTATTATGAGAAAGGAACTATATCTCCACCTCTCTATGTTTCCAATACGATAAAATTACAAGAAACTGTTTATACTATGCATTGGCCTTTACTTTGTGTGCATGATTTGTTCTTTTATGAGATGCCGATGCATAGGAAGAGAGTTAGACTTCGTTGTTACATGATATATGTTACTTTGTGCTCACTACTAAATGCCAAATCATTGTTAATTAAAATTGGCTTTGATATACCTTGGGATCCGGGTGGATTCACTACTTGAGTACTATATGCCTAGCTTAATGGCTTTAAAGAAAGAGCTGCCAGGGAGACAACCCGGAAGTTTTAGAGAGTCATTTATTTCTGTTGAGTGCTTTCATATAGTTTAAAAACAACAAAAATAAAGAGGGGAACCCAAAACTTTTTCAAAAAGGAAAGTGAAAGTGAGAAAGACAAGCATTGTTGAAGTGGGAGAGCTCCTTGAACTTTGTTCATGCTCACGACAACTTTGTGAATCTTGATTATAGAAGATTTTCAACAAAAATAATTATCCCCTTGTAAAATTCCTTTGCATTATAAAAATAATGTGCCAAGGTTTGCCTTTAGGATGTTTACATTTGCTTGATGGTTTGTACGGTGCAGGACAGAAACTTTGGCTGTAGTGCGCGATTTTACACTTTTAGCTGGAATGTCAAATGGTTCTGATTCTTTTTGCACTGTCTTCCTATACAATATTTTTATTTTTCCTAATTTTGGTAGAATTTTTCAAGTACATAAGTATGGTGAATGTTCAAATTATTACAGACTGTTCTGTTTTAGACAGATTCTGTTTTTGATGCATAGTTTGCTTGTTTTGATGAAACTATCAATTTATATCAGTGGATTAAGCCATGAAAAAGTTATATTACAGTAGACACAATGCAAAAACAAAATATGAATTGGTTTGCAACAGTACTTAGAGTAGTGATTTGCTTCATTATACTAACGGATCTTACCGAGTTTTCTGTTGAAGTTTTGTGTGGATGAAGTGTTCGATGATTGAGAAGGTTTCGATGTGAGAAGAAGGAAGAGAGGCAAGAGCTCAAGCTTGGGGATTCCCGAGGCACCCCAAGTAAATATTCAAGGAGACTCAAGCATCTAAGCTTGGGGATGCTGGGGAGGCATCCCCTCTTTCTTCAATAAATATCGGCATGTTTTCGGATTCGTTTCGTTCATGCGATATGTGCATGTCTTGGAGCGTCTTTTGCATTTAGGTTTTTATTTTTCTTTTTATGCACCATGCTGGTATGAGATAGTCCTTGGTTGATTTATAGAATGCTCATTGCACTTCACTTATATCTTTTGAGTATGGCTTTATAGAATGCTTCATGTGCTTCACTTATATCATTTGAAGTTTGGATTGCCTGTTTCTCTTCACTTAGACAACCGCCATTTGTAGAATGCTCTTTTGCTTCACTTATATTTGTTCGAGCGTGGGCATATCTTTTGTAGAAAGAATTAAACTCTCTTGCTTCACTTATATCTATTTAGAGAGATGACAGGAACTGGTCATTCACATGGTTAGTCATAAAATCCTACATAAACTTGTAGATCGCTGAATATGATATGTTTGATTCCTTGCAATAGTTTTGCGATATAAAGATGGTGATATTAGAGTCATGCTAGTCGAGTAATTGTGAAATTCAGAAATACTTGTGTTGAGGTTTGCAAGTCCCGTAGCATGCACGTATGGTGAACCGTTATGTAACGAAGTCGGAGCATGAGGTGTTTATTGATTGTCTTACTTATGAGTGGCGGTCGGGGACGAGCGATGGTCTTTTCCTACAAATCTATCCCCCTAGGAGCATGCGCGTAGTACTTTGTTTCGATGACTAATAGATTTTTGGAATAAGTATGTGAGTTCTTTATGACTAATGTTGAGTCCATGGATTATACACACTCTCACCCTTCCATCATTGCTAGCCTCTTCGGTACCATGCATTGCCCTTTCTCACCTCGAGAGTTGGTGCAAACTTCGCCGGTGCATCCAAACCCCGTGATATGATACGCTCTGTCACACATAAGCCTCATTATATCTTCCTCAAAACAGCCACCATACCTACCTATCATGGCATTTCCATAGCCATTCCGAGATATATTGCCATGCAACTTCCATCATCATCATATACATGACTTGAGAATTTATTGTCATATTGCTTTGCATGATCGTAAGATAGCTAGCATGATGTTTTCATGGCTTGTCCATTTTTTGATGTCATTGCTACGCTAGATCATTGCACATCCCGGTACACCGCCGGAGGCATTCATATAGAGTCATATCTTTGTTCTAGATATCGAGTTGTAATATTGAGTTGTAAGTAAATAAAAGTGTGATGATCATAATTATTAGGACATTGCCCCAGTAAGGAAGGGATGATGGAGACTATGATTCCCCCACAAGTCGGGATGAGACTCCAGACGAAAAAATATAAAAATATAAAAAAGAGAAAGGCCAAAAAAAAGAGAAGGCCCAAAAAAACAAAAAAAAAGAGAGAAAAAGAGAGAAGGGGCAATGTTACTATCCTTTTACCACACTTGTGCTTCAAAGTAGCACCATGTTCTTCATATAGAGAGTCTCTTGAGTTATCACTTTCATATACTAGTGGGAATTTTCATTATAGAACTTGGCTTGTATATTCCAACGATGGGCTTCCTCAAATGCCCTAGGTCTTCATGAGCAAGCAAGTTGGATGCACACCCACTTAGTTTCAGTTTGAGCTTTCATATACTTATAGCTCTAGTGCATCCGTTGCATGGCAATCCCTACTCCTCACATTGATATCTATTAATGGGCATCTCCATAGCCCGTTGATACGCCTAGTTGAGGTGAGACTTTCTCCTTTTTGCCTTCTCCACATAACCCCCGCCATCATATTCTATTCCACCTATGGTGCTATGTCCATGGCTCACGCTCATGTATTGCGTGAAAGTTGAAAAGGTTTGAGAAACGTCAAAGTATGAAACAATTGCTTGGCTTGTCATCTGGGTTGTGCATGATGTGAATGCTTTGTGTGGTGAAGATGGAGCATAGCCAGACTATATGATTTTGTAGGGATGAGCTTTCTTTGGCTATGTTATTTCAATAAGACATAATTGCTTGGTTGGTATGCTTGAAATATTATTGTCTTTATGTCAAAGGATAGATTATTGCTTTGAATCACTCGTGTCTTAATATTCATGCCATGATTAGACATATGATCAAGATTATGCTAGGTAGCATTCCACATCAAAAATTATCTTTTTTTATCATTTACCTACTCGAGGACGAGCAGGAATTAAGCTTGGGGATGCTGATACGTCTCCGTCATATCTATAATTTTTGATTGTTCCATGCCAATATTATTCAACTTTCATATACTTTTTGGCAACTTTTTATATTATTTTTGGGACTAACATATTGATCCAGTGCCCAGTGCCAGTTCCTGTCTGTTGCATGTTTCTGGTTTCGCAGAATATCCATATCAAACGGAGTCCAAACGGGATAAAAACGGACGGAGCTTATTTTTGGAAAATATGGAAAATTCGGAAGGAAAATCAACGTTACGAGTGCCCGAGGTGGTCATGAGGCAGGGGGGCGCGCCCCTACCCTCGTGAGCCCACCGTAAGGCGGTTGATGCTCTTCTTTTGCCGCAAGAAAGCTAATATTCGGGAAAAAATCAAGGCGAAGGTTTCAGGCCAATCGGAGTTATGGATCTCCATATATATACAAAACGGTGAAACAGAGCCAGAAGAGAACAAAGAAACAGAGAGAGACAGAGAGACAGATCCAATCTCGGAGGGGCTCTCGCCCCTCCCACGCCATGGGAGGACCAGAGGGGAAACCCTTCTCCCATCTAGGGAGGAGGTCAAGGAAGAAGAAGAAGAAGGGGGCCCCTCTCCCCCTTGCTTCCAGTGGCGCCGGAGCGCTGCCGGGGCCATCATCATCATCGCCATCTTCACCAACAACTTCACCGCCATCGTCACCAACTCTTCCCCCCTCTATGCAGCGGTGTAACCTCTCTCTTACCCGTTGTAATCTCTACTTAAACATGGTGCTCAACGCTATATATTATTTTCCAATGATGTATGGCTATCCTATGATGTTTGAGTAGATCTGTTTTGTCCTAATGGCTATTTGATGATCAAGATTGGTTTGAGTTGTATGTTTTAGTATTGGTGCTGTCCTATGGTGCTCTCCATGTCGCGCAAGCATGAGGGATTCCCACTGTAGGGTTCGCAATATGCTTATGATTTGCTTATGGTGGGTGGCGTGAGTGACAGAAGCACAAACCCGAGTAAGTAGGTTGTTTGCGTATGGGATAAAAGGGACTTGATGCTTTAATGCTATGGTTGGGTTTGTTGGAAATATGCCCTAGAGGCAATAATAAAATGGTTATTATTGTATTTCCTTGTTCATAATAATTGTCTATTGTTCATGCTATAATTGTATTAACCAGAAACCGTAATACATGTGTGAATACATAGACCACAACATGTCCCTAGTAAGCCTCTAGTTGACTAGCTCGTTGATCAATAGATGGTCATGGTTTCCTGATAATGGACACTGGATGTCATTGATAACGAGATCACATCATTAGGAGAATGATGTGATGGACAAGACCCAATCCTAAGCGTAGCACAAGATCGTGTAGTTCGTTTGCTAATGCTTTTCTAATGTCAAGTATCATTTCCTTAGACCATGAGATTGTGCAACTCCCGGATACCGTAGGAATGCTTTGGGTGTACCAAACATCACAACATAACTGGGTGGCTATAAAGGTGCACTACATGTATCTCCGAAAGTGTGTGTTGGGTTGGCACGAATCGAGACTGGGATTTGTCACTCCGTATGACGGAGAGGTATCTCTGGGCCCACTCGGTAATGCATCATCATAATGAGCTCAATGTGACTAAGGAGTTAGCCACGGGATCATGTGTTACGGAACGAGTAAAGAGACTTGCCGGTAACGAGATTGAACAAGGTATTGGGATACCGACGATCGAATCTCGGGCAAGTAACATACCAGTGAACGAAGGGAATTGTAAACGGGATTGATTGAATCCCCAACATCGTGGTTCATCCGATGAGAGCATCGTGGAACATGTGGGAGCCAATATGGGTATCCAGATCCCGCTATTGGTTATTGGCCGGAGAGATGTCTCGGTCATGTCTGCATGGTTCCTGAACCCGTAGGGTCTACACACTTAAGGTTCGGTGGCGCTAGAGTTGTTATGGGAAATAGTATGTGGTTACCGAAGGTTGTTCGGAGTCCCGGATGAGATCCCGGACGTGACGAGGAGTTTCAGAATGGTCCGGAGGTGAAGGTCGATATATTGGACGAAGGGTATTGGAGTCCGGAATTGTTCTGGGGGTACCAAGTGACGACCAGCGTGTCCGAAAGTGGTTCGGAGGCCCTGGCGAGCGTTGGGGGGCCTTATGGGCCAAGGGGAAGGGTCACACCAGCCCACTAAGGGGCTGTGGGCCCCTCCCACCCCATCTCACGTAACTTGGAGAGGTGGGGGCGCCTCCCCTAGGGCAGCCACCCCTCCCGGCTTGGGGGGCAAGTTTCCTAGGGGTGGGGGCGCCCAAACCCATCTAGGTGTTTCCCTGTGGTCGCCGCCCCTCCCCTAGGGTACCCTAGGGCGCCTCCTCCACCTTCTTCACCCTATATATAGTGATGGAGAGAGAGGGCAGCCGCACCCCTTCCCTGGCGCAACCCCTCCCTCCTCCAACTCTTCATTCTCCTCCGTAGAGCTTGGTGAAGCCCTGCAGGAATACCACAAGCTCCACCACCACGCCGTCGTGCTGCTGGAGTCCTCCCTCAACTTCTCCTCTCCCCTTGCTGGATCAAGAAGGAGGAGACGTCCCCGGGCTGTACATGTGTTGAACGCGGAGGCGCCGTTCGTTCGGCGCTAGATCGGATCTTCCGCGATTTGAATCGCCGCGAGTACGACTCCATCAACCACGTTCTTGTAACGCTTCCGCTTAGCGATCTTCAAGGGTATGAAGATGCACTCCCTCTCTCTCGTCGCTAGCATCTCCTAGATTGATCTTGGTGACACATAGGAAATTTTTGAATTATTGCTACGTTCCCCAACAGTGGCATCATGAGCTAGGTCTATGCGTAGATTCTATGCACGAGTAGAACACAAAGCAGTTGTGGGCGATAATTTGTTCAATTTGCTTACCGTTACTAGTCTTATCTTGATCCGGCGGCATTGTGGGATGAAGCGCCCCGGACCGACCTTACACGTACTATTGGGAATATTACTATTGGGCGTAAACTGGCCTACGTGGGCCGGAGTAACTTCATCAGTAACTCAAGAGTGTTAAAACCCTAGAAGATAGATGAGGGCCTGAGGCCCGTAGTCGGTTTAAGACTTGTAGCCGTAAACCGGCATCTGTATGTAAACTTGTATTGTAAGATAGGAATAAGGAGAGACCAACCCGGATACGAATATGAACCGGTGTTAGGACTCTATGAACCGACGGGCGTCACCCGTATATATAAGGGGACGACCGGGCGGCGGTTTAGAAGGACAGACAACAACTCGAGACTTAGGTGAAGCTTGTTTGCTCCCTAGTCATCGAAACCTCATCAATCCCATCACAACTAGACGTAGGCTTTTACCTTCATCGAAGGGGCCGAACTAGTATAAACCCTCTTGCGTCCCTGTGTCCGCTTTAACCCCTTCGAGCTAACCCGTTGCGATGGCCTCACGACTAAGTCCTTTCTCTAGGACATCTGCCGTGACAAAACCATGACAGTTGGCGCCCACCGTGGGGCTATCGCATGATGGTTTCAAGTTCTTTGAGTGCCGCTTTGAAGGACTCGAGGGCTACGCTGTGGGCCGGATGACTAAGAGTCGTCGCGGCAAGCTCTACATCGACGATGTAGGCTGGGGCCCCGAGGCCGGCTCAGTTGAGTACGGGTACCGGGTCCCCTTTGGTGGCATACACGTTTTCATCGGCAAGATCGGTGAACCGGGCCCTGAGCCGGACATCTGCACCGACCCCGTCGAAACGGCTCAGCGTGCGCGATCCGCCCGAGTTAAACCGGCCGTGAAGCGTGCCTTCGTGGGAGTCATCCATGGAGGAAGTTATGAGGATGGATCGGAATCTCACGGCGAGACCGTCGTTTACTCCGGCGATGAGTCATCAACCGGAGAAACTGAATCTCTATATCAGCTACAAGATGGCCGAATTGGGGGCTGTTCCGATGGCGGCAGTATTCCGGACCCCTCTGATCTACCCAACCGAGTTGGAATATTCATGGCCGGCATACAAGCAGCGCTTCATTCTTCGACCGCTGCGCCAATAACCTCTGGTTCAGTAGCGGCGATGGCTGCCGGGGCAGGAGGCTCTGTACGCCCGCCGGCTCAAGTTCTATCAGATCTATTTGATGCATTGGCTGTGCTTATGGCAGAAGCTAACCCGGCGGATCAGGATGTCCACAACACGGAGATTGCAAAGGTGAGGGAACAAATCACCCAGGCCAAGGCGGACCTGGTAGCTGAGAATGCCAGGATGACCGTAGAGCGGGCCGCTTTAGACGCACAAGCCTACAGGCTCATGTTGGACCAGAACGCGTCGCATGAAGTCATGAAGAGGAAGTACCGATCCCGTTTGCCTTCGGTTTTTGAGGCCAGAGACCTTTTCAACACCCCAGGAGCAGGAACCAGTAATCCGCTGGAGGTAAACCGGGCGGAAGCTCCTGGGACCGGCGCGTCGGTTCAGCCCCGTCTGATGGATCTGCCTCGTCAAAACACTATTATACCTCAGGCTGTTTCAACACCTCCGGGTCACTACTCCAACCCGATGGACAATCTCGTTGCCGCTGCTGCACGGCTGGAGGCCATTCCAATTGAAGGTGACTCGCCGCAGGCGGTAGAGACGCGACGGGTCAAGGAGCTTCTTAGGACAACTTTAGTCCAACATGAAGCATACTCGTACAGCCGCGACCGGATCCACTCGACCCCTCATCCAAGCCGGAGCTATAGCAGGCATATGGATGAACCGGCAGTGTCAAGTAATGAACGACGTGGAGCACCCCACGGCAACAACCCGGCGGGTGGTGCTGATAACGCTCAGGAAGTGGTGGACCGGGCCCGAGCACACAGGGAGGCCGAGTTAGCCGCACAGTATCAGGCTCGGCAGCTTACGCCGGTTCGTCCAACTATCTCGGTCGAACCTGGTGTTACTTCTAGTTCTTTGGGGGTGTCTTGCCTTGTCCCCGCTTTACGCAATGTGCGCCTGCCCAAGGATTTCAAAGGCCCGCGCAAGGTACCAAATTACACGACGGATCAACCTCCAGAGACATGGGTGGAGAGCTATGAGATGGATATGGAGATGCTTAATGTGGATGATGCGGCATGTGCGAAATACTTCACCATGATGCTCGAAGAAACGACCCGTACTTGGCTAAAAAGCTTATCGGCCAATTCTATCAGTTCATGGGCCCAATTACGAGCGCGGGTTATCAGTAATTTCAAGGATACATGTAAGCAGCCTATGTCGATAGTGGACTTAGCTGCCTGCATCCAGGAGGAAGGAGAATCGATGACTCATTGGGTGCACCGGGTCTCACAAGTGTTCCATTCATCAGACCGCATCAATGCTGACACTGCAGTCATAACTCTAGAAGGCAACTGCCAGTTTGGGCCCCTAAAGCTGAAGTTGGGACGGATGAAGCGCCATTGCACTCACATGGGGACCCTCATGACTGCTTTGGTAAAGTATGCTGATTCTGATAGTACCAAGGATCCCGAATCTGATGATGACAAGGCAAGGAAGGGGAAGAGGAACAACAACTCCAAAGGTCAGCAGCATCACTCGACAGGCAATGGTAGCGGAGGCAAGCGTAAAGCGGATGGTAACATAGACTTTGTGGCTAATACCAACGCGCAGGACAAGGGCCAGCGACGCAATGGTAAACCGCCAAATCGCAGTGGGGCACCCAACCCTAACCCGGACCGCCTAAATTATCTATTGAACCAGCCCTGTCCAAGACATGGGACGAAGGAGGTGCCAGCAAACCACCTTTGGAAGGATTGCTACATTATGCAAGAGTTCAAGAATTCTAACGCTTTCCGGTATGATCACGGCTCTGGCCGTGGCTCAGGATCTGGGCTGGGATACGGTGGAGGAAATTCCGGTTCAGGATTTAATAGTAATCCGGGCGGACATAACAATCAAAATAATCAGAACAAGCAGGGTGGTTACAACCAGCAGCAGCAATAGTCGGGTTACCAGAGCAACCCAAAGCAGTTGAATAGTGGGCAGTACCATGTCTTCACCACTAGCTTGGACAAGCGAGACCGGAAGGTTCAGAGGCGGGCAGTCAACTCTGTTGAACCGGCCGTGCCCCATTATCTACACTGGTCTGAACAGCCAATCATATGGAGCAGAGAGGATCACCCTCCCCAGGTTGATAATCCGGGTCAGTTGGCTCTGGTGGTGGCGCCTCAGGTGGGAGGTTACAAGTTCACCAAGGTGCTCATGGATGGAGGGAGCAGCATTAATATCTTGTACTATGAGACCTTCCGTCGTATGGGACTAACAGATAAAAATCTCAAACCATCCAATACGGTGTTCCACGGTGTGGTACCTGGCAAGTCAGCATATCCTGTTGGTAAGATAGCTCTGGAAGTGGCCTTTGGAGATGATCATGATTCCAGGTCGGAAACATTGACGTTTGAAGTGGTGAAAATCCAAAGTCCATATCACGCCCTGTTTGGGCGACCGGCCTACGCCAAGTTTATGGCACGGCCCTGTTATGTGTATTTGCAGCTCAAGATGCCGGGTCACAAGGGGACAATAACGGTTCACAGAAGCCGTAAAATCGCTTTGGAGTGCGAGGAAGGAGATGCGGCCTACGCAGAGTCGGTTTGTGCCACCGAGGAGCTGAAGTATTATAAGGACAATGTTGATCTGGCGGACATGACTCCATTAAAGAAGCCAACTACGGAGCATGATCCGGCCCTGAAGTTCAAATCGGCAGCTGAAACTAAGCTTGTTGACTTCGTGCCTGGCGATTCGTCCAAGCAGTTCAGCATCAGTGCCAACTTGGATCCAAAATAGGAAAGCGCGCTCATCGAGTTCATCCATGAGAATCGGGACATTTTCTCATGGAAGCCCTCTGACATGCCAGGTGTACCGAGGCAACTCGCTGAGCACACCTTAATGTGGATCCTAAATACAAACCGGTGAAACAGTTCCTCCGCCGGTTTAACAAAGAAAGACGCAAGGCGATTGGAGAAGAGGTAGCCAGGCTCTTAGCAGCTGGCTTTATTATTGAAGTTTTTCACCCTGAGTGGCTTGCCAATCCGGTGCTGGTCCTTCAGAAAAATGGCACCTGGCGCATGTGTGTGGATTACACAGATCTTAATAAGGCTTGCCTAGCAGATCCTTTTGCCCTCCCCCGTATTGATCAAATTATTGATGCTACGACGGGTTGTGAGCGTTTGAGTTTTTTGGATGCATATTCTGGCTATCATCAGATCAAAATGGCAGCTAAGGACCAGGAGAAGACGACATTCATAACTCCCTTTGGAGCCTTCTGCTATGTGTCTATGCCCTTTGGGCTCAAGAGTGCCCAGGCAACTTATCAACGGTGTGTACAAAATTGTCTTCACAAGCAGATTGGCCGTAATGTACATGCTTACGTGGATGATATCATGGTTAAGTCAAGGGAGAAGGAGACTCTGGTTGACGACTTGAAGGAAACCTTTGATAACCTGAGGACGTACAAGATGATGCTTAATCCGGCCAAGTGTGTCTTTGGTGTACCGGCAGGCAAGTTATTGGGTTTTCTGGTGTCCAACAGGGGAATCGAGGCTAATCCGGAGAAGATCACAGCCATCACCTCCCTGGCTAAACCGAAGTGTATCAATGATGTTCAACGCCTGGCAGGCCGGATTGCCGCGTTAAGCCGGTTTATCAGCCGTCTTGGTGAGAAGGCAATCCCTTTGTATCAGATGTTGAAGAAGACGGATCAATTCATGTGGAGTTCTACTGCTGATAAAGCATTTGAGGACTTAAAGCGGCAATTGGCCAATCCGCCTGTGCTCGCCGCTCCCATTGACAAGGAGCCGTTGCTGCTATATGTTGCTGCTAATGCTCGTGCGGTCAGTGTGGCTATTGTGGTGGAGCAAAAAGAGGCAGGCAAGGAGCATCCGGTTCAACGTCCGGTCTATTATATCAGCGAGGTACTCATTGAGTCCAAGCAAAGGTATCCGCATTGGCAGAAGTTGGTATATGGAGTTTTTATCGCAAGCCGGAAGCTTAAGCAATACTTCCAAGGGCACCCCATTATGGTGGTCAGTTCTGCTCGCTTGGGGGATATCATCCAGAACCGGGAAGCGCCTGGCCGGATTGCCAAGTGGGCTATAGAGCTTGGGCCGCACGGGTTGAAGTATGTGCCTCGGACGTCGGTTAAGTCTCAAGCACTTGTTGATTTCATCAATGATTGGACGGAACTGCAAGCACCTGAAGAAAAGCCGGATCACACATATTAGACCATCCATTTTGACGGATCCAGGCAATTGGAAGGCTCGGGGGCTGGAGTCGTATTAACTTCCCCACGAGGTGATAAGTTTTGTTACGTTCTCCGCTTAATGTTCCCTTGTACTAACAATGCAGCTGAGTATGAAGCCTTGCTCCATGGTCTCCGGATGGCTAAGGAGATGAATCTAAGTCGAGTTAAGTGCTTCGGTGACTCGGACCTCGTGGCTCAACAAGTGCCTGGCACTTGGGATTCCAAGGACCCACTCATGGCAGCATATCATCGTGAGGTGGATATTGTTGCAGGTCACTTTAAAGGCTGTCAGGTGGACCACGTGACCGACGGAAGAATGAAGCGGCGGACGCTTTAAGCCAGCTGGGCTCTCAGCGCAAACCGGTCCCGCCCAATGTTTTTCTGGATGTGCTGCCCAACCCGTCGGTCAAGCTCCCTGGTGAAGGGGATTTGGCTATTCCTGATCCGGAGGCTCAATTGGTGGCAGCTCTTCATGTCATTCCGAATTGGACGCTTCCTTACCTGGCGTACATGAACCGGGGCAAGTTACCAGAGGATGAGACTCTGGCCCGACAGATAATCCGGCGGTCCAAGTCCATGACTATTGTCAATGGCGAGTTGCATCATTGCAGTGTATCAGGGGCGTTTCAACACTGTGTGTCTCCTGAAGAAGGCTGTGAAATTTTGCGTGAGATCCACAAAGGAGATTGTGGTCACCACGCCGGTTCAAAATCTTTGGTGGCTAAAGCATTCCGCCATGGCTTCTATTGGTTAACTGCTCATGCTGATGCGGAGGATCTGGTCAGACGATGTGACGGTTGCCAAAAGTTTTCAAGACGTGCTCATGTGCCAGCTCAAGAATTGAGAATGATTCCAATTACTTGGTCGTTTGCGACTTGGGGGCTGGATATGGTTGGGCCTTTCAAAAGGTCCAAAGATAAGAAGACGCACCTCCTGGTGGCGGTTGACAAGTTTACAAAGTGGGTGGAGGCAGAACCTGTTAGCAAGTGTGATGCGGCTACGGCGGTTCAGTTCATCAAAAAAGTGATTTTCCGGTTTGGCTTTCCACACAGTATCATCACAGATAATGGTACCAATTTGTCCAAGGGTGCCATGAAGGAGTTCTGCGAACGGGAGCACATCCGGCTTGACATTTCATCCGTAGCGCACCCACAGTCCAATGGTCAAGCAGAAAGGGCTAATCAAGAGATCTTGAGAGGCATCAAGCCCCGGCTTATGGTTCCTTTGCAGAGAACACCGGGTTGTTGGGTAGAAGAGTTACCATCTGTGTTATGGAGCATCAATACCACACCCAACAGATCAACAGGATACACACCATTCTTCATGGTCTATGGAGCGGAGGCGGTTCTCCCTAGTGATATCTGTCATGATTCACCTCGTGTGGTGGCTTATGTTGAAGCGGACAACAAGATAGCACGGCAAGATGCTTTGGACCGGTTGGATGAAGAGCGTGACATAGCAGCTGCTCGCTCGGCGATTTACCAACAGGATCTTTGTTGTTATCACAATTGCCGAGTTAGAACCAGGACCTTTCAAGAGGGAGATTTGGTGCTTCGGCTCATCCAAGATCAGACTGATATGCATAAGTTATCCCCACCTTGGGAGGGACCTTTCGTGGTCAGCAAGAATCTGCACAACGGGTCATACTATCTGATCGATATTCGAGAGCATAAAGACTCACGTACATCAGAGGAGGAGACCAACAGGCCGTGGAACATAGCTCATCTTCGGCCTTACTATACCTGAGCCATTGGCTCTACTTATGTACATATTACGACGATGTATATATTATGATTAATATAATAAACCAGAACCTCAGCTAAAGCGGGGTATCTGTTCTTTTACATCATGTGTGGTTACACGGAGTTGTTCTAAAGCGGCCTCCGGTTTACCCCTTGAGTTAGCTTTTCAAAGCATCATGTAAATCACTTGGGGGCTTGGTCGTATCCGAACCAATGCAACACCTTTTGATAGGCGAAAGCCACCAGATCACTTGGGGACATGGTCAAGTCTGAACCAGTCACGCCTCTTGATCGGCCTAAGGCCACAGAATCACTTGGGGGCTTGGTCGAACCCGAACCATTGCCACGCCTCTTGATCGGCATAAATGCCACGGTTTCATTTGGGGACCTGACTGACTTGAACCATAGCTACACCTATCGGGAGCTTGGTCGTGTCCGACCATGGTAACGCCATCTGATCGTCTCAAATAAGCCTCTTTTTGCAAACGGTTTTATCATTGCCTTTGCTTCACAATTTTCTTTGATAGATATTTCTTTCTTTTTGTTGCGTTTTTTAAACCGACAAAGTTTTAAACCGATTCAAACTGTCAATTGACGGAACATGGTCCATTTTTAATCCGGAGACTATTTGCCCGGTTTGATTTTTTATTAACATCCTATTACGGAGTAACATGGTGTTTTATTATAACTCGGCACGGTTTACATGGTAAACCAGCATTATATATACATGAGTTGCTATCTCCTCCAACAGTGTGGGTTTATAAACCTCCGCTTCAAGATTGGCCAAGCCAACTTCATGCCCAACGATGGCAGGTATTATGTATCCCAAAGATTTGATCATATGCTTAAATTCCAGATATTTTGATTTCACATATGCAGACATCATACTCCGCCTGACGGTACAACCGCGGTGGCACTTTAAGATTTTTTGTATTGCAGAAAATACTTTGGAAAGTTCATCACCCAAAGGAAGAACAAGTTGCAGTAATTATGCACGAAGGCATATCAAAATCAAGAGTATCGGCTAGCCTATTACAAGGCAACACGGTGCCCAAAATAAGATCATTGTTTTTTCGCAAAGGAGAAGCAGTTTAAACCGGCTTCCGGTTCAAGTTTGGTCACCAGCCTGGCCTGATGGTTGTGGGTCATCCTGCACCGCTTCAACTTCAGCTTCTCTACCCAGCGGTTGGAAATCAACAGTTGTCCAGTCGATTCCCATTAATGCTTGAAAGACAGCTTCATCATGGATCAGCAACGACGGTTCAATATCGGGAGCGTAAGTATGCTTACGGATTGGAGGGATAAGATTTTCCGCTTCAGGAATTGGTGCAACTACTCGCTTATTTTGGTTGTCATATTGGGCTTGATAATGAGACAAGTCTGCTTCTTCAACCAACTGACAAGCTAGCGGACGCACCTCCCGGTTTATTGCTCGCAGATCCGCTTCACTAAACTCTGACCCGTCTTCCTTCAAGCTGGAATAGCCCTGAGCCGCTTCAACAGGATCAAAATTCGGCACCCAAGCTTTTGCCCGGATTAAGGCATTGATCGCACCGGTTCGAGCAGCAGATTTCTTGAGCTCTTCAACCTGGGCAGGAAGCATCGACAGTCTCTTCAGAGTGTCCTGAATCAAAGTGGGCGCCGGATTGTTATGGGATGCAGTAGAGATGATCCGCTGTGCACCAGTGTACAGTTGTTCGATCAATGTGTAGGCGGCTTTCAATTTCTTCCGCACATCTGACCCCAAGTGACCAATGCGTGTCCTTGAAATATTACAAAGGGTTAACAAACCGGCAGCTCTATAAGACGGCTGAATCAATCCAGAAATCAAACCAGCTTACCAAAGATAGCAGTGGTCATGGCATGCACTTGCCGCTTTATGCTGGTCAGTTCGTCCACCACCGGTTTCAGTGCAGCCTCGGCATCTTCTGCTCGTTTGGTTAAAGCGGATTTTTCAGTGGCCCAATCCGCCCGCTCCTTCTTGAAGCCCTCCTTAAGCTGTTCCATGGCGCTTAAAGTGCTGGTTAATTCCTCTTTTGCTTTGGAGGTTTCAGCTTGTTGGCACTTCAGATTTTCTTGCAGATCAGCGATTTGGTTTTCCCTTTTGTTCAGCTCAGCCTGCATATAGACAACCTGCATATAGACAGTCATACCACATAACAAGTTATGCCCTTGGTACTTGGGGGCTAATGCATATTTGCTCTTCAATTATTCAGAAAAGTCCCAAGCTCAATACAAGTATTCAACTTGGCACTTGGGGGCTAATGGCTATTTGTTCAGTTAATACTGCTGCTACAATCTTGATTACCTAAAGTCCCGGTTTAACTACACTAAGTTGAACCGGCCCTTGGGGGCTATATCAGCAAATTCAGAAAACATTGAAGTCTGCATTGACAAGTCCCGGTTTGAATGGAGATTCTAAACCGGCCCTTGGGGGCTAGGAGAGTTGACAGATTGAAGTACATACGCAGATAAGCATATGGAAGTTACCTCATATTTCTCTTTAATCATATTAACCAGACCAGCTTCATAGTCACGGCTGGTGTATAGCCGGTTCAGATAGCCGGAATGGAGATCTTGGGTGTTCAGAGCGACATAAGTTGTCAGATCAGCATTCCATTTTCCCTTGCCAATGGCAGCAAATTCTTCCTTGGCAGTGTGTCTGGATAAAGCAATGGGATTGCCTGGCTCTGTGCGACCAATGCCAGTAATAACAACCTCATCATCCTTGGCATCACCGGTTTGCACTAGGGCCGTTTGCTTATCAGTAGACTTTGATGGATTGGTGGATTTATCAATCTGGATGGGGCTTGTGGGCTGGTTGACAGAGCCTGAGGTGTCAATAGGCCTTTCTTCAGCAATAAAATCGTCATCCTACTGTGGTGGATCATTGGGTATATCTTCATGAATAGCCGCTTCAAGATCTGGTGTTTTACCCGGTTCAGGGACGGCGTCCTCCTCGGCCGCTTTATCCAGGCGAGCCTTCTTGCTCGGCCTAGGCTTGGCCCTGAAAGGAATAACAAAGTCAAATACAACATATGTTCCAAGGTGATGTACCAGAAATATTATGATAAGTATAGCTTACCCAAGCACCGTTTTGAGCGGTGGCAGCTGAGTAGCCGATGACTCGCCAGAGGATGAGTGGGAAGTAACCTGATAATCGGAGTCAGATGGATTAAGAGGTTGACGAAAATAGCCCGCTTTAGGACAAGCACTGACAAGCAAATTAGAGACCTCTGAACGGCGTTTCCGAACCGGACTGTTCGGTAAACCGGCGGAGGTAACTACCTGGCCGCTGTGTCGGGTTGTGCGGCGAGCTTCGTGCTGTTGGGTCTTCATAAGAAATTTGGGATCCAAGTAAGCAAGAGGATGAGAAAATTTAACCTTCCGGTTTGCCTGACGGATTTTTAGCGAAGGCAAAGGGTTTGAATCAGAAGAGAGAGTAATTACCTCTGCAACATCAACATGGCTGGTTTCGGCATCATCCTGACAAATATCATCATCAATAAGGCGTGTGAAAAATAAGCCAAGTGAGTCAAGCTCTACCTCAAGGTCCGGATTACCCACATCATCATCAGCGGCCGGATCAGAAGAGGCAGTGGTTTTCTTCTTATGAGCAGGCCGTTTCACGACTTTAGTCTTTGGCCGGGTTGGTCTTTCCGGTTTGTCTGTTTTTTCTGGCTTCTCCTGCGGAAGCTTCTTGCTCCAAAACGGATCATTGCCCTGTTTAAACAAACATTGATATTAAACAATGACCAGATATATCAATAATAGGTTCAGTAAAAAGAAAAATCAAACTCTTACAGCTGGTGATTTGTTGGTGGCACAGAAGGGAAGCAGGCTGGTTCGAGCACAGATGTGTTCCGGTTCATTCAGCATTTTATTCACAGCCTCTGTGATTTCTTCGTCGGTGAGCTGGATGTTAGCATGTCGCAGTGGGTCATCAACACTGCCAGTATACTCGCACATCAAACCGGAGCGCTGACTAATGGGCAGTATGCTCCACGATATCCAACAACGAGCGAGATCAACCCCTGTTAAACCGTTGGCCATGAAGGCTCTGAGCTTAGACAGTTGAGGAGCGTATTTGCTTCTCTCCTTGGCAGTCAACCTTTGCGGAAAGGGGTGTGTATTACTAAGCCGCTCCAGACGAAAGCCAGGCAAAGGATTTTCATCAGTAGGGGAGGTGTCTTTGCAATAGAACCATGTTTGATTCCACTCTTTGGGGTGGCTGTGCAGTTTGGCGTGAGGGTATGTGACCTCTTTCCTTTTCTGAATCGCCACACCACCCAATTCCGTATTGGAACCGTCAGTAAACTCAGTGCGGCGGTTTAGATGGAAGCAGTCTCTGAACAACTCAATTGTGGGCTCCTCTTGAAAGAACACCTCACGGAGCACTTGAAAGTGAGACATGTTTGTAACAGAGTTGGGGCCAGTGTCTTGTGGGCAGAGTTGAAAATTGGCTAAAACATCCCGGTAAAATTTAGAACCGGGCGGCTTAAAGCCCCGGGCTAAGTGATCTACGAAAATGATGACCTCTCCTTCTTGAGGTGTGGGAGGGCATTCTTTGCCAGGGACCCTCCAATGGATGGTATTTTTGCTGCCTAAGGCGCCGATCAGGACTAAATTGTTCAGTTGAGTCTCTGTGACGCGAGAAGGAACCTAGTTGCACTCATATACTTGCTTGGCCATGATGAAATCTACAAGATAGGTGATTCCGGTTCAAGAATGCATTGATTAAAGTACACTGGTATGTACAATGTTAAACCGGAGACAGCTCTATCTAGACCGGAGTTTTATGAAGCAACAAGCATCTGGCGGTTCAACAAGGGGACTAATGGTATATACGGGTTTGTATTTTTTCTACACCAAGTTAAACCGCTGGATCTAAGCATTGAAACAGTTGAGATTGCGGATGGGTAAGTGTACAGAAACAGATTTCACAAGATTTCTCTACAGTGATGGATCTGAAGCAAGTTTAGAAAAGAAGGAAAATATTCAAAAGCTCAAAGCAGAACAGTATTGAATCAATGGGCGGAAATATATGTGGGATCTATGGTTTTAGGCATGAAACTAAAGGCGGATACTAAAAGTTATCACTACACAAAGAAGGGGTTCACAGATGTATCCATGAGCTAGCATACGAACATGAATAGGTGATGAACGCAGCAAGAACACGAAACCCTAGAACAGATCTATGTTGAGAAGAGCAGAAGACCTACCAGAGCTGAGGAAGATGCGGAAGGTCGCCGTAGTTTTCTGGTATGCTCACGTTGATGCAGCGGCCAAAGTCGATGCAGAAGACGACAGCGGCGGCGGAGCTCTGAGACTGGCGACGCGAGGAAGACGAAGAGGAAGGGCACGAAGGGGAGAAAAGAAATGACCCTTTGGCCCTATTTATAAGGCAAAAAGACATGTGTCAGGCACGTGAATCCAGGAACCGAAAATTTCGGAAGCGGAGCTGTCGCCTCGGTTGTTGTGAGTTTATTAAACAAGGAGATATCATGGATGTTTTCTTTATGATAGATGATGTCACGTCGGCTTACAGCAACTGGAGAGGATGACATCATGGCGGTTCAGCAACTACGAGAAGATGTTGAAGATGAAGATTTTGCTAAGGATTGACATGAACCCGTTCAAATCAATCTGGGGCCTAATGTTGGGAATATTACTATTGGGCGTAAACCGGCCTATGTGGGCCGGATTAACTTCATCAGTAACTCAAGAGTGTTAAAGCCCAAGAAGATAGATGAGGGCCTGAGGCCCGTAGTCGGTTTAAGACTTGTAGCCGTAAACCGGCATCTGTATGTAAACTTGTATTGTAAGATAGGAATAAGGAGAGACCAACCCGAATACGAATATGAACCGGTGTTAGGACTCTATGAACCGATGGGCGTCACCCGTATATATAAGGGGACGACCCGGCGGCGGTTTAGAAGGACAGACAACAACTCGAGACTTAGGCGAAGCTTGTTTGCTCCTTAGTCATCGAAACCTCATCAATCCCATCACAACTAGACGTAGGCTTTTATCTTCATCGAAGGGGCCGAACTAGTATAAACCCTCTTGCGTCCCTGTGTCCGCTTTAACCCCTTTGAGCTAACCCGTTGCGATGGCCTCACGACTAAGTCCTTTCTCTAGGACATCTGCCGTGACAAAACCACGACACGTACGCTTACGTGAGACTGGTTCCACCGACTGACATGCACTTGATGCATAAGGTGGCTGGCGGGTGTCTGTCTCTCCCACTTTAGTCGGATCGGATTCGATGAAAAGGGTCCTTATGAAGGGTAAATAGCAATTGGCATATCACCGTTGTGGTTTTGCGTAGGTAAGAAACGTTCTTGCTAGAAACCCATAGCAGCCACATAAAACATGCAACAACAATTAGAGGACGTCTAACTTGTTTTTGTAGGGTTTGCTATGTGATGTGATATGGCCAAAAGAATGTGATGAATGATATATGTGATGTATGAGATTGATCATGTTCTTGTAATAGGAATCACGACTTGCATGTCGATGAGTATGACGACCGGCAGGAGCCATAGGAGTTGTCTTAATTTATTTATGACCTGTGTGTCAATGAAAACGCCATGTAATTACTTTACTTTATTGCTAACCGTTAGCCATAGTAGTAGAAGTAATAGTGGGCGAGGCAACTTCATGAAGACACGATCATGGAGATCATGATGATGGAGATCATGGTGTCCTGCCGGTGACGATGGTGTTCATGTCGTGCCTCGAAGATGGAGATCAAAGGCGCAAGATGATATTGGCCATATCATGTCACTTTATGATTCGCATGTGATGTTTGTCATGTTTTTACATCTTATTTTCTTAGAATGACAGTAGTGTCACACCCTAGCTGGTTCATGCATTAGAGTGTTGCATCATGTCTACTTTTACAGAAACTTGAAATGGGGATGACAGAACCCCCAGCACCCCCTTGGAAACAACTAGGCTTTACTAAAATTATTTTCAATGAACCCAAAACTTCACAAAATGTTCATAATTTCTGGATTGGGTTAAAACCCCTGGCAAAGATGGTGCACTCTTTTCTAGGACATTCTGGATTCTTTGAATTAAATCATAAGTATTTGAATTTGGGCATTTAAATGCTATAAAATATTTTAAATGCCCAAATAATTCTGGATTTAAGTGAGGGCTGTTAGGAATAATCCCAACAGAGCCCACAATTATTTTCAGGATTTTAGTAAGTGCCTAAGTATTTTTAATAAAGCCCTAAAGTTACAGAAAAATAGAAAAAGAAAACAAAACAGGAAAAGAGAGAAAGAGAAAGGCTTACCTGGCGCCCACCTAGCAGGCCCACTTGCCGGCCCAGCCCAGCCACCGTTCCAGCGAGCTGCTTGGCTTGGCCAGGCAGGTAAGCAGCTGCTCGACAGCGAGCACAACATGCGTGCCACGCAGCTGCCCGCCGCCTCGCCGCTCCCCTCGTCGAGCTGTCGATGTGGGACGAATCCCCTCTCTCTCCCCGACCTCGCCGACACTCGCTCTCCCCTCTGGCTCCTCTCTCTCGCCCTCCCCGATGACGCCCGAGCCATCACCATCGTCGCCGCTCGTTGCAGCCGCGTCCAACGCCGTCCCCGAGCCGCGCCACCATGTCTAGCAGCGTCGCCGTCGTCGACTACGTCGACTAGCCAAGCCGCACAACGCTGGAGCCCCTGCAACGTCTCCGTCACCGTTGTCTTCAACCTCGGGCCGCCCGAGATCGCCGTCGCTGTTCCGACCGCACCGAGCCTTCCCTGAGCACACTGACCCTCCCTGCGGCTTCCGTGTGAGCTGCTGAACCTCCCCGTGCTTTCCGTTTCGCCCCTAGAATACCGTAGACACTACGCCTCTTGTGCCCGAATGCGTCGCCGCCTGACCACGTCGCCGACGATGCTCCGGTGACCATTTCATCACGGGCTTGTGCCCGTCACACTCCCCATGCTGCGTAGATGCTGTAGGCGCTTTTGCCGCATCGCCTAGGCCACTGCAGCCACGCGCACGAGCTGACCCGAGCTTCGGCCTCCGCCAAGCTCATCGCCGGCGATGCTCCGGCCACCCCCGGCCAAGCCATCACCACGGCTGGATGTAGGCGAGCACCAGCTGCCCATAGCTGCTCTCCGCGCATCAAATGGTGCCCTATGGGCGATTCCCGCAGCGCGCCTCCGCGTCTGGCCTCGCCGGCGGCTAAAAGCCGGCAGGCTTTGACCCGCTGACCGGCGAGGTTGACTTTGCTGACACAGGTTGACTTCCCCCGCTGAGGCTATGACAGGTGGGGCCGGCCTGTTAATTAGTTTAGGAGTAGTGCTAACTAATTTTAGTTAGTTTAGGTCACTGACATGTGGGCCCAGGCCCCACTGACAGTTAGTTAGTACTAACTTAATTCTGGTAGTTAGCTGAGACACTGACAGACGGGGCCCACCAGTCAGGTTTGACTGGCCCCTGGCGCCTTTGACTCGCTAACTTCACAGTGACGCAGTGCTGGCGCAATTATTCATTTTCTGGATTTATTTTTATATAGGAAATTCCAGAAAATAGCCAAAACTTCTAAAAATCATAGAAAATCAACCATAGCTCCAAATCAAACAAATTATATATGAAAAATGATCCAAAAAATTCAATCTATCCATCTGTAATGGTTTCATGCATGACAAAACACTTTAACCTTGTTGTTTAGGTGAAACAAGCTAATACACTTATTATGCATAAGAACTTTAACCTTCATTTGAATCTTTGATTCAAATGGACCCATTTCAACTTGTTTCACATTGCATTAGGCAGGACACATCATTTTGCCATGTCATAGCATGCATCATATTGTTGCATATTGTCATGTGTTGATTATGTTCTGTGTGTCCTTCGTGGTAGGTTCTGCCTCCGAGGATATCTCCGAGTATCCAACTGAAGGGCAGTACCCTACTACCACTCCATTAGGCAAGCAGACCCATTGATCATATCGATACAATCCCATGTTCTCGCCTCTGCTCTCATTTACTGCATTAAGACAACAACATTTCAAACTGCTGTGTGATGCGGTAGTTGAACCCTTATCCTTTGCATGACCTGTCATTGCCACAGTAACTTGATGAAACCCACTAGCATGTGTAGGAGTGGATTGAGCCATGTTTGTGTTTCCTACCTTGCTATGCCTGCTATGCTTAGAGTTGTGTCAGGTCTGGATCATCTGGGTGATGGGCTAGAGTGAAATGATTATGACGGTAATGTGAGTGGTTTGTTGAACATGATTTGGTAAAGGTATCGACGAGAGGCCATGTAGGAGTACATGGTGGGTTGTTTCATTGAGGCCGTCCCTAAGAACTGAGATCTGTATGTGTGATTTTAAGAATCAACTACTATCATGCATTGGGATCCTTAATTGACCCTCTCGGCTTCTTAATCACCCTAGTACTCTGTCCAGGATTTGCAAATAGTTTTTGGTGTTTGTAGGTTATGTGTTGGCGGCCGTGCGTAGTGCTGACCCTAGGGGTGGGCTATGATGCGGTAGATACATCATGGCACGGTGTACCGAGTCACCCGTTTGGTGTCTCGGGAACCCTGTTCACATCGTTCGGGGCCGTATGTGGAAACCTCGGTCGGACTCCCTGCGGATGGAACCTGGATAGGCGATAAACCTGGACTAGAGACTTGAGTGTTTAGGTAGGGCATGGCCGACACCCTCGTTGGGCTTCCGCTTGAAGGTTGCCGAGTACATGTCGTGTAAACGACGGTAAGTGGTGAGAGCGTGTATGAAGAAGTACACCCCTGCAGGGTTAACATCATCTATTCGAATAGCCGCGTCCGTGGTAAAGGACTACTTGGTTGCCTATACAGTTCATAGACAAGATAATGGTTACTACTAAAAGACTCAAGATAAGTGTGAGTGCCGAGGATGGCCCTCTCGTAGGATGACGAGGGAGGATCCCCGGTAGAGTATTGTGTTGGTGATTAGTGGACTCGTGTGCGAAAACTATTTTACTAGTGGTGTCTCATAGGATAGCTTAGCCAAGAGTCAAAGCTGGCTTGCTGCAATAACTCCACCACCTTCTTGAGAATGAGCATGTATAGTAGGTTCTGATGTAAGACTTGCTGAGTACCTTTGTACTCATGTTTGCTTAATTACTGTTTTCAGACGACAACACCGCCCCCTCCGATGGGTTTTATGTAGACGTCGACGTCGATGAGTGACTTGCCACCCTGGTGGTGATCCTGGCCATGGAGGGCCCTATGTAGATAGAAAGGCTTCGAGAAGCCTTCTTTCTTTCTAGTGTCTGTACTTAGACTATTTGCTTCCGCATGTGCTTGTATGCTTGTATGACTTGAGTGTCGGGTCATGTGACCCCTACCTGTATGAACATGTTATGTATGGCTCTTTGGAGCCTTTAAATAAAGTACTTGAGTTGTAGAGTTTTGTTGTGATGCCATGTTGTATTTGCACATATCGAGCATATTGTGTGTATGATTGAAATGCTTGGTATGTGTGGGATCCGACAATCTAGTTGTTTATCCTTGGCAGCCTTTCTTATGGGTAAATGTAGTCTAGTGCACCTTGAGCCATAGTAGTCCGCTACAGCCCGGTTCACCGGAGTCCTGCTAGCCCAGCACTACTGCTCAAGACACTTGACTGGCCGGCATGTGTTTCACTTCGTTCCTATGTCTGTCCCTTCGGGGAAATGTCACGCAGTGACTTCCGGAGTCCTGCCTAGCCTGCTACAGCCCGGGTTCCCCGGAGTCCTGTTAGCCCAGTGCTACAGCCCCGATTCACTCGCTGATGACCGACATGCTCGATGTGATTCATGTATGCCTGTCTCCATAGGTCTGTGCTGCTTTGGGTTCACGACTAGCCATGTCAGCCCGGGTTCTCTGTCATATGGATGCTAGCGACACTATCATATACGTGTGCCAAAAGGCGCAAACGGTCCCGGGCCATGGTAAGGCGACACCCGTGGGGATACCGTGCGTGAGGCTGCAATGTGATATGAGGTGTTACCGGCTAGATCGATGTGACTTGGAATCGGGGTCCTGACAGCGTTGGCATCAGAGCCGGACTGCCTGTAGGTTCGTTGAGCCAAACTGGTCGATGTCGAGTCTAGAAATGCTTTAGTTATATGTAGGGGAATTGATTGTGGGAGGGAATGTAAGGCTCTTTTTACTCCTTTACCTTATGCCCTCTGATCTGAGTCATTCTCTCCTCTTTCAACGTGGGTTAAGGACTAGGCTCTCTTCTTCTGTCAGGTTCACGTGTTACTAATCCGTAGTAGCTTATAGGATTGTTGTTACCAGCCACAGTACAATTTCTACTACTTTTAGTATGTTGCCAGTTGAATCAGAACCTTGATATGATGTTGTTGAGTGGTATTGCAAACTATTGTGGATGTCTCAAATCTTTTTCTGAGCATTTACAGCCGTTATGTTGTCCGATTTCCCTAGAAAATTCTAATGCCTTTGCATTATCCTGTGCTTTCAGATGGCCACCCGTTCGCAGAACCAAGTGGTTCGTCTGACCCGGTGCCTTGATGTGCCCGGCCACACGGCCATGTTGGTTCGAGTGATGGTTGAGTCGGGTTATCGGTGGTATCCGGAATATACCGTCGAGGAGCAGTTCAGAGATTTCAACCAGAGCCAGTACCTATGTACCGTCAGGATATATCCCTCTTATCCTGGAGCCACTGAGCCCCTTCACTGTTCCTATGGACTTGGGGTCACTATTGAGATGTCTGTGCAGGATGCAGCCTATTCAATGATGACTATCATTCGAGCCAGGACTGCCTTGCTTCAGAACACCGACTTCCATTACATGCCAGCCTCACTTCCCGGAGCACAGGGGTACTATCAGGCTTTGTACTATGACTCTACACATGAGGAGTCACTAATCCGCACCACTGCCGAGATGCTCGAGGATAAGGACCACGAAAATCGGGCCTTGCATATGGAGCTTTTCAACTCTCGTGTTGATCACTGGGCCACTTTGACTCGGTTTGCACCTGCGATACAGGCAGGATACATGGACCTGAGGGATTTGTACCCTGTACGGTTTGGATTGCCAGATTGTATGGAGTGGCGCGATGTAGGAGGCATCACCCCTCCTCGTGGTCCCCGTCTGCCACCACCTATGGGACCGAGGCCACATCCGAGTCCCTATGGTCCGCAGGCTCTGCAGGACCGTCTGTTCCCAGATGATCATGTTCCACTTCCAGGCTTTGGCGGCGACTTCTATGAGGATTATTACGGAGTCGTCTGAGCTAGTAGTAGTTTCACTAGTATTGAAGTAGTTGTATTCTCCACAGTCCTGCGTGACCGTGGGATACGACTTGGTGTGTATCACGCTCCGGAGGTGTAGAAAAATAATGTATAGGAGCTTGGAATGCCTTCGATGAGATGTAATGTCTTTCACCATAGTTGTACTCTAGCCTGGGCTTGTACCAAACTATGTACGGTGTGTATGATCAATGGTATATATGTGGCAGCTTCTATATTACCATGTCGTGCAATGAACATCTTAGCATTCCATGTTATCCATTACATTCTGCACTTCCTTGCTAAGTTTATACCATCCTTATCTAAACCGTTGTCTTGTTTTCTCCTAGGATGGTCAACACCCGCAGCAACCCTGCTGCCCCGGAGCAGGGGGAAGCCAGTGCAGTTAGGGGTGAAAATCTGCCTCACCCGCCTTCTCTGGCCAAAGTGATGCTAGAGGCGGAAAGAAACAAGCATGAGACTAACCGCTTGCTGGAGCAGATTGAGCAGAACACTACACGCCATCAGCGAAATGACTTGGTGTCAATCAATGACTTTATCAAGTTGTACCCACCAAAGTTCAATCATTCCGTCGAGCCCCTCGACACGGATGACTGGCTCCGCAGCATCACACACAAGCTACGTTCTGCCAACGTAGCCGAAGCTGATAAGGTTACCTATGCTGCCTATCACCTCAAAGGCCCTGCTAGCCTTTGGTGGGAAAACTTTGAGGCTATGCGCCCGGTCGGCCAAATCACTACTTGGGCTGAATTCAGTGAGGCTTTCCGTGAGCATCACATCCCGGAAGGTCTCATGGATTGCAAGAGGGAAGAGTTCTGCAATTTCACCCAAGGAAGACTGACTGTGGATGCATATAGTCGTGAATTTGGGAATCTGGCACGATATGCTCCTGAAGAGGTATCCACCGACGCTAAGAAGCAGGCAAGGTTCCGCAAGGGACTTAGCCCGGAGCTTCGCCGTGATCTTCGTCTGCACGAGTGCACCTCCTTTCAGAAGTTGGTCAATAAAGCCATTAGTGCTGAGACAGGCCAGTCTGACTATGACGCTTCACGCAAGCACTCTCGTGATTTTGGCTCTTCATCCGGCTCTGGATCTCAGAAGCGCCGGGTGTGGATTCCAAGCACGGCACTGCCACCCAGGTTCATCCTAAGGCCATCGTTTGAGGCGCCTCGCCCCAACCAGCAGTTTGGACCGTCCAAGCCCTATGGTGGCCCCGCTGCTAATACTGCTCCACGCCCCAATGTTGTGACATGTTTCAAGTGTGGAGAGTTGGGTCACTATAGTCGAGATTGTCCCTAGAACAACAACCCCAATTAGTCTGGAAAGTCCGTTGGCCGTGGTAAGCCAGCGGGAAAGACATTCTACGCCAAGCCGGTCACCACTGCATGTGGCCATGTCAACTATGTCTCAGCTGAGGAGGCTCATGAGGATCCTAACGTCGTCCTTGGTACGCTCCTTGTTAATTGCCATCCGGCATCTATTCTTTTCGATACTGGAGCATCTCATTCATTCATATCCGAGAACTATGCTCGATTGCATAACAAGACATTCTGTGACATGCCCACTTCCATGGTAATTCAAACTCCGGGTTCCAAATGGCAAACTTCTAGAGTAAGCCATGGGAACGAAATTCTTGTCGATAGACTTGTCTTCCTTGCATCTTTAATAGCTCTCAAGTCCTCGGACATAAACATCATCTTGGGTATGGGCTGGATATCAGCTCATTATGCTAAGATTGATTGTGCCACTAGAACCGTTCAACTTACTCACCCATCAGGCAAGACAGTCAATGTCTTAACTCGAATGGCCAAGCGCCAGCTTTACTCTCTAAATGCCAACCCCCTTCCAGACCTTGAAGATATTCCGGTAGTCCAAGACTTTCCGGATGTCTTCCCAGAAGAACTGCCAGGTGTTCCACCTGACAGGGATGTCGAGTTTGTGATAGACCTTGTTCCAGGAACCGTTCCAATTTCTAGAAGACCCTATAAGATGGCACCCTTAGAACTAGCCGAGCTTAAGAACCAACTCGATGAGTCCTTGAAAAAAGGTTTCATCCGTCCTAGTTCCTCTCCTTGGGGCTTTCCCTGTCCTCTTCGTCAAGAAGAAGGATGGAACGGATCGGATGGTTGTAGATTACCGACCTGTCAACTTGGTCACTATCAAGAACAAGTATCCGCTTCCCAGGATCAACGATCTGTATGATCAGCTCGCTGGATCCTCAGTCTTTTCCAAGATGGATTTGAGGTTGGGCTACCATCAAATCAAAATCAGAAACGGGGACATTCCCAAAACGGCCTTTGTTACTCGTTATGGCCAATACGAGTACACCGTTATGTCCTTCGGTTTAACCAATGCCCCAGCCACCTTCTCTCGGTTAATGAACTCGGTCTTCATGGAGTATTTGGATAAATTCGTCGTAGTATACCTCGATGACATACTCATCTACTCCAAGAATGAAGAGGAACATGCCGAACATCTAAGGCTGGTATTGACGAAACTTCGAGAGCATCGCCTTTATGCCAAATTCTCCAAGTGTGAATTTTGGTTGCCAGAAGTGACCTATCTAGGCCATGTAATCTCTGGTAAGGGTATTGCTGTCAATCCCGAGCGAGTTCAAGCCGTCCTTGATTGGACTCCACCTGAGACGGTCAAGCAAGTTCGGAGCTTCCTTGGCTTAGCGAGCTATTGCCGCCGCTTCGTCGAGAATTTCTCCAAGGTTGCTAAACCTCTAACTGAACTCCTCAAGAAAGATAAAAAGTTCGAGTGGACCCCACAGTGCGAGTTCAGCTTTCAGGAACTGAAAAGACGCCTGACATCTGCTCCCGTACTGGTACCACCAGATTTCTCCAAGGACTTTATTATCTATTGCGACGCCTCGCGACAAGGACTAGGTTGCATACTCATGCAAGATCGTCAGGTAATTGCCTATGCTTCACGGCAATTACACCCACATGAGGAAAATTATCCCACACATGATCTAGAGCTTGCAGCTGTAGTCCATGCACTCAAAACTTGGCGACATTACCTCCTCGGTAATCGTTACGAGATCTTCACCGATCACCAAAGTTTGAAATATATCTTCACCCAACCGGATTTGAATCTCAGGCAAAGACGTTGGGTCGAGTTGATCTCGGATTACGACTTAGGAATAACTTACACCCCGGGCAAAGCCAATGTCATGGCTGATGCGCTAAGTCGTAAATCTTATTGTAACAACCTGATGTTACAACAAAGTCAACCACTTCTCCATGAGGAATTTCGTAAGCTTAATCTTCACATTGTTCCTCGAGGATTCCTATCCACCCTGGTGGCGAAGCCTAACCTTATGGATCAGATCATAACCGCCCAGTGGTATGATAAGGGCATATCCCGGATTAAGGAAAACATCGCTAGCGGAGTTGCTAAATGTTTTTCCATGGATGAGCGAGGTGTTGTCTTCTTCGAGAACCGCTTGGTGGTTCCCAAGAAACAACATTACGCCAGTTGATTCTTAAGGAAGCTCATGAATCCCCTCTCACCATTCATCCCGGTAGTACTAAAATGTATCAAGACCTACGCCAGAGGTTTTGGTGGACTAGGATGAAGAGAGAAATTGCTCAATACATTGCTAGTTGCGACGTCTGTCGTCGTGTTAAAGCAGAGCATCAACGGCCTGCTGGCACCCTTCAACCTTTGGCTATTCCTGAGTGGAAATGGGATAAAATCAGTATGGATTTCATTACTGGGTTTCCCAGGACCAAGAGAGGGAATAATGCCATCTTCGTCGTGATCGACCGTCTTTCCAAAGTAGCCCATTTCCTACCTGTTCGTGAGAGTATCACCGCTAGCCAGCTAGCTGACTTATACATCTCCCGAATAGTGTCTCTTCATGGTGTCCCATTGGAAATTAACTCAGACCGTGGGAGTCTCTTCACCTCTCGATTTTGGGAAAGTTTCCAAAATGCTATGGGAACTCGTCTCTCTTTTAGCACCGCCTTCCACCCTCAATCAAGTGGTCAAGTAGAGCGAGTCAATCAAATTCTGGAAGATATGCTCCGAGCTTCTGTCATCTCATTCGGAATGGGTTGGGAGAAATGCCTTCCATTCGCGGAGTTTGCTTATAACAATAGTTATCAAGCTAGCTTGGGCAAAGCTCCTTTCGAAGTTCTCTATGGACGAAAATGTCGAACGCCTCTTAACTGGTCAGAAACCGGGGAAAGACAACTCTTTGGCCCGGATATGATTCAGGAAGCAGAAGAGCAGGTTCGCGTTATTCGTGAGAAATTGAAAACAGCCCAATCTCGTCAAAAGAGCCAATATGATCGTAAACATAAGCTCATGACTTATGAAGTCGGCGAGAAGGCTTACCTTCGGGTTACTCCGTTAAAGGGAACCCATCGTTTCGGTATCAAAGGCAAATTGGCTCCTCGTTACATTGGACCCTTTCGCATTCTTGCCAAACGAGGAGAAGTTGCCTACCAATTGGAACTACCTTCGCATCTTTCCAGAGTTCACGATGTCTTCCACGTTTCTCAACTCAGGCGTTGCTTCGCGGATCCTATCCGTGGAGTGGACCACGAAACGCTTGATCTACAAGATAACCTCTCATATCGGGAATATCCCGTTCGTATCCTTGATCAAGCCGAGCGTACCACTCGACGCCATAATATCAAGTTTCTCAAGGTTCAATGGTCACACCATTCCGAGAAAGAAGCCACTTGGGAAAGGGAGGATCGTCTTCGACTCGAGTACCCCACCTTCTTCCCGGAGGATCCTAAATCTCGGGACGAGATTCTTTTGAGTGGGGGTGAGTTGTCACACCCTAGCTGGTTCATGCATTAGAGTGTTGCATCATGTCTACTTTTACAGAAACTTGAAATGGGGATGACAGAACCCCCAGCACCCCCTGGAAACAACTAGGGTTTACTAAAATTATTTTCAATGAACCCAAAATGCCCTTCACAAAATGTTCATCATTTCTGGATTGGGTTAAAACCCCTGGCAAAAATGGTGCACTCTTTTCTAGGACATTCTGGATTCTTTGAATTAAATCATAAGTATTTGAATTTGGGCATTTAAATGTATAAAATATTTTAAATGCCCAAATAATTCTGGATTTAAGTGAGGGCTGTTAGGAATAATCCCAATAGAGCCCACAATTATTTTCAGGATTTTAGTAAGTGCCTATGTATTTTTAATAAAGCCCTAAAGTTACAGAAAAATAGAAAAAGAAAAAAAACAGGAAAAGAGAGAAAGAGAAAGGCTTACCTGGCGCCCACCCAGCAGGCCCACCTGCCGGCCCAGCCCAGCCACCGCTCCAGCGAGCTGCTTGGCTTGGCCAGGCAGGCAAGCAACTGCTCGACGACGAGCACAGCATGCGTGCCACGCAGCTGCCCGCCGCCTCGCTGCTCCCCTCGTCGAGCTGTCGACGTGGGACGAACCCCCTCTCTCTCCCCGACCTCGCAGACACTCGCTCTCCCCTCTGGCTCCTCTCTCTCGCCCTCCCCGACAACGCCCGAGGCATCACCGTCGCCGCTGCTCGTCGCAGCCGTGTCCAACGCCGTCCCCGAGCCGCGCCACCGTGTCTATCAGCGTCGCCGTCGTCGACTACATCGACTAGCCAAGCCGCACGACGCCGGAGCCCCTGCAACATCGCCGTCGCCGTCGTCTTCAACCTCGGGCCGCCCTAGATCACCGTCGCCGTTCCGACCGCACCAAGCCTTCCCCGAGCACACTGACCCTCCCTGCGGCTTCCCTGTGAGCTGCTGAACCTCCCCGTGCTTTCTGTTTCGCCCCTAGAATACCGTAGACGCCGCGCCTCTTGTGCCCGAACGCATCGCCGCCTGACCACGTCGCCGGCGATGCTCCGGTGACCATTTGATCACGGGCTTGTGCCCGTCACACTCCCCGCGCTGCGTAGATGCGGTAGGCGCTTTCACCGCATCACCTAGGCCACTGCAGCCACGCGCACGAGCTGACCCGAGCTTCGGCCTCCTCCAAGATCGTCGCCCGCGATGCTCCGGCGACTCCCCGGCCAAGCCATCACCATGGCTGGATGCGGGCGAGCACCAGATGTCCGTAGCTGCTCTCCACGCATCAAATGGTGCCTTGTGGGCGATTCCCGCAGCGCACGCCGCGTCTGGCCTCGCCGGCGGCTAAACGCCGGCAGGCTTTGACCCGCTGAACGGCGAGGTTGACTCTGCTGACACAGGTTGACTTCCCCCTGAGCCTATGACAGGTGGGGCTGGCCTGTTAATTAGTTTAGGATTAGTGCTAACTAATTTTAGTTAGTTTAGGTCACTCACATGTGGGCCCAGGCCCCACTGACAGTTAGTTAGTACTAAATTAATTCTGTTAGTTAGCTGAGACACTGAAAGACGGGGCCCACCAGTCAGGTTTGACTGGCCCCTGGCGCCCTTGACTCGCTGACGTCACAGTGACGCAGTGCTGACGCAATTATTCATTTTCTGAATTTATTTTTATATAGGAAATTCCAGAAAATAGCCAAAACTTCTAAAAATCATAGAAAATCAACCATAGCTCCAAATCAAACAAATTATATATGAAAAATGATCAGAAAAATTCAATCTATCCATTTGTAATGGTTTCATGCATGACAAAACACTTTAACCTTGCTGTTTAGGTGAAACAAGCTAATACACTTATTATGCATAAGAACTTTAACCTTCATTTGAATCTGGACCCATTTCAACTTGTTTCACATTGCATTAGGCAGGACACATCATTTTTCCATGTCATAGCATGCATCATATTGTTGCATATTGTCATGTGTTGATTATGTTCTGTGTGTCCTTCGTGGTAGGTTCTGCCTCCGAGGATATCTCCGAGTATCCAACTGAAGGGCAGTACCCTACTACCACTCCATTAGGCAAGCAGACCCATTGATCATATCGATACAATCCCATGTTCTCGCCTCTGCTCTCATTTACTGCATTAAGACAACAACGTTTCAAACTGCTGTGTGCTGCGGTAGTTGAACCCTTATCCTCTGCATGACCTGCCATTGCCACAGTAACTAGATGAAACCCACTAGCATGTGTAGGAGTTGATTGAGCCATGTTTGTGTTTCCTACCTTGCTATGCCTGCTATGCTTTGTGTTAGGTCTGGTTCATCTGGGTGATGGGCTAGAGTGAAATGATTATGACGGTAATGTGAGTGGTGTGTTGAACATGATTTGGTAAAGGTATCAATGAGAGGCCATGTAGGAGTACATGGTGGGTTGTTTCATTGAGGCCGTCCCTAAGAACTGAGATCTGTATGTGTGATTTTAAGAATCTGCTACTACCATGCATTGGGATCCTTAATTGATCCTCTCGGCTTCTTAATCACCCTAGTACTCTGTCCAGGAGTTGCAAATAGTTTCTGGTGTTTGTAGGTTATGTGTTGGTGGCCGTGCGTAGCGCTGACCCTAGGGGTGGGCTATGATGCGGTAGATACACCATGGCACGGTGTACCGAGTCACCCATTTGGTGTCTCGGGAACCCTGTTCACATCGTCCGGGGCCGTGTGTGGAAACCTCGGCCGGACTCCCTGCGGATGGAACCTGGATAGGCGATAAACCTGGACTAGAGACTTGAGTGTTTAGGTAGGGCGTGGCCGACACCCTCGTTGGGCTTCTGCTTGAAGGTTGCCGAGTACATGTCGTGTAAACGACGGTAAGTGGTGAGAGTGTGTATGAAGAAGTACACCCCTGCAGGGTTAACATCATCTATTCGAATAGCCGCGTCCGTGGTAAAGGACTACTTGGTTGCCTATACAGTTCATAGACAAGTTAATGGTTACTACTAAAAGACTCAAGATAAGTGTGAGTGCCGAGGATGGCCCTCTCGTAGGATGACGAGGGAGGATCCCCGGTAGAGTATTGTGTTGGTGATTAGTGGACTCCTGTGCGAAAACTATTTTACTAGTGGTGTCTCATAGGATAGCTTAGCCAAGAGTCAAAGCTGGCTTGCTGCAATAACTCCACCACCTTCTTGAGAATGAGCATGTATAGTAGGTTCTGATGTAAGACTTGCTGAGTACCTTTGTACTCATGTTTGCTTAATTACTGTTTTCAGACGACAACACCGCCCCCTCCGATGGGTTTTATGTAGACCTCGACGTCGATGAGTGACTTGCCACCCAGGTGGTGATCCTGGCCATGGAGGGCCCTATGTAGATAGACAGGCTTCGAGAAGCCTTCTTTCTTTCTAGTGTCTGTACTCAGACTATTTGCTTCCGCATGTGCTTGTATGCTTGTATGACTTGAGTGTCGGGTCATGTGACCCCTACCTGTATGAACATGTTATGTATGGCTCTTTGGAGCCATTAAATAAAGTACTTGAGTTGTAGAGTTTTGTTGTGATGCCATGTTGTATTTGCACATATCGAGCATATTGTGTGTATGATTGAAATGCTTGGTATGTGTGGGATCCGACAATCTAGTTGTTTATCCTTGGCAGTCTTTCTTATGGGGAAATGTAGTCTAGTGCTCCTTGAGCCATAGTAGTCCGCTACAGCCCGGTTCACCAGAGTCCTGCTAGCCCAGCATTACTGCTCAGGACACTTGACTGGCCGGCATGTGTTTCACTTCGTTCCTATGTCTGTCCCTTCGGGGAAATGTCACACGGTGACTTCCGGAGTCTTGCCTGGCCTGCTACAGCCCGGGTTCCCCAGAGTCCTGTTAGCCCAGTGCTACAGCCCGGATTCACTCGCTGATGACTGACATGCTCGACGTGATTCATATATGCCTGTCTCCATAGGTCTGTGCCGCTTTGGGTTCACGACTAGCCATGTCGGCCCGGGTTCTCTGTCATATGGATGCTAGTGACACTATCATATACGTGAGCCAAAAGGCGCAAACGGTCCCTGGCCATGGTAAGGCGACACCTGTGGGGATACCGTGCGTGAGACCGCAATGTGATATGAGGTGTTACCGGCTAGATCGATGTGACTTGGAATCAGGGTCCTGACAGGTAGCATAAATAAGATGATCCCTCATTAAAATATCAAGAATTGTGTTCCCCCTAACTGTGCACCGTTGCTAAGGTTCGTTGTTCCGAAGCACCACGTGATGATCGGGTGTGATAGGTTCTAACGTTCGCATACAACGGGTGTAAGCCAGATCTACACACGCAATACAATTAGGTTAACTTGACGAGCCTAGCATGTACAGACATGGCCTCGGAACACGGAAGACCGAAAGGTCAAACATGAGTCGTATAGTGGATACGATCAACATGAAGATGTTCACCGATGATGACTAGTCCGTCTCACGTGATGATCGGACACGGCCTAGTTGACTCGGATCATGTATCACTTAGATGACTAGAGGGATGTCTATCTAAGTGGGAGTTCATTAAATAACCAGATGAACTTAATGATCATGAACATAGTCAAAAGGTCTTTGCAAATTATGTCGTAGCTTACACCTTAGTTCTACTGTTTTAGATATGTTCCTAGAGAAAACTTAGTTGAGAGTTGACAGTAGCAATTATGCGGACTGGGTCCGTGGACTGAGGATTGTCCTCATTGCTGCACAGAAGGGCTATGTCCTTAATGCACCGCTCAGTGTGTTGAACCTCGAGCATCGTCTGTAGATGTTGGGAAACATCTAACATACACGTTTTGATGACTACATGATAGTTCAGTGCGTAATACTAACGGTTTAGAATTATGGCACCAAAGACGTTTTTGAAACGTCGCAGAACATATGAGATATTCCAAAGACTGAAATTGGAATTTCAGACTAGTGCAACCGTCAAGAGGTATGAGACCTCTGACAAGTTTCTTAAGCCTGCAAACTAAGGGAGAAAAGCTCAATCGTTGAGCATGTGCTCAGATTGTCTGAGTACTACAATCGCTTGAATCGAGTTAATATTCCAGATGAGATAGTGATGGTTCTCCATAGTCACTGCCACCAAGCTATTGGAGCTTCGTGATGAACTATAACACATCAGGGATAGACATGACGATCCTTGAGCAACTCATGATGTTTGACACCGTGAAAGTAGAAATCAAGTAGGAGCATCAATTGTTGATGATTAAACCACTAGTTTCAAGAAGGGCAAGGGAAAGAAGGGATACTTCATGAAACGACAAATCAGTTGCTGCTCTGGTGAAGAAACCCAAGGTTGAACCCATACCCGAGACTAAGTGCTTCTATAATGAGGGGAACGGTCACTGAAGCAGAACTACCCTAGATACTTGGTACATGAAAAGGCTGGCAGGGTCGATAGAAGCATTTTGGATATACGTTATATTAATGTGTAATTTACTAGTACTCCTAGTAGCACCAGGGTAATAAATACCAGTTCAGTTGCTAAGTGTTAGTAACTCGAAATAAAAGGCTACGAAGACTAGCTAAAGGTGAGATGATGATATGTTGGAAGTGTTTCCAAGGTTGACGTGATCAAACATCGCACGCTCCCTCTACCATCCAGATTGGTGTTAAACCTAAATAATTGTTATTTGGTGTTTGCATTGAGCATAGACATGATTGGATTATGTTTATCGCAATACGGTTATTCATTTATGGATAATAATGGTTACTCTGTTTATTTGAATAATGCCTTCAATGGTCTTGCACCTAAAATGAATGGTTCATTGAATCTCGATCGTAGTGATACACATGTTCATGCCAAAAGATATAAGATAGTAATGATAGTACCACATACTTGTGGCACTGCCATTTGAGTCATGATGGTATAAAACGCATGAAGAAGCTCCATGTTGATGGATCTTTGGACTCACTTGTTTTTGAAAAGATTGAGACATGCGAACCATGTCTATTGGTAGATATGCATGAAGAAACTCCATATAGATGGATCGTTTGGACTCACTTGTTTTTGAATCACTTGAGACATGCAAATCATACCACATGGGCAAGATGACTGAAAGACCTCGTTTTCAGTAAGATGGAACAAGAAAGCAACTTGTTGGAAGTAATACATTTTGATGTGTGCAGTCCAATGAGTGCTGAGGCACGTAGTGGATATCGTTATGTTCTTACTTCACAGATGATTTGAGTAGATGCTGAGTATATTTACTTGATGAAACACAAGTCTGAATTATTGAAAGGTTTAAGTAATTTCAGAGTGAAGTTGAAGATCGTCGTGACAAGAGGATAAAATGTCTATGATATGATCATAGAGATGAATATTTGAGTTACGAGTTTGGCACACAATTAAGACATTGTGGAAATTGTTTCACAACCAATACCGCCTGGAACACCATAGTGTGATGGTGTGTCTGAACATCATAACTGCACCCTATTGGATATGGTGCATACCATGATATCTCTTATCGAATTACCACTATCATTTATGGGTTAGGCATTAGAGACAACCACATTCACTTTAAATAGGGCACCACACAATTCCGTTGAGACGACACCGTATGAACTATGGTTTAGAGAAACCTGAGCTGTCGTTTCTTAAAAGTTTGGGGCTGTGACGCTTATGTGAAAAAGTTTCAGGCTGATAAACTCGAACCCAAAGCGGATAAATGCATCTTCATAGAATACCCAAAAATAGTTGGGTATACTTCCTATTTCAGATCCGGAAGCAATAGTGATTGTTTCTAGAAACGGGTCCTTTCTCGAGGAAAAGTTTCTCTTGAAAGAATTGAGTGGGAGGATGGTGGAGACTTGATGAGGTTATTGAACCGTCACTTCAACTAGTGTGTAGCAGGGCACAGGAATTTGTTCCTATGGCACCTACACCAGTTGAAGTGGAAGCTTATGATAGTGATCATGAAACTTCGGATCAAGTCACTACCAAACCTCATAGGTCGACAAGGATGCGTACTACTTCAGAGAGGTACGTAATCCTGTCTTGTTGCTAGACAACAATGAACCTACGAGCTATGGAGAAGCGATGGTGGGTCCGGATTCCGACGAATGGCTCGAGTCCATAAAAATCCGAGAGAGGATCCATGTATAAAACAAAGTATAGACTTTGAAAGAATTACTTGATGGTCGTATGGCTGTTGGGTGCAGATGGATTTTAAAAGGAAGACGGACAATGATGGTAAGTGTCACCATTAAGAAAGCTCGACTTGTCGTTAAGATGTTTCCCGACAAGTTCAAGGAGTTGACTACGATGAGACTTTCTCACTCGTAGCGATGCTAAGAGTTTGTTGGAATTATGTTAGCAGTTACTGCATTATTTATGAAATCTTGCAGATAAAATGTCAAAACATTGTTTCCTCGATGTTTTTCTTGAGGAAAGGTTGTATGTGATACAACCAGAAGGTTTTGTCAATCCTGAAAGATGCTAACAAGTATGCAAAGCTCCAGCAATCCTTCTAAGGACTGGAGTAAGCATCTCGGAATTGGAATGTACGCTTTGATGAGATGATCAAAGATTTTGGGTTTATACAAAGTTTATGAGAAACTTGTATTTCCAAAGAAGTGAGTGGGAGCACTATAGAATTTTTGATGAGTATATGTTGTTAACATATTGTTGATCAGAAATGATGTAGAATTTCTGGAAAGCATGCAGGGTTATTTGAAAAGTGTTTTTCAATGGAAAACCTCGATTAAGCTACTTGAACATTGAGCATCAAGATCTATAAGGATAGATAAAAATGCTTAATATTACTTTCAAATGAATACATACCATGACAAGATTTTGAAAGACTTCAAAATAGATCAACAAAGAAGGAGTTCTTGGCTGTGTTACAAGATGTGAGTATTGCGTGAGACTCAAGACCTGACCATGGCAGAAGAGAGAGAAAGGACGAAGGTCGTCCCCTATGCTTTAAATGTAGGCTCTACAGTATGCTATGCTGTGTACCGCACCTGAAGTGTGCCTTGCCATGAGTAAGTCAAGGGGTACAAGAGTGATCCAGGAATGGATCACATGACAACAGTCGAACTTGTCCTTAGTAACTAGTGGATTAAGGAATTTTCTCGATTATGGAGGTGGTAAAAGAGTTCGTCGTAAAGGGTTACGTCGATGCAAACTTTGACACTAATCCGGATGACTCTGAGGAGTAAACCGCATTCGTATAGTAGAGCAGTTATTTGGAATAGCTCCAAGTAGCGCGTGGTAGCTGCATCTACAAGATGACATAGAGATTTGTAAAGCACACATGGATCTGAAAAGTTCAGGCCCATTGACTAATAAACCTCTCTCACAAGCAAGATATGAACAAACCCCTTGGGTGTTCGATTCATTACAATCACATAGTGATGTGAACTAGATTATTGACTCTAGTGCAAGTGGGAGACTGTCGGAAATATGCCCTAGAGGCAATAATAAAATGGTTATTATTGTATTTCCTTGTTCATAATAATTGTCTATTGTTCATGCTATAATTGTATTAACCGGAAACCGTAATACATGTGTGAATACATAGACCACAACATGTCCCTAGTAAGCCTCTAGTTGACTAGCTCGTTGATCAATAGATGGTCATGGTTTCCTGACAATGGACATTGGATGTCATTGATAATGGGATCACATCATTAGGAGAATGATGTGATGGACAAGACCCAATCCAAGCGTAGCACAAGATCGTGTAGTTCGTTTGCTAAAGCTTTTCTAATGTCAAGTATCATTTCCTTAGACCATGAGATTGTGCAACTCCCGGATACCATAGGAATGTTTTGGGTGTACCAAACGTCACAACGTAACTGGGTGGCTATAAAGGTGCACTACAGATATCTCCGAAAGTGTCTGTTGGGTTGGCACGAATCGAGACTGGGATTTGTCACTCCGTATGACGGAGAGGTATCTCTGGGCCCACTTGGTTATGCATCATCATAATGAGCTCAATGTGACTAAGGAGTTAGCCATGGGATCATGCGTTACGGAATGAGTAAAGAGACTTGCCGGTAACGAGATTGAACGAGGTATTGGGATACCGACGATCGAATCTCGGGCAAGTAACATACCGGTGAACAAAGGGAATTGTATACGGGATTGATTGAATCCCCGACATCGTGGTTCATCCGATGAGATCATCATGGAACATGTGGGAGCCAATATGGGTATCCAAATCCATTTATTGGTTATTGGTCGGAGAGATGTCTCGGTCATGTCTGCATGGTTCCCGAACCCGTAGGGTCTACACACTTAAGGTTCGGTGACGCTAGAGTTGTTATAGAAAATAGTATGTGGTTACCGAAGGTTGTTCGCAGTCCCGGATGAGATCTTGGACGTGACGAGGAGTTCCGGAATGGTTCGGAGGTGAATATTGATATATTGGATGAAGGGTATTGGAGTCCGGAATTGTTCCGGGGGTACCGGGTGACGACCAGCGTGCCCGAAAGTGGTTTCGGAGGCCCCGGCGAGCGTTGGGGGGCCTTATGGGGCAAGGGGAAGGGGCACACCAGCCCACTAAGGGGCTGTGAGCCCCTCCCACCCCATCTGACGTAACTTGGAGAGGTGGGGGCGCCTCCCCTAGGGCAGCCATCCCTCCCGGCTTGGGGGCAAGTTTCCTAGGGGTGGGGGCATCCAAACCCATCTAGGGTTTTCCCTATGGCCGCCGCCCCTCCCCTAGGGAACCCTAGGGCGCCTCCTCCACCCCCTTCACCCTATATATAGTGAGGGAGAGAGAGGGCAGCCGCACCCCTTCCCTGGCGCAACCCCTCCCTCCTCCAACTCTTCATTCTCCTCCGTAGAGCTTGGCGAAGCCCTGCAGGAATACCACAAGCTCCACCACCACGCCGTCGTGCTGCTGGAGTCCTCCCTCAACTTCTCCTCTCCCCTTGCTGGATCAAGAAGGAGGAGACGTCCCCGGGCTGTACGTGTGTTGAACGTTGAGGCGCCGTCCGTTCGGCACTAGATCGGATCTTCCGCGATTTGAATCGCCGCGAGTATGACTCCATCAACCACGTTCTTGTAACGCTTCCGCTTAGCGATCTTCAAGGATATGAAGATGCACTCCCTCTCTCTCATTGCTAGCATCTCCTAGATTGATCTTGGTGACACGTAGGAAAATTTTGAATTATTGCTACGTTCCCCAACCGGGTTTTACCTTAATGAATCTTTAGTAGTTGCGGATGCTTGCTAGAGTTCCAATCATAAGTGCATATGATCCAAGTAGAGAAAGTATGTTAGCTTATGCCTCTCCCTCAAATAAAATTGCAATATTGATTACCGGTCTAGTTATCGATTGCCTAGGGACAAATAACCTTCTTGTTGACAAAAGCTCTTTACTAAAACTAATTTAGTTGTGTCTTTATCTAAACAGCCCTAGCTTTTATTTACGTGCTCTTTACTTTCTTGCAAGCTTACCCGAAAACACCTACAAAGTACTTCTAGTTTCATACTTGTTTCCGGTAAAGCGAACGTCAAGCGTGCGTAGAGTTGTATCGGTGGTCGATAGAACTTGAGGGGATATTTGTTATACCTTTAGCTCCTCGTTGGGTTCGACACTCTTACTTATCGAAAGAGGCTACAATTGATCCCCTATACTTGTGGGTTATCAACCGCCAGTCGGCGGTGTTTGTCATCCCCTTGAGCTCCGCGCCGCCGCCAACGGAGTTCACGGCGCAGACTGGGAAGTTGGCGATGAGAACCCGGTCATGGAGAGGGACGCCGACGTCACCGCTATGTCGGAAGTCATTGTCCCGCCACCGCCACCCTCCGGAGGCGCGCCAGGCGGACAACCGGCGGACCCGCTAGTGCCGCCAACCGGAGGCGCGACGGCGACGGGCCTGGCCCTCGAGGTCAGTTTGCCGACGCGCCGCCGTCTCGCGAAGGCGGCCTCAGCACCACGTCCCCTGGAGACCGGCGTTGCGAGCTCCACGATCCCGGACACCGAGGTGCCGAGCGCCGCGCCCATCGGGTGGGTGCGGGGAGGCGGGACAACCCTATTGAACCGGGCGCTCTTGGACGTCCAAGCCAAGCTCCGGGCCGAGGGTGACGCCATCAAGGAGTGCACCAAGTCATATCTGGCATCACGAACGGCCATCCAGGTATGCATCCTTTATTTTTGCTTTGCTTCCTTGTTTTTCTTTGTGGTGGCGCGCCAGCGCACCCACTGGGTGTAGTCCCCAAGTTTCGGGCCGGCTGCTGAGCAGGCGGCTCGGAACTCTAATCGGTGAGTTCCAAGTACCAACACTTTTTCTGAAATTTTGATGCAGGATTACCATAATCTTCGCGTGACCTCCTTCAACGCCAATGTTGAGGAGCTGGCCAAGCGGACCGCCAACTTGTCGGACAGCCGGGGTGAGTCCTCTTCTTTCTCTGCGGGGGCGCGCTGGCGCACCCGTACGTTGTAGTCCCCGAGATTTGGGCCGGCTGCTGAGCAGTCGGGCCGGATCTCCCCGGCGACCTTTCTTCTTTGTTGATGACTGACACCCCTTCCCCTCCTTCTTCAGAAGCCAACGCCGCCCTTCAGCAGTAGCTGGGCAAAGTCAACGCCGCGCTGCGCTTCAAGGAGGAGGAGTGCGACCGGCTGATGGAGGAGCGCGACCGGCTGGCTACGTAGCTGGCAGAGCAGAAGGAGCTGCTCCAGAGGGCCCAGAAGGAGGCGGAGGACAAGGAGACCGCCCTTCTCGCCGAATTTGCGCCCGAGCGCTCCTCCTGGACCGACAAGGAGGCGACGCTAGTCTCCGGCTTGCAAGCAATCGAAGATCTTGTCGATGGTGAGCTTCCCCTCGTTTCCTTTTCTAGGCTGCCGACTGCTAGTCGAGTCGGATTTAAAAAAATTTAACCTTGTTTCTTCGTTCTTCTTCCTTAGCAGACTTCTTCCCCGGCCATTAGGATGCCGCCAATTAAGCCATCGAGGCTGATCATGAAGCACGGAGAGCGTACGGCACACAGATCGCCGCCAACGCCCCCCGAACTCTTGGCGAGCAGATCCTTAGCATCGAGGCCCGCCTTCGACCAGCCACCAGATGCTGTGCCGGCTTCAACATGTCAGCGCCCAGGCGATTGCCGCCCTATGGCCGGATATGCAGGCACCGCGCACCCCCAGTCAGACTGCCGACTGGCTGGTGGTCGCAGCCGGCCGTCTTGAGGCCTCGAAGGGCTGGAGCACGCCAGGCTTTAGAATTCGCCAAGGCGTGGTATCCTAGGCTGAGCTTAGCCCAGTTAGCCACGTTCGGGCTGGAGGCCAAGGCGGAGCTGGCAGCGGTGGAAGACGATCTTGTCAAGCATGCCGCGTCGATCGCCGAGTACACCGACACCAGCGTCTTCGTCCCAGAGCGGGCTGAGAACGGCAAGGAGGCGCCGCCGGAGTGGTTCGGGCTAAACCCGGACGACGGTGAGGACTCGGCGGAGGTGATCGACTCCAGTGGCGAAGAGGAAGGCGAGGAGGAGGAAGGAGACGAGGAGGAGGCGCCAGAGGTCGAGGCAGACGGCCAGCCCCAGCTCGACCATGCCTCTAGCAACGAGCCACGCCCAACTGAGCCAGCTGTTGCCAGAGGTGATCAAGCGGAGACCAACCAACCGGCCCCCGGCAACCGGCACCGCCGACCCCTCCGGTCCTCCGAGTCCGCCCGCGGCTTCCTAGGCTGCCACTTTATCTTTATTTAACCTGCCTAGCATTCTCAATGAACTTTTTATTTTGCACAATTCCACCCACTGGGTGTATCTTGAACTTCTATTTGATGATTCGGCCAAGGGCCTCTCTATGTAAATATTTATCTGCATTCTATCTCTTCTTGCTTATTGCTCTTTGACTTTTTCCTTTGCCGCTTTCCCTTGGTTGCCGTCTTGCCAGTCGGACAGCCACTCTGTGGACTGCCGCTAGATCGAAAACTTGGCTTCTTTGGGAAAGCAAGTACTTAGCCTTTTAGAGTTTTTAGCAAGTTAATTTAGGAAATGGCAAGCCGGCTGCTAAAGAGTCGGTTGTGAAAGGCTGAAAACTGACCTTAAACTATGAGCGAGCTTTGAGTCCTTATCCATTTTTCATATGGGCACCCATTCTACCTTACTCTTGTTCGCCGGACAGTCGCTCTATGATCTGCGGCTTCTAACAGGAGACGGCTTAAGTGCCACACATTACTTGTCCGACTGCAGGAAGTCGTTTCATAGCTCAAGTCGGCAAGTCCCCGGGCCGACTAGTCGAACCCGGTGCCAAGTGACATAACAAAGAATACATATTCATAGGCATAACTCTTTATCATATAGATAAAAGAAGGCAGTCCCCGAGCTCCTCTCAAGGGGCCTGAGGTCTTCGTAATTTAATACAAAAGGTAGCATGATACATACTACATTAACTATAAAATCTTTGGAGGAGGTTTGCATTCCATGGCCGCTCCGTCTCTTTGCCGGAGTCGTCCCTCTAGCGTGCTCGGGGCTTCTGAGCATCGATCAGGTAGTAGGAGTCATTGCCCAACACTTTGTTGATGATGAAAGGGCATTCCCAAGGTGCTGAGAGCTTGTGCTGGCCGGCTGTTCGCTGAATCAGCCGGAGCACAAGGTCTCCTTCTTGGAAAGATCGCGGCTTGACCTTCCGGTTGTAGTATCGGCGTAGGCTCTGCTGGTAGATGCTGGATCGGCTGAGTGCCAACAGTCGGCCCTCTTCCAGCAGATCGACGCCGTCTTAACGTGCTTCTTCTGCTTCCTCTTCAGTGTACATGGTGATTCGAGGGGAGTCGAACTCTATGTCCGTTGGGATGACGGCTTCAGCACCGTAGACAAGGAAGAAGGGTGTGAAGCTGGTTGACTTGTTTGGAGTCGCGCGCAAGCTCCAGAGGACGGCTGGCAACTCATCAAGCCAGCAGCCTGCCGAGTGCTCCAGAGGCTCGACCAGCCGGGGCTTCATACCGGACATGATTGGGCCGTTTGCTCGCTCTACCTGGCCGTTGGACTGCGGATGGGCAACAGACACTAAGTCCAGTCGGATGCCCCGCGTCGCGCAGAAATGGGCCAGGGCACCTTTGGCAAAATTTGTGCCGTTTGTCGGTGATGATGCTGTGTGGTATGCCGTACCGAGTTGTAATGTCAGAGATGAAGGTCACAACGGTCAGACCATTTAAACTCTTGATTGGTTTTGCTTCTATCCACTTGGTGAACTTGTCCACTGCGACAAGTAAGTGAGTCAAACCGCCTCGCACCGTCTTGAATGGTCCGACCATGTCCAGGCCCCAAACAGCAAAGGGCCAGGTAATGTGAATAGTTTTAGGTGCCGAAGCCGGCTGATGAGGCTTAGAGCGGAACTTCTGGCACCCCTTGCATTTTTGGACCAAAGACTTGGCGTCTTCAAGAGCAGTCGGCCAGAAGAAGCCATGGCGAAAAGCTTTGGCGACGAGTGCTCTTGAAGCCGCATGGTGGCCACACTCGCCTTGATGGATGTCTTTGAGGATCGCTTGGCCTTTCTTTGGCTCCACACAGCGCTGGTAAACACCAGTGACACTGCGCCTTACGAGCTCCCTATTGACGATGGTGTGTGCTGCCGCCCGGTGTTTTACTTGCTGAGCCGAGATCTCATCGGTTGGCGTTTTTCGACTGTCGCCACCTGCCGACTGGTGGAAGTCGGTGGTGGGGCTTTGCTCTTGTGGTCGTTCTGCTATTGACGCCGACTGGTGTCTCCAGCCGGAGTTCGAGGAGCCCGAGGAGCCACCTTGCCGGTCACACTGACTTGAATCTCCGTCTTCATGGAGGAGTCGGCCGTGGCGTACTTGTCCGCTATGATCAACAGCTCATCGAGGGTTGCCGGCTCGTTGCAGAGAAGCTTGTGCTTGAGGAGGGTGCCCTCCCGGCATCCTGCAGTGAAGTACTCAATGGCCTGCACCTCGTGCACACCTTCGCAGGAGTTGCGAAGCTCGGCCCAGCGGATGAGGTAGTCGCGGGTTGACTCGTTGGGGCCTTGTACACATAAGGAGAGCTGGCGAGGCTTGGGAGGCCGTTTGTACGTGCTGGTGAAGTTGCGGACGAAGGCATCAGTGAAGTTGACCCAACTGTTGATGCTGCGGGGCCTTAAGCTATTCAGCCAAGTCCGGGCCGTGCCTTGGAGCATGAGCGGAACGTACTTCACGGCAATACGGTTGTTGCCGTTTGCTATGCTGATGGTCGTGGAGTAGTCGACCAGCCAGTCTTCCGGCTTCACGGAGCCGGTGTATTTGGGTGCATCTCTGGGGAGCGTGAACCCTTTGGGGAAGGGCTCGTTTCGGATGCGGGGGCCAAAACAGGGCGGACGCAACTCATCTTCTTCTTCAAGCATCAGGGATCGATGGAGATGGTCGATCCGGTGGCGGACGTCATTCTCTCCGACTCCCTCTCGGCGGCCAAGGCGGTCGCCAAGCGTCGGGTGATCAAAAGGTGGTGGGGAGACTCGCCTTTCCCTCCGAGGGGGAGGAGGCGGACAGTCATCTCGTCGTTCCACTATTCTTGGGCGGCCGTCTCGGTCGCGCTCTATGGTGATGCGAGTCCGACTGCAGTTGGCAGACGGCTCCTTGTCCTTTCTTCCGCGGACGCCGCAGTTGGCGTCCGAGACTCTGTGCCTTGGTCTCGGCGCGGAAGCAGGTTGTCATTCTGTCGGCGCGGCGCATCAGTGTGGCAGCCGACCTCGTTCTGCTCAGCAGCCGCGTCAAGGAGTCGCTGGACGCGCTCCGTCATCAAGCGACATTCTTCGCCCTCGAACTTATCCAGCTCATCCGCCGCCGCCTGGGCGGCTCGAATGTTCTCCGCATGTGTGGCATAGACGGGGCGATTCGCCCCGAACAGATCGGTGATAGCCGCGCCGTGCTGCTGGACCGTGCCAAGGCGGCTAGGCCCAGCCGCAGCCGGCGTGTCACCCACAGCGCGGTCCATCTCGCGCTGGTAGACTTCTGACAGGCGTCTCATGCTGGCCAGCTTTTTGGCGCCTTTGACTAGCTGAAGGTGATGTGCCTCCAGCGTCTCGGCGTCGGCGTCTTCGGGAATGGGCGCCGCCAGGTCTTGTAGCGCCACGTTGAGCGGGTCATAATCATCCCGGCCAGAGTGCTCGTCATGATCAATGACAAGCACTTCCGTGGCGGTACTTCTGCCGCTCTCCGCGCGAGGAAGCGGTTCATCGTGGACCACCACGTTGGTGGGGAATGTGTCAAGCGACGCGGTGTCGGAGTCGGCCAGCATCGGATCGGTGGAGCCTACGGACTCCAAGTCCCCAGCTGGCTCGCTGGCGATGTGGAGTTGATCAAGGAGGCCCGCAAGGAGGCTCTCGGGGCCGCCCGTGCCTGCGTCGGATGCGGGCTCGTCGGAGAGGCGGACCTCGCCGACAACATCGGCGACGAAACTGGCTGCGCAGGCGATTTCAGCGCCATGCAGTGCGTCGGCGCAGACTCCATCTGGCGTGCCGGGCTGGCTGCGCTTGCCAGGGAGAAAAAGGGTTCCCGTCCAGAACAGGTCTCCGGATGACGGTGCACCAGGCCCCACGATGGGCGCCGAATGTCGGGGGTTGGGTGCGACATATGCCAATGGAAGGGTTATCATGGTGGGGGCGAGTAGAACGTCGCCGGTGCCTGGAAACGGGATGAGGTGTAGACACGAACGCCGGCGTACTTTCCCCGGGTTCGGGGCTCTCCTAGGAGATAACACCACTAGTCCTGCTCTGCGGGATCTCCGCATGATCACTAAGGCAAAGTGAGTAAAAAGGCGCTCCTCGAGCTATATCTGTGGACAGGAGAAGGCAGGGCTAGCTCTCTCCTTTCTCTAAGGTCTGGTCTAGTTCTAATGAATCGGAACCCTTTGCATGGGTGTCCTGGGGGTTTTATATAAGCCTACCCCCTAGGGGTACATTGGTAAACTGTATGGACATAGGGCCCAACTGTCAGTCTCTTCGCCTGCGGGCCCTCCGGCCGACTGCTGGGGCCGACCGATTGGTGGGCCCAGCCGACTGGTCTGGTACGGAGCCGACATGCCGCACCCGCCGCTGGCGGGTCTTGCCGGCTGCTGATTACTGTGGCCATGACTCTAATGACGCAGGCTTGGTCATGGGGTCGTGGCTACAGGCCTGCCGCTTGGCAGGCGATTACTGTAGCCACTCCCCGTCTCATCTGGTTAATGGCGTGTGGGACCCATGGGAGGGGTAGGCCGACTTCTACGGGCCGGCTCCCTATGGATCCGACTGGTGGCGCCCTTGCCGTCTTCCGGGCTCTCACTGACTGGTAGGGCCCATCTTTCGTGGATCGTACTGTCAGACCATCGTGGGTATAGGACTCCGCCCACTGTTGCTGACGTTAGGGATGGCATGGCAACAGTGCTGCGCCAGACGGAGATCTCCGCTGGTACAATGCACTGTGCCCTGGCCATCCCCTGGAAAAGGGGAGGGAGTGGGCTTTACTATCGCCACTCCCTGTCCCATCCCCCTGGTGAGGGCATGGGCTTTGCTGGTGTCGAGGGTCGACTCCCCATGGCCGGCTTCTCTAGAAGCCGCCAGTCGGAGTCGGCCGGTCTTGATCTCGTCTCTAGGGCTCGAACGCATATGTCTGCCGACTGTTCCTCCAGCCGCCCTCCTGAAGTCGGCTCTCCGTCCGTTGTCTTGAGGGGCGCAGTCAGCCCCGATGTCTTGAAAGGTTATGGGCCTCGGGTTAGCCTACCCGCGGCCCATTGCTCCGACATATACCACAAGCTTCAACAGTAAATATCACCAGCTCGAAAGCAGAGCATGGTTGTCCAAATCAAGGAATAGGATTTACCAATGGCATTATGTATCGGGGAAAGAACTTTCGAAGTGATTGAATATAAAGGATGTTGTCGGATAAAATCCATCAAAGGTTCTGGTGGTCCACAAGGGATCTGATGTGAGCATCGGTACTCAACCAGAGGAAGGAAGAATGCAAGGAGACCAGACTATAGAAACAACTAACTAACTCAAAGCCCAAATGTAAAGGAATTATGATTTCCAAATCAATGCATCAGAAGCAAATGCTCTGATTAAGGACGGATAAGTTGAATAGTCTTAGTGGTACAATCGATGGCAATTTGATTGGTCGAGATCCAGCTCATGTTTAAAATGTCGTCTGAGCCAGAAGGACAAAACGAAGGATCTGATTAAGGAATGCGAGCATTCGCAACATATTGATTCAACAGACTCAAACTAATAATGACTAAGGATGCCAATAATACTACCAGACCTATGAGATTAATCATAATGCAAGCAAGCAAGAATTTCCAGAGTAATAGTCGCATGAGGATTTTCGAAAGATCGAATGGTATTTCGAAGACTTTTGTGAAATACTTGAATCAAATGGGATGAGCGGAGACTCGGTAAGAGCGAGGAATTATCCACATTGGTATTCATGTGGCAAGGAACTGCAAAGCAGTATGCTCAAAGTATTCTCGGAACAATGAGAGGAATTCGTGGTATCTAACAAGGTCACGAGGAATGATTGTACGAATGGCAAGTGTAAGTAGTCATCCATAAGGAGTTTTCGATAGTCAGGAATAACAAAAGTGGTGTGCACAAAGTCTCAAGAGAACATCTGAGTAACTTCGGAATCTTCTAGTGCAGTAGACGATCATCGTAATTAGGTTCTCTCCAGGTGGAAGTAGTTATGAGAACCTAGAGTCAGAGTTAGGAAATTCATTTTAACCCGAATAGAAGAGAGATCAGAGTCCCAGAGTAAGGATCGAGGAGTAAAAGATCCTAATACCACCCAAATGGCGACGTGGGCCCATAAGGCACAGCCATGTTAATAAAAGTTTTTCAGTGACTAGCTCGACTTCGGCCAAGGAGTGTGGAAGGGGATTCCTACAGGCAGACGGCTCTGATACCAACTTGTGACGCCCCCGATTCAATCGTACACTAATCATACACGCAAACATGTATGATCAAGATCAGGGACTCACGTGAAGATATCACAACACAACTCCACAAATAAAATAAGTCATACAAGCATCATATTACAAGCCAGGGGCCTGGAGGCTCGAATACAAGAGCTCGATCATAGACGAGTCAGCGGAAGCAACAATATCTGAGTACAAACATAAGTTAAACAAATTTGCCTTAAGAAGGCTAGCACAAACTGGGATACCAATCGAAAGAGGCGCAGGCCTCCTGCATGGGATCCTCCTAAACTACTGCTGGTCATCGTCAGCGGGCTGCACGTATTAGTAGACACCTCCCTGATACGTCTCCAACGTATCTATAACTTTTGATTGCTCCATGCTATATTATCTACTGTTTTGGACATTATTGGGCTTTATTATCCACTTTTATATTATTTTTGGGACTAACCTATTAACCGGAGGCCCAGCCCAGAATTGTTGTTTTTGCCTGTTTTAGGGTTTCAAAGAAAAGGAATATCAAACGGAGTCCAAATGGAATGAAACCTTCGGGAACATGATTTTCGCAACGAATAAGACCAGAGAGACTTGGACCCTACGTCAAGAAACGAAACCGGAGGCCACGAGGTAGGGGGGCGCACCCACCCCCACCAGGTGCGCCCTCCACCCTCGTGGGCCCCCTGTTGCTCCACCGACGTACTCCTTCCTCCTATATATATCCACGTACCCCCAAATGATCAGATATGGAGCCAAAACCCTAATTCCACCGCCGTAACTTTCTGTATCCATGAGATCCCATCTTGGGGCCTGTTCCGGAGCTCCGCCGGAGGGGGCATCGATCATGGAGGGCTTCTACATCAACACCATAGCCCCTGCGATGAAGTGTGAGTAGTTTACCTCAGACCTACGGGTCCATAGTTAGTAGCTAGATGGCTTCTTATCTCTTGTTGGATCTCAATACAATGTTCTCCCCCTCTCTTGTGGAGAACTATTCGATGTAATCTTCTTTTTGCGGTGTGTTTGTTGAGACCGATGAATTGTGGGTTTATGATCAAGTCTATCTATGAATAAAATTTGAATCTTCTCTGAATTCTTTTATGTATGATTGGTTAGCTTTGCAAGTCTCTTCGAATTATCAGTTTGGTTTGGCCTACTAGATTGATCTTTCTTGCAATGGGAGAAGTGCTTAGCTTTGGGTTCAATCTTGCGGTGTCCTTTCTCGGTGACAGTAAGGGCAACAAGGCATGTATCGTATTGTTGCCATCGAGGATAACAAGATGGGGTTTTCTTAATATTGCATGAGTCTATCCCTCTACATCATGTCATCTTGCTTAAGGCGTTACTCTGTTTTTAACTTAATACTCTAGATGCATGCTGGATAGCGGTCGATGAGTGGAGTAATAGTAGTAGATGCAGGCAGGAGTCGGTCTACTTGTCTCGGACGTGATGCCTATATACATGATCATACCTAGATATTCTCATAACTATGCTCAATTATGTCAATTGCTCAACAGTAATTTGTTCACCCACCATAGAATACTTATGCTCTCGAGAGAAGCCACTAGTGAAACCTATGTCCCCCGGGTCTATCTTCATCATATTAATCTCCTACTACTTAGTTATTTCCTTTGCTATTTACTTTGCCTTTATTTTACTTTGCATCTTTTATCATAAAAATAACAAAAATATTATCTTATCATATCTATCAGATCTCACTCTTGTAAGTGGCCCTATAGGGATTGACAACCCCTATTTGCGTTGGTTGCGAGGATTTATTTGTTTTGTGCAGGTGCAAGGGACTCGCGCGTAGCCTCCTACTGGATTGATACCTTGGTTCTAAAAAACTGAGGGAAATACTTACGCTACTTTGCTGCATCATCCCTTCCTCTTCGGGGAAAACCAACGCAGTGCTCAAGAGGTAGCAAGAAGGATTTCTGGCGCCGTTGCCGGGGAGGTCTACGCAAAAGTCAACATACCAAGTACCCATCACATACCCTTATATTCCGCATTACGTTATTTGCCATTTGCCTCTCGTTTTCCTCTCCCCCACTTCACCCTTGCCGTTTTATTTGCCCTCTCTCTCTATCCTCCCTCTCTATTTGCCTATTTTTGTTTGCTTGCTTTTTGTTTGCTTGTGTGTTAGTTTGTTTGCTTGTTGTTATGGCTAGTCCTTTACTTTCTGCCTCTATGTCTGAAATTGGGGAAACTATTGTCGATAATAATTCTGATGCTCCTACTAAAGAACCCACTATCTCACATATAAAAAGATTCCGTGTTGGTAGTGGTAATATTATTGGAAAAGGAGTTATTCAAGATTTCTTTACTTCTGTCGGTGCTTTACCCTCTATGGGTAGTTCTATCCTTCATAGAACTAGTAGTCTTGCGGACGCTATTGCCATGCTTGTAGTTGAATTTGAAAGACAATTCATGCACATGCATCCTTCTATACAAAGGATTTTTCTGGAATTTTCTAATATTGAGCATTCTTCTGTTAAGCGTGCCGCTACTATCTTTTTGGCTCATGAGTTTAGATTCATAATAAAAGAGGCCAAAAAAATCTTTGCACATTATAGGGTGGACGCTTGCCGTCCTCCCATAGAGGCTATCCTCTTTGATCAAGAAGAAATAACGCGCTTTCAATCTCTAGATTATGTTGCTTTCAATGAAAATCTTAGAAAAAGGGTTCCTACCAATATTTTAGTTGACAAAATTTCTGAACTTAATAATGATTTGGCTATTCGAAATAATGAACTAGGATATTCTCTTGAATATAGGCTCACAAAGTTCTGTCAAAAGAATGCTTATAATGATGAATTGGTTCTGCAATATGAAGGACCAAAGGAGGAACCTATACCTCACAAGGTTGATCTTGGGGACTTTTGTCCCATTAAATTTAGCCCTTTTGATTACTTTTGCTTGCCTCAAATAAAACTTGCTGCCGAACGTAGAAATGAGTTTTAATAATCTGTCTTACTATTATGGCAATACCTAGATCTATTCTTGCTTGTTATGCCTAGCTAGGGGCGTTAAACGATAGCGCTTGTTGGGAGGCAACCCAATTTTATTTTTATTCCTTGATTTTTGCTCCTGTTTAGTAATAAATAATTTATCTAGCCTCTGTTTTGGTTATGTTTTTTGTGTTTAATTAGTGTTTGTGCCAAGTAGAACCGTTGGGAGGACTTGGGGAAAGTCTTGTTGAACTTGCTGTAAAAAACAGAAACTTTAGCGCTCACGAGAACTGCTGTCATTTTTATTTGGAAAGTGATATTTAGTTAATTCTTTTTGCAGATGATTAATAGATAAATTCCTCACGTCCAGAAATTTATTTTAGAATTTTGGGATTCCAGATCTTGCGCTAGCTTCAGATTACTACAGACTGTTCTGTTTTTGACAGATTCTGTTTTTCGTGTGTTGTTTGCTTATTTTGATGAATCTATGGCTAGTAAAATAGTTTATAAACCATATAGAAGTTGGAATACAGTAGGTATAACACCAATATAAATAAAGAATGAGTTAATTACAGTATCTTGATGTGGTCTTTTATTTCTTTCGCTAACGGAGCTCACGAGATTTTCTACTTTAAGTTTTGTGTTGTGAAGTTTTCAAGTTTTGGGTAAAGATTTGATGGATTATGGAACAAGGAGTGGCAAGAACCTAAGCTTGGGGATACCCATGGGACCCACAAGATAATCTAAGGACACCTAAAATCCAAATCTTGGGATGCCCCGGAAGGCATCCCCTCTTTCGTCTACTTCTATCGGTAACTTTACTTGGAGCTATATTTTTATTCGCCACATGATATATGTTTTGCTTGGAGCGTTTTGTATTATTTGAGTCTTTACTTGTTAGTTTACCACAATCATCCTTGCTGTACACACCTTTTGAGAGAGACATACATGATTTAGAATTTGTTAGAATACTCTATGTGCTTCGCTTATATCTTTTGAGTTAAATAATTTTGCTCTAGTACTTCACTTATATCTTTTAGAGCACGGTGGTGGATTTGTTTTATAGAAACTATTGATCTCTCATGCTTCACTTAGATTATTTTGAGAGTCTTAATAGCATGTTAATTTGCTTAAAATCCTTGAAAGGGCATTTCCCTACTTTATGTTTTGGATGATGATGACAACCCTTTGTTGGTCTAATCCTGTGCTAAATGTTTCAGGTTCTTGACGCTTAGGCTCACATCGGAAAGCTATTCTCTCTTGTAGGAAAAGATCGAAGATGGAGTCCCCTATGCTTTTATCTCTTTGGTCGTAGGGAACCCGTACTATCAAGAGGGAATCCTCATTAGTAAGGACTGGGGGAATCTTTTCACGTACACCTTCTTCACCCCCTCCTTTGTCTTCCTCAAGTGAGAGAGAGAGAGAGAGAGAGAGTTTTCCTTGTCCCTTCCCCTATCTATTCCTACTCACTGTTCTGCCGAGCGGTTGAACCGATCTCTGGAGCGGTTGTACCGCTGGGTCTTGTCGCTCTCTAGCTTTGCTCGAGCGGTTGTACCGCTGCCTCCGGGCGGTGGGACCGCCACTATGCTCTGCAAAAGCTGGGGCGGTGGTTCCGCCCATGCACCGCTCAAGTACCGCTCGCGCTTCTGTTTTGATGCGGTTCTTGGGCGGTAGTGGCCCGGTTGGTCCGGTCGTTCCTCGATGACCGGTACCACCGGTGGTCCGAGCGGTTCTTCCGCTCAGAACTTAGCCGCCCAAGAGCTCAAGGCCATGCGGTTGTTCCGGCCAGGCACCGCCCAAGTATCGGTCAAGCTCCTGTTTCGATGCGGTGGCTAGGCGGTTAGTCCGGTTATTTTTTCTTAGCCGGTACTACCGCCCGCAGGTCCGGTTGTACCGCTTGGTAGGGTTCTGCAGATACACCGTGAGTCCCGGTTGTACCGGGACGAGGACCGGTTGTACCGCTACAGTGCAAAAAATGCAGTAACGGTTGGAATCTAGGGTTGCGATATAAGGGAGCTTCTCCCACCTACCACTCTCACCTTTGACCTCTCTCACTCCACCATTAATGCACTTCAAACTCTCTTGCCCGATCTCTCTCTCTCTAGCCACTCAAACTTGTTGATTTGCTAGGGATTGAAGGAGGAGACCTAGATCCACACTTCCACCAAAGGATATTTGCTTCCCCATACTTTCTTGTGTGGATTTTGTTACTCTTGGGTGTTTGAGCACCCTAGACGGTTGAGGTCACCTCGGAGCCATATTCCATTGTGGTGAAGCTTCGTGGTTTCGTTGGGAGCCTCCAATTAAGTTGTGGAGAGAGCCCCAACCTTGTTTGTAAAGGTTCGGTCGCCGCCTTCAAGGGCACCAATAGTGGAATCACGGCATCTCGCATTGTGTGAGGGCGTGAGGAGAATACGGTGGCCCTAGTGGCTTCTTGGGGAGCATTGTGCCTCCACACCACTCCACCGGAGACGTACTTCCTCTCAAAGGGAAGGAACTTCGGCAACATCCTCATCTCCACCGCCTCCACTCTTGGTTATCTCATGCCTTTACTTGTGCAAGCTTATTTGTATGATATCACTTGCTTGCTTGTGTTCCTATCCTTGTTGCATCATATAGGTTGCTCACCTAGTTGCATATCTAGACAACCTACTTTGATGCAAAGTTTGAATTGTTAAAGAAAAGCTAAAAATTGTTAGTTGCCTATTCACCCCCCCCCTCTAGTCAACAATATCGATCCTTTCAATCCTAATATGCTAGGTATTCAAAGTTAGTAAAATTTTCTTAAGAGTGTTTTGAATACTAAGAGAAGTTTGATGCTTGATGATTGTTTTGAGATATGGAGGTAATAATATCAAAGTCGTGCTAGGTAGTTGTGAAATTGAGAAATACTTGTGTTGAAGTTTGCAAGTCCCGTAGCATGCACGTATGGTAAACATTATGCAACAAATTTGAAACATGAGGTGTTATTTGATTGTCTTCCTTATGAATGGCGGCCGGGGACGACCGATGGTCTTTTCCTACCAATCTATCCCCCTAGGAGCATGCGTGTAGTACCAAGGTTTTTGATGACTTGTAGATTTTTGCAATAAGTATGTGAGTTCTTTATGACTAATGTTGAGTCCATGGATTATACACACTCTCACCCTTCCATCCTTGCTAGCCTCTTCGGTACCATGCATTGCCCTTTCTCACATTGAGAGTTGGCGCAAACTTCGCCGGTGCATCCAAACCCCGTGATATGATACGCTCTTTCACACATAAACCTCCTTATATCTTCATCAAAATAGCCACCATACCTACCTATTATGGCATTTCCATAGCCATTCCGAGATATATTGCCATGCAACTTTCCACCATTCCGTTTATCATGACACATTCATCATTGTCATATTGCTTAGCATGGTCATGTAGTTGACATAGTATTTGTGGCAAAGCCATCATTCATAATTCTTTCATACATGTCACTCTTGGTCCATTGCATATCCCGGTACACCGTGGGAGGCATTCATATAGAGTCATATTTTGTTCTAGTATCGAGTTGTAATCATTGAATTGTAAATAAGTAGAAGTGTGATGATCATCATTTTCTAGAGCATTGTCCCAAGTGAGGAATTATAAAAAAAGAAAAGAAGAAAAGCCATAAAAAAGAGAAGGCCCAAAAAAAGAAAGAGAAAGGCCATAAAAAAGAGAAGGCCCCCAAAAAATGAGAGAAAATGAGAGAAGGGACAATGTTACTATCCTTTGCCACACTTGTGCTTCAAAGTAGCACCTTAATTTTCATGTTAGAGAGTCTCTTGTTTTGGCACTTTCATATGCTAGTGGGAATTTTTCATTATAGAACTTGGCTTGTATATTCCAACAATGGGCCACCTCAAGTGCCCTAGGTCTTCGTGAGCAAGCAAGTTGGATGCACACCCACTAGTTTCTTTTGTTGAGCTTTCATACATTTATAGCTCTAGTGCATCCGTTGCATGGCAATCCCTACTCCTTGCATTAACATCAATCGGTGGGCATCTCCATAGCCCATTGATTAGCCTCATTGATGTGAGACTTTCTCCCTTTTTGTCTTCTCCACATAACCCCCCTCATTATATTCTATTCCACCCATAGTGCTATGTCCATGGCTTGCACTCATATATTGCGTGAAAGTTTATAGGTTTGAGATTACTAAAGTATGAAACAATTGCTTGGCTTGTCATCGGGGTTGTGCATGATGAGAGCATTCTTGTGTGACGAAGATGAAACATGACTAAACTATATGATTTTGTAGGGATGAACTTTCTTTGGCCATGTTATTTTGAGAAGACATAATTGCTTAGTTAGTATGCTTGAAGTATTATTATTTTTATGTCAATATTCATACCACAATTAAGAAGAATTACATTAAAATTATGCCAAGTAGCACTCCGCATCAAAAATTCTGTTTTTATCATTTACCTACTCGAGGACGAGCAGGAATTAAGCTTGGGGATGCTTGATACGTTTCCAACGTATCTATAATTTTTGATTGCTCCATGCTATATTATCTACTATTTTGGACATTATTGGGCTTTATTATCCACTTTTATATTATTTTTGGGACTAACCTATTAACCGGAGGCCCAGCCCAGAATTGTTGTTTTTGTCTGTTTTAGGGTTTCGAAGAAAAGGAATATCAAACGGAGCCCAAACAGAATGAAACCTTCAGGAACGTGATTTTCTCAACGAATAAGACCAAAGAGACTTGAACCCTACGTCAAGAAAGGAAACAGGAGGCCACGAGGTAGGGGGCGCGCCCACCCCCACCAGGCGCGCCCTCCACCCTCGTGGGCCCCCTGTTGCTCCACCGACGTACTCCTTCCTCCTATATATATCCACGTACCCCCAAACGATCAGATACAGAGCCAAAACCCTAATTCCACCGCCGTAACTTTCTATATCCACGAGATCCCATCTTGGGGCCTGTTCCAGAGCTTCGTCGGAGGGGGCATCGATCACGGAGGGCTTCTACATCAACACCATAGCCCCTCCGATGAAGTTTGAGTAGTTTACCTCAGACCTATGGGTCCATAGTTAGTAGCTAGATGGCTTCTTCTCTCTTTCTGGATCTCAATACAATGTTCTCCCCCTCTCTTGTGGAGAACTATTCGATGTAATCTTGTTTTTGCGGTGTGTTTGTTGAGACCGATGAATTGTGGGTTTATGATCAAGTCTATCTATGAATAATATTTGAATCTTCTCTGAATTCTTTTATGTATGATTGGTTATCTTGTTGGGGAACATAGTAATTTCAAAATTTTCCTACGCACACGCAAGATCTTGGTGATGCATAGCAACGAGAGGGGAGAGTGTTGTCCACGTACCCTCGTAGACCGAAAGCGGAAGCGTTAGCACAATGCGGTTGATGTAGTCGTACGTCTTCACGATCCGACCGATCCAAGTACCGAACGCACGGCACCTCCGAGTTCAGCACACGTTCAGCTCGATGACGTCCCGTTAACTCCGATCCAGCAAAGCTTCATGGGAGAGTTCCATCAGCACGACGGCGTGGTGACAGTGATGATGTTGCTACCGACGTAGGGCTTCGCCTAAGCACCGCTACGATATGACCGAGGTGGAATATGGTGGAGGGGGCACCGCACACGGCTGGGAGAGATCAACTGATCAACTTGTGTGTCTAGAGGTGCCCCCTGCCCCTGTATATAAAGGATCAAGGGGGGAGGCTGGCCGGCCCTCTATGGGCGCGCCAGGAGGAGGAGTCCTCCTCCTAGTAGGAGTAGGACTCCCCTTTCCTACTCCTACTAGGAGGAGGAAAGGAAGGAGGAGAAGGAGAAGGAAGGAGAAGGAGGAAAAGGAGGAAAGGGGGCCGGCCCCCTAGTCCAATTCGGTTTGGGCTAGGGGGGTCGCGCGCCCTGCGTCCTCTCTTCCACCACTTGGCCCATGAGGCCCATTACTTCTTCCTCGTATTCCCGTAACTCCCCGGTACCCCCGAAAATACCCGAATCACTCGGAACCTTTCCGATGTCTGAATATAGTCGTCCAATATATCGATCTTTACGTCTTGACCATTTTGAGACTCCTCGTCATGTCCCCGATCTCATCCGGGACTCCGAACTACCTTCGGTACATCAAATCACATAAACTCATAATACAATCGTCCCTGAAACTTTAAGCGTGCAGACCCTACGGGTTCGAGAACTATGTAGACATGACCGATACATGTCTCCGGTCAATAACCAATAGCGGAACCTGGATGCTCATATTGTCTCCCACATATTCTACGAAGTTCTTTATTGGTCAGACCGCATAACAACATGTGTTGTTCCCTTTGTCATCGGTATGTTACTTGCCCGAGATTCGATCGTCGGTATCTCAATACCTAGTTCAATCTCGTTACCGGCAAATCTCTTTACTTGTTCTGTAATACATCATCCCGCAACTAACTCATTAGTTGCAATGCTTACAAGGCTTAAGTGATGTGCATTACCGAGAGGGCCTAGAGATACCTCTCCGACAATCGGAGTGGCAAATCCTAATCTCGAAATACGCCAACCCAACAAGTACCTTCGGAGACACCTGTAGAGCACCTTTATAATCACCCATTTACATTGTGATGTTTGGTAGCACACAAAGTGTTCCTCTGGTAAACGGGAGTTGCATAATCTCATAGTCATAGGGACATGTATAAGTCATGAAGAAAGCAATAGCAACATACTAAACGATCGAGTGCTAAGCTAACGGAATGGGTCAAGTCAATCACATCATTCTCCTAATGATGTGATCCCGTTAATCAAATGACAACTCATGTCTATGGTTATGAAACATACCCATCTTTGATCAACGAGCTAGTCAAGTAGAGGCATACTAGTGACACTCTGTTTGTCTATGTATTCACACATGTATTATGTTTCCGGTTAATACAATTCTAACACGAATAATAAACATTTATCATGATATAAGGAAATAAATAATAACTTTATTATTGCCTCTAGGGCATATTTCCTTCAGTCTCCCACTTGCACTAGAGTCAATAATCTAGTTCACATCGCCATGTGATTTAATACCAATAGTTCACATCACCATGTGATTAACACCCATAGTTCACATCGACATGTGACCAACACCCAAAGGGTTTACTAGAGTCAATAATCTAGTTCACATCGCTATGTGATTAAGACCCAAAGAGTACTGAGGTGTGATCATGTTTTGCTTGTGAGAGAAGTTTAGTCAACGGGTCTGCCACATTCAGATCCGTAAGTATTTTGCAAATTTCTATGTCAACAATGCTCTGCATAGAGCTACTCTAGGTAATTGCTCCCACTTTCAGTATGTATCCATATTGAGATTTAGAGTCATCTGGATCAGTGTCAAAATTTGCATCGACGTAACCCTTTACGACGAACCTTTTGTCACTTCCATAATCGAGAAACATATCCTTATTCCTCTAAGGATAATTTTGACCAATGTCCAGTGATCTAATCCTAGATCACTATTGTACTCCTTTGCCAAACTCAGGGCAGGGTATACAATAGGTCTGGTACACAGCATGGCGTACTTTATAGAACCTATGGCTGAGGCATAGGGAATGACTTTCATTCTCTCTCTATCTTCTGCTGTGGTCGGGTTTTGAGTCTTACTCAACTTCACACCTTGTAACACAGGAAAGAACTCCTTCTTTGACTGTTCCATTTTGAACTACTTCAAAATCTTGTCAAGGTATGTACTCATTGAAAAACTTATCAAGCGTCTTGATCTATCTCTATAGATCTTGATGCTCAATATGTAAGCAGCTTCACCGAGGTCTTTCTTTGAAAAAACTCCTTTCAAACACTCCTTTATGCTTTGCAGAATAGTTCGACATTATTTCCGATCAACAATATGTCATTCACATATACTTATCAGAAATGATGTAGTGCTCCCAATCACTTTCTTGTAAATACAAGCTTCACCGCAAGTCTGTATAAAACTATATGCTTTGATCAACTTATCAAAGTGTATATTCCAACTCCGAGATGCTTGCACCAGTCCATAGATGGATCGCTGGAGCTTGCATATTTTGTTAGCACCTTTAGGATTGACAAAACCTTCTGGTTGCATCATATACAACTCTTCTTTAATAAATCCATTAAGGAATGCAATTTTGTTTATCTATTTGCCAGATTTCATGAAATGCGGCAATTGCTAACATGATTCGGACAGACTTAAGCATAGATACGAGTGAGAAACTCTCATCATAGTCAACACCTTGAACTTGTTGAAAACCTTTTTGCGACAATTCTAGCTTTGTAGATAGTAACACTACTAACAGCGTCCGTCTTCCTCTTAAAGATCCATTTAATCTCAATGGCTCGCCGATTAATGGGCAAGTCAATCAAAGTCCATACTTTGTTCCCATACATGGATCTCATGTCAGATTTCATGGCCTCAAGCCATTTCGCGGAATGTGGGCTCATCATCGCTTCCTCATAGTTTGTAGGTTCGTCATGGTCAAGTAACATGACCTCTAGAACAGGATTACCGTACCACACTGGTGTGGATCTCACTCTGGTTTACCTACGAGGTTCGTTAGTAACTTTATCTGAAGTTACATGATCATCATCATTAGCTTCCTCACTAATTGGTGTAGGAGTCACAGGAACAGATTTCTGTGATGAACTTCTTTCCAATAAGGGAGCAGGTACAGTTACCTCATCAAGTTCTACTTTCCTCCCACTCACTTCTTTCGAGAGAAACTCCTTCTCCAGAAAGGATCCATTCTCAGCAACAAATGTCTTGCCTTCGGATCTATGATAGAAGGTGTACCCAACATTTTCTTTTGGGTATCCTATGAAGACGCACTTCTCCGATTTGGGTTTGAGCTAATTAGGTTGAAACTTTTTCACATAAGCATTGCAACCTCAAACTTTAAGAAACGACAGCTTACGCTTCTTGCCAAACCATAGTTCATACGGTGTCGTCTCAACGGATTTAGATGGTGCCCTATTTAACGTGAATGTAGCTGTCTCTAATGCATAACCTCAAAACTATAGTGGTTAATCGGTAAGAAACATCATAGATTGCACTATATCCAATAATAGTACGGTTATGACGTTCGAACACACCATTATGTTGTGGTGTTCCAGGTGGCATGATTTTGTGAAACTATTCCACATTGTTTTAATTGAAGACCAAACCCGTAACTCAAATATTTGTCTCTGCGATCAGATCGTAGAAACTTTATTTTCTTGTCACGATGATTTTCCACTTCACTCTGAAGTTTTTGAACTTTTCAAATGTTTCAGACTTATGTTTCATCAAGTAGATGTACCCATATCTGCTCAAATCATCTGTGAAGGTCAGAAAATAACGATACCCGCCGCGAGCCTCAACATTCATCGGACTGCATACATCAGTATGTATTATTTCCAATAAGTCAGTTGCTTGCTCCATTGTTCCGGAGAACGGAGTCCTAGTCATCTTGCCCATGAGGCACGGTTCGCAAGCATCAACTGATTCATAATCAAGTGATTCCAAAAGCCCATCAGCATGGATTTTCTTCATGCGTTTTACACCAATATGACCTAAATGGCAGTGCCACAAATAAGTTGCACTATCATTATTAACTTTGCATCTTTTGGCTTCAATATTATGAGAATGTGTATCACCACAATTGAGATCCAACAAACCATTTTCATTGGGTGTATGACCATAGAAGGTTTTATTCATGTAAACAGAACAACAATTTATTCTCTTACTTAAATGAATAACCGTATTGCAATAAACATGATCAAATCATATTCATGCTCAACGCAAACACCAAATAACACTTATTTAGGTCCAACACTAATCCCGAAAGTATAGGGAGTGTGCGATGATGATCATATCAATCTTGGAACCACTTCCAACACACATCGTCACTTCAGCCTTAACTAGTCTCTGTTCATTCTGCAACTCCCTTAAAGTTACTACTTTTAGCAACTGAACCAGTATCAAATACCGAGGGGTTGCTACGAACACTAGTAAAATACACATCAATAATCTGTATATCAAATATACCTTTGTTCACGTTGCCATCCTTCTTATCTGCCAAATACTTGGGGCAGTTCCGCTTCCAGTGACCAGTCCCTTTGTAGTAGAAGCACTTAGTCTCAGGCTTAGGACCAGACTTGGGCTTCTTCACTTGAGCAGCAACTTGCTTGTCATTCTTCTTGAAGTTCCCTTTCTTTCCCTTTGCCCTTTTCTTGAAACTAGTGGTCTTGTTAATCATCAACACTTGATGTTCTTTCTTGATTTCTACCTTCATCGATTTCATCATCATGAAAAGCCCGGGAATCGTTTTCATCATCCCTTGCATACTATAGTTCATCACTAAGTTCTACTAACTTGATGATGGTGACTAGAGAATTCTGTCAATCACTATTTTATCTGGAAGATTAACTCCCACTTGATTCAAGCGATTGTAGTACCCAGACAATCTGAACACATGCTCACTGCTTGAGCTATTCTCCTCCATCTTTTAGCTATAGAACTTGTTGGAGACTTCATATTTCTCAACTCAGGTATTTGCTTGAAATATTAACTTCAACTCCTGGAACATCCATATGATCCATGATGTTCAAAACGTCTTTGAAGTCCCGATTCTAAGCTGTTAAGCATGGTGCACTAAACTATCAAGTAGTCATCATATTGAGCTAGCCAAACGTTCATGACGTCTGCATCTGCTCCTGCAATAGGTCTGTCACCTAGCGGTGCATTAAGGACATAATTCTTCTGTGCAGCAATGAGGATAAACCTCAGATCACAGATCCAATCCGCATCATTACTACTAACATCTTTCAACTTAGTTTTCTCTAGGAACATATCAAAAATAAAACAGTGGAGCTAAACGCGAGCTATTGATCTACAACATAGATATGCTAATACTACCAGGACTAAGTTCATGATAAATTTAAGTTCAATTAATCATATTACTTAAGAACTCCCACTTAGAAAGACATCCCTCTAATCTTCTAAGTGATTGTGATCCAAATCAACTAAACCATAACCGATCATCACGTGAAATGGAGTAGTTTTCAATGGTGAACATCACTATGTTGATCATATCTATTATATGATTCACTCTCATGCAACAACAACTATCCAGGCATTAACTTTCCCCTGATTTAATAAGATAGCATGCCTGTTAAATAAACTAGGCTCATCTACTTCTTCCTGGGATTCGGATAAAAAGGGTTAAAAAGGGACCTATCCAAGAACCACAGGTTAAGATTTCCCTGATCAAGGTATACTGTAGCTAACTAGCTGATTGACAAATCAGAAAATGTATACATCAAGAATTATGGCAAGAATTAAGTGACTAGAATCTGATGCACTTCTTGTTAATTCTTCCATTAGCCACCAATGCAACAGATCATGCTCTAACGCATTCATTCATTAGCGAAACATGGTGAACCAGAATCTAGAACTCATCGACAAAGGGAGCTTGATCCACATCCAAGAAATAGACACGTACAGAGCTAGATTTCAGTAAGTCAGTCAAACAATATTGTAAGCGATTAGTTGATTTGATCCACCAAACGGAAAAGAGAATTGACAACATTAAATTGCAGAAGGAAAACTAACAGCAACCCAAAATCACCCAAATCACTGGTTGATTAGCAACAAACAAGACGCGCACGCGTGCATGGTGATTCGAATCGAAGAAACGGCAAGGCGACGTAGAGAGTTGAGAGTTGTACCTGAGCCAGGCGGAATAAACCGGAGCAAGGCGACATTGGGCATGGCCGGTGCCGTCGCCGAGGATGAAGCCGTGGTCGTGGCGGAGGAGCCGGCGACCAGCGTCGTGCAGGTGATAGACTTGAGCGCGGTCGCGACGGAGGAGGTGGAGCCGGCGAAGACCGTCGTGCAACTGGTAGAGTCGAGCGCGGCCGTGGAGGAAGAGGTGGAAACCCAGCGAACAGCGTCGCCCAGGCGGTAGGCTCGAGCGCAAAGGAGGAGGAGGAGGCGGCGAGCGAGGCCACGGAGGTGGCGGGACCCGTCGAGGAGGAGGCCCTAGACCCGGTGGTCCCGGGTGCGGAGAAGGCGGCTGCGGGTGGGGTCGCGGCGGTGGCTGCAGACCCCGTCGAGGAGGAGGCGACGACGGGGGCCCCGGGCCCGGTGGTCTCAGGCGCGGAGAAGGCGGCCGCGGGCGGGGTCGCGGTGGTGGCTGCAGACCTCGCCGAGGAGGAGGAGGAGGTGGCCGCTGCGGAGCCCATGGCCACGAGGGGAGCTTGCAGAGGAAGAAAGGGGGAAAAGAGGGAGCAAAGAAACCGTGAGTACTCATCCACGCTCATTCACGCTCACTTGGGGAACGTAGTAATTTCAAATTTTTCCTACGCACACGCAAGATCATGGTGATGCATAGCAACAAGAGGGGAGAGTGTTGTCCACGTACCATCGTAGACCGAAAGCGGAAGCGTTAGCACAACGCGGTTGATGTAGTCGTACGTCTTGACGATCCGACCGATCCAAGTACCGAACGCACGGCACCTCCGCGTTCAGCACACGTTCAGCTCGATGACGTCCCGCAAACTCCGATCCAGCAGAGCTTCACGGGAGAGTTGCGTCAGCACGACGGCGTGGTGACGGTGATGGTGTTGCTACCGACGCAGGGCTTCGCCTAAGCACCACTACGATATGACCGAGGTGGAATATGGTGAGGGGGGCACCGCACACGGCTGGGAGAGATCAACTGATCAACTTGTGTGTCTAGAGGTGCCCCCCTACCCCTGTATATAAAGGAGCAAGGGGGAGGCCGGCCGGTCCTCTATGGGCGCGCCAGGAGGAGGAGTCCTCCTCCTAGTAGGAGTAGGACTCCCCTTTCCTACTCCTACTAGGAGGAGGAAAGGAAGGATGAGAAGGAGAAGGAAGGAGAAGGAGGAAAAGGAGGAAAGGGGGCCGGCCCCCTAGTCCAATTCGGTTTGGGCTAGGGGGGCCGCGCGCCCTGCCTCCTCTCTTCCACCACTTGGCCCATGAGGCCCATTACTTCTTCCTCGTATTCCCGTAACTCCCCGGTACCCCCAAAAATACCCGAATCACTCAGAACCTTTCCGATGTCCGAATATAGTCGTCCAATATATCGATCTTTATGTCTTGACCATTTCGAGACTGCTCGTCATGTCCCCGATCTCATCCGGGACTCCGAACTACCTTCGGTACATCAAATCACATAAACTCATAATACAATCGTCACCGAAACTTTAAGCGTGCGGACCCTACGGGTTCGAGAACTATATAGACATGACCGAGACATGTCTGCGGTCAATAACCAATAGCGGAACATGTATGCTCATATTGGCTCCCACATATTCTACGAAGATCTTTATCGGTCAGACCGCATAACAACATACGTTGTTCCCTTTGTCATAGGTATGTTACTTGCCCGAGATTCGATCGTCGGTATCTCAATACCTGGTTCAATCTCGTTACTGGCAAGTCTCTTTACTCGTTCCGTAATACATCATCCTGCAACTAACTCACTAGTTGCAATTCTTGCAAGGCTTAAGTGATGTGCATTACTGAGAGGGCCCAGAGATACCTCTCTGACAATCGGAGTGACAAATCCTAATCTCAAAATACGCCAACCCAACAAGTACCTTCGGAGACACCTGTAGAGCACCTTTATAATCACCCAGTTACGTTGTGACGTTCGGTAGCACACAAAGTGTTCCTCTGGTAAACGGGAGTTGCATAATCTCATAGTCATAGAAACATGTATAAGTCATGAAGAAAGCAATAGCAACATACTAAACGATCGAGTGCTAAGCTAACGGAATGGGTCAAGTCAATCACATCATTCTCCTAATGATGTGATCCCGTTAATCAAATGACAACTCATGTCTATGGTTAGGAAACATAACCATCTTTGATCAATGAGCTAGTTAAGTAGAGGCATACTAGTGACACTCTGTTTGTCTATATATTCACACATGTATTATGTTTCCGGTTAATACAATTCTAGCATGAATAATAAACATTTATCATGATATAAGGAAATAAATAATAACTTTATCATTGCCTCTAGGGCATATTTCCTCCATATCTTTGCAAGTCTTTTCAAAATATCAGTTTGGTTTGGCCTACTAGATTGATCTTTCTTGCAATGGGAGAAGTGCTTAGCTTTGGGTTCAATCTTGCGGTGTCCTTTCCCGGTGATAGTAAGGGTAGCAAGACACGTATTGTATTGTTGCCATCGAGGATAACAAGATGGGGTTTTCTTAATATTGCATGAGTCTATCCCTATACATCATGTCATCTTGCTTAAGGCGTTACTCTATTTTTAACTTAATACTCTAGATGCATGCTGGATAGCGGTCGATGAGTGGAGTAATAGTAGTAGATGCAGGCAGGAGTCGGCCTACTTGTCTCGGACGTGATGCCTATATACATGATCATACCTAGATATTCTCATAACTATGCTCAATTCTGTCAATTGCTCAACAGTAATTTGTTCACCCACCGTAGAATACTTATGCTCTCGAGAGAAGCCACTAGTGAAACCTATGGCCCCCGGGTCTATCTTCATCATATTAATCTCCTACTACTTAGTTATTTCCTTTGCTATTTACTTTGCCTTTATTTTACTTTGCATCTTTTATCATAAAAATACCAAAAATATTATCTTATCATATCTCACTCTCGTAAGTGGCCCTATAGGGATTGACAACCCTTATTTGCATTGGTTGTGAGGATTTATTTGTTTTGTGCATGTGCGAGGGACTCGTGCGTAGCCTCCTACTGGATTGATACCTTGGTTCTCAAAAACTGAGGGAAATACTTACGCTACTTTGCTCCATCATCCCTTCCTCTTCGGGGAAAACAAACACAGTGCTCAAGAGGTAGCACTCCCGAGTAGTAGTAGTAGTCGTCGACGGTGGCGCCTGGCTCCTGGGCTCCATCGCCTGGTCGCAGCAATCGGGTATAGAAAGGGGGAAAAGAGGGAGCAAAGAAACCGTGAGCACTCATCCAAAGTACTCGCAAGCAAGGAGCTACACTACATATGTATGCAATGGTATCAAATGGAATAAGGGTATCATATGTGGACTGAACTGCAGAATGCCAGAATAAGAGGGGGATAACTAGTCATACCGAAGACTACGCTTCTGGCCACCTCCATCTTGCAGCATGTAGAAGAGAGTAGATGGTAAGTTCACCAAGTAGCATCGCATAGCATAATCCTAACCGATGATCCTCCCCTCGTCGCCCTGTGAGAGAGCGATCACCGGTTGTATCTGGCACTTGGAAGGGTGTGTTTTATTAAGTATCCGGTTCTAGTTGTCATAAGGTCAAGGTACAACTCCAAGTCGTCCTGTTACCGAAGATCATGGCTATTCGAATAGATTAACTTCCCTGTAGGGGTGCACCACATTTCCCAACACGCTCGATCCCCTTTGTCCGGACACACTTCCCTGGGTCATGCCCGGCCTCGGAACATCAACACGTCGCAGCCCTACCTAGGCACAACAAAGAGGTCGGCACGCCGGTCTAAATCCTATGGCGCAGGGGTCTGGGCCCATCGCCCATTGCACACCTGCATGTTGCGAGGGCGGCCGGAGAGCAGACCTAGCAACCTCCATTACAAAGGAAGTTGTGTTACGCGGTCCAACCCGGCGCGCGCCGCTCAGTCACTGATGTCACGAAGGCTTCGGCTGATACCACGACGTCGAGTGCCCATAATTGTTCCCGCGTAGTTGGTTAGTGCGTATAGGCCAGTGGCCAGACTCAGATCAAATATCAAGATCTCGTTAAGCGTGTTAATTGAAGTATCCGCGAACGCCGACCAGGGCCAGGCCCACCTCTCTCCTAGGTGGCCGCAACCTGCCCTGTCGCTTTGCCAAAAAGTAACAATCGGGGACCGTTGGGAACTCAGGCCCACCACTACCTGGATGGAGCCACCTGCCCCTTCAGCCCCCACATCAGAATCACTTGCGGGTACTCAACGAGCCGACCCGACTTTAGTCACCACCTGTATAGTACGTATATATGTATAAGTATATACCCATGATCACCTCCCGAGTGATCACGGCCCGATAATATAGCATGGTAGACGGACAAGAATGTAGGGCCACTGATGATAAACTAGCATCCTATACTAAGCATTAGGATTGCAGGTAAAGGTAACAACAGTAGTAGCAAGGACAGGCTATGCATCAGGATAGGATAACGGAAAGTAGTAACATGCTACACTATTCTAATGCAAGCAGTAGAGAGAAGAATAGGCGATATCTGGTGATCAAAGGGGCGGGCTTGCCTGGTTGCTCTGGCAAGAAGGACGTGTTGTCAACATCGTAGTCGAACTGGGGGGTTGCCGGCAGTCTCTGGGTCTACCAGAAAGAAGTAACGGAGGGGGAAAACAATAAATAACAAAGCAATCAAAGTAACACAAAACGTAATGTGGCAATGCGCGGTGCTAGAGGTGGCCTACCACAGTACTGGGTGATACCGGCGAAGGGGGGAAACATCCGGGAAAGTATTTCCCGGTGTTTCGCGTTTTCAGACAGATGAACCGGAGGGAGAAAGTTGCGTGTTTGCTATGCTAGAGATGTGTGGCGGACGAACGGAGAGTGTATCCAGATTCGTCTCGTCGTTCTGAGCAACTTTCATGTAGCAAGTATTTTCATTCGAGCTACGGTTTATTTTATATTTATTTTAAAAGATTTAAATCAATTTTAGGATTTATTTAATTAATTTAATTCAACATTATCCAGAATAGTGTTTGTTGACGTCAGCACGACGTCAGCATGACGTCAGCAGTCAACAGGGGTGTTGACTGGTCAAACTGACATGTGGGGTCCGCATGTCATAGGCTGTTTAATTAGCAGGTTAATTAAACAGAGTTAATTAGTTTAGATAATTGGTTAGCTTAATTAATCAAATTAATTAAGTTATTTAATATATTTTTTAAATTCTTTTTCTTTTCTTTTTTTATACATTCTGGGGGGGGGGCATTGTCATAGGCATAGGGGGCCAAATGGGACGGGCTACCAGGCACGGGCAGGAGCACCCACCGTGCACCGCGGCTAGCAGACCTCCGGGGGAAAGGGGGCGCGCGGGCACTGGTGTCCGGCGCCGGCGGCTGTGGCCGCGGCCGCTGCTGGTCCAGCAGCAGCACGGGCCGGCGAGCGGAGCGAGCAGGGGCTGCCGGGGAGGCGCGGTCAGCATGGCACGACAGGGCGCGGGGTACGCGTGGCTTGCAGGCGCGAGCGGAACGTGGCACAGGCGGGCGGAGGCGACGTCGCCGGCGGACAGAGGCGGCCAGCAGGCGAGGTGGAGCAGCGGGCAGCAGCGGGGGCCTCGGTCGCGAGCGGCGGTTGCAGGGGGCGCGAGTAGCGAAGGCAGTAGCGCCGGCGAGATGGAGGAGTGGGAGTGGGCGCACGGCCAGGTGCTCGCGGGGGCGCGCGGGTGCTGTGAGCGCGAGCACACACGCAGGCAGGCACGCGGTGGCCACAGCGCGTCGGGAGGCAGCGGCGGCCAGCAGCGAGGTTGCAGGCGAAGGGCACGGCGCGGGTGAGGGGAACGCGGCCAACGGGTCCCGGGAGCGACCGACATGCGGGCCGGGCGACATCGACGAGGGGCACGAGACGTGGGGCAACGGTCGACGCAGTGACCGAATGAGGCAGAGGAGGGAGAGGTCGGGGCCTCACCGGCGTGGACGAGGAGAGGGGGCGGCGAGGCTCGGAGAAGCCATTCGGGGAGGAGACGGGGAGGTCCGGTGGGGAGGGCGGCGCCGAGCGGTGTTGGTGACGGCGGAGGAGCTCCGGCGAGTGACGAGCGGCGACGGTGGTCCGTGGCGGCGTTGAGGTCGTGCGCGCGGTTGTGCTCGCCGGGGCCGCGGGGAGCAGCGGCGAACGCTGCTAGGACGGCGAGGCTTCGGCTAGCGGGGGCTCCAGGTAGGAGGCACCGTCGGCGGCGGCGCAGGGCGGCGCGAAATCGGGCAGGGAGGGTGACGGGGGTTGCCCGATCCCGATCCACGCGGGAACAGGGGAGAGAGGGGGGAGTGGGGTAGTGGGCGGACTAGTGTTTCGGGAGTGGGGGTGGCCTAAGTAGGCCAGGGGGTGGGCCGGCAGGCCACTCGGCCACATGACCAACTGGGCCAAGGCCCACTCGGAGGGGGGGGGGGGTAAAGTTGTTTTCCTTTTATTTTATTTTTGTTTTATTTTATATTTCCGTTTTACTGTTTTTATTTTAGTTTCCTTTTGAAATTGGTTTTATAAACTACACCACTGGTTCCTAATTTAGTTTTAATAAGTATGCCACTGCCCCATAAGTTTTTGGCAATAAAACAAATAGTTTAATATTTTATCAAATTGAAAAGGGTAGTTAGTTAATTGTTTTGCTGATGTTTTAAATATTTTAGTGCACTTAAACCTTTTATAAAATTGGGGTTTCTCCACAATAATTACATATGCATTATTTGGCAACACCCCAACATTTTAGTTTTAATATTTGAAAATATTTTATTGTTTGCTTGATTTTGAATTTGAATTCGAACCGGTTTCGAACTAACACGAGATTAGCAACAATAATCGAGGTGATGTGGCATCATTAACGTGGGATTACTGTAGCCTAATTATCCGGGCGTCACAATTCTCCTCCACTACAAGAAATCTCGTCCCGAGATTTAAGAGGTAGTGAAAAGGGGGAAGGTTTAGTTACGAAATTCTAACGAATCTTCTCGGCCTTGGTTACTCTTCTCGAAGAGGTCAATCCATTAAGTTGATGCATTTATTCCTCTTCTCCAGGTCATCATGATGAAGTTGCCGTCCTTCCTTCAGGATCTTCACCGTACTTGCGGAAGGTTAAGAGGGGAAAACTCTATAAGGACAGATTCTAACAGGATTGAGCATCAGACGGTTAACTCGGGGAAAAAAGCATAAGTATCTCTCGAATTGAAACTTAAGAAGGTATCAAGAGCAAAGTAAGAAGGTACCATGAGAAGTTTCAAATGGATAGGCAATGGTTCGATGTCTGAAACCAAGTGCGAAAGGGGTCTAGAGCAATGATATTAAGTATTGCGTCTGTTACGAAAATAGATCACTAGGAAGGTGGCCCGTGAATTACATACGAGGCCACGCGCGAGGAACAACCTTGGGAACAGGGGGTGTATAGGAGAGTCAGGTTTCGATCATGTGGAACTGTGGGTTATGGGCCCACCATGTGGGTTAAAAGTAGGAAGAGGGGTGACGTCTTGCACGATCATGTAAGCAAGGCATGTCAGAGAATAACCGGCCAGTTATGTTGGCAGCATCGTTGGTACCAAGGGCGAGGGATGAAGAGAACTATTTCCCTGCTCGTTGAAACGAGACGGGCTAATAGGGAAAGTTCTCGTCCATCGGTGGTTACCGAAATGTCATCAACAAATGTTCGGGCATCACAATCTGTGAGTCACGTGGACTCAGCAATCTCACACCCGCGAGATCAAGACTATTTAAGCTTATGGGTAGGAAAGGAGTAGTAAGGTGGAGCTGCAACAAGCACTAGCATATATGGTGGCTAACATACGCAAATAAGAGCGAGAAGAGAAGCAACGCACGGTCGAGAAACTATAAGTGATCAAGAAGTGATCCTGAAACTACTTACGTTCAAGCATAACACAAGAACCGTGTTCACTTTCCGGACTCCGCCGAAAAGAGACGATCATGACCACACACGTGGTTGATTCATTTTAATTAAGTTAAGTGTCAAGTTCTGTACAACCGGATATTAAGAAATTCCCATCTGCCCATAACCGCAGGCACGGCTTTCAAAAGTTCGAACCCTGTAGGGGTGTCCCAACTTAGCCCATCACAAGCTCTCATGGTCAACGAAGGATATTCCTTCTCCCTGGAAGACCCGATCAGACTCGAAATCCCGGTTACAAGACATTTCGACAATGGTAAAACAAGACCAGCAAAGCCGCCCGAATGTGCCGACAAATCCCGATAGGAGCTGCACATATCTCGTTCTTAGGGCACACCGGATTGCCAAACTTTCGGTAGGCCAACCCAGAGTTGCCCCTGGTGGCTACCAGCGGCTGACAGGTTGGACCAACACTCATAGGAGCACTGGCCCGGGGGTTTAAAATAAAGATGACCCTTGAGTCTGCAGAACCCAAGGGAAAAAAGCTTAGGTGGCAAATGTTAAAACCAAGGTTGGGCCTTACTGGAGGAGTTTTATTCAAAGCGAACAGTCAAGGGGTTCCCATAACACCCAACCGCGTAAGGAACACAAAATCAAGGAACATAACACCGGTATGACGGAAACTAGGGCGACAAGAGTGGAACAAAACACCAGGCATAAGGCCGAGCCTTCCACCCTTTACCAAGTATATAGATGCATTAATTAAGTAAGAGATATTGTGATATCCCAACATATCCAGGTTCCAACATGGAACAATCTTCAACTTCACCTACAACTAGCAACGCTATAAGAGGGGCTGAGCAAAAGCGGTAACATAGCCAAACAACGGTTTGCTAGGAAAGGTGGGTTAGAGGCTTGACATGGCAATATGGGAGGAATGATATAACAAGTGGTAGGTAGCGCGACATAGCAATAGAGCGAACAACTAGAAAGCAAAGATAGAAGTGATTTCAAGGGTATGGTCATCTTGCCTGAGATCCCGCAAGGAAGAAGAACGAGTCCAAGAAGAAGACAAATGAGCGTAGTCGAACGGATCCTCACAACTCCGGAACGAAACCGAAGCTAACGAGAGAAGCAACCCGGAAAGAAGCAGGCAACATAGTAAACAACCATCACATAAACATGGCATGATGCACAATCAAGTATGATGCATGTCCAATTTAAAGAGGCATGGCATGGCAAAGTGCAACAAACAACACTACAAGTTAAATGGAGCTCAATATGCAACGAGTTTCATATTGACGAAACACCACAACAATTATTTAGTTCTCTCCCATTTAAATACTCAATAATGTTAAATTTTATTAAACATGTCAAGAGATGAAGCATAAGTAAAATACACGGTTTAGGCAAGTTTAAATGAGGCCGGAACAACAAACATCAATTCTGGTAAATCCCCATATGCATTAGCAATTTAATGCAACAACAATTTAAACATTCTTGATGTTGTTATCATGATGTGGATGACATTTGCAAGTTTTATGGAAATGTTGATATGAACATGATATGAAGCATTTGACATCGTGGCGGAAACGAAAGGGGTGCCACGGCAACGACAACGGAAATGGTGCCACGGCAACATTCCCGTTCCGGTAACTCGATTGAGATGCCCGTGCAAAAGGAAGTGTGACAGGAGCGTGTCATGCAAGATGATGGGGTGATCCCGGTTGCCGGGTTCCCACGGGTGGACGGCATGGCAATGAGGAGGACCATGCAAGCGACAATTTCAGACACGGTGCAAACGTAGGGTTCATCTCATTCAACACACATGCATTCGGTCCACGGACGGTCGTCTCGATGGTTATACCTTTCGAAGCGTGCATTATCGGAACAGATCAAGTTCGTAGAGGGAAGTAGGCGTTCTCGCGACGGCGGTAGTGGAAGTAGTCGTTCTCGCTTCGTAGATGTTCACACTCCATAGGTGTTCGGCGTCAAAACAAGGAACTTGACGTCTACGGGTCTTCGAGGGTCGACGGTACGTGTCCTGTAGATGTTCAGGCGGCGGTAGTGGTAGACGTTTTGAAGGGGAAGTAGAGGTTCTCGCGATCTCGGCGATGGTAGTGATATATGTCATCGGTAGTCGAACCTGGCGATCCGGAGAGGGTACTTGGCAACATGCACGTCGTCGGTAGTTGTACACAATCATTGTCGGACTTGACGGGTTCGAGGTCTCCGGGTGTAGTGGTATTTGGCGTCTCATCGTGTAGTCGTACACGTTCGGAGAAGAACTTGCCGTTTTGCGACCCGATTCTTCGGCGACGGTAGTTGTGCACGTTCCAACATCAAACTTGGAGGGACACCGACGTCGTGGTACTTGGTAAATCTCGGAGACGGTAGTTGACGATCTAGGTAGGCGGTCTTGATGAATCCAAGTAGCACCAGGCACACGTCCACGGGGTTTTGGAGGGTCAACGGTAGTAATACACACGTTTTAGTCGTTGTAGTCGACCTTGATGAAACCGAACCCTTTGGGGTCGTCGTGGTACTTGGGGTCGTCGGACTTGCTGGTCTCAATTCGACGGTAGTGGTACACTTGTCGACGAGGTACTTGGCGCATCTAAGTCATCGGGTACTTGGCGTTCTCGGTCTTGACAGAGATGAAACCAAACGGCGACGGTGCACAATGGGGAGGGTCCTACAACAACAGGGGGTTGGCGGCGGCGCAACACGAGAAGAGCAGCAGCAGGACAAAGTGGACGACATAGGCCTTGGCGCGGAGCAAGGGAGAAGGAGCTTCTGGAGGCTGGAGGGGCCATGGACGCATAAGAGTCCAAGCCATGGCAGCGGCGGTTCGGGGCGTTTGACAGGAGCCGAAGCTAGGAGGAGGCGCGAGTGGGAGGAAGCGCTGAGGCGGACCGGCCGGTCGGAGGCGAATTTGGCGCGAAGCAGTAGGTGCAAGAGTTGGCGGATCGCTGGTTCGTCCTTCTAGTTCGACGAAGATGGCGCAGAGGAGAACGGGCGCGCGGTCGAAGTGAGGAGGAGAAGCCGGAGGACGAGAGGCGGCGGTGAAGTGCTCGGCCTCGGCTGCTCGTGGAGGCCGGCGCGGCTCTTCGATGACGAGGAGAAGCAGGGGCGCCGGACCACTCGCAGAAGCTCCGGCGAGAGCACTGGTGGTCGGGGACGGGCGAAGCGATGATGAGGGGGCCAGGGTGCAGAAGACGGCGACGAGGAGAAGCAAGAAGAGAGGCGGCACGGGAGGTCCGGCGTGGCGTCCTTGCGAGGCAACAGTGTGGAGGAGGCGAGGTCGGGTCGAGGCACAGGGAGCTTGGCCATGGGGATCGGGATCCCTCTCTCTGGTGCGTGCGTGTGTGCGGCGGAGGAAGACGAGGGAGAGGGAAAAAGAGAGGAGAGCGAGGGATCGAGCGGGCTAGGGTTAGGATTAGAGATGGGCCTTGGCTGGGCCTTAGGCTTAGAGGCCGGCTGGACCTAGGTGGGCTGCGGGGATGGATTGGGCCTAGAGAGGCCGCGGGGAAGGGCCGGCTAACAGCTGCTACTGCTATTTCTTTTCTTTTACATTTCTTCAGACCGAAACACAAAAAGGAAAGAGCAGGGGGTAAAGGAGAGGATCTAGAGAAATATAAAAATATTATCATGATCCTGAAAGTGAGCTCTATTTAATAAAATAGGTTTGGAGATTTTTAAAGGAAGTAAAAAAATAATTCAAGTTTGAATTAAATTCAAACTTGAACCATTTTACACCCTAACCAAAACAATTACAATTGGGATGAAATTTGACAGAGAGGCTAGGTACATTGTGTTAGAATATTGGGAAAAAGATGAACATCAAAGGAGAAGGGAAAATGGCACTTGTAGAAATGGAAGAAAGGGAAGGAAGGAGGGGTGATGGTGCAAGAACCACACATGGAGCATGCAACAATACAACCTGCATGAATATGACAATGCACATGATGATTATGAGAAAGCAAACAGACGCAAGCACAAATGCAATATGACAAGGTAAGCATGGCAATGCAATGAGTAGAACAACATAACAAAACAAGATGAGCCAAGAAGATGGAACCCCAAATGGAATTGGATGGAGATCAACATGGATATGTTCCCAAATATGGAAGTTTTACATCTGGGGTGTTACAACTCTCCACCACTACAACAGGATCTCGTCCCGAGATCTAGGATGGCACCAGAGGAAAATGGAAGAGGAAGAGAAGAGGTAAAACTAAGTTGCTTCTTTGACAAACGAGTGAAACCAATGAACGTTGAGAGTTTAAACATTTCTGAGAAAAGAATACAACGGAGATGATCAAAGTTGAAAACACTCCGTTAGAAAAGAGGAACAAGGGAGAACAAATTCGAACAACACTCCGGTGGAAAAAGGAGGCAAAACTTGACAAGATGAGAGAACTTGAATGAAGGACACAACGCTCCGGTTGAATGGATAAGCACGAAAATAACATGGTCCTCATAATTCGAGATGATGAGAGAAGAGAGCAACATCACAAAGCCTCCGGAAGAAATAATAGAAGATAGATCATTGGAAATATAGAATGGAGAAGGAAATGACAACTTCTGCCATGACTGAGCTTGGAAGGCACCCTTCCAAGAAGGTTATAACGGAGTTGTTGAAAAAATCAACAACGAAACGAAAAAAGCTTGTAGTGGGCTTATGGAAAAACTTCTCACAATTTGAGGTGAACTTCTGCCACTAACGGAATCAATTGCTTGCTTGAGGGCAACGAAGAGATGAAAACTTCTTTCTTCACGAGAATAAGAGGAAACTTGGATTATTGATAAGCACCACAATAGCAACATTCCTTAGGGAAGGCTTTAGGTGAAATATAACTCAAGATAACTCCAATGAAAAGATTGATGGATTGAAAATATGTCTTGAGCGAAGAGAAAATCATGGATTTAGATATGTCACTCTTGAAAACTTGTGAATCATGAAACACGAAGGAAAATTATCAACAATGACATAACACCACCTCAAAAGATGAGATATAAAGAATTGCTTTCGGAATGCAAGATGAAGAATGCTTGAACTCCTCAAAACAAGACATGTGTTGATCACCATGTTTATTTGAGAGTATAGCTTGGCGGATCCTAACTTCGAGAGAAATCTTGAGGACAATTGAAGAATGAAAGGAATCCTCGACGAACCACCATGCTGAGCCTCCATGAAGAACTCCAGAAATAAAAGGATGATATAAAGAAAGAGAAGTTGAAAACACAAGGTGAATCCTTGCAATGCTTTAGATGAATCTTCGTGGTGATATAATTGAGAGATGTTGGAACTCCGGTAAAGTATGAAGCACTTGAACCGAGAATTTACTCATCGTGAACAAACTCTGGAAGAATGAATCCATCATTTGGATGAAGAAAGAATAAGAATTATGTTATGCGTATCCTTCACCAATTTAAATTGATGATAAGCAGCGGATTTGCCATACTACATATTCTCGTAGAAAGCATTAAGATAGATATAGCGCCAACTTGGGAAGATCTTCCACGAACCACCGGTAGGATTGAAACAACGAATAAATTGATATGATAAACGAAGGAAGAAGAATCTTGGGAGAACCACCATAAGAATTGAAAATGAACGAATAAAAGATAAAGAAAAACCGGGAAGAATTAGAGAACGAAAGAAGATACTTGACAGAAATTGATACAAGAGAACGAAGAGACCGCAGGCTCATTAAAGAATGCTTGAATGATGCACCAGTAAGATTTGGAGAATGAGAGCTGAAAGCAGGAATGAATAAACCTGAAATGATGGCCTTCGGAGAAACAAACTAAAAAGACTCCTGAAATGCTCCAGATGGGTGAAAAGAATTCTCACAATCGAAAAACAATTATGAGAGGATGGCATCAAGTTAGAACCACGAGTCTTGAGAGAACGAGTAAGATTTGGAGGAAAAACTCTTCTTCTGTCTTCAAATGTTGAGAATGACGATGAGAAACACCACCATGAATTGTTGAGATACTCCGGGAGAATGAATAAATAAGAAGTTGAGCCAATGATGAAAAGAATTTGAAAGATCTTGGAGGCAGACATATGACTGATGATAATTCATTCTTACGTCAAACTTCGAAAAGAATTTGAGGATAGCTCCGGGAAAATTAGAGGAGTTAGGTAAGATCCTGGGAAAAGACCTGTGGGTTAGGGCCCACTCAAAAGATACACCGTTGAAAGATTTTAAAAGAGAGATTGCACCTGTTGAGTTAAATGGCTTGAATAAGGTAAGACCTCGAAATAGCTTGAAATGATTATGAATAGAAACTATTATCTTCTGGGATATCTTCAGCACTCCAGATAAACATGAATAGCAAGAGGTGGATGATTAAGAAGTGCACCGGCATGAGAAAACATTTGAAACGAGGAAAAGATATGATCGACAAAGCTTGAATTGAATCCACCGGAGAAGAAAAGAGAACGAAGAATGATGAACTCGTAGAGCATCTTCATTAGAACTACCGGGTAAGAACATTGACTGAAAAGAACGAAGAGACATCACATGAATAAAATGGATATTTGATTTAAGACATCTGATTCCTTGAAGGAAAAGGGTGGGAGGGCGGGAAAAACAAAGGAAACTTGGGACAGATGAAACAAATAACGTTGACGAAAACTGAGATTGGATCTTGCGAATAGGAAAAATGATAGGATCATCTTGAAGAGAATCACACCGGTTGGAAAGAATTGACATGACAATCTCGATTATCATGAAAGATTAGTATTCACATAGAAATATGCAAACACCACTTAGGAAAAGGTATGGAATCAACATTTGACTTCGAAGCAACTCGAATACCACAACAAAAACAAAAACAAAGGATTGGCTTGCAGAATCAGTCGAAAACAAACATATGATAGATCCCGTATCATATAATGTGTTTTTTGGAAAGAATATTCTAGGAGCTACTTGAATTCCCACTTATAAACTCCCGAAACTTTCTGGTTATGCAATCAGGTGTTGGGGATACAGGGGAAGCATAATATCTCACCCAAACTAACAATTCCTACATCCAGCTGTATCCATCCTTCAACACATAACCAAGAAACCTTCAGAAATCGTGTACCTCAACCTTCGAAAAGCATCCGTTATACGAGTTATGGCAATACTCCCAAACTCCTGCCCCAAGTACTGGGTGGCGTCGAGGTTATCTCACCAACAAATGCATAAAAGAGATTTTCGATGTCGGCAAACTCAGGTATTCCAGAACTGCAATGATAAAATTGTGACGACAACACCTCGGAGCTCAACTCCCCGGGACACTGCCACATCCCCTATATGTCAGGAGGCACCAAGAACAGTGTTCTTGTCACAAAACCATCGGAACGATTCCAAGATACCTGCGTGATCCTAATTTTTTTTCATGAAATTTGAGGAGAGAAGTGTCAAAACTCTACGTTAGGAGGCCTCACCAGAGCGACGAAGGGACTAAGGAGTAAAAAGAATCCTACTCTCCGATATATATATATATATATATATATATATATATATAATCCTAAGACTCAAAACATTTTGCCCTAGACTCAACAACATCAGCGATTCGATCAAGCAGGGGGCTCCTAAGTCAGGGAAGGCTCTGATACCAACTTGTAACACCCACAATGCGACTATATCTCCCACGTGTCAGGGCACGACTTAGAGGCATAGCCGCATGGTAGGTTTGTCGCAAGAGGGGTAATATTTACACAATCCCATGTACTGAATAAGAAACGGATAAAGAGTTTTCTTACAATCGCCACTTCACACAAATACAAGTTCAACATACATCATCCAGAGTACAATCGAGGTCCGACTACGGAACCAAAATAAAGGAAGACAGCCCCTAATGCTATATCCCCGATCGTCCCAACTGGGCTCCACTACTGATCAACCGGAAAAGAAACATAGCAACGAAAAGATCTTCATCGAGCTCCCACTTGAGCTCGGTTGCGCCACCTGCACTGGTATCATCGGCAACTGCAACTGTTTGGAAGTATCCATGAGTCACGAGGACTCAGAAATCTCACACCCGCGAGATCAAGACTATTTAAGCTTATGTGTAGGAAAGAGGTAGTAAGGTGGAGCTGCAGCAAGCACTTGAATATATGGTGGATAACATACGCAAATAAGAGCGAGAAGAGAAGAAACGCACGGTCGAGAAACTATAAGTGATCAAGAAGTGATCCTGAAACTACTTACGTTCAAGCATAACACAAGAACCGTGTTCACTTCCCGGACTCCGCCGAGAAGAGACCATCACGGCCACACACGCGGTTGATTCATTTTAATTAAGTTAAGTGTCAAGTTCTCTACAACCGAATATTAACAAATTCCCATCCGCCCATAACCGTAGGCAAGGCTTTCGAAAGTTCAAACCTGTAGGGGTGTCCCAACTTAGCCCATCACAAGCTCTCACGGCCAACAAAGGATGTTCCTTCTCCCAGGAAGACCCGATGAGACTCGAAATCCCGGTTACAAGACATTTCGACAATGGTAAAACAAGACCAGCAAAGCCGCCCGAATGTGCCGACAAATCCCGATAGGAGCTGCACATATCTCGTTCTTAGGGCACACCGGATTGTCCAAACTTCCGGTAGGCCAACCCAGAGTTGCCCCTGGTGGCTACCAGCGGCTGACAGGTTGGACCAACACTCAGAGGAGCACTGGCCCGGGGATTTAAAATAAAGATGACCCTTGAGTTTGCAGAACCCAAGGGAAAAAAGCTTAGGTGGCAAATGTTAAAACCAAGGTTGGGCCTTGCTGGAGGAGTTTTATTCAAAGCGAACAGTCAAGGGGTTCCCATAACACCCAACCGCGTAAGGAACACAAAATCAAGGAACATAACACCGGTATGACGGAAACTAGGGCGACAAGAGTGGAACAAAACACCAGGCATAAGGCCGAGCCTTCCACCCTTTACCAAGTATATAGATGCATTAATTAAGTAAGAGATATTGTGATATCCCAACATATCCAGGTTCCAACATGGAACAATCTTCAACTTCACCTACAACTAGCAACGCTATAAGAGGGGCTGAGCAAAAGCGGTAACATAGCCAAACAACGGTTTGCTAGGAAAGGTGGGTTAGAGGCTTGACATGGCAATATGGGAGGCATGATATAACAAGTGGTAGGTAGCGTGACATAGCAATAGAGCGAACAACTAGAAAGCAAAGATAGAAGTGATTTCGAGGGTATGGTCATCTTGCTTGAGATCCCGCAAGGAAGAAGAACGAGTCCAAGAAGAAGACAAACGGGCGTAGTCGAACGGATCCTCACAACTCCGGAACAAAACCGAAGCTAACGAGAGAAGCAACCCGGAAAGAAGCAGGCAACATAGTAAACAACCATCACATAAACATGGCATGATGCACAATCAAGTATGATGCATGTCCAATTTAAAGAGGCATGGCATGGCAAAGTGCAACAAACAACACTACAAGTTAAGTGGAGCTCAATATGCAACGAGTTTCATATTGACGAAACACCACAACAATTATTTAGTTCTCTCCCATTTAAATACTCAATAATGTTAAATTTTATTAAACATGTCAAGAGATGAAGCATAAGTAAAATACACGGTTTAGGCAAGTTTAAATGAGGCCGGAACAACAAACAACAATTCCGGTAAATCCCCATATGCATTAGCAATTTAATGCAACAACAATTTAAACATTCTTGATGTTGTTATCATGATGTGGATGACATTTGCAAGTTTTATGGAAATGTTGATATGAACATGATATGAAGCATTTGACATCGTGGCAGAAACGAAAGGGGTGCCACGGCAACGACAACGGAAATGGTGCCACGGCAACATTCCCGTTCCGGTAACTCGATTGAGATGCCCGTGCAAAAGGAAGTGTGATGGGAGCGTGTCATGCAAGATGATGGGGTGATCCCGGTTGCCGGGTTCCCACGGGTGGACGGCATGGCAATGAGGAGGACCATGAAAGCGACAATTTCAGACACGGTGCAAACGTAGCGTTCATCTCATTCAACACACATGCATTCGGTCCACGGACGGTCGTCTCGATGGTTATACCTTTCGAAGCGTGCATTATCGGAACAGATCAAGTTCGTAGAGGGAAGTAGGCGTTCTCGCGACGGCGGTAGTGGAAGTAGTCGTTCTCGCTTCGTAGATGTTCACACTCCATAGGTGTTCGGGGTCAAAACAAGGAACTTGATGTCTACGGGTCTTCGAGGGTCGACGGTACGTGTCCTGTAGACGTTCAGGCGGCGGTAGTGGTAGACGTTTTGAAAGGGGAAGTAGAGGTTCTCGCGATCTCGGCGATGGTAGTGGTATATGTCATCGGTAGTCGAACCTGGCGATCCGGAGAGGGTACTTGGCAACATGCACGTCGTCGGTAGTTGTACACAATCATTGTCGGACTTGACGGGTTCGAGGTCTCCGGGTGTAGTGGTATTTGGCGTCTCATCATGTAGTCGTACACGTTCGGAGAAGAACTTGCCGTTTTGCGACCCGAGTCTTCGGCGACGGTAGTTGTGCACGTTCCAACATCAAACTTGGAGGGACAACGACGTCATGGTACTTGGTAAATCTCGGAGACGGTAGTTGACGATCTAGGTAGGCAGTCTTGATGAATCCAACTAGCACCAGGCACACGTCCACGGGGTCTTGGAGGGTCAATGGTAGTGATACACACGTTTTAGTCATTGTAGTCGACCTTGATGAAACCGAACCCTTTGGGGTCGTCGTGGTACTTGGGGTCGTCGGACTTGTTGGTCTCAATTCGACGGTAGTGGTACACTTGTCGACGAGGTACTTGGCGCATCTGAGTCATCGGGTACTTGGCGTTCTCGGTCTTGACAGAGATGAAACCAAACGGTGACGGTGCATAATGGGGAGGGTCCTACAACAACAGGGGGTTGGCGGCGGCGCAACACGAGAAGAGCAGCAGCAGGACAAAGTGGACGACATAGGCCTTGGCGCGGAGCAAGGGAGAAGGAGCTTCTGGAGGCTGGAGGGGCCATGGACGCATAAGAGTCCAAGCCATGGCAGCGGCGGTACGGGGCGTTTGACAGGAGCCGAAGCTAGGAGGAGGCGCGAGCGGGAGGAGGCGCTGAGGCGGACCGGCCGGTCGGAGGCGAATTTGGCGCTAAGCAGTAGGTGCAAGAGTCGGCGGATCGCTGGTTCGTCCTTCTAGTTCGACGAAGATGGCGCAGAGGAGAACGGGCGCGCGGTCGAAGTGAGGAGGAGAAGCCGGAGGGCGAGAGGCGGCGGTTAAGTGCTCGGCCTCGGCTGCTCGTGGAGGCCGGCGCGGCTCTTCGATGACGAGGAGAAGCAGGGGCGCCGGACCACTCGCAGAAGCTCCGGCGAGGGCACCGGTGGTCGGGGACGGGCAAAGCGATGATGAGGGGGCCAGGGTGCAGAAGACGGCGACGAGGAGAAGCAAGAAGAGAGGCGGCACGGGAGGTCCGGCGTGGCGTCCTTGCGAGGCAACAGTGTGGAGGAGGCAAGGTCGGGTCGAGGCGCAGGGAGCTTGGCCATGGGGATCGGGATCCCTCTCTCTGGTGCGTGCGTGTGTGCGGCGGAGGAAGACGAGGGAGTGGGAAAACGAGAGGAGAGCGAGGGATCGAGCGGGCTAGGGTTAGGATTAGATATGGGCCTTGGCTGGGCCTTAGGCTTAGAGGCCGGCTGGACCTAGGTGGGCTGCGAGGATGGATTGGGCCTAGAGAGGCCGCGGGGAAGGGCCGGCTAACAGCTGCTACTGCTATGTCTTTTCTTTTACATTTCTTCAGACGGAAACACAAAAAGGAAAGAGCAGGGGGGAAAGGAGAGGATCTAGAGAAATATAAAAATATTATCATGATCCTGAAAATGAGCTCTATTTAATAAAATAGGTTTGGAGATTTTTAAAGGAAGTAAAAAAATAATTCAAGTTTGAATTAAATTCAAACTTGAACCATTTTACACCCTAACCAAAACAATTCCAATTGGGATGAAATTTGACAGAGAGGCTAGGTACATTGTGTTAGAATATTGGGAAAAAGATGAACATCAAAGGAGAAGGGAAAATGGCACTTGTAGAAATGGAAGAAAGGGAAGGAAGGAGGGGTGATGGTGCAAGAACCACACATGGAGCATGCAACAATACAACATGCATGAATATGACAATGCACATGATGATTATGAGAAAGCAAACAGACACAAGCACAAATGCAATATGACAAGGTAAGCATGGCAATGCAATGAGTAGAACAACATAACAAAACAAGATGAGCCAATAAGATGGAACCCCAAATGGAATTGGATGGAGATCAACATGGATATGTTCCCAAATATGGAAGTTTTACATCTGGGGTGTTACAACTCTCCACCACTACAACAGGATCTCATCCCGAGATCTAGGATGGCACCAGAGGGAAATGGAAGAGGAAGAGAAGAGGTAAAACTAAGTTGCTTCTTTGACAAACGAGTGAAACCAATGAACGTTGAGAGTTTAAACAATTCTGAGAAAAGAATACAACGGAGATGATCGAAGTTGAAAACACTCCGTTAGAAAAGAGGAACAAGGAGAACAAATTCGGACAACACTCCGGTGGAAAAAGGAGGCAAAACTTGACAAGATGAGAGAACTTGAATGAAGGACACAACGCTCCGGTTGAATGGATAAGCACGAAAATAACATGGTCCTCACAATTTGAGATGATGAGAGAAGAGAGCAACATCACAAAGCCTCCGGAAGAAATAATAGAAGATAGATCATTGGAAATATAGAATGGAGAAGAAAATGACAACTTCTGCCATGACTGAGCTTGGAAGGCACCCTTCCAAGAAGGTTATAACGGAGTTGTTGAAAAAATCAACAACGAAACGAAAAAAGCTTGTAGTGGGCTTATGGAAAAACTTCTCACAATTTGAGGTGAACTTCTGCCACTAACGGAATCAATTGCTTGCTTGAGGGCAACGAAGAGATGAAAACTTCTTTCTTCACGAGAATAAGAGGAAACTTGGATTATTGATAAGCACCACAATAGCAACATTCCTTAGGGAAGGCTTTAGGTGAAATATAACTCAAGATAACTCCAATGAAAAGATTGATGGATTGAAAATATGTCTTGAGCGAAGAGAAAATCATGGATTTAGATATGTCACTCTTGAAAACTTGTGAATCATGAAACACGAAGGAAAATTATCAACAATGACATAACACCACCTCAAAAGATGAGATATAAAGAATTGCTTTCGGAATGCAAGATGAAGAATGCTTGAACTCCTCAAAACAAGACATGTGTTGATCACCATGTTTATTTGAGAGTATAGCTTGGCGGATCCTAACTTCGAGAGAAATCTTGAGGACAATTGAAGAATGAAAGGAATCCTCGACGAACCACCATGCTGAGCCTCCATGAAGAACTCCAGAAATAAAAGGATGATATAAAGAAAGAGAAGTTGAAAACACAAGGTGAATCCTTGCAATGCTTTAGATGAATCTTCGTGGTGATATAATTGAGAGATGTTGGAACTCCGGTAAAGTATGAAGCACTTGAACCGAGAATTTACTCATCGTGAACAAACTCTTGAAGAATGAATCCATCATTTGGATGAAGAAAGAATAAGAATTATGTTATGCGTATCCTTCACCAATTTAAATTGATGATAAGCAGCGGATTTGGCATACTACTTATTCTCGTAGAAAGCATTAAGATAGATATAGCGCCAACTTGGGAAGATCTTCCACGAACCACCGGTAGGATTGAAACAACGAATAAATTGATATGATAAACGAAGGAATAAGAATCTTGGGAGAACCACCGTAAGAATAGAAAATGAACGAATAAAAGATAAAGAAAAACCGGGAAGAATTAGAGAACGAACGAAGATACTTGACAGAAATTGATACAAGAGAACGAAGAGACCGCAGGCTCATTAAAGAATGCTTGAATGATGCACCAGTAAGATTTGGAGAATGAGAGCTGAAAGCAGGAATGAATAAACCTGAAATGATGGCCTTCGGAGAAACAAACTAAAAAGACTCCTGAAATGCTCCGGATGGGTGAAAAGAATTCTCACAATCGAAAAACAATTATGAGAGGATGGCATCAAGTTAGAACCACGAGTCTTGAGAGAACGAGTAAGATTTGGAGGAAAAACTCTTCTTCGGTCTTCAAATGTTGAGAATGACGATGAGAAACACCACCATGAATTGTTGAGATACTCCGGGAGAATGAATAAAGAAGAAGTTGAGCCAATGATGAAAAGAATTTGAAAGATCTTGGAGGCAGACATATGACTGATGATAATTCATTCTTACGTCAAACTTCAAAAAGAATTTGAGGATAGCTCCGGGAAAATTAGAAGAGTTAGGTAAGATCCTGGGAAAAGACCTGTGGGTTAGGGCCCACTCAAAAGATACACCGTTGAACGACTTTAAAAGAAAGATTGCACCTGTTGAGTTAAATAGCTTGAAATGATTATGAATAGAAACTATTATCTTCTGGGATATCTTCAACACTCCAGATAAACATGAATAGCAAGAGGTGGATGATTAAGAAGTGCACCGGCATGAGAAAACATTTGAAACAAGGAAAAGATATGATCGACAAAGCTTGAATTGAATCCACCGGAGAAGAAAAGAGAACGAAGAATGATGAACTCGTAGAGCATCTTCATTAGAACCACCGGGTAAGAACATTGACTGAAAAGAACGAAGAGACATCACATGAATAAAATGGATATTTGATTTAAGACATCTGATTCCTTGAAGGAAAAGGGTGGGAGGGCGGGGAAAACAAAGGAAACTTGGGACAGATGAAACAAATAACGTTGACGAAAACTGAGATTGGATCTTGCGAATAGGAAAAATGATAGGATCATCTTGAAGAGAATCACACCGGTTGGAAAGAATTGACATGACAATCTCGATTATCATGAAAGATTAGTATTCACATAGAAATATGCGAACACCGCTTAGGAAAAGGTATGGAATCAACATTTGACTTCGAAGCAACTCGAATACCACAACAAAAACAAAAACAAAGGATTGGCTTGCAGAATCAGCCGAAAACAAACATATGATAGATCCCGTATCGTATCATGTGTTTTTTGGAAAGAATATTTTAGGAGCTACTTGAATTCCCACTTATAAACTCCCGAAATTTTCTGGTTATGCAATCAGGTGTTGGGGATACAGGGGAAGCATAATATCTCACCCAAAATAACAATTCCTACATCCAGCTATATCCATCGTTCAACACATAACCAAGAAACCTTCGGAAATCGTGTACCTCAACCTTTGAAAAGCATCCGTTATATGAGTTATGGCAATACTCCCGAACTCCTGCCCCCAGTACTGGGTGGCGTCGAGGTTATCTCACCAACAAATGCATAAAAGAGATTTTCGATGTCGGCGAACTCAGGTATTCCAGAACTGCAATGATAAAATTGTGACGACAACACCTCGGAGATCAACTCCCCGGGACACTGCCACAACCCCTAAATGTCAGGAGGCACCAAGAATAGTGTTCTTGTCACAAAACCATCGGAACGATTCCAAGATACCTGCGTGATCCTAAATTTTTTTCGTGAAATTTGAGGAGAGAAGAGTCAAAACTCTACGTTAGGAGGCCTCACCAGAGCAACGAAGGGACTAAGGAGTAAAAAGAATCCTACTCTCCGATATATATATATATATATATATATATATATATATATAATCCTAAGACTCAAAACATTTTGTGCTAGACTCAACAACATCAGCGATTCGATCAAGCAGGGGGCTCCTAAGTCAGGGAAGGCTCTGATACCAACTTGTAACACCCACAATGCGGCTATATCTCCCACGTGTCGGGGCACGACTTAGAGGCATAGCCGCATGGTAGGTTTGTCGCAAGAGGGGTAATCTTCACACAATCCCATGTACTGAATAAGAAACGGATAAAGAGTTTGCTTACAATCGCCACTTCACACAAATACAAGTTCAACATACATCATCCAGAGTACAATCAAGGTCCGACTACAGAACCAAAATAAAGGAAGACAACCCCTAATGCTAGATCCCCGATCGTCCCAACTGGGCTCCACTACTGATCAACCGGAAAAGAAACATAGCAACGAAAAGATCTTCATCGAGCTCCCACTTGAGCTCGGTTGCGCCACCTGCACTGGTATCATCGGCAACTGCAACTGTTTGGAAGTATCCGTGAGTCACGAGGACTCAGGAATCTCACACCCGCGAGATCAAGACTATTTAAGCTTATGTGTAGGAAAGGGGTAGTAAGGTGGAGCTGCAGCAAGCACTTGCATTTATGGTGGCTAACATACGCAAATAAGAGCGAGAAGAGACAAAACGCACGGTCGAGAAACTATAAGTGATCAAGAAGTGATCCTGAAACTACTTACGTTCAAGCATAACACAAGAACCGTGTTCACTTCCCGGACTCCGCCGAGAAGAGACCATCACGGCCACACACGCGGTTGATTCATTTTAATTAAGTTAAGTGTCAAGTTCTCTACAACCGAATACTAACAAATTCCCAGCCGCCCATAACCGCAGGCACGACTTTCGAAAGTTCAAACCCTGTAGGGGTGTCCCAACTTAGCCCATCACAAGCTCTCACGGCCAACGAAGGATGTTCCTTCTCCCAGGAAGACCCGATGAGACTCGGAATCCCGATTACAAGACATTTCGACAATGGTAAAACAAGACCAGCAAAGCCGCCCGGTAGGAGCTGCACATATCTCGTTCTCAGGGCACACCGGATTGTCCAAACTTCCGGTAGGCCAACCCAGAGTTGCCCCTGGTGGCCACTGGCGGCTGACAGGTTGGACCAACACTCAGAGGAGCACTAGCCCGGGGGTTTAAAATAAAGATGACCCTTGAGTCTGCAGAACCCAAGGGAAAAAGGCTTAGGTGGCAAATGTTAAAACCAAGGTTGGGCCTTGCTAGAGGAGTTTTATTCAAAGCGAACTGTCAAGGGGTTCCCATAACACTCAACCGTGTAAGGAACACAAAATCAAGGAACATAACACCAGTATGACGGAAACTAGGGCGACAAGAGTGGAACAAAACACCAGGCATAAGGCCGAGCCTTCCACCCTTTACCAAGTATACAGACACATTAATTAAATAAGAGATATTTTGATATCCTAACATATCCATGTTTCCAACATGGAACAATCTTCAACTTCACCTGCAACTAGCAACGCTATAAGAGGGGCTGAGCAAAAGAGGTAACATAGCCAAACAACGGTTTGCTAGGAAATGTGGGTTAGAGGCTTGACATGGCAATATGGGAGGCATGATATAGCAAGTGGTAGGTAGCGCGACATAGCAATAGAGCGAACAACTAGAAAGCAAAGATAGAAGTGATTTCGAGGGTATGGTCATCTTGCCTGAGATCCCGCAAGGAAGAAGACCGAGTCCAAGAAGAAGACAAACGGGCGTAGTCGAACGGATCCTCACAACTCCGGAATGAAACCAAAGCTAACGAGAGAAGCAACCCGGAAAGAAGCAGGCAACATAGTAAACAACCATCACATAAACATGGCATGATGCACAATCAAGTATGATGCATGTCCGATTTAAAGAGGCATGACATGGCAAAATGCAACAAACAACACTACAAGTTAAGTGGAGCTCAATATACAACGAGTTGCATATTGACGAAACACCACAACAATTATTTACCTCTCTCCCGTTTAAGTACTCAACAATATTAAATGTTATTAAACATGGCAAGAGATGAAGCATAAGTAAAATACACGGTTTAGGCAAGTTTAAATGAGGCCGGAACAACAAACAACAATTCCGGTAAATCCCCATATGCATTTAGCAATTTAATGCAACAACAATTTAAACATTCTTGATGTTGTTATCATGATGCGGATGACATTTGCAAGTTTTATGGAAATGTTGATATGAACCATTTGTCATCGTGGCGGAAACGAAAGGGGTGCCACGACAACGACAACGGAAATGGTGCCACGGCAACATTCCGGTTCTGGTAACTCGATTGAGATGCCGGTGCAAAAGCAAGTGTGATGGGAGCGTGTCATGCAAGATGATGGGGTGATCCCGGTTGCCGGGTTCCCACGGGTGGACGGCATGGCAACAAGGAGGACCATGCAAGTGACAATTTCAGACACGGTGCAAATGCAAGGTTCATCTCATTCAACACACATGCATTCGGTCCACGGATGGTCGTCTCGATGGTTATACCTTTCGAAGCGTGCATTATCGGAACAGATCAAGTTCGTAGAGGGAAGTAGGTGTTCTCGCGACGGCGGTAGTGGAAGTAGTCGTTCTCGCTTCATAGATGTTCACACTCCATAGGTGTTCGGGGTCAAAACAAGGAACTTGACGTCCACGGGTCTCCGAGGGTCGACGGTACATGTCCTATAGACGTTCGGGCGGCGGTAGTGGTACACGTTTTTAAGGGGAAGTAGAGGTTCTCGCGATCTCGGCGATGGTAGTGGTATATGTCATCGGTAGTCGAACATGACGATCCGGAGAGGGTACTTGGCAACATGCACGTCGTCAGTAGTTGTACACAATCGTTGTTGGACTTGACGGGTTCAAGGTATCCGGGTGTAGTGGTACTTGGCGTCTCATCATGTAGTCGTCCACGTTCGGAGAAGAACTTGCCGTTTTGCGACCTGAGTCTTCAGCGACGGTAGTTATGCACGTTCCAACATCAAACTTGGAGGGACACCGACGTCGTGGTACTTGGTAAATCCCGGAGACGGTAGTTGACGATCTAGGTAGGCAGTCTTGACGAATGCAAGTAGCACTAGGCACACGTCCACGGGGTCTTGGAGGGTCGACGGTAGTGATACACACGTTTTAGTCATTGTAGTCGAACTTGATGAAACCGAACCCTTTGGGGTCGTCGTGGTACGTGGGTCGTCAGACTTGTTGGTCTCAATTCGACGGTAGTGGTACACTTGTCCACGAGGTACTTGGCGCATCTGAGTCATCGGGTACTTGGTGTTCTTGGTCTTGACAGAGATGAACCAAAACGGCGACGGTGCACGATGGGAAGGGTCCGACAGCAACAGGGGTCGGCGGCGGCGCAGCACGAGAAGAGCAGCAGCAGGACAAAGTGGAAGACATAGGCCTTGGCACGGAGCAAGGGAGACGGAGCTTCTGGAGGCTGGAGGGGCCATGGACGCATAGGAGGCCAAGCCATGGCAGCGGCGGTTCGGGGCGTTTGACAAGAGCCGAAGCCAGGAGGTGGCGCGAGCGGGAGGAGGCGCTGAGGCGGACCGGCCGGTCGGAGGCAAATTTGGCGCGAAGCAGCAGGTGCAAGAGTCGGTGGTTCGCTGGTTCGTCCTTCTGGTTCGACGAAGACGACACAGAGGAGAATGGGCGCACGGTCGAAGTGAGGAGAAGCAGGAGGGCTAGAGGCGGTGGTGAAGTGCTCGGCCTTGGCTGCTCATGGAGGCCGGCGCGGCTCTCCGGTGTCGAGGAGAAGCAGGGGCGACGGACCGCTCGTAGAAGCTCCGGCGAGGGCACCGGTGGCCGGGGACAGGCGAAGCGATGACGAGGGGGCCGGGGTGCAGAAGACGGCGACGAGGAGAAGCAAGAAGAGAGGCGGCACGGGAGGTCCGGCGCGGTGTCCTTGCGACGCAACGGTGCGGAGGAGGCGAGGTCGGGTCGAGGCGCAGGGAGCTTGGCCATGGGGATTGGGATCCCTCTCTCTGGTGTGTGCGTGTGTGCGGCGGAGGGAGACGAGGGAGAGGTAAAACGAGAGGAGAGCGAGGGATCGAGCGGGCTAGGGTTAGGATTAGAGATGGGCCTTGGCTGGGACTTAGGCTTAGAGGCTGGCTGGACCTAGGTGGGCCGCAGGGATGGATTGGGCCTAGAGAGGCCGCGGGGAAGGGCCAGCTGACAGCTGCTACTAATGTTTCTTTTCTTTTACATTTCTTCAGACGGAAACACAAAAAGGAAAGAGCAGGGGGAAAGGAGAGGATCTAGAGAAATATAAAAATATTCTCATGATCCTGAAAATGAGCTCTAGTTAATAAAATTGGTTTGGAGATTTTTAAAGGAAGTAAAAAAATTCAAGTTTGAATCATTTTAAACCCTAACCAAAACAATTACAATTGGGATGAAATTTGACAGAGAGGCCAGGTACATGGTTTTAGAATATTGGGGAAAAGATGAACATCAAAGGAGAAGGGAAAATGGCACTTGTAGAAATGGAAGAAAGGGATGGAAGGAGGGGTGATGGTGCAAGAACCACACATGTAGCATGCAACAATACAACATGCATGAATATGACAATGCACATGATGATTATGAGGAAGCAAACAGTCACAAGCACAATTGCAATATGACAAGGTAAGCATGGCAATGCAATGAGTAGAACAACATAACAAAACAAGATGAGCCAAGAAGATGGAACCCCAAATGGAATTGGATGGAGATCAACATGGATATGTTGCCAAATATAGAAGTTTTACGTCTGGGGTGTTACAGCACTGTTGCTACAGTTCGTCGTGCCGAGACACCACGTGATGATCGGGTTTGATAAGCTCTACGTTCACATACAACGGATGCAAGCCAGTTTTGCACATGCATAATACTCGAGTTAAACTTGACGAGCTTAGCATATGGAGATATGGCCTCGGAACACTAAGACCGAAAGGTCGAACATGAATCATATAGTAGATATGATCAACATAGCGATGTTCAGCATTAAAAACTACACCATCTCACGTGATGATCAGACATGGTTTAGTTGATATGGATCACATGATCATTTAGATGACCAGAGGCATGTCTATCTAAGTGGGAGTTCTTAAGTAATATGATTAATTGAACTTTAATTTATCATGAACTTAGTCCTGATAGTTTTTTGCATATCTATGTTGTAGATCAATAGCTCGCGTATAGCTTCCCTGTTTTATTCTTGATATGTTCCTAGAGAAAAATAAGTTGAAAGATGATAGTAGCAATGATGCGGACTGGGTCCGTGATATGAGGATTATCCTCATTGCTGCATAGAAGAATTGTGTCCTTGATGCACCGCTAGGTGACATACCTATTGCAGGAGCAGATGCAGACGTTATGAACGTTTGGCAAGCTCGGTATGATGACTACTTGATAGTTTTGTGCACCATGGTTTATGGCTTAGAATCGGGACTTCAAAAAAGTTTTGAACGACAAGGAGCATATAAGATGTTCCAAGAGCTAAAATTGGTATTTCAGACTCATGCCTGAGTCGATAGGTATGAGACCTCTGACAAGTATTTTGCCTACAAGATGGAGGAGAATAGCTCAACCAGTGAGCATGTGCTCAGAATGTCTGAGTACTACAATCACTTGAATCAAGTGGGAGTTAATCTTTCAGATCAGATAGTGATTGACAGAGTTCTCTAGTCACTATAACCAAGTTACTGGAACTTCGTGATGAACTATAATATGCAAGGGATGACGAAAACGATTCCCCAAGCTCTTCACGATACTGAAATCGGCGAAGATAGAAATCAAGAAAAGCATAAAATGTTGATGGTTGAAAAGACTACTAGTTTCAAGTAAAAGGGCAAGGGAAAGAAAGGTAACTTCAAGAAGAATGGCAAGCAAGTTGTCACTCACATGAAGAAGCCCAAAGCTAGATCCAAGCCTGAAATCGAGTGCTTCTACTGCAAAGGAAATGGTCACTGGAAGCGGAACTACCCCAAATACTTGGCGGATAAGAAGGATGGCAAAGTAAACAGAAGTATATATGATATACATGTTATTAATGTGTACTTTACTAGTGTTCACGGTAGCCCCTAGGTATTTGATACCGGTTCAGTTGCTATGATTAGTAACTTGAAACAGGAGTAACAGAATGAACAGAGACTAGTTGAGGGCGAGGTGATGATGTGTGTTGGAAGTGATTCCAAGGTTGATAAGATCACCATCACACACTCCCTTTACCTTCGGGATTAGTGTTGAACCTAAAATAAATGTTATTTGGTGTTTGCGTTGAGCATAATATGATTGGATCATGTTTATTGCAATACGGTTATTCATTTAAGTCAAAGAATAATTGTTATTCTATTTACGTGAATAAAACCTTTTGTGGTCATACACCCAATATGAATGGTTTATTGAATCTCGATCGTAGTGGTACACATATTCATAATATTGATGCCAAAAGATGCAAAGTTGATAATGATAGTGCAACATATTTGTGGCACTGCTGTTTAGGTCATATTGGTGTAAATCGCATGAAGAAACTCCATGCTGATAGGCTTTTGGAATCACTTGATGCTTGTGAACCATGCCTCATGGGCAAGATGACTAAGACACCGTTCTCTGGAAGAATAGAGCGACCCACTGACTTATTGGAAATAATACATACCGATGTATGTAGTCCGATGAGTGTTGAGGCTCGCGACGGGTCTCATTATTTTCTGACCTTCATAGATGATTTGAGCATATATGGGTATATCTACTTAATGAAACATAAGTCTAAAACATTTAAAAAGTTCAAAGAATTTTAGAGTGAAGTGGAAAATCATCGTAACAAGAAAAATAAAGTTTCTAAGATCTGATCGCGGAGGCGAATATTTGAGTTACGAGTTTGGTCTTCATTTGAAACAATGTGAAATAGTTTCACAACTCACGCCACCTAGAACACCACAACGTAATTGTGTGTCCGAACGTCGTAACTGTATTTTATTAGATATGGTACGATCTATGATGTCTCTTACTAATTTACCACTATCGTTTTGGGGTTATGCATTAGAGACAATTGCATTCACGTTAAATAGGGCATCATCTAAATCCGTTGAGACGACACCAGATGAATCGTTGTTTAGCAAGAAACCTAAGCTGTCATTTCTTAAAGTTTGGGGCTGCGATGCTTATGTGAAAAAGCTTCAACCTGATAAGCTCAAACCCAAATCGGAGAAATGTGTCTTCATAGGATACCCAAAGGAGACTGTTGGGTACACCTTCTATCATAGATCCGAAGGCAAGATATTCATTGCTAAGAATGGATCCTTTCTAGAGAAGGACTTTCTCTTGAAAGAAGTGAGTGGGAGGAATGTAGAACTTGATGAGGTAATTGTACCTTCTCCCGAATTGGAAAATAGTTCATCACAAGAATCAGTACCATTGATTCCTACACCAATTAGTGAGGAAGCTAATGATGATGATCATGAAACTTCAGATCAAGTTACTACCGAACCTCGTAGGTCAACCATAGTACGGTCTGCACCAGAGTGGTACGGTAATCCTGTTCTGGAAGTCATGTTACTAGACCATGACGAACCTACAAACTATGAGGAAGCGATGATGAGCCTGGATTCCGCGAAATGGCTTGAGGCCATGAAATCTGAGATGGGATCCATGTATGAGAACAAAGTATGGACTTTGTTTGACTTGCCCGATGATCGGCGAGCCATTGAGAATAAATGGATCTTCAAAAGGAAGACGGACACTGATAGTAGTGTTACTATCTACAAAGCTCGAATTGTCGCAAAAGGTTTTCGACAAGTTCAAGGTGTTGACTATGATAAGATTTTCTCACTCATAGCGATGCTTAAGTCTGTTCGAATCATGTTAGCAATTGCCACATTTTATGAAATCTGGCAAATGGATGTCAAAACTACATTCCTTAATGGATTTATTAAAGAAGAGTTGTATATGATGCAACAAGAAGGTTTTGTCAATCCTAAAGGTGCTAACAAAGTGTGCAAGCTCTAGCGATCCATCTATGGACTGATGCAAGCATCTCGGAGTTGGAATATACACTTTGACAAGGTGATCAAAGCATATGGTTTTATATAGATTTTTGGTGAAGTCTGTATTTACAAGAAAGTGAGTTGGAGGAGTACAACCTTTCTGATAAGTATATGTGAATGACATATTATTGATTAGAAATGATGTATAATTTTCTGGAAAGCATAAAGGAGTGTTTGAAAGGAGTTTTTCAAAGAAAGACCTCGGTGAAGCTGCTTACATATTGAGCATCAAGATCTATAGATATAGATCAAGACGCTTGATAAGTTTTTTCAATGAGTACATACCTTGACAAGTTTTTGAAGTAGTTCAAAATGGAACAGTCAAAGAAGGAGTTCTTGCTTGTGTTGCAAGGTGTGAAGTTGAGTAAAGACTCAAAACCCGACCACGACATAAAGTAAAAAGATAATGAAAAATCATTCCCTATGCCTCGGTCATAGGTTCTATAAAGTATGCTATGTTGTGTACCAGACATATTGTGTTCCTCACCATGAGTTTGGCAAGAGGGTACAATAGTGATCTAGGAGTGGATCACTGGACAGCGGTCAAAATTATCCTTAGTGGAATAAATACATGTTTCTAGGTTATGGAGGTGACAAAAAGTTCGTCGTAAAGGGTTACGTCGATGCAAGTTTTGACACTGATCCGGATGACTCTAAGTCTCAATCTGGATACATATTGAAAGTGGGAGCGATTAGCTAGAGTAGCTTCGTGCAGAGCATTGTAGACATAGAAAATTTGCAAAATACATACGGCTCTAAATGTGGTAGACCCGTTGACTAAACTTCTCTCGCAAGCAAAACATGATCACTCTTTGGGTGTTAATCACATAGCGATGTGAACTAGATTATTGACTCTAGTAAACCCTTTGGGTATTAGTCACATGGAGATGTGAACTAATCACATAAAGATGTGAACTATTGGTGTTAAATCACATGATGATGTGAACCAGATTATTGACTCTAGTGCAAGTGGGAGATTGAAGGAAATATGCCCTAGAGGCAATAATAAAGTTGTTATTTATATTTCCTTATATCATGATAAATATTTATTATTCATGCTAGAATTGTATTAACCGGAAACTTAGTACATGTGTGAATACATAGACAAACAGAGTGTCCCTAGTATGGATCTACTTGACTAGCTCGTTAATCAAATATGGTTAGGTTTCCTGACCATAGACATGTGTTGTCATTTGATAAACAGGATCACATCATTAGATAATGATGTGATGGACAAGACCCATCCGTTTGCTAAGAAAAGAGAGCCTTGGCTCAGTGGTTGGGCATGCAGTTGTGCAGCCTAATGACCCAAGTTCAATTCCTAGAATTGACAGGTGATGCACAGGGGTTTTCCCATTTATTGAGGATCAAGTTTGGTGTGTGGTGAAACCACTCATAAAAAAATATCTTGATACTCATTTAAAAAATTATGAGGACCATGTTTATCTTGGTACTCATACTAAAATGGCCGTATGCATCCCTAGTTGGTGCTGAGGCCGGGGAGGTGAAATTCTCCCCCATTTTAAGGATACGCTCCTACCTCCTCCCGAGTCGCCCCCGTGTGGCGGTCGGGAGGCTCCCATATCCCATCTCCCGGCCTCCCCTTCTCCTCCTCCTCCTCCCTTGCCGCCGCCCGAGGGAACGGCAGGGCGAAGCCTTACCGTCACCGGCGGCGGCGGGGACTCGGGGCCCTCCCACTAGTGAGGGGCTGGTGCGGGCCGGCGCCCCCGAGCCGGAGCGTGGTTTTCGGCCGGACGTCACGGCGGGGGGTGGCAGTGCTTCGGTGATTCCATACCTCCACGGCAGGCGCTTCAAGGTCTGGAGCGTCGCGGTCGTCAGGAACGGTGGTGGCGCGGCCGGATCAGGGCCTAGGCGTGGGCTTAGTCTCCGGGTCGCGGTCGGCGCGGTGGCGGGTGCGACATGTCGGCAGCTGGGACGATCTGCGGATTCCATCCTTGTTTGGTCCTTGACGGTGCCGGCAACTCCATGGGAAACCCTAGATCTCCTTTGGATCGAGCGATGGCAGTGCTTTTGTGTCGTAGTCCCTCTTTAGGGCATTGTTTTGGAGTTTGCTCCGGTTGAAGGGACCAGCGACGCCGACAGCGCACGCCTGGTGGCGCAAGTGCCGATGAAAATCAAGCCGACTACAGTCATGGCGGAAGATGGCGGCGTCTTGGATGTCGTTTCCTTGTCAAGGCATCGTCGTTGCAGTTTGCGTCATCAGGCTCGGGATGCTCCGGGGGAAACCCTAGATCGATGTCTCCCGGATTGGATGATGATGGCGTTATCTATATCGCTTTCCCTCCTGGGGCATCGTTTTCGAGCAAGTGATGGATGGAGATGGTAAGAGGAGGAGCGGTGTTACATCTACCGCAAGGCCGACGATGGATCATGGCGGCATGGCGCTGCGGAGTTTCGGCGATGGGCGCGCATGGATGGACACGCGCAGGATGGTGGCGCTGTCTGGTGTCGTGGTGGCGTCGACGACAGGCCTGGAAAGGTTGATGCAGCAGTACAACACTGAAGATGGATTGGTGGCAGGTGGCTGCGGCGGCCTCATACCCAGCAGGCGTCCTGGTTGAGGAGTGCGCCAAACTGGTGGGTGCCCATACCCGGCAGGCGTCCTGGTTGGGACCTCAGGTCATAGATGTTAGGTTTGGCTGCAAGGTCTGTTTGGTATTAGGCCCAGACTATCAGCATCCCTTCATCAATTGGATAGGAATAACGACATATGTTGCCTAGACAGTGGCTTTAGTCTTACTGTTGTATGACTTTATAAGGTCTTGTGTGAATAATTAATAAAGTCGTTGCATGCATCATCCAGAAGCAGAGGCCGGGGGTCCTCCTCCTTTTCTAAAAAAGCTTAGCATAATGATCGTTTAGTTTTATTGCTATTACTTTCATCATGACTTATACATGTTCCTCTGACTATGAGATTATGCAACTCCCGAATACCGAAGGAACACCTTGTGTGCTATCAAATGTCACAACGTAACCGGATGATTATAAAGATGCTCTAGAGGTGTCTCCAATGGTGTTTGTTGGGTTGGCATAGATCGAGATTACGATTTGTCACTCCGTGTATCGAAGAGGTATCTCTGGGCGCTCTCGATAATGCACATCAATATGAGCCTTGCAAGCAATGTGTCTAATGAGTTAGTGATACATCTCCAACGCATCTATAATTTTTTATTGTTCCATGCTATTATATTATCTATTTTGGATGTTTAATGGGCTTTATTATACACTTTTATATTATTTGTGGGACTGACTTACTAACCCAAGGCCCAGTGCAAATTGCTGTTTTTTTGCCTATTTCAATGTTTCGCAGAAAAGGAATATCAAACGGAATCCAAACGGAATGAAACCTTCGGGAGAGTTATTTTTGGAACAAACATGATCTAGGGGACTTGGAGTAGACGTCAAGAAAGAAGCAAGGCGGCCATGAGGCAGGGAGGCGCGCCTGCCCCCCTTGGCGCGCCCCCGCCCTCGCGGGCCCCTCGCAGCTCCATCGACCTACTTCTTCCTCCTATATATATCCATATACCCCGAAAACATCCAGGAGCACCACGAAACCCTATTTCCACCGCTGCAACCTTCTGTACCCAAGAGATCCCATCTTGGGGCCTTTTCCGGAGCTCCGCCGGAGGGGGAATCGATCACGGAGGGCTTCTACATCAACACCATAGCCTCTCTGATGATGTGTGAGTAGTTTACCACAGACCTTCGGGTCCATAGTTATTAGCTAGATGGATTCTTCTCTCTCTTTGGATCTCAATACAATGTTCTCCTTGATCTTCTTGGAGATCTATTCGATGTAACTCTTTTTGCGGTGTGTTTGTCGAGATCCGATGAATTGTGGGTTTATTATCAAGTTTATCTATGAACAATATTTGATTCTTCTCTGAAATCTTTTATGTATGATTGGTTATCTTTGCAAGTCTCTTCGAATTATCAGTTTGGTTTGGCCTACTAGATTGATCTTTCTTGCAATGGGAGAAGTGCTTAGCTTTGGGTTCAATCTTGCGGTGTCCTTTCTCAGTGACAGCAGGGGCAGCAAGGCACGTATTGTATTGTTGGCATCGAGGATAAAAAGATGGGGTTTATATCATATTGCTTGAGTTTATCCCTCTACATCATGTCATCTTGCCTAATGCGTCACTCTATTCTTATGAACTTAATACTCTAGATGCATGCTGGATAGCGGTCAATGTGTGGAGTAATAGTAGTAGATGCAGAATCGTTTTGGTCTACTTGTCACGGACGTGATGCCTATATACATGATCATGCCTAGATATTCTCATAATGATGCACTTTTCTATCAATTGCTCGACAGTAATTTGTTCACCCATCGTAATACTTATGCTATCTTGAGAGAAGCCACTAGTGAAACCTATGGCCCCTGGGTCTATATTTTATCATATAAGTTTACAATTTACTTTGCAATCTTTACTTTCAATCTATATCATAAAAATACCAAAAATATTTATCTTATTATCTCTATCAGATCTCACTCTCGTAAGTGACCGTGAAGGGATTGACAACCCCTTTATCACGTTGGTTGCGAGGTTCTTATTTTTTTGTGTAGGTACGAGGGACTTGCGTGTAGTCTCCTACTGGATTGATACCTTGGTTCTCAAAAACTAAGGGAAATACTTATGCTACTTTGCTGCATCACCCTTTCTCTTCAAGGGAAAACCAACGCAGTGCTCAAGAGGTAGCAAGAAGGATTTCTGGCGTCGTTGCCGGGGTGATCTACGCACAAGTCAAGACATACCAAGTACCCATCACAAACTCTTATCCCTCGCATTACATTATTTTCCTTTTGCCTCTCGTTTTCCTCTCCCCCACTTCACCCTTGCCGTTTTATTCGAACTCCTTTTCATTTCGCCTCTTTTTCATTCGCTTCTTGTGTGCTTGTTTGTTGGATTGTTTGTCACGATGGCTCAAGATAATACTAAATTGTGTGATTCTCCAATACCAACAATAATGATTTTATTAGCACTCCGATTGCTCCTCTTACCGATGCTGAATCTTGTGATATTAATACTGCTTTGCTGAATCTTGTCATGAAAGATCCGTTCTCTGGCCTTCCAAGTGAAGATGCCGCTACCCATCTAAACAGTTTTGTTGATTTGTGTGATATGCAAAAGACGAAAGATGTGGATAATGATATTGTTAAATTGAAGCTATTTCCGTTTCGCTTAGAGGTCGTGCTAAAACTTGGTTTTCATCTTTTCCTAAAAATAGTATTGATTCTTGGAACAAGTGCAAAGATGCTTTTATCTCTAAGTATTTTCCTCCCGCTAAGATCATCTCTCTTAGAAACGATATTATGAATTTTAAGCAACTTGATCATGAGCATGTTGCACAAGCATGGGAGAGGATGAAATTAATGATACGTAATTTCCCTACACATGGTTTGAATTTATGGATGATCATACAACTTTTTTATCCTGGATTGAATTTTGCTTCTAGAAATCTTTTAGATTCAGCCGCGGGAGGCACTTTTATGGAAATCACTTTAGGAGAAGCTACCAAACTCCTAGATAATATTATGGTTAATTATTCTCAATAGCACACTGAAAGATCTACTAGTAAAAAGGTTCATGCTATAGAAGAAATTAATGAGTGGAAAGATGAATGAACTTATGAAATTGTTTGTTAATAAGAGTGTTTCTTCTGATCCTAATGATATGCCTTTGTCTACCTTGATTGAGAATAATAATGAATCTATGGATGTGAATTTTTTTGGTAGGAACAATTTTGGTAACAACGCGTATAGAGGAAACTTTAATCCTAGGCCATATCCTAGTAATTCCTCTAATAATTATGGCGATTCCTACAACAATTCTTATGGGAATAATAATAATATGCCCTCTGATTTTGAATCTAGTATTAAATAATTTATTAGTTCGCAAAAGAGTTTCAATGCTTTGATTGAAGAAAAATTGTCTAAGACTGATGAGTTGGCTAGGAACGTGGATAGAATTTCTCTTGATGTTGATTCTTTGAAACTTAGATCTATTCCACCTAAGCATGATATCAATGAGTCTCTCAAAGCCATGAGAATTTCCATTGATGAGTGCAAAGAAAGAACCGCTAGGATGCGTGCTAAAAAAGATTGCTTTATAAAAGCGTGTTCTTCTAGTTTTGATGATAATAAGGATGAAGATCTAAAAGTTATTGATGTGTCTCCCATTAAATCTTTGTTTTGTAATATGAATCTTGATAATGATGGGACTAGAGATGAGTCAACTTTAGTTAAAAGGCGTCCCAATGATTCGGAGTTTTTAGATCTTGATGCAAAAATTGGTAAAAGTGGGATTGGAGAGGTCAAAACTTTACATAGTAATGAGCCCACTATTTTGGATTTCAAGGAATTTAATTATGATAATTGCTCTTTGATAGATTGTATTTCCTTGTTGCAATCTGTGCTAAATTCTCCGCATGCTTATAGTCAAAATAAAGCTTTTACTAAACATATCGTTGATGCTTTAATGCAATCTTATGAAGAAAAGCTTGAATTAGAAGTCTCTATCCATAGAAAACTTCATGATAAGTGGGAACCTACTATTAAAATTAAAATTAAAGATCATGAATGATATGCTTTATGTGATTTGGGTGCTAGCGTTTCCACGATTCCAAAAACTTTGTGTGATGTGTTAGGTTTTCGTGAATTTGATGATTGTTCTCTAAATTTGCACCTCGTGGATTCCACTCTTAATAAACCTATGGGAAGGATTAATGATGTTTTTATTGTTGCAAATAGGAATTATGTGCCCGTATATTTCATTGTTCTTGATATTGATTGCAATCCTACATGTCCCATTATTCTTGGTAGACCTTTACTTAGAACGATTGGTGCAATTATTGATATGAAAGAAGGGAATATTAGATTCCAATTTCCATTAAGGAAAGGCATGGAACACTTTCCTAGGAAGAAAATTAAATTACCTTATGAATCTATTATGAGAGCCACTTATGGATTGCATACCAAAGATGATAATACATAGATCTATTCTTGCTTTTATGCCTAGCTAGGGGCGTTAAACGATAACGCTTGTTGGGAGGCAAACCAATTTTAATTTATGTTCTTTGCTTTTTTGCTTATGTTTAGTAATAAATAATTCATCTAGCCTTTGTTTAGATGTGGTTTTATGCTTTTAATTAGTGTTTGTGCCAAGTAGAACCTTTGGGAAGACTTGGGGGAAGTTTTAGCGATCTTGCTGTAAAAGTCAGAAACTTTAGCGCTCACGAGATTTGCTGCCATTTTTTACTGGAGAGTGAGATTAGGTTGATTCTTTTTGCAGATTATTAATAGAGAAATTCCTCACGTCCACCAATTTATTTCAGAATTTTTGGGGTTACAGAAGTATTCGAAACCTACAGATTAGTACAGACTGTTCTGTTTTTGACAGATTCTGTTTTTCGTGTGTTGTTTGCTTATTTTGATGAATCTATGGCTAGTATCGGAGAGTATGAACCATAGAGAAGTTGGAATACAGTAGGTTTGACACCAATATAAATAAAGAATGAGTTCATTACAGTATCTTAAGTGGTGGTTTGTTTTCTTATACTAACGGAGCTCATGAGATTTTCTGTTGAGTTTTGTGTTATGAAGTTTTCAAGTTTTGGGTAAAGATTTGATGGATTATGGAATAAGGAGTGGCAAGAGCCTAAGTTTGGGGATGACCAAGGCACCCCAAGGTAAAATTCAAGTACAACCAAAATCCTAAGCTTGGGGATGCCCCGGAAGGCATCCCCTCTTTCGTCTTCTTCCATCGGTAACTTTACTTGATGCTATATTTTTATTCACCACATGATATGTGTTTTTCTTGGAGCGTCTTGTATGATTTGAGTATTTAATTTTTAGTTTACCACAATCATCCTTGCTGTACACACCTTTCGGGAGAGACAGACATAAATTGGAATTTATTACTATACTCTATGTGCTTCACTTATATCTTTTGAGCTAGATAATTCTGCTCTAGTGCTTCACTTATATCTTTTAGAACACGGTGATGGTTTTATTTTATAGAAATTATTGATCTCTCATGCTTCACTTATATTATTTTGAGAGTCCTTTAGAACAGCATGGTAATTTGCTTTGGTTATAAAATTGGTCCTAATATGATAGGCATCCAAGATTGGTATAATAAAAACTATCATAAAAAGTGCATTGAATACTATGAGAAGTTTGATACTGGATAATTGTTTTGAGATATGAGGATGGTGATATTAAGGTTGTGCTAGTTAAGTAGTTGTGAATTTGAGAAATACTTGTGTTGAAGATTGCAAGTCCCGTAGCATGCACGTATGGTAACCGTTGTGTAACAAATGAAACATGAGGTGTTATTTGATTGTCTTCCTTATGAGTGGCGGTCGGGGACGAGTGATGGTATTTTCCTACCAATCTATCCCCATAGGAGCATGCGCGTAATGCTTGGTTTTTGATGACTTGTAGTTTTTTGCAATAAGTATGTGAGTTCTTTATGACTAATGTTGAGTCCATGGATTATACGCACTCTCACCTTTCCATCATTGCTAGCCTCTTCGGTACCGTGCATTGCCCTTTCTCACCTTGAGAGTTTGTGCAAACTTCGCCGATGCATCCAAACCCCGTGATATGATACGCTCTATCACACATAAACCTCCTTATACCTTCCTCAAAATAGACACCATACCTACCTATTATGGCATTTTCATAGCCATTCCGAGATATATTGCCATGCAACTTTCCACCGTTTCATTCATGACACACTTCATCATTGTCATATTGCTTTTCATGATCATGTAGTTGACATCGTATTTTCGGCAAAGCCACCATGCATAATTTATCATACATGTCACTCTTGATTCATTGCCCTTCCCGGTACACCACCGGAGGCATTCATATAGAGTCATATTCTGTTCTAGTATCGAGTTGTAATCATTGAGTTGTAAATAAATAGAAGTGTGATGATCATAATTAATAGAGCATTGTCCCAAAAAAAGACAAAGGCCAAATAAAAAAAGAAAGGCCCAAAAAAAAGAAAAAAAGGGAAAAAGGGGACAATGCTACTATCCTCTTTTTCCACACTTGTGCTTCAAAGTAGCACCATGATCTTTATGATAGATAGTCTCTTGTTTGTCACTTTCATATACTAGTGGGAATTTTTCATTATAGAACTTGGCTTGCATATTCCAACAATGAGCTTCCTCAAATGCCCTAGGTCTTCATGAGCAAGCAAGTTGGATGCACACCCACTTAGTTTCTTTTGTTGAGCTTTCATATATTTATAGCTCTAGTGCATCTGTTGCATGACAATCCCTACTCCTTGCATTGACATCAATTGATGGGCATATCCCTAGCCCATTGATTAGCCGCGTCAATGTGAGACTTTCTCCTTTTTTGTCTTCTCCACATAACCCCCATCATTATATTATATTCCACCCATAGTGTTATATCCATGGCTCACGCTCATGTATTGCGTGAAAGTTGAAAAAAGTTTGAGATTAGTAAAGTATGAAACAATTGCTTCGCTTGTCATCGGGGTTGTTCAAGATGGGAGCATTCTTTTGTGACGAAAATGGATCATGACCAAGCTATATGATTTTGTAGTGATGAACTTTCTTTTGCCATGTTATTTTGAGAAGACATGATTGCTTAGTTAGTATGCTTGAAGTATTATTATTTTTATGCCAATATTAACTTTTGTCTTGAATCTCTCGGATCTGAATATTCATGCCACAATAAAGAAAATTACATTGAGAATTATGCTAGGTAGCATTCCACATCAAAAATTCTGTTTTTATCATTTATCTACTCGAGGACGAGCAGGAATTAAGCTTGGGGATGCTTGATACGTCTCCAACGTATCTATAATTTTTTATTGTTCCATGCTATTATATTATTTGTTTTGGATGTTTAATGGGCTTTATTATACACTTTTATATTATTTTTGCGACTAACCTACTAACCCAAGGCCCAGTGCAAATTGCTGTTTTTTTTGCCTATTTCAGTGTTTCGCAGAAAAGGAACATCAAACGGAATCCAAACGAAATGAAACCTTCGGGAGAGTTATTTTTGGAACAAACGTGATCCAGGGGACTTGGAGTAGACATCAAGAAAGAAGCGATGCGGCCACGAGGCAGGGAGGCGCGCCTGCCCCCCTGGGCGCGCCCCCACCCTCGTGGGCCCCTCGCAGCTCCACCGACCTACTTATTCCTCATATATATATCCATATACCCCGAAAACATCCAGGAGCACCACGAAACCCTATTTCCACCGCCGCAACCTTCTGTACCCAAGAGGTCCCATCTTGGGGCCTTTTCCGGAGCTCCGCCGGAGGGGGAATCGATCATGGAGGGCTTCTACATCAATGATAACCCACAAGTATAGGGGATCAATCGTAGCCTCTTTCGATAAGTAAGAGTGTCGAACCCAAAGAGGAGCTAAAGGCAGAACAAATATTCCCTCAAGTTCTATCGACCACCGATACAACTCTATGCACGCTTAACGTTCGCTTTACCTAGAACAAGTATGAAACTAGAAGTACTTTGTAGGTGTTTTTGGATAGGTTTGTAAGATAATAAAGATCACGTAAATAAAAAGTAGGGGATGTTTAGATAAAGACACAACTAAATTAGTTTTAGTAGAGAGCTTGTTGTTACGAGAAAGTTATTTGTCCCTAGGAAAACGATAACTAGACCGGTAATCATTATTGCAATTTTATTTGAGGGAGAGGCATAAGCTAACATACTTTCTCTACTTGGATCATATGCACTTATGATTGGAACTCTAGCAAGCATCCGCAAGTACTAAAGATCATTAAGGTAAAACCCAACCATAGCATTAAAGTATCAAGCCCTCTTTATCCCATACGCAAACAACCTACTTACTCGGGTCTGTGCTTCTGTCACTCACGCCACCCACCATAAGCAAATCATGAACATATTGCAAACCCTACAGCGGGAATCCCTCATGCTTGCGCGACACGGAGAGCACCATAGGACAGCACCAATAATAAAACATGCAACTCAAACCAATCAGGATCATCAAATAACCCATAGGACAAAACGGATCTACTCAAACATCATAGGGTAGCAACACATCATTGGATCATAATATGTGGCATAAAGCACCATGTTCAAGTAGGGATTACATCGGGCTACGGGAGAGTGGACCGTGTAAAAGATATGAGGATGGTGATGTTGATGAAGACGATCACCGCGGCGATGATTCCCCTCTCGATGGCACTCCGGTGCCGCCAAGAGAGAGGAGGAGAGGTTCTCCCCCTTGTGCTTCCTCCTCCATGGCCTCCCCCTAGATGGGGAGAGGTTCCCCCTCTGGTCCTTGGCGTTCATGATGATGATGGCCCCTCCGGGATCCTCCTCCATGCCCTCCGGTGATGATGGCCCCCTCCGGCAGGGTGCCAGAGAGGGCCTAGATTAGTTTTCGGTGGCTACGGAGGCTTCTGGCGGCAGAATTCCCGATCTAGGTTAATTTTCTAAGGTTTCTGTATTTATAGGAATTTTTGGCGTTGGTCTCACGTCAAGGAGGTGCCCGAGGCGTCCACGAAGCAGGCCCACGCGCCGGGGGGCGCCCCCCACCCTCGTGGATGCCCCAAGACTCTCCTGGCCCAACTCTTTTACTCCAGGGTCTTCTTTTGGTCCATAAAAAATCGTCAAAAATTGGCACATCAATTGGACTCCGTTTGATATTCCTTTTCTGTAGAACTCAAAAACAAGGAAAAAACAGAAACTGGCACTGGACTCTAGGTTAATAGGTTAGTCCCAAAAACCATATAAAATAGCATATAAATGCATATAAAACATCCAAGGTTGATAATATAATAGCATGAATACTTCATAAATTATATATACGTTGGAGACGTATCAATCAACACCATAGCCTCTCCGATGATGTGTGAATAGTTTACCACAGACCTTCGGGTCCATAGTTATTAGCTAGATGGCTTCTTCTCTCTCTTTGGTTCTCAATACAATGTTCTCCTTGATCTTCTTGGAGATCTATTCGATGTAACTCTTTTTGCGGTGTGTCTGTTGAGATCCGATGAATTGCGGGTTTATGATCAAGTTTATCTATGAACAATATTTGATTCTTCTCTGAAATCTTTTATGTATGATTGGTTATCTTTGCAAGTCTCTTTGAATTATCAGTTTGGTTTGGCCTACTAGATTGATCTTTCTTGCAATGGGAGAAGTGCTTAGCTTTGGGTTCAATCTTGTGGTGTCCTTTCCCAGTACAGCAGGGGCAGCAAGGCACGCATTGTATTGTTGCCATCGAGGATAAAAAGATGGGTTTTATATCATATTGCTTGAGTTTATCCCTCTACATCATGTCATCTTGCCTAATGTGTTAGCCTGTTCTTATGAACTTAATACTCTAGATGCATGCTGGATAGCGGTCGATGTGTGGAGTAATAGTAGTAGATGCAGAATCGTTTCGGTCTACTTGTCGCGGACGTGATGCCTATATACATGATCATGCCTAGATATTCTCATAATTATGCACTTTTCTATCAATTGCTCGACAGTAATTTGTCCACCCACCTTAATACTTATGCTATCTTGAGAGAAGCCACTAGTGAAACCTATGGCCCTGGGTCTATCTTTTATCATATAAGTTTCCAATTTACTTTGCAATCTTTACTTTCAATATATATAATAAAAATACCAAAAATATTTATCTTATTATCTCTATCAGATCTCACTCTCGTAAGTGACCGTGAAGGGATTGACAACCCCTTTATCGCGTTGGTTGCGAGGTTCTTATTTGTTTGTGTAGGTACGAGGGACTTGCGTGTAGTCTCCTACTGGATTGATACCTTGGTTCTCAAAAACATAGGGAAATACTTACGCTACTTTGATGCATCACCCTTTCCTCTTCAAGGGAAAACCTGAAGGAAATATATGGAGGTGACAAAGAGCTCATCGTAAATGGCTACGTTGATGCAAGCTTTGACACTGATCCGGACGATTCTAAATCGCAAACCGGATACGTGCTTACATTAAACGGTGGATCTGTCAGTTGGTGCAGTTCTAAACAAAGCGTTGTGGCGGGATCTACATGTGAAGCGGAGTACATAGCTGCTTCGGAAGCAGCAAATGAAGGAGTCTGGATGAAGGAGTTCATATCTGATCTAGGTGTCATACCTAGTGCATCGGGTCCAATGAAAATCTTTTGTGACAATACTGGTGCAATTGCCTTGGCAAAGGAATCCAGATTTCACAAGAGAACCAAGCACATCAAGAGACACTTCAATTCCATCTGGGATCTAGTCCAGGTGGGAGACATAGAGATTTGCAAGATACATACGGATCTGAATATAGCAGACCCGTTGACTAAGCCTCTTCCACGAGCAAAACATGATCAGCACCAAAGCTCCATGGGTGTTAGAATCATTACTGTGTAATCTAGATTATTGACTCTAGTGCAAGCGGGAGACTGAAGGAAATATGCCCTAGAGGCAATAATAATGTTATTATTTTATTTCCTTATATCATGATAAATGTTTATTATTCATGCTAGAATTGTATTATCCGGAAACATAATACTTGTGTGAATACATAGACAAACCAAACGTCACTAGTATGCCTCTACTTGACTAGCTCGTTAATCGAAGATGGTTATGTTTCCAATTACGGCAAGATGGAGGAGAACAGTTGTGTCAGTGAGCATATACTCAAAATGTCTGGGTATAATAATCACTTGATTCAATTGGGAGTTAATCTTCCAGATGATTGCGTCATTGACAGAATTCTCCAATCACTGCCACCAAGCTACAAGAGCTTCATGATGAACTATAATATGCAAGGGATGAATAAGACTATTCCTGAGCTCTTCGCAATGCTAAAAGCTGCGGAGGTAGAAATCAAGAAGGAGCATCAAGTGTTGACGGTCAACAAGACTACTAGTTTCAAGAAAAAGGGCAAATGGAAGAAGAAGGGGAACTTCAAAAAGAACAGCAAGCAAGTTGCTACTCAAGAGAAGAAATCCAAACCTGGACCTAAGCCTGAAACTGAGTGCTTCTACTGCAAGCAGACTGGTCACTAGAAGCGGAACTGCCCCAAGTATTTGGCAGATAAGAAGGATGGCAAGGTGAACAAAGGTATATGTGATATACATGTTATTGATGTGTACCTTACTAATGCTCGCAGTAGCACCTGGGCATTTGATACTGGTTCTGTTGCTAATATTTGCAACTCGAAACAGGGACTACGGATTAAGCGAAGATTGGCTAAGGACGAGGTGATGATGCGCGTGGGAAATGATTCCAAAGTCGATGTGATCGCAGTCGGCACGCTACCTCTACATCTACCTTCGGGATTAGTATTAGACCTAAATAATTGTTATTTGGTGCCTGCATTAAGCATGAACATTATATCTAGATCTTGTTTGATGCGAGACGGTTATTCATTTAAATCAGAGAATAATGGTTGCTCTATTTATATGAGTAATATCTTTTATGGTCATGCACCCTTAAAGAGTGGTCTATTTTTATTAAATCTCAATAGTAGTGACACACATATTCATAGTGTTGAAGCCAAAAGATGCAGAGTTGATAATGATAGTGCAACTTATTTGTGGCACTGCTGTTTGGGTCATATCGGTATAAAGCGCATGAAGAAACTCCATACTGATGGGCTTTTGGAACCACTTGATTATGAATCACTTGGTACTTGCGAACCGTGCCTTATGGGTAAGATGACAAAAACACCATTCTCCGGTACTATGGAGAGAGCAACAGATTTATTGGAAGTCATACATACAGATGTATGTGGTCTGATGAATGTTGAGGCTCGTGGCGGATATCATTATTTTCTCACCTTCACAGATGACTTAAGCAGATATGGGTATATCTACTTAATGAAACATAAGTCTGAAACATTTGAAAAGTTCAAAGAATTTCAGAGTGAAGTTGAAAATCATCGTAACAAGAAAATAAAGTTTCTACGATCTGATCGTGGAGGAGAATATTTGAGTTGCGAGTTTGGTGTACATTTGAAAAATTGTGGAATAGTTTCGCAACTCACGCCACCCGGAACACCACAGCGTAATGGTGTGTCCGAACGTCGTAATCGTACTTTACTAGATATGGTACGATCTATGATGTCTCTTACTAATTTACCGCTATCGTTTTGGGGATACGCTCTAGAGACGGCCGCATTCACGTTAAATAGGGCACCATCAAAATCCGTTGAGACGACGCCTTATGAACTATGGTTTGGCAAGAAACCAAAGTTGTCATTTCTTAAAGTTTGGGGCTGCGATGCTTATGTGAAAAAGCTTCAACCTGATAAGCTCGAACCCAAATTGGAGAAATGTGTCTTCATAGGATACCCAAAGGAGACTGTTGGGTACACCTTCTATCACAGATCCGAAGGCAAGACATTCGTTGCTAAGAATGGATCCTTTCTAGAGAAGGATTTTCTCTCGAAAGAAGTGAGTGGGAGGAAAGTAGAACTTGACGAGGTAACTGTACCTGCTCCCTTACTGGAAAGTAGTACATCATAGAAAACTGTTTCAGTGACACCTACACCAGTTAGTGAGGAAGCTAATGATAATGATCATGAAACTTCAGATCAAGATACTACTGAACCTCGTAGATCAACCAGAGTAAGATCCGCACCAGAGTGGTACGGTAATCCTGTTCTGGAAGTCATGCTACTAGATCATGATGAACCTACGAACTATGAAGAAGCGATGGTGAGCCCAGATTCCGCAAAATGGCTTGAAGCCATGAAATCTGAGATGGGATCCATGTATGAGAACAAAGTATGGACTTTGGTTGACTTGCCCGATGATCGGCAAGCAATTGAGAATAAATGGATCTTCAAGAAGAAGACTGACGCTGACGGTAATATTACTGTCTACAAAGCTCGACTTGTCACGAAAGGTTTTCGACAAGTTCAAGGGGTTGACTACAATGAGACTTTCTCACCTGTAGCGATGCTTAAGTCTGTCCGAATCACGTTAGCGATTGCCGCATTTTATGATTATGAAATTTGGCAGATGGATGTCAAAACTGCATTCCTGAATGGATTTCTGGAAGAAGAGTTGTATATGATGCAACCGGAAGGTTTTGTCGATCCAAAGGGAGCTAACAAAGTGTGCAAGCTCCAGTGATCCATTTATGGACTGGTGCAAGCCTCTCGGAGTTGGAATAAACGCTTTGATAGTGTGATCAAAGCATTTGGTTTTATACAGACTTTCGGAGAAGCCTGTATTTACAAGAAAGTGAGTGGGAGCTCTGTAGCATTTCTGATATTATATGTGCTTGACATATTACTAATTGGAAATGATATAGAATTTCTGGATAGCATAAAGGGATACTTGAATAAGAGTTTTTCAATGAAAGACCTCGGTGAAGCTGCTTACATATTAGGCATTAAGATCTATAGAGATAGATCAAGATGCTTAATTGGACTTTCACAAAGCACATACCTTGAAAAAGTTTTGAAGAAGTTCAAAATGGATCAAGGAAAGAAAGGGTTCTTGCCTGTGTTACAAGGTGTGAAGTTCAGTAAGACTCAATGCCCGACCACTACAGAAGATAGAGAGAAAATGAAAGATGTTCCTTATGCTTCAGCCATAGGCTCTATCATGTATGCAATGTTGTGTACCAGACCTGATGTGTGCCTTGCTATAAGTTTAGCAGGGAGGTACCAAAGTAATCCAGGAGTGGATCACTGGACAGCGGTCAAGAACATCCTGAAATACCTGAAAAGGACTAAGGATATGTTTCTCGTATATGGAGGTGACAAAGAGCTCACCGTAAAAGGTTACGTTGATGCAAGCTTTGACACTGATCTGGACGATTCTAAATCGCAAACCGGATACGTGTTTACATTAAACGGTGGAGCTGTCAGTTGGTGCAGTTCTAAACAAAGCGTCATAGCGGGATCTACATGTGAAGCGGAGTACATAGCTGCTTCGGAAGCAGCGAACGAAGGAGTCTGGATTAAGGAGTTCATATCTGATCTAGGTGTCATACCTAGTGCATCGGGTCCAATGAAAATCTTTTGTGACAATACTGGTGCAATTGCCTTGGCAAAGGAATCCAGATTTCACAAAAGGACCAAGCACATCAAGAGACGCTTCAACTCCATCAGGGATCTAGTCCAGGTGGGAGACATAGAGATTTGCAAGATACATACGGATCTGAATGTTGCAGACCCGTTGACTAAGCCTCTTCCACGAGGAAAACATGATCAACACCAAGGCTCCATGGTTGTTAGAATCATTACAGTGTAATCTAGATTATTGACTCTAGTGCAAGTGGGAGACTGAAGGAAATATGCCCTAGAGGCAATAATAAAGTTATTATTTATTTCCTTATATCATGATAAATGTTTATTATTCATGCTAGAATTGTATTAACCGGAAACATAATACATGTGTGAATACATAGACAAACTTAGTGTCACTAGTATGCCTCTACTTGACTAGCTCGTTAATCAAAGATGGTTATGTTTCTTGACCATGAACAAAGTGTTGTTATTTGATTAACGAGGTCACATCATTAGTTGAATGATCTGATTGACATGACCCATTCCATTAGCTTAGCACCCGATCGTTTAGTATGTTGCTATTGCTTTCTTCATGACTTATACATGTTCCTATAACTATGAGATTATGCAACTCCCGTTTACCGGAGGAACACTTTGGGTACTACCAAACGTCACAACGTAACTGGGTGATTATAAAGGAGTACTACAGGTGTCTCCAAAGGTACATGTTGGGTTGGCGTATTTCGAGATTAGGATTTGTTACTCCGATTGTCGGAGAGGTATCTCTGGGCCCTCTCGGTAATGCACATCACATAAGCCTTGCAAGCATTACAACTAATATGTTAGTTGTGAGATGATGTATTACGGAACGAGTAAAGAGACTTGCCGGTAACGAGATTGAACTAGGTATTGGATACCGACGATCGAATCTCGGGCAAGTAACATACCGATGACAAAGGGAACAACGTATGTTGTTATGCCGTCTGACCGATAAAGATCTTCGTAGAATATGTAGGAGCCAATATGGGCATCCAGGTCCCGCTATTTTTTATTGACCGGAGACGTGTCTCGGTCATGTCTACATTGTTCTCGAACCCGTAGGGTCCGCACGCTTAAGGTTACGATGATAGTTATATTATGAGTTTATGCATTTTGATGTACCGAAGGTTGTTTGGAGTCCCGGATGTGATCACGGACATGACGAGGAGTCTCGAAATGGTCGAGACGTAAAGATTGATATATTGGAAGCCTATGTTTGGATATCGGAAGTGTTCCGGGTGAAATCGGGATTTTACCGGAGTACCGGGAGGTTACCGGAACCCCCCGGAAGCTAAATGGGCCATGATGGGCCTTAGTGGAAAATAGAAAAGGCAGCCCTACATGGGCTGCACGCCTCCCCCTTCCCCTAGTCCTATTAGGACTAGGAGAGGTGGCCGGCCCCCTCTCTCTCTTTTCCCCCTCCGCGAATCCTATTCCAACTAGGATTGGGGGGGGGGGGAATCCTACTCCCAGAGGGAGTAGGACTCTCCTGGCGCGCCTCCTGTGGCCGGCCAGCCTCCTCCCTCTTATCCAGCCTCTGCCTCAGTATATAAAGGATTAGAGGGGGAGGCTGGCCGGCCACAGGAGGCGCGCCAGGAGAGTCCTACTCCCTCTGGGAGTAGGATCCCCCCCCCCAATCCTAGTTGGAATAGGATTCGCGGAGGGGGAAAAGAGAGAGAGGGGGCCGGCCACCTCTCCTAGTCCTAATAGGAGTAGGGGAAGGGGGAGGCGCGCAGCTAATGTAGGGCTGCCTCTTCTCTTTTCCACTAAGGCCCATCATGGCCCATTTAGCTCCCGGGGGGTTCCGGTAACCTCCCGGTACTCCGGTAAAATCCCGATTTCACCCGGAACACTTCCGATATCCAAACATAGGCTTCCAATATATCAATCTTTATGTCTCGACCATTTTGAGACTCATCGTCATGTCCGTGATCAAATCCGGGACTCCGAACAACCTTCGGTACATCAAAATGCATAAACTCATAATATAACTGTCATCATAACCTTAAGCGTGCGGACCCTACGGGTTCAAGAACAATGTAGACATGACCAAGACACGTCTCCGGTCAATAACCAATAGCGGGACCTGGATGCCCATATTGGCTCCTACATATTCTACGAAGATCTTTATCGGTCAGACCGCATAACAACATACGTTGTTCTCTTTGTCATCGGTATGTTACTTGCCCGAGATTCGATCATCGGTATCCAATACCTAGTTCAATCTCATTACCAGCAAGTCTCTTTACTCATTCCGTAATACATCATCTCACAACTAACGTATTAGTTGTAATGCTTGCAAGGCTTATGTGATGTGCATTACCGAGAGGGCCCAGAGATACCTCTCCGACAATCGGAGTAACAAATCCTAATCTCGAAATACGCCAACCCAACATGTACCTTTGGAGACACCTGTAGTACTCCTTTATAATCACACAGTTACGTTGTGACGTTTGGTAGTACCCAAAGTGTTCCTCCGGTAAACGGGAGTTGCATAATCTCATAGTTATAGGAACATGTATAAGTCATGAAGAAAGCAATAGCAACATACTAAACGATCGGGTGCTAAGCTAATGGAATGGGTCATGTCAATCAGATCATTCAACTAATGATGTGACCTCATTAATCAAATAACAACACTTTGTTCATGGTCAAGAAACATAACCATCTTTGATTAACGAGCTAGTCAAGTAGAGGCATACTAGTGACACTAAGTTTGTCTATGTATTCACACATGTATTATGTTTCCGGTTAATACAATTCTAGCATGAATAATAAACATTTATCATGATATAAGGAAATAAATGATAACTTTATTATTGCCTCTAGGGCATATTTCCTTCAGTATGGTCCACACCAGAGTGGTGCGGTAATCCTTTCTAGAAGTCATGTTACTAGACCATGACGAACCTACGAACTATGAGGAAGCGATGATGAGCCCAGATTCCGTGAAATGGCTTGAGGCCATGAAATCTGAGATGGGATCCATGTATGAAAACAAAGTATGGACTTTGATTGACTTGCCCGATGATCGGCGAGTCATTAAGAATAAATGGATTTTCAAGAGGAAGACGGACACTGATAGTAGTGTTACTATCTACAAAGCTCGAGTTGTCGCAAAAGGTTTTTGACAAGTTCAATATGTTGACTACGATGAGATTTTCTCACTCGTAGCGATGCTTAAGTCTGTCTGAATAATGTTAGCATTTGCCACATTTTATGAAATCTGGCAAATGGATGTCAAAACAGCATTTCTTAATGGACTTCTTAAAGAAGAGTTGTATATGATGCAACAAGAAGGTTTTGCCGATCCTTAAGGTGCTAACAAAGTGAGCAAGCTCCAACGATCCATCTATGGACTGGTGCAAGCATCTCGGAGTTGGAATATATGCTTTGATAAAGTGATCAAAGCATATGGTTTTATACAGACTTGCGGTGAAGTCTGTATTTACAAGAAAGTGAGTGGGAGCACAATAGCATTTCTGATAAGTATATGTGAATGACATATTGTTGATCGGAAATAATGTAGAATTTTTCTGGAAAGCATAAAGGAGTGTTTGAAAAGAGTTTTTCAAAGAAAGACCTCGATGAAGCTGCTTACACATTGAGCATCAAGATCTATAGAGATAGATCAAGATGCTTGATAAGTTTTTTCAATGAGTACATACCTTGACAAGATTTTTAAGTAGTTCAAAATGGAACAGTCAAAGAAGGAGTTCTTGCCTATGTTGCAAGGTGTGAAGTTGAGTAAGACTCAAAGCCCGACCACGGCAGAAAATAGAGAGAGAATGAAAGTCATTCCCTATGCCACAATCATAGGTTCTATAAAGTATGCTATGCTATTTACCAGTTCTATTGTGTACCTTAGCATGATTCTGGCAAGGGAGTACAATAGTGATCTAGGAGTAGATCACTGGATAGCGGTCAAAATTATCCTTAGAGGAATAAGGAAATATTTCTCGGTTATGGAGATGATAAAAGAGTTCATCGTAAAGAGTTACGTCGATGCAAGCATTTTACATCGATCTAGATGACTCTAAGTCTTGATTTGGATACATATTGAAAGTGGGAGCAATTAGTTAGAGTAGCTTTGTGCAGAGCATTGTAGACATAGAAATTTGCTAAATACATACGGATCTGAATGTTGTAGACCCGTAGACTAAACTTCTCTCACAAGCAAAACATGATCACTCTTTGGTTTTAATCACATAGCTATGTGAACTAGATTATTGACTCTAGCAAACCCTTTGGGTGTTAGTCACATGGAGATGTGAACTAATCACATAAAGATGTGAACTATTGGTGTTAAATCACATGACGATGTGAACTAGATTATTGACTCTAGTGCAAGTGGGAGACTAAAGGAAATATGCCCTAGAGGCAATAATAAAGTTATTATTTATTTCCTTATTTCATGATAAATGTTTATTATTCATGCTAAAATTGTATTAACCGGAAACATAATACATGTGTGAATACATAGTCAAACAAAGTGTCACTAGTATGCCTCTACCTGACTACCTCGTTGATCAAAGATGGTTATGTTTCCTAACCATAGACATGAGTTGCCATTTGATAAACGGGATCACATCATTAGGAGAATGATGTGATTGACATGACCCATTCCATTAGCTTAGCACCCGATCGTTTAGTATGTTGCTATTGCTTTCTTCATGACTTATACATGTTCCTATAACTATGAGATTATGCAACTCCCGTTTACCGGAGGAACACTTTGGGTACTACCAAACGTCACAACGTAACTGGGTGATTATAAAGGAGTACTACAGGTGTCTCCAAAGGTACATGTTGGGTTGGCGTATTTCGAGATTAGGATTTGTCACTCCGATTGTCGGAGAGGTATCTCTGGGCCCTCTCGGTAATGCACATCACATAAGCCTTGCAAGCATTGCAACTAATGAGGTAGTTGCGAGATGATGTATTATGGAACGAGTAAAGAGACTTGCCGGTAACGAGATTGAACTAGGTATTGGAATACCGACGATCGAATCTCGGGCAAGTAACATATCGATGACAAAGGGAACAATGTATGTTGTTATGCGGTCTGACCGATAAAGATCTTCGTAGAATATGTAGGAGCCAATATGGGCATCCAGGTCCCGCTATTGGTTTTTGACCGGAGACGTGTCTCGGTCATGTCTACATAGTTCTCGAACCCGTAGGGTCCGCACGCTTAACGTTCGGTAACGATCGGTATTATGAGTTTATGTGTTTTGATGTACCAAAGGTATTCGGAGTCTCGGATGACATCAGGGACATGACGAGGAGTCTCTAAATGGTCGAGACATAAAGATCGATATATTGGACGACTATATTCGGACATCGGAAAGGTTCCGAGTGATTCAGGTATTTTTCGGAGTACCGGAGAGTTACGGGAATTCGCCGGAAAGGTCAATGGGCCTTCATGGGCCCTAGTGGAAAGAGAGGGCAGCAATGAAGTGTGGGGTGCGCCCCCTAGAGGCCCAAACCGAATTGGTTTAGGGCTTTGGGGGCCGGCGCCCTCTTTCCTTCTCCCCCACTCCTCTTTCCTTCCCCTCCTAGTTGGACTAGGAAAGGGGGAACCTACTCCTAGTAGGAGTAGGATTCACCCCTTGGGGCGCATCCTATGAGGCCGCCGGCCCCCTCCCCTTGCTCCTTTATATACGGGGGCAGGAGGCACCCTAGGAGACACAAGTTGATCTGTTGATCTATTCCAGCCGTGTGCGGTGCCCCCTCCACCATATTCCACCTCGGTTATATTGTAGCGGTGCTTAGGCGAAGCCTTGCGTTGGTAGCAACATCATCACCGTCATCACACCGTCGTGCTGACGGAACTCCCCCGTGAAGCTCTGCTGGATCGGAGTTCGCGGGACGTCATCGAGCTGAACGTGTGCTGAACTTGGAGGTGCCGTACGTTCGGTACTTGGATCGGTCGGATCATGAAGACGTACGACTACATGAACCATGTTGTGCTAACGCTTCCGGGTTCGATCTATGAGGGTACGTGGACACACTCTCCCCTCTCATTGCTATGCATCACCATGATCCTGAGTGTGCATAGGAATTTTTCTGAAATTACTACGTTCCCCAACAAAACCAACACAGTGCTCAAGAGGTAGCAGTTAGCCACGGGATGATGCATTGTGGAACTAGTAAAGAGACTTGTCGGTGACCAGATTGAAATAGTTATGATGATACCGATGATCGAATCTCGGGCAAGTAACATACCTATGACAAAGGGAACAACGTATGTTGTTATGCGGTTTGACCGATAAAGATCTTCGTAGAATATGTAGGTGCCAATATGAGCATCCAGGTTCCGCTATTGGTTATTGACCGGAGATATGTCTCGGTCATGTCTACATAGTTCTCGAACCCGTAGGATCCGCATGCTTAACGTTCAATGATGATTTGTATTATGAGTTTCATGTTTTCATGAACCGAAGTTTGTTCAGAGTCACGGATGAGATCACGGACATGACGAGGAGTCTCTAAATGGTCGAGACATAAATATTCATATATTGGAAGGCTACATTCGGACACTGGAATGGTTCGGGTCGTTTCGGATAAATTTCAAAGTACCGGGGGTTGCCGGACGCCCCCCCCCCAGAAAGTTAATGGGCCATCATGGGCCTTAGTGGAGAAGAGAGAGGGTCGGCCAGAGGTGGTGCGCGCCCCCCTGCCCAGTCCGAATTGGACAAAGGGAGGGGGTGGCGCCCCCTCCTTCCTTCTCTTCCTTTCCTCCTTCCCTTTTTCTCCTACTTGGACTAGCAAAGGGGGGGCCGAATCCTACTTGGACCGGGAGTCCAAGTAGGACTCCCCCATGGCGTGCCCCCCTCTAGGGCTGGCCACCTCTCCTCCCCCTTTATATACGTGGGAGGGGGGCACACCAAAGTTTCTCTTAGCCTTGTGTGGTGCCCCCTTCCATAGTTACACACCTCGGTCATATTGTCGTAGTGCTTAGGCGAAGCCCTGCGCCGGTAAACTTCATCATCACCGTCACTAGCTGTCGTGCTGACGGAACTCTACCGCGGCCTCAGCTGGATCAAGAGTTCGAGAGACGTCACCGAGCTAAAGTATGCTGACCGCGGAGGTGCCGTACATTCGGTGTTTGGATCGGTTGGATCGCGAAGACGTTCGACTACATCAACCGCGTTATTAAACGCTTCCGCTTTCGGTCTACGAAGGTACGTAGACACACTCTCCTCTCTCGTTGCTATGCATCTCCTAGATAGATCTTGCGTTGATCGTAGGTAAATTTTTGGAAATACTGCGTTCCCCAACAGTTGTGGACTGTTTACATTTTCTTCTTTAGTTTTCATTGTTTTTAATTTTTCTTATGATTTCTATGTTTTTACGGATTTCGTCGGTTTTCTTTGGTTTTATTGAGTTTTTTGTTCCTTTTTCCCTTTTGCTTGTTTTCTTTAGGGTTTTCACTGTTTGTATTCTTTTTTTGGATTTTATACACATTTTCCCTTTTCAATTTCCCATGGTTTTCTTTGCCTTGGGGTGGGGGGGGGGGGTTGTTCTTCGGTTTCCATCTTTGTTTTCTTTGGTTTTTATTTTCCTTGTTCTTTTTTTTACTTATCAACACATGACTATTTCTTCAAACACAATGTATATTTTTTGTACACAACAGGAACAATATTTTTAAGCACATTCAACATTTAAAAATTACACGGTTACCATTTTCAAATAAATCTTACCCGTATACATCTATATTTAGATTTTTCATACACATTTATAAATCTTAACCATTACTATTTTATGCATATTTTTATACACATTATACATTTTCTGTATACATCAAAAACATATTTTGTATATACGTTTATCATTTTCTAGATACATGATTTACTTGTTTTCAATTACATGCTATTGAATATTCTTTGTGCATTCATATTAACACCTGTCAAATACAGGTTGAAATATCTGAATGATAGAAAACTTTTTTTAACTAGGAGAACATCTTTTTAGATTGTATAATCATTTTTTAAAAATGCATGACATATTTTTTTTGAAATTCCGTGAACATTTTTTGAAACACGTCACATTTTTAATATATAATTTTTGGAAGGCTGTAAACATTTTTTTAAGATTTTGGTGATTGGTTTTAACACTGCATAAACATGTTAAATATAAATTTATATTTACTAACCTCGGAAGAGAAAAAAGGTATAAAAGTAAAAAGGAAAATCAAAACAAACCAGGTCGAAAGAAACTGAACGAAGCAGCGAAATTTCTTGGCCGGCCCATTTACCACAGCGCTGTAGGCGAGCTGGAGTTACAAAAGGAACGGTCGAAAGAAAGAGAATCGTGGTGAAGATTGAGTTTTTTTTTTTGCGGGGGGTGGTGAAGATTGAGTTTGTGTGATTTGATTCCCTGAGGACCTGGTTGAAATTTCCTTGTTTTATGGAATGTTTGGTATTATTGGAAGTCTTTTAGTACAGTGTAAATCTAAGGACTTATTAGAGAAAAGCTAAATAAACTATTTTTCGCAGAGGTAAACCACGAAAAAATGATACTATTTGATAAGTTTCAGGAAATAAGATCACATGCACTAGGTTCCCAAACTCCAAAAAAGATAAACTTATTTTTTTTCGAAACGGAGATAAACTTATTCCGTATGCTGTAATTTATGGGGCTCCACATGTAGTAATTTCTGTTTGGACTTGGCGCGGTTGTTCGCGTGGCTTCACACTATCGCACCCGAGACTCTAGGGATTTGGATGGATTGTTGCCAAACCCATGCCCAAGCGATCCAATCCGTTCACGGTTCGCCAACAGCGACGAAAATCGCCGGCAGAACAAAATCAGGTAGGTGGGGCAAATTGACGAGAGCATGCTGCCAAGCTCGGCACTTTGGCAGCAACCTCTCCTAGTAAATTGGCATCACGAACAGCACAGCGCATGCGTCTGATCCGGCGCACTCCCACGTAAGTGTACACGTTCGGAAAAAGTGTTTCTTGATGCATGGTTATTTGACTCTTCGGCCATCAACTTCAATCCGGGCACGGTTAAGGCGGCAACTGGAGGTTTTCCTTGCGATGCAAGTTGCAAAAGAAAAGAGAGCTACTAGTAGTTACTAACAACTAATATGCTGACAGGCATACGTGCACTGCACTAGACATCTACTCGTTGGACTTGGCCTGCATTTAGCGATGGAGCAGTCTAGCATGACAAATGGACTCCTCCTCCTCCGTGACACGTGATGCGCGATGGCGCGTGCGATACGCGTCGGATTTGGCGTCGGTGCACACCGTACACCTACGCGACGGCGAGCTCCTGCTTCGTGAAGATGCTCTGCGTCTCGTTCTCTTCGACAACGAGGACTGAGTGATCGACGCGCGGTTTCTTCGGGAGCATGAGGTGATGGATATTGGTTTTATCGTCTCGTTCCCGTGTTTTTTTGCGAGGGTGATGAACAGGATTCCGGCGATCACCGGAGCGAATCCACGGCGGGCTGACTAGGGATCGGACCAGGACAACGTGATGGCTCCTGCGGTACACGGCACGATGCATCGCACCGCTGTACCCGACTCACCACGCATGGGGCCCAGGGAGCGGGAGGCGCCACCAATGGCGGATGCCCACCACGTGGACGGCGATCCCTGGCGCCTATCATCACGCGAGGCGTCGAAGGGGAGTACAAAAGCCAGATCTCATCTCCCCCTTAACCTAGACGCTGCCCTCTCGCACTTATGGGCGGCGCAGAAAAACCCTAGATCTGATCCCCCTTCTTCCTTCTCTTGGTGGCCGGGAAAAATCGGCGGCGATTGTAGATCGTTCGCCGAGATCGTCACATCTCCTCCGCGCCCGCCTGATCCCATGGCTGACAAGGCGGGGCAAGGCTTTCGCGGCGACCGTAGAGAGGGTTTCGGCGCTGGACACGCAGGCCGTGGTGTGGGTCGTTTCGACCGCGGCGGCGGGCGCTTCAACCGCGGTGGTCGTTTCGACCGCGGTGCGGGGAGATTCGACCGCGGCGGTGGCCGTTTCTCATGGCGGAGAGACTCCAACAACAACAATACCGACAACGACGTCTTCGACAAGTCCGAGGCCTCGCGTTGGGAGGCGGTGGCGGCGGCTGCGACGGAGCGACAGAGCTCCAGCTCCGGGGGCGTGTGGGTGGAGAAGAACAAGAGCCCGACGACTTCGGGTGGAGGGAGCTCGCACCAAGCTACAGAGCCAGTCCTGCCGACTGCTGCTCCTTCGACCTCAAGGGCCATGGCCAAAAATCAGGTGCCCCTACCAATCCCGGAGATCTCTGTCCCATCTGCAAAAAAGCTGATCATGCTCCGATTCATTGCCCGTTAGCTTTCTGTGAGAGATGCAACAAGTTGGGCCACCTAGCTTCTGTATGTGTGGAATTCTTGCCATGGGAATGTATTGCTCCTATGTGTGCTTTTCAAGCTAGGGGTCAAGGGTTTTACTATGTGCATGATTATTGTTCTGCAGAACATGCCAGGGAGAGATCATGCAACGTTATTATTACTGTGCTGAGAGGGAATCCTACTGTGAAACAGATGAACGATGCATTTTTCCTTTATCTAGGTAAAACCTGGAGGTGCTCTGCCAAATTAGTGGAACCTGGGGTGTTCCTAATGCGATTCCCGAATACTAGAGAGGTTGAAAAAGCTTGCTATAGTGATTGCATGACCATGAAACCTTGCGGGACAGTAGTGAGGGTTACTAGATGGAACCATGATGATGGTGCTAAAGGTATTCTTGAAAAAGCCTGGGTCAAAGTGGGTGGAATCCCAACGGACAAAAGATGTGAGAGGAATATCGCTTTTGTTTCATCTCTGGCAGGAGTCCCACTTGAGATAGACATGGCTACATTGCACCATCCTGACTCTGTTAGAGTGAAGCTTGGATGTCGTAATGTGGATGAGATCATACCAGTGGCTGAGTCAGTCCTGGGCGATCGTTTTTATGATTTCACCTTTCATGTGGAGCAAGTATTGGTAAGAGATCCAGACAGGGAAGAGATGCGCAATAAGGCCCCTGCTGATCCTGCTGATCAGAATGGTCCCTCGGGCAAAAAGCAGAAGAGATTTAATGGGAATGATGATATAATGGAGAGCTCATCAGGAGGGATAGGAGAAAAAAATGCTCATCTGGGAAAGCAGAGTGCTGCTAATCCAATGGAGTCCCCTGCTTCTGTTACATTTGATAGTTCTGCACATGATACCTTGTTGATACACAACATGGAACAAGAGGCCATTGCTGCTGGGATTAATTGTGATGAGAAAAACTGTCAGAATGATCCTGAAAAAGGTACTCAGAATGCTAAATGTGGTGGGGATGTGCATAACATGAAAAAATCCTATGCTGAGAGTGTGAAACAGAATATCGAGGTAGTTGAGATGGAAGGTCCTTTTATGAACAACGAAGAAAATACAGTTGAGTACAATGTTCAGTCGCCTGACTCTGCTAATGCTTACTATGGCGAGGTGATTCCCACACCACCTCTCTTACCTGAAAATATGCTCAGGTTCAGCACCAGGAACACACTGCTCAATCTGGAAAAGGTGGAAGACAGAGTAAGAGCAATCTGCAAGAAGAGAGATTTGGAAGGTAACACTTCTGTTAATTCTTTTGCAGCTCTATCTAACCCTGAATTGATGCTTAGAGCTAGGAAAATGGGTGTTATGATACCTGATATGGAATTCTCTAAGATAGATATCCCTAGAGAACTTGAAAATGTGAGGAATAATTGTTGTAGAAAAACCTACGCCTCCTGATGAGGTTATGCTTCTCACTAATGAGAATGGTGAGACCATCCCTGTTGATATGAGATGGGGGGATGATCTTGAGGGGGACACCTCTGATTTTACAGTGGTGGGACCCAGGAAAAAGTGTAGTTCTAAAAAAATACAGACGCCTTTATCTAGGCCTAGAACTAGAAGTCAGAAAGCAATGGAGCCCATTGCTCATACTGGTAATGCTGCTAAAACCCCTAGCAGAGTGACCGGGGGGAGGGGGAAGAAAACGCTCCAAATGAATGGAATCTTCTAGAATTGCAGAGGAGCAGGAAAAAAGGGATGATGACCTGCTTCTCTGATCTCATAAAAGATCATTCCCTAAATTTTTTGTGTCTGCAAGAAACTATGAAGAATAAATTCTCTTCTAGTTTTTTTAGGAATATTGATCCTTATAATACCTTTGAGTGGAACTGGATTCCCTCAATTGATAAATCAGGTGGTATGCTTTGTGGGGTAAAAAAGTAAACGCTAGAAATAGTTGCTTGGTCTATGGGTAATTATATCCTGCAAGTGACTGTGTTTGATGTAGTTAAGAAATGTGTGTGGGCTCTGCTTAATGTTTATGGGGCTGCCCATGATGAACAGAAGGGTGAATTCCTTTCTGAGCTGGCTAGTTTTTGTAGTCACCTGACAATACCCTACATTATTGGGGGTGATTTTAATATCTTAAGACATTGTGGAGAGAAAAATAAAAAAATGATGGCCTCACAATATATAGACAGATTCAATGCCGTTATTAACACTATGTGTTTGCGAGAGATTTATGTGGAGGGGGACTCTATACCTGGTCTAACAATCAAGCCCATCCTACTCTAGAAAAACTAGATAGGATCCTGATGAATAGTGAGTAGGAAGATCTATTCCCTTTGGTCACTACCAGAAAGCTGGTTAGAGACATATCAGACCATAACCCCCTTTTGCTGTCCACCAATAGTGCTTGTCCTCAAGCACCTAAACCTAGAGAGTTTAGGTTCGAGATGAACTAGATGACCAATGAGGAATTTTTACTCTTGGTCAAGAAAATATGGCAAAGACCTGTGAGATCCTCTAACCCAATTGATGTGCTTAACATCAAGCTTAAACGATTTAAGCACTTTTTCAAATGATGGGGGTCGGACAAGTTTGGCCATGAGAAAAAAAGAAAGGAAGTTATTAAAGAGGAGCTTGAGTATATTAAACTTATGGAAGAACATGGTCCTCTTGGACCTGATATCCTGGATAGGCGAGCTACCTTGAGTGGCAAATTACAACAACTCATGGTCAATGAGGAATTGTTCTGGCTCCAGCAATCCCACGAGACGTGGTTGTTGAAGGGAGACCAGAACACTGCTTTTTTCCATAGGATTGCCAATGGAAAAAAGGAAGAATACTATCAACTCCTTTTCATGTGGTGACGCTATGATTAAAGGGACAAATAATCTGATCAAACATGCCACAGACTTCTATAAGGAACTTTTCGGACCTGCCCCGGGGAATACTTTTCATTTAGATCCTGACACTTGGGGACAGGATGAAAAATTAACAGCTGAGGAAAATGAGTTTTTGACCAGACCCTTTAGTGAAGAAGAAGTTAAGACAGCTTTGTTTTCCATGAAAAGCAATAGAGCACCTGGCCCCGATAACATTCCAACAGAACTCTATCGATTTTGCTGGGATATTGTCAAACAGGATATTATGAATCTCTTTGCTGCATTTCATGAAGGCTCCCTGGACGTTGAAAGACTGAATTATGGGGTGGTTACCCTAATTCCTAAAGTCAATGGGGCCAAAAATATCCAAGAATTTCGGCCTATCTGTTTGTTGCGGTGCCCTTACAAACTCATTACCAAAGTGTTGGATAATCGAGTGGCGATGTTTGTTGATAAGCTCATCAGCCGGCACCAAAACGCTTTTATCAAGAAACGTAATATTATGGATGGGATACTTACTTTGCATGAGGTGTTACATCACACACATATTAAAAAAATGTGGGGTGGTCCTAAAACTTGATTTTGAAAAGGCATATGACAAAGTGAATTGGGATTTCCTTTTGGAATGTCATAGATTGAGAGGCTTCAATGAGAAATGGTGCGGCTGGATTAGCCAAGTTTTACGAAATGGCACTATTAGTGTCAAGATCAATAATACTGTGGGCCCCTATTTCCAAAGTAGTAAGGGGTGAGGCAAGGAGATTCTATATCTCCCTTTCTCTTCAATTTAGCGGCTGAATGCCTTTCGAAAATGATTTTCAATGCCCAGAAAAATAATATGTTTAAAGGACTGGCAGCAGGCCTCGTTCCAAATGGTGTTGCTGTCCTGCAGTATGCAGATGACATTGTTCTTTGCATTGAAGATGATATAGATAAAGCTGTTAATCTCAAAATTTTGCTATACTTGTTTGAACTTATGTCTGGCTTGAGAATCAATTTTCTTAAAAGTGAAGTGCTGTGTGTTGGGGGGATGATATGGTTCTCCAAAATTATGCTGATTTGTTTGGGTGCCAAATAGGGCATTTTCCTATGAAATATCTGGGCCTACCGGTTAGCTATTCTTCTTTGAGAAATTCTGATTGGGAGTATATAGCTATTCGATATCTTAAATGTTGTGCCTCATGGATTGGCAATTCTGCCTCGTCTGGTGGGAGATTAACTTTGTTGAACTCATCCCTCTCAAGCATTGCTTATTATTATATGTCAATGTTCCTGCTTTCTAAGACATTTATCGAGAGACTCGATAAATATCGTCGTAAGTTTTTTTGGTGTAGAGGGAGGGGTAAAAAGCGCTACTATCTGGTTAAATGGACCAGGGTGTGCCGGTCTAAGAATAAGGGTGGGCTGGGCGTAAAAGATCTTCACAAACAGAATATCTCACTATTAGCAAAATGGTGGTGGAAGTTGGACACAGGCGAGGGGCTGTGGCAAGACGTGGTGAGGGCAAAATACCTTAAGAACAATTCACTAGCTACTGTGAAAGCGAAATTCCATGACTCCCCTGTCTGGAAAGCGCTGCTTAAAGTAAATGAGATATATATGGCTGGAAGGAAGGTAATTGTCAATAATGGCAACATTGCCAGGGTGTGGCATGACCCCATTGGCACTCACCAGCCTTTGGGGGTCGCTTATTCGATCTTATTCAGTATCGCTAACTATCAGGATGATACTATTGCTCAATTTACCAAACACGCTAGTGGAGATGTGTTCAGACGCAGGCTGAATGCAGATCTGAGCCATCAGCTTAGTGAGGTCAAAAAAATTATTGCTGGCATTAACACATCGGCTGGTCCAGATAAGATTGTGTGGGGCACTGGGCCCAACGGCAAATATACCACTAAATCCATGTACTCTTACCTAGAGAGAGATCTTGCTGGTTGTGACTTTAGATGGATTTGGAGGGCTAGATTACCTACCAAAATCCAGATTTTCCTTTGGCAACTCTTCCAGGATGCCGTTCTGACTAGGGACGTTATGAAGCGTCGGAACTGGGCTGGCAACCCCAGGTGTTCTTTCTGTGATTGCAGAGAAACCTATTTACATCTGTTTTTTCGATGCCCAGTGGCAAGGATTGCCTGGCGCATGGTTGGGGCGGTGTTTGGGACCGATTTATGTCCCAATAACCTATGTCAATTTTGTTGGGTTTCGTAGTAATTTCAAAAAAATTCCTACGCACACGCAAGATCATGGTGATGCATAGCAACAAGAGGGGAGAGTGTTGTCTACGTACCCACACAGACCGACTGTGGAAGCGTTGACACAACGTAGAGGAAGTAGTCGTACGTCTTCACGATCCAACCGATCAAGCACCGAAACTACGGCACCTCCGAGTTCGAGCACACGTTCAGCTCGATGACGATCCCCGGACTCCGATCCAGCAAAGTGTCGGGGAAGAGTTCCGTCAGCACGACGGCATGGTGACGATCTTGATGTACTACAGCAGCAGGGCTTCGCCTAAACTCCGCTACAGTATTATCGAGGACTATGGTGGCTGGGGGCGCCGCACACGGCTAAGGAATAGATCACGTGGATCAACTTGTGTGTTTCTAGGGTGCCTCTGCCTCAGTATATAAAGGATTAGAGGGGGGGAGGCTGGCCGGCCACAGGAGGCACGCTAGGAGAGTCCTACTCCCTCTGGGAGTAGGATTCCCCTCCCCCCCAATCCTAGTTGGAATAGGATTCGCGGAGGGGGAAAAGAGAGAGAGGGGGCCGGCCACCTCTCCTAGTCCTAATAGGACTAGGGGAAGGGGGAGGCGCGCAGCCCATGTAGGGATGCCTTTTCTCTTTTCCACTAAGGCCCATCATGGCCCATTTAGCTTCCGGGGGGTTCCGGTAACCTCCCGGTACTCCGGTAAAATCCCGATTTCACCCGGAACACTTCCGATATCCAAACATAGGCTTCCAATATATCAATCTTTACGTCTCGACCATTTCGAGACTCCTCGTCATGTCCGTGATCACATCCGGGACTCCGAACAACCTTCGGTACATCAAAATGCATAAACTCATAATATAACTATCATCGTAACCTTAAGCGTGCGGACCCTACGGGTTCGAGAACAATGTAGACATGACCGAGACACGTCTCCGGTCAATAACCAATAGCGGGACCTGGATGCCCATATTGGCTCCTACATATTCTACGAAGATCTTTATCGGTCAGACGGCATAACAACATACGTTGTTCCCTTTGTCATCGGTATGTTACTTGCCCGAGATTCGATCGTCGGTATCCAATACCTAGTTCAATCTCGTTACCGGCAAGTCTCTTTACTCGTTCCGTAATACATCATCTCACAACTAACATATTAGTTGTAATGCTTGCAAGGCTTATGTGATGTGCATTACCGAGAGGGCCCAGAGATACCTCTCCGACAATCGGAGTGACAAATCCTAATCTCGAAATACGCCAACCCAACATGTACCTTTGGAGACACCTGTAGTACTCCTTTATAATCACCCAGTTACGTTGTGACGTTTGGTAGTACCCAAAGTGTTCCTCCGATAAACGGGAGTTGCATAATCTCATAGTTATAGGAACATGTATAAGTTATGAAGAAAGCAATAGCAACATACTAAACGATCGGGTGCTAAGCTAATGGAATGGGTCATGTCAATCAGATCATTCAACTAATGATGTGACCTCGTTAATCAAATAACAACACTTTGTTCATGGTCAGGAAACATAACCATCTTTGATTAACGAGCTAGTCAAGTAGAGGCATACTAGTGACACTAAGTTTGTCTATGTATTCACACATGTATTATGTTTCCGGTTAATACAATTCTAGCATGAATAATAAACATTTATCATGATATAAGGAAATAAATAATAACTTTATTATTGCCTCTAGGGCATATTTCTTCAGTCTCCCACTTGCACTAGAGTCAATAATCTAGATTACACTATAATGATTCTAACACCCATGGAGTCTTGGTGCTGATCATGTTTTGCTCGTGGAAGAGGCTTAGTCAACGGGTCTACAACATTCAGATCCGTATGTATCTTGCAAATCTCTATGTCTCCCACCTGGACTAGATCCCGGATGGAGTTGAAGCGTCTCTTGATGTGCTTGGTCCTTTTGTGAAATCTGGATTCCTTTGCCAAGGCAATTGCACCAGTATTGTCACAAAAGATTTTCATTGGACCCGATGCACTAGGTATGACACCTAGATCGGATATGAACTCCTTCATCCAGACTCCTTCGTTCGCTGCTTCCGAAGCAGCTATGTACTCCGCTTGACATGTAGATCCCGCTACGACGCTTTGTTTAGAACTGCACCAACTGACAGCTCCACCGTTTAATGTAAACACGTATCCGGTTTCCGATTTAGAATCGTCCGGATCAGTGTCAAAGCTTGCATCAACGTAACCTTTTACAGTGAGCTCTTTGTCACCTCCATATACGAGAAACATATCCTTAGTCCTTTTTAGGTATTTCAGGATGTTCTTGACCGCTGTCCAGTGATCCACTCCTGGATTACTTTGGTACCTCCCTGCTAAACTTATAGCAAGGCACACATCAGGTCTGGTACACAGCATTGCATACATGATAGAGCCTATGGCTGAAGCATAGGGAACATCTTTCATTTTCTCTCTATCTTCTATAGTGGTCGAGCATTGAGTCTTACTCAACTTCACACCTTGTAACACAGGCAAGAACCCTTTCTTTGCTTGATCCATTTTGAACTTCTTCAAAACTTTTTCAAGGTATGTGCTTTGTGAAAGTCCAATTAAGCGTCTTGATCTATCTCTATAGATCTTAACGCCTAATATGTAAGCAGCTTCACCGAGGTCTTTCATTGAAAACTCTTATTCAAGTATCCCTTTATGCTATCCAGAAATTCTATATCATTTCCAATTAGTAATATGTCATCCACATATAATATCAGAAATGCTACAGAGCTCCCACTCACTTTCTTGTAAATACAGGCTTCTCCGAAAGTCTGTATAAAACCAAATGCTTTGATCACACTATCAAAGCGTTTATTCCAACTCCGAGAGGCTTGCACCAGTCCATAAATGGATCGCTGGAGCTTGCACACTTTGTTAGCTCCCTTTGGATCGACAAAACCTTCCGGTTGCATCATATACAACTCTTCTTCCAGAAATCCATTCAGGAATGCAGTTTTGACACCCATCTGCCAAATTTCATAATCATAAAATGCGGCAATCGCTAACGTGATTCGGACAGACTTAAGCATCGCTACAGGTGAGAAAGTCTCATCATAGTCAACCCCTTGAACTTGTCGAAAACCTTTCGCGACAAGTCGAGCTTTGTAGACAGTAATATTACCGTCAGCGTCAGTCTCCTTCTTGAAGATCCATTTATTCTCAATTGCTTGCCGATCATCGGGCAAGTCAACCAAAGTCCATACTTTGTTCTCATACATGGATCCCATCTCAGATTTCATGGCTTCAAGCCATTTTGCGGAATCTGGGCTCACCATCGCTTCTTCATAGTTCGTAGGTTCATCATGATCTAGTAGCATGACTTCCAGAACAGGATTACCGTACCACTCTGGTGCGGATCTTACTCTGGTTGATCTACGAGGTTCAGTAGTATCTTGATCTGAAGTTTCATGATCATTATCATTAGCTTCCTCACTAACTGGTGTAGGTGTCACTGAAATAGTTTTCTATGATGTACTACTTTCCAGTAAGGGAGCAGGTACAGTTACCTCGTCAAGTTCTACTTTCCTCCCACTCACTTCTTTCGAGAGAAACTCCTTCTCTAGAAAGGATCCATTCTTAGCAACGAATGTCTTGCCTTCGGATCTGTGATAGAAGGTGTACCCAACAGTCTCCTTTGGGTATCCTATGAAGACACATTTCTCCGATTTGGGTTCAAGCTTATCAGGTTGAAGCTTTTTCACATAAGCATCGCAGCCCCAAACTTTAAGAAACGACAACTTTGGTTTCTTGCCAAACCATAGTTCATAAGGCGTCGTCTCAACGGATTTTGATGGTGCCCTATTTAACGTGAATGCGGCCGTCTCTAGAGCGTATCCCCAAAACGATAGCGGTAAATCAGTAAGAGACATCATAGATCGTACCATATCTAGTAAAGTACGATTACGACGTTCGGACACACCATTACGCTGTGGTGTTCCGGGTGGCGTGAGTTGCGAAACTATTCCACAATTTTTCAAATGTACACCAAACTCGTAACTCAAATATTCTCCTCCACGATCAGATCGTAGAAACTTTATTTTCTTGTTACGATGATTTTCAACTTCACTCTGAAATTCTTTGAACTTTTCAAATGTTTCAGACTTATGTTTCATTAAGTAGATATACCCATATCTGCTTAAATCATCTGTGAAGGTGAGAAAATAACGATATCCGCCACGAGCCTCAATATTCATCGGACCACATACATCGGTATGTATGATTTCCAACAAATCTGTTGCTCTCTCCATAGTACCGGAGAACGGTGTTTTAGTCATCTTGCCCATGAGGCACGGTTCGCAAGTACCAAGTGATTCATAATCAAGTGGTTCCAAAAGTCCATCAGTATGGAGTTTCTTCATGCGCTTTACACCGATATGACCTAAACGGCAGTGCCACAAATAAGTTGCACTTTCATTATCAACTCTGCATCTTTTGGCTTCAACATTATGAATATGTGTATTACTACTATCGAGGTTCAATAAGAATAGACCACTCTTCAAGGGTGCATGACCATAAAAGATATTACTCATATAAATAGAACAACCATTATTCTCTGATTTAAATGAATAACCGTCTCGCATTAAACAAGATCCAGATATAACGTTCATGCTCAACGCTGGCACCAAATAACAATTATTTAGGTCTAATACTAATCCCGAAGGTAGATGTAGAGGTAGCGTGCCGACCGCGATCACATCGACTTTGGAACCATTTCCCACGCGCATCGTCACCTCGTCCTTAGCCAATCTTCGCTTAATCCGTAGTCCCTGTTTCGAGTTGCAAATATTAGCAACAGAACCAGTATCAAATACCCAGGTGCTACTGCGAGCTCTAGTAAGGTACACATCAATAACATGTATATCACATATACCTTTGTTCACCTTGTCATCCTTCTTATCCGCCAAATACTTGGGGCAGTTCCGCTTCCAGTGACCAGTCTGCTTGCAGTAGAAGCACTCAGTTTCAGGCTTAGGTCCAGACTTGTGTTTCTTCTCCTGAGCAGCAACTTGCTTGCTGTTCTTCTTGAAGTTCCCCTTCTTCTTCCCTTTGCCCTTTTTCTTGAAACTAGTGGTCTTGTTAACCATCAACACTTGATGCTCCTTCTTGATTTCTACCTCCGCAGCTTTCAGCATTGCGAAGAGCTCGGGAATAGTCTTGTTCATCCCTTGCATATTATAGTTCATCACGAAGCTCTTGTAGCTTGGTGGCAGTGATTGGAGAATTCTGTCAATGACGCAATCATCTGGAAGATTAACTCCCAATTGAATCAAGTGATTATTATACCCAGACATTTTGAGTATATGCTCACTGACAGAATTGTTCTCCTCCATCTTGCAGCTATAGAACTTATTGGAGACTTCATATCTCTCAATCCGGACATTTGCTTGAAATATTAACTTCAACTCCTGAAACATCTCATATGCTCCATGACGTTCAAAACGTCGTTGAAGTCCCGATTCTAAGCCGTAAAGCATGGCACACTGAAATATCGAGTAGTCATCAGCTTTGCTCTGCCAGACGTTCATAACATCTGGTGTTGCTCCAGCAGCAGGCCTGGCACCTAGCGGTGCTTCCAGGACGTAATTCTTCTGAGCAGCAATGAGGATAATCCTCAAGTTACGGACCCAGTCCTTGTAATTGCTACCATCATCTTTCAACTTTGCTTTCTCAAGGAACGCATTAAAATTCAACGGAACAACAGCACGAGCCATCTATCTACAATCAACATAAACAAGCAAGATACTATCAGGTACTAAGTTCATGATAAGTTTAAGTTCAATTAATCATATTACTTAAGAACTCCCACTTAGATAGACATCCCTCTAATCTTCTAAGTGATCACATGATCCAAATCAACTAAACCATAACCGATCATCACGTGAGATGGAGTAGTTTTCAATGGTGAACATCGTTATGTTGATCATATCTACTATATGATTCACGCTCGACCTTTCGGTCTCCGTGTTCCGAGGCCATATCTGCATATGCTAGGCTCGTCAAGTTTAACCTGAGTATTCTGCGTGTGCAAAACTGTCTTGCACCCGTTGTAGATGGACGTAGAGCTTATCACACCCGATCATCACGTGGTGTCTGGGCACGACGAACTTTGGCAACGGTGCATACTCAGGGAGAACACTTCTTGATAATTTAGTGAGAGATCATCTTATAATGCTACCGTCAATCAAAGCAAGATAAGATGCATAAAAAGATAAACATCACATGCAATCAATATAAGTGATATGATATGGCCATCATCATCTTGTGCTTGTGATCTCCATCTCCGAAGCACCGTCATGATCACCATCGTCACCGGCGCGACACCTTGATCTCCATCCTAGCATCGTTGTCGTCTCGCCAATCTTATGCTTCCACGACTATCACTACCGTTTAATAATAAAGTAAAGCATTACATCGCGATTGCATTGCATACAATAAAGCGACAACCATATGGCTCCTGCCAGTTGCCGATAACTCGGTTACAAAACATGATCATCTCATACAATAAAATTCAGCATCATGCCTTGACCATATCACATCACAACATGCCCTGCAAAAACAAGTTAGACGTCCTCTACTTTGTTGTTGCAAGTTTTACGTGGCTGCTACGGGCTTAAGCAAGAACCAATCTCACCTACGCATCAAAACCACAACGATAGTTTGTCAAATAGACTCCGTTTTAACCTTCGCAAGGACCGGGCGTAGCCACACTTGGTTCAACTAAAGTTGGAGAGACAGTCGCCCGCAAGCCACCTAGGTGCAAAGCACGTCGGGGGAGCCGGTCTCGCGTAAGCGTACGCGTAATGTTGGTCTGGGTCGTCTCGTCCAATAATGCCGCCGAACCAAAGTATGACATGCTGGTAGGCAGTATGACTTATATCGCCACAACTCACTTGTGTTCTACTCGTGCATATAACATCAACATAAATAACCTAGGCTCGGATGCCATTGTTGGGTTTCATAGTAATTTCAAAAAAATTCCTACGCACACGCAAGATCATGGTGATGCATAGCAACAAGAGGGGAGAGTGTTGTCTACGTACCCACGCAGACCGACTGCAAAAGCGTTGACACAACGTAGAGGAAGTAGTCGTACGTCTTCACGATCCAACCGATCAAGCACCGAAACTACGACACCTTCGAGTTCGAGCACACGTTCAGCTCGATGACGATCCCCGGACTCCGATCCAGCAAAGTGTCGGGGAAGAGTTCCGTCAGCACGACAGCGTGGTGACGATCTTGATGTACTACAGCAGCAGGGCTTCGCCTAAACTCCGCTACAGTATTATCGAGGACTATGGTGGCTGGGGGCGCCGCACACGGCTAAGGAATAGATCACGTGGATCAACTTGTGTGTTTCTGGGGTGCCTCTGCCTCAGTATATAAAGGATTAGAGGGGGGAGGCTGGCCGGCCACAGGAGGCGCGCCAGGAGAGTCCTACTCCCTCTGGGAGTAGGATTCCCCCCCCCCCCCAATCCTAGTTGGAATAGGATTCGCGAAGGGGGAAAAGAGAGAGAGGGGGCCGGCCACCTCTCCTAGTCCTAATAGGACTAGGGGAAGGGGGAGGCGCGCAGCCCATGTAGGGCTGCCTCTTCTCTTTTCCACTAAGGCCCATCATGGCCCATTTAGCTCTCGGGGGGTTCCTGTAACCTCTCGGTACTCCGGTAAAATCCCGATTTCACCCGGAACACTTCCGATATCCAAACATAGGCTTCCAATATATCAATCTTTACGTCTCGACCATTTCGAGACTCCTCGTCATGTCCGTGATCACATCCGGGACTCCGAACAACCTTTGGTACATCAAAATGCATAAACTCATAATATAACTGTCATCGTAACCTTAAGCGTGCGGACCCTACGGGTTCGAGAACAATGTAGACATGACCGAGACACGTCTCCGGTCAATAACCAATAGCGGGACCTGGATGCCCATATTGGCTCCTACATATTCTACGAAGATCTTTATCGGTCAGACCGCATAACAACATACGTTGTTCCCTTTGTCATCGGTATGTTACTTGCCCGAGATTCGATCGTCGGTATCCAATACCTAGTTCAATCTCGTTACCGGCAAGTCTCTTTACTCGTTCCGTAATACATCATCTCACAACTAACATATTAGTTGTAATGCTTGCAAGGCTTATGTGATGTGCATTACCGAGAGGGCCCAGAGATACCTCTCCGACAATCGGAGTAACAAATCCTAATCTCGAAATACGCCAACCCAACATGTACCTTTGGAGACACCTGTAGTACTCCTTTATAATCACTCAGTTACGTTGTGACGTTTGGTAGTACCCAAAGTGTTCCTCCGGTAAACGGGAGTTGCATAATCTCATAGTTATAGGAACATGTATAAGTCATGAAGAAAGCAATAGCAACATACTAAACGATTCGGTGCTAAGTTAATGGAATGGGTCATGTCAATTAGATCATTCAATTAATGATGTGACCTCGTTAATCAAATAACAACACTTTGTTCATGGTCAGAAAACATAACCATCTTTGATTAACGAGCTAGTCAAGTAGAGGCATACTAGTGACACTAAGTTTGTCTATGTATTCACACATGTATTATGTTTCCGGTTAATACAATTCTAGCATGAATAATAAACATTTATCATGATATAAGGAAATAAATAATAACTTTATTATTGCCTCTAGGGCATATTTCCTTCAAATTTTACTCTTGGTGCTATGCTTTTCTTCCTCAAGGGGAATGGTGCTTCACTATGGGGCTGGCGGCTGTATGCTGGGCCATTTGGAATCGTAGAAACCAGGCTACTTTTGAATTTAAGAAAATGTCATCTCTTTTCGAGATTGTTTTCAACGCTTGTATGCAGCTATCTTATTGGGCAGGTCTCCTGAAGGGCGAAAGACGAGTGGAACTGGAGCGTGGTGCGATGATTCGGAAGGAGAATGCTAAAGAGATGATGAGAATCTACGCGACTGCACACACGGGCGAGACCATGGAGTGATTCAGCTGCTGGGAGGCCTGAGACATTGCGAAGCCTTTTGAAGTGATCGATTTGAGACACCAAAGACTCTGGAGAGCGTTTGTGTGGAGTTTGTTTCTTTTGTTCTGCATAACTGTGATGCCTTGATGCGGGGTTGTATTGTGATCTGAACTTTAGTTTGGTGCGATGCGTGTTGATGGTGCTTCAGGGTTTTCGCCTCGTAGTGAGCGTTTCGATTGCGAGCGCTCACAGCGGGTTTCCCTGAAGTGCTTGATCTCGCTGTTTCCCTTTCCCTTGTTTGAACTCAGAACTGGTTGTATTTCCGTTATATTTTTAATGGAAAGGGGATTAGCCTGGGTCAAAAAAAATTATTGTGCTGCCACGGAAAAGGGGGTGCTGTCCAGGTTCAAGAAACTAGATGCCCTCGGTAGCGAGCGACTGCGGCTGGTTACCTACCGCTACGGCTACGTGTTGGTTGCCTGCACGTTGTAGTAGAGTATTATTAGTTTTCGTGACCGGTTCGATTGATCAGGTCAAGCTAGATATCGCACTAGTAAAAGAAAAGAAACTGAACAAGTAAGAGAGTAGCAAGGACAGACCAATTTTGATGCCAAGAAGATCCCTCCCTTGTGTGTGTCTAGTCGCTCTCGTGCATGCATATTCATCATATCACCCAAAACCTATCGGCGGCCGATAAGGAGGACAAGCTTGGAGCTTATCCTCAGCTCCAACCATCACCACCCGCCGTTTCAGTCAGGGCGGACGAAGGTGTCAGCGTCAGAGAACAGCAAGAACCTTCAGAAATCAGAACAGTAGCAACGAAGCGCAGGCAGGAATCCCTACGCCTGATGAGACGAGCACTGTCAAGGTGACACCAACATTATTTTCTTTGGAGAACACCACTAGCGGTCCTGCTTTGCTTTCGACGGCACTAGCCCAGCTTTCCTTCTCGCCATCAAAAGCGAGCCGCTCCCTTTTCGACCGTAATAATCGCTCGCAACATGTATCACGCTTTTGTTCTGTCTGTGCTTGATTGAAAAGCTTGCTCCTCGCGGCACCACCGTGCGTGTATGGATCGACGACAACGTGTAGCACTCATCTCTTCTGTTGCTGCCTGCATGTGTGATTGTTTTACAAGACTTGCGGGGGTGCCTAGGCCCATCACCGTGGAGTACTGAGAAGGGTCTCAGTCGCTACGTAGGTGTGACGCGTCCTGGTGGAGCGGTCTGACCAACGGCCGGCTAATTTGACGTTTGTGTTTTCTTGTCCTATTTGAAAGCGTTTACTTAAACAAACATCCAGAAGATCACTGACTGGTACCAGAAACGTTTTCTACACGCTAATTGTTGTGTATTCTCCGTCATGATTTGATTTTTTTTCGAAAGGGAGGACTCTCAGGTCTCTACATCAGAACGATGCATACGGCCATCTTATTAAACAAATAAAAAGGTTCCAACAAGGTCTTAAAGTCTCCAAACGAAAATAAAAAGAGCTCATACAGAGTCAAAAGGGCTAGAAGACAAACTAGCCAAATAAAGGACGCCACAACTGGCTGGCAAAAAAGAGATAGGTAAAATAATTGCCTATCCTATTACATGACCGCCATCCAAACCAGTTGAAGATATCCCCAGCTACCATCTCCTAGCGGATAGATCCAGTAACCAAACGCTCCCTGGCCTCCGTCGGAGTGAGTAGCGACCACAAACGGATCAATGCCGTGGCTCAGAAAATAACCTGCAAAAAATGAATGTGTGTTGTCCTGTTAAAAACCAAATCATTTCTGCAATTCCAGAGTGCCCACAACAAGGCGCAGACTCCAACGCGAATATGTCTCACTAACTGGGGTTCTATCCCGTTAAGCCATGTTCCAAATAACGTGTTGATAGAACTCGATGGAGTAATATTAAAAGCAATATGGACCGCCCGCCATAAGACTTTGGCTAGCGGGCAATCAAGAAAAAGGTGTTTGATCGACTCATTCCGATCACAGAAACTACACCTAGTAGGTCCTGTCCAATTACACTTTGTCAAGTTGTCCTTGGTTAAAATAACTTGTTTATGGACAAACCACATAAACACTTTGATTTTCAAAGGGACTTTGACAGCCTAAACATGTTTGGAACTAGAAATCGAGTTTAAATTGATAACATCAACATACATTGATTTAATTGTAAATACTCCAGACCTAGTAAGCTTCCAGCGTAATTCATCGGGTTGTTGAGAAAGCTGAACCTCCATCAGTCTACTTACTAGAAGGAGCCATTGTTCCCAACGATTGTCCACTAGCGCCCTTCTGAACTGAATATTAAGAGGGATAGATTGAAGCACCGTGGCAACAAACACCTCACGCCGTTGAACAATACGATACAAAGACAGGTATTGAATGGCTAAGGGTGTCTCTTGGTCATGATTTGATGTGATGTAGCTAAAGACAAGTTTCCATTGGTTACATATACGTGGAGGTACCCAACGTCGTATACGCGTCTTTTCCAGAGCTAACCACCATCCTCACATTGGCCTAATAAAAGTAGAAGTAAGGAGAAAGATATGCCACTTTCACTTTATTGCCAGTCCTTTTCATGTCACCTAGCCTGTTTTTTTCCTAGTATTCGAGGATGGTTGATGAGGCTCACGGTGGACTCAAGTCAAGGAATCCAAGTGGACGATATTCCGCTGCCAAGAAAGAGCACACAAACACTCCACCACCTCGGCGCAACGTGTCGATGACAACGGGCATATCTTACACGACGTCGTACACGGAAATATCGACCTAGGCTCTTCCAATAATGCACCATTGTTCAGTGACTAAGCTAGGTGGTCTAGCGACTCACTGTTGATACGCATGGGCGATGATGCTTTGCTTTGCTTGCCATCCATCAAAACTTCTTGACGTGATTCTCCCTGGCCTCCTGCAGGTACCCCATGAGGCTACCAGGTGCTGCGGTACCTGACCGAGGAGAGGAGCGGCCAGAGAGATCGTGGAGAAGTTGGAGTTAAACCCTAACAGCCTTGGAAGGGGAGGTGGCCATAGTCAGGAAGGTTCTCTATCGGTTTATTTAGAAAGCAACTAGTTGACGAGCGTTTCTTTGGGAGTCTCACAACGATCACTTGGGATAAGCTGAGGACGCGCCACTTGACACGCTCTCAGCTACCGCCATGTGTCGGGTTTGGGCGCTTTTTTTTGTTTTTTTCGCATGCGTTTTCGGCTTTTAAAATGATTTTTTCGGATTGTTTTGGATTTTGTTTTTTCACTTGTCTTCCTTAGCTTTTAGACCCAAAAAAATGAAAACAAAAATTTTGCACGAAAAAATACGTTTTTTCTTCCGCGAGGAGCATTGTTTTTTTTTTGCGAGAGACACCGACATGCCTCTCAGAAATGAAAAAAAATGTTTTTTATTTTTTTTTCTGTGAGAGGCACGATTTTGCTTTCGCGAGAGGCATGGTCATGCCTCTCGGAAACAGAAAAAATGTGTTTTCTTCTTTTCCTTCTGCGAGAGGCACGGTTTTGTTTCCGCGAGAGGCACGATTGTGCTTTCGCAAGAGGCACAGCCGTTCCTTTCAAAAACGAAAAAAAATGTTTTCTTTTTTTTCCCTTCCATGAGAGGCACGGTTTTGCTTCGGCGAGAGGCACGGCCGTGCCTCTCATAAACGAAAAAACACGTTTTCTATTTTCTTTCTTCCGCGAAAGGCATAGTTTTGCTTTCGCAAGAGGCACGAGTGTGCTTTGGCGAGAGACACGGGCTTGCCTCTTTCGAAAGGAAAAAAAGTGTGCACCCGGTTCGGTTTTTCGGTCCGATTTTTCCATGAAAAAACATCAAAATCTATCAACATGGGATCTAGTTTTGAAGATCTCGACACGAGGAATCCAATGATGCATACAGTTTGAGATTTGAACGCACGGTTTAAGAGATAAAACATTTTGAACAAATGAATGTACGAAAAAAAAGAAAAACTCCTAGTTGCGACAAGTGGCGCGCATGCAGTGCGCCACTTGTCACAACCTAAGAAGGTGGTAGTGATCTTTGAAAGGAATACTTCTTAATTAGTGATTTTGATTTATTTCCCTTATTTGGTCGTGGAAGGAATTCGGCGTAAGGGCTTTTGGGCTGTTGGAATAGGTTCCACAAAGCCCAACTAAGATCAGCTCGTCCACTTATTGGTTTTCATTGTTAAAAAAACTTAGGCCTCTTTACATGAATTTTGTAGAAAATTTCTTTCGAGCCATTCGGTTTGTAGGAATTAGGATAGGAAACAATTCTTCAGATTTCAAAGGCAAAAAAACATTAGTCTACACCTAATGAAAAAAATCTTATCCATGGATCAAATGAGTCCTCTTTTCCTATAAGATTTGAGATACATACCATTTCATTTCCTATATTTTTTCTGTTCTCATGATATTCCTATATCATATGAACCAAAGAAGACCTTACTGGTTTTTAGAGTATGTAGACATGTACCACAAAAGTGCTAGAGCCCCCCCCCCCTCCCCCTGTTGCCATTCCAGCACCGGCGTCCACCCATGGCCGGCCCTTACATATGGGAATAAATTTTTTAAGTCGGCCTCAAAGGATCTCGAATTCAGTAAGAAAAAGGGAGCTATCTAGTTAATTAGAATAAAACTGAGCGAACACCATGCCCGTAAAAAGCAATGCATCTCAAGCATGTGGCAGCCCACACAAGAACATAGACACATCATCGAGGAGAAAAGTGTCGTCGAGGTTGCCATCCGGTGCCATCATTATCACTCCTCTGCGAGCCAACAACTCCGACTATACCATCGACGACCACCAATGTAGCCCACACCACAAACAAGAGCCAAGGCCTGCACCGCCAATGCCAAACAATCCGCCGCACGCATCGACGACCAGGCGGCTCCAACTCCATCGACGGGGATTGGTTGGAGAAAAAGCGTTGGGCCTGCGCCGAGTCAGCGACAGAACCGATCACTCGTCTCATGTCTCGTCATCGCGAAGGCGCCTCCTCGGCAACTTTGACTTCAAAACGACAAAGTGAGGTACAACGACCCCTCGAACACGCCGGATGAGACCGACTACCAAAACTCAACTGCAACCCAACTTCAGTTGAAGCCCATCGTTGTCACGCAAGAAGTCGCACAAACACCCACACTGCAGGACGGACACCTGCCAACCGCAATGCCGCAAGCGTCAAGCCCATGGAGCGCGCAAGCAAGATCTAATGCTCTTCAAGGCGACGCTCTAAAGAGGGAAACGATGATGTCCATGCTGTCGCCGGACCTGTCCCGAAAAGTTGGAACGAGTGTGTGTAAAGGATGGACTCCACAATGAGGGCTCCAAAAAGATGACACGACGTCCACGAACGTCGACGCTGTCAGCCGGTAAGAGCCTGCAAGCTTTCGTCCGGATCACGGACCAATATCGATGATTAGAGACTTGGCGCGGCTGTTTGTGTAGCTTCACACTATCGGAAACACTATCGCACACGAGACTCTTGGATGGATTGTTGCAAAACCCATGAACGATCAAATCCGTTCACGTTTCACCAACAGCGACGAAAATCGCCGGCAAAACAAAATCAGGTAGGTGGGGCTAATCGACGAGAGCATGTTGCGAAGCTCGGCACTTTGACCCCCACCTCTCCTAGTAAATTGCCTGGTGGCGGCATCACGAACAACACAGCGCATGCGTCTGATCGTGCACCCCTACGTATGTGTACACGTTGGGAACAGTGTTTGTTGATGCATGGTTATTTGACTCTTCGGCCATCAACTTTACGCGGGGCACGGTTAAAGCAGCTGAGGATTTGCAAATCAACCTGTGGTTGAGTTGGTTAGGTGAACAGTGGTATCCCCAACCTATCAGGGTTCAAATCCTGGTGCTCGCATTATTTCTGGATTTATTTCAGAATTTCCGGCGATGCGCTTTCAGTGGGAGGAGATGTTCCCGTCGACGACGAGGCGCCTACGGTGACTTTGTAAATCTCAAGATGATATGCCGGCTCAGTCTCTCGGATGTGCTCATAGGGGTAGGGTGTACGTGCGTGCGTTCATAGGGATAAGTGTATGCGCGTGTATATGAACGCTTGCGTCTGTATTGATGCTAAAAAAAAAAGCAGCTGAGGATTTTCCTTGCGATACAAGGTGCAACTGACAGGCATACGTGCACTGCACTAGACATCTAGTTGGACTCGGCATGCAATTAACTATATATGGATGATGCAACTAGCAAAATGAACTTGCCAATCATTGTGCTGCCCGCTGAAGGGTTCAAGAAATTTAGATGCCCTCGGTAGCGAGCGACTGCTGCTGGTTACCTACCGCTACCGGTACGTGTTGGTTGTCTGCACGTTGTAGCATTAGTTTTCAAAATGACCGGCTCGATTAATCAGGTCAAGCTAGATAGAAATAGTAATAAAAGAATAAGACAGAGAACAAGTAAAAGAGTAGCAAGGACGAGCGACATGCCAATTTTGATGCCAAGAAGAAGAGCCCTTCCTCCCTCCCTCCTGTGTTGCTTCTAGTGGCTCTCGTTCTCGTGCATGCATCCGTCCATCATATCATCCAAAACCCATCGGCCACCACGGAATCCTGCACAAAACGGCACGGATAAGGAGAGCAAGCTTGGAGCTTATCCTCGGCTCCGACGATCACCACCCGCCGTCAGATTCAGGTGTCAGCGTCATAGAACAAACAGCAAGAACCATCATAGATCAGAACACCAATATTTTCTTTGGAGAACACCACTAGCTGTACGTATCGGCCTTGCTGTGCTTTCGAGTACACTAGTCCAGCTTTCCTTCCCGCCATCAAAAGCGACTGGGTCCCTCTTCGACCCTAATAATCGCTCGCAAGATGTGTCATCCCTCCCTCGCGCCACCCCCGTGCATGCATGGATCGACGATAACGTACATGTGTGTTTTCTTTACAAGACTTTGGGGGTGTCCGATCATCAGTCGCTACGTGTGTCGCGTCTTGGTGGAGCGGTCTGAAACAGCGGCCGGCTTATTTAACGTTTATGTGTTTTCTTATCTGATTTGCAAGCAACTTATAAACAAAACATCCAGAAGATCACTGACTGGTGCTAGTAATGTTTTCTACACGCTACTTGTTGTCTACCACCTCTAGTGGTGTTTTCTCGGTCATGGATTTGATGTGATGATGTAGCTAATACAAGTTTCCATTGGTTACGTACGTGGAGGTACCCAACGACGTATACGCGTCTTCTCCATAGGAAACGTTTATGGAGTAACCACCATCCTCACACTGGCCTAATAAAAGTATAAAGAAATTACAGAGAAAGATATGCCACTTTTACTTCACTGTCAGTCTTGTCATCTCACCTTGTTTTCTCTTATTCGAGATGATCCTACCTACGAGGTTAGCTGATGAGGCTCACCATGGACTCAAGTCAAGCAATCCACAGGTGGAAGATATTCTGCAGCGAAGAAAGAGCACACAACACTCCACCACCTCAGCGCGACGTGTGGACAACAAACGGCAGATCTTACACGACGTCGTACAAGGAAATATCGAGCTAGGCTCTTCCATTCCAGTAATGCACCAGCGTTCAGCTACTAGGCTAGGTAGGCTAGCGACTCACTGTTGAATGTTGATACACATAGTGTCGGTGTAAAAAAGAGGGGTACACTTTTTGTACCTCTATAACTGTGTACGGATAGTCTGAGCCGCGGATACCACCACATCAAGCAAGGCAAGGGAGGTGAGCCAGGATAAGACCGAACCTCAAAAGAACTAGAACGACGCCAAGGTCAAGACCACGAAGAGCAAAGGGGACGAAGCGGACTCCCCCGGCAAGATCCTTGCCGGGAGACAGTTCTAGCAGCCCCGGCAAGACCCTTGCTGCGGCGACTCGTCCCGCACCTACGGAGCAAATCACCCTTGAGTCCACTGCCCCCAAAGGGCAAGGATTCAGGAGACATCCCCGTGGCGCCATACAGATCTTTGTGAATACATTCAAGATCAGATACGCACTAAGGAGACGACAATCCTTGGCGGGATCCCAGCCGAGGAAGACCACAAGGCCCCCGGCAAGCGCCTTGCCGGGGATGACATCAGGCGCCTCGGCAAGACCCTTGCCGGGGCCCCGGCAAGGCCCTTGCCGAGGACACCCGCAGGGCCACCATCAGGCCCATGCTGACTAAACCTCCACCACCGCATGCATGTAGCTGCCGACCCAACCAGCTGGGCAGGCACCCGCGTGGCGGCATGCAGATATTCGTGAAGACCCACCACTGCGCCACCTCAGCTGCCTGCCTACCTACATGGCATCGCAGGCGTCGCTGGCCAGGGCGCATGTCGACACAAGAAGGAGCGGCGACGGACGAGACAGGTTTCTCCCCCGTCCCCGATAAAGCAAGGACACCTAAGCAAGACGCATTAAATGCACCTTGTCATGTGATGCAAGGGATAACCTCGCAGCACTGTACCTTTTCCACCTCCTGTATGCCACTGTGGCAACCCCTTTTTTCTATAAAGGAGGCCCGAGGCGATCAGAGGAAGGATTTGGCTTTTCGGAGCTCCTCACGCCCCATAGCCAGCTCAAGAACACAGATATACAATCCACCAAAGCAGGAGTAGGGTTTTACGCATCCTCGCGGCCTGAACCTGGATAAACGAACCGTGTGCTATCTGTTTGATCCGCTCTTCTCACGACCCCGCGCCCCGCTAACCACAGTAGGGATTCTTGTGATCCCATTGGTGTCGTTCCCACCGACATCTTTAGCGCGCCAGGTAAGGGAAGCAGTTGTGAGAATCGGCTTTAGCAGTTAGTTCGGCGCTTCTTCTTCATCATGGCGCCCAAGAAGAAGATGACGGTGGCGGTTGGCCAGTCGGAAGCCGGACAGCCCGTCCCGACGCGTGCGAGCAGCGGACCGGTCGCAGAAAGGACCCGAGGCGCTGCTCGCGAACACCGACACCATCCCAGCAGCCGGAGTTTGGGAGGCGGTGATGTTTGTGCGCCTGGTAACGGGCCACACGTCGCCAAATCCAAAGGCGGAGCCAAGCCCTTCGCGGGTGGAGTGGGGCCTTCCAGGGTCATCGCCGCCCCGCCCGAAGGCGACGCAAGGGCCTCCAAGACTCCCACGCCGGTGCCAACAGCGCGCTCCTCCCAGGCAGCGCGCGACGAACGGCGTAATCACGCCGAAGATCCCGGGCGTCGCCGCGGGAAGAGCCCCGAGCGCCACTCCCGGGACGTAGAAGACCTGCCCACTCGCCGAGCACTGGTGAAAACGGCATGCGACCGCGGGGTCGTGATAGAGCTCCTTCTGACATGGTCATAAGTCGAAGCACGTCGCGATCCGTGCAGGTTTCGCTGCCACCGACGCCAGCAGAGGCCTTAGCGCGCATGCAGTTGCTCCTCGACTTTCCTCCCACTACGGGGAAACTCGACGAATGGAGAGCCACTATCCGAAGCCTTGTTACGGTGGCCAACAAAGACGAACCAAGTCCGGTGGGGCCCCCGGGTCGACGCTCCGATGGAGTCCCGCGGACCAGTGGCGGAAAAGCCGGCGGCGCCGCGACCATGGTGCATTCACCTCTTCCCCATCCGGTACCGCGGACGCCGGCTCGTCGCAACGTCGCGGGCGACGACATCTCCATAGCATCGTCTGACCCGCGGACCCACTGTGACCAGCGCCAAGTTCTTCGGGAACGAGCCCATGAAGACGCTCGAACCACTATCGAGCGCCGGCGCGGAGCGCGCCACCAGTCAGACAGGCGAGCAGGGCCTGCTGTGAACCACCCGGCCCCGGAGAGCCCTGGAGGCCTACCTTACGAGGTAGGCTGTCCGGCTTTTACCCGTGAGTTGTGGCAGTTCCAGTGGCCCACTCACCGCGCCTTCAAACCTGACGTTGGCGAAAAGTACAACGGCAAGACTCACCCGTCTGAGTTCCTCAGCATCTACACCATCGCGATGCAAGCCGCCGGAGACCGCGACGATAAGGTGCTTGCGAATTACTTTCCATTGGCTCTTAAACCCAACGCCATGTCGTGGTTGATGCACTTGCCGGTAGACTCTGTTTCCTCCTGGTCGGATTTGTGCCATGAGTTTGTGGGTGCCTTTACTGGAGGTCACCAAGCCCATGGCCAAGCAAGCGAGCTGCATGTCATTCCCTAGAAGGGAGGCGAGAGTCTGCGCAAGTATATACAGAGGTTCAGCCGGGTACAGTACAATATCCCTGATGTTCACCCTGCCGCCATCATCAGCGCGTTCCATCAGAACATGCGTAACCGCAAGATGCGCGAAGAACTGGCAATGAACAAGGTGAAAGATGTGGCAGAACTCTATGTTCTTGCTGACAGATGTGCCCGAGCTGAAGAGGGAAGGAAGTACCCCGGCGAAGATGCCGGCATGGAAACTGACTCCTCAGATGAGGATACTGCCGCCCCGGCGAAGAAAGGCCGGCGCTGCAACAGGAAGCGCAAAGATAAAGTTGTGCTTGCCGTCGAGGGATCTGACGACGCCGGCTCCGCCAAGAAAACCAAGGCAGATGACCCCGGCAAGGAAATTGCCGGATGTGTCGCCTGCCGGGCCTTGGCGGCTGCCGAGAAGCCAGGAAACTCCGACAAGCAATACTGCAAGATCCATCGCACCAAAGGCCATGATCTCCAGAACTGCCGACAGGTTGAGCTCCTTGCTGAGAAGCAGAGGGCTGAATATGAGAGGCGGGACAAGGAAAAAGGCCAGGACGGTGCTGAGGGGTCCGGCAAGAAGCGTGACGGCCATGCGAGCTGTCGCAGCAAAGATAAATAGCGGGAGAGGCCCGCCCGGGGCCGTGACAAAAAGCCAGAAGACGATGATTACGAAGAGGACGATGAGTCTGGTGACCAAGAATTTCAGAAAGCTATAGAGGCCATGTGCGTCGATGGCGGCGCCTCTCTGCATACCTCTCACCGCCAGCTTAAACAGTGGGCGTGTGAGATTACATCGGCGGAACCGTCGTTTGATGCCCAAAGGCCGCTGAAGTGGTCCAACACACCTATCATTTTTGACACTGAGGATCACCCTGATCGCACTACTGCAGTCGGGTGCTTGCCATTGTTGGTTTCACCAACAATACGCAACCTCAAGGTGACGAAGATGCTAGTCGATGGCGGGGCCAGTCTGAACTTAATCTCGCCTGCCGTGATCGAGAAATTGCAGATTCCTGATGAAGACCTCGAAGAGACGGGCACGTTTCAGGGGGTCAACCCGGGAAGAAGTCAACCAAAGGGAAATGTCACATTGCCCGTGACTTTTGGGAGTGATCTGAACTACAGAACAGAAAGAATTGTGTTCGACATTGCCAAGATCCCCTTGCCTTACAACGGGATCCTTGGCCGCCCAGCGCTGGCCAAGTTCATGGCGGCGTCACATTACGCCTACAACACCCTGAAGATGCCGGGGCCTGTGACGATCATCACCGTCCCATCAGACAAGAAGGATGCGCTAATTTGCGCTGACCAACTCTACCAACAAGCAGTTGCATCAGCCGCCACTGCTAAGGCGCTTGCTCCTGCCGCTGGAGGCCCGAGAAGGCAAAAGAAGAAGACCGGTGAGACCTCAGGCACCCACTCCGGCAAGCGCACCTCTTCGGAGTGTAGCGCTCCCATCGAGGACGTGCCAGAGAGCTCCGCCGACAGAAACAAGAAGTCCAGGGCCACACCGCCGGGAACCAAGAAGGTTTCTGTCAAGGAGGACGGCACGGGAGGAGTTTTTACCATAAGCTCCACCCTTGACGACAAATAGGAAGACGCGCTCGTCACCTTCCTGCGGGCAAATGTCGATATGTTTGCATGGCAAGCATCCGACATCCCCGGCGTTCCCAGGGAGGTGATTGAGCACCACCTTGATGTCTGTCCTCATGCGCGGCCCGTCAAGCAGAGGGTCAGAAAGCAAGCTTTGGAACGACAAGAGTTCATCACAGAGGAGATCCGGAAACTGGAAGCAGCGGGTTTGATAAGAGGAGTGCTCCATCCAACGTGGTTGGCCAATCCGGTGGTAGTGCGCAAGGCAAATGGGAAGTGGAGGCTGTGTATTGATTACACATATATTAATAAGGCTTGTCCCAAAGACCCCTTCCCATTGCCGTGCATCGACCAGATTGTTGACTCCATAGCTGGGTGTGATCTGTTGTCATTCCTCGATGCCTACTCCGGCTACCACCAGATCTCCATGACAAGGGAAGATGAAGAGAAAACGACATTCATCACCCCATGTGATACGTATTGCTTTATACGGATGCCTTTCGGGTTGAAGAGTGCTGGTTCAACGTTTGCAAGGGCGGTCCAGATTGGTTTTGAACCCCAGCTCCATAGAAATATGGAAGCTTATATGGATGATATAGTGGTCAAAACCAAGAACAGGGCAACCCTCATATCAGATTTACAAGAAACATTTGCAAACCTACGCAAGATCAATCTCAAGTTGAACCCTGAGAAGTGCGTCTTCGGCGTCCCGTCTGGCAAGCTTCTCGGGTTCTTTGTGTCACAGCATGGGATAGAGGCCAATCCGGACAAGATCAAAGCTATAGAGCAGATTGAAGCACCCAAGCGAGTCAAGGATGTGCGTCAGCTTGCTGGTTGCGTTGCCGCCATAAGCAGGTTCATTTCCAAGTCCGCCGAGCGCGCCCTTCCCTTTTTCAAGATTTTTAAAAAGGCGGGCCCGATGGAGTGGACGCCAGAAGCCGAAGCAGCATTGCAAGATTTGAAGAGGTACCTCTCCTCCGCGCCAATACTAGTTGTGCCTAGGCCACAGGAACCATTGCTACCTGGCGGCAATGAACCAGGTGGTCAGCGCCGCACTAGTGGCGCAGAGAGAAATTGATGATGAGGTAATAGCAGCGATGGAGCCCGATGCCACCGATGCCGAGAGGACGCAGCCAATTGAAGTGCCGCCGAAGAAGAAAATGATGCAGCACCCAGTCTACTTTGTTAGTTCCCTCCTGCAGGGGGCTAGATCGAGGTACTCCGGTGTGCAGAAACTGCTCTTCGGCCTTCTTATGGCCTCGAGGAAGCTGCGTCACTACTTCCAGGCGCACGAAATCACTATCGTCACTCGCCTCCCTCTGCAACGGATATTGCACAATCCAGACGCAACGGGAAGGATCGTAGAGTGGGCACTGGAACTGTCCAGCTTTGGCCTCAAGTTTGAGAGTACCTCGACGATTCAAAGCCGAGTCCTGGCGGAGTTCGTTGCAGAATGGACCGTGACGCCTGACGAAGAAACCCAAGAGACTGCTCTCCCCGGCAAGGAGGCAAGTTGCGACTGGATCATGTACTTTGATGGAGCTTTCTCCTTACAGGGCGCCGGGGCTGGCGTACTGCTTGTCGCGCCCACCGGAGAGCACCTCAAGTACGTGATCCAGATGCACTTCCCCAGGGAGGTGTCAACAAACAATACGGCTGAGTACGAAGGGCTGCTTGGCGGTCTTAGGATCGCGGCGGACCTCGGAATCAAGAAACTCGTCGTCAGAGGCGACTCGCAACTTGTCGTCAAGCAAGTCGACAAGGATTACCAGAGCCCGTTGATGAAGGCCTACGTCGATAAAGTGAGAAAGCTGGAAGAGCGTTTTGACGGTATACAGGCAGAATACGTTCCCAAAGCGGAGAATGATATCGCTGATTACCTGTCAAAACGCGCTGCCCTCAAGCTACCTGTGGAACCAGGTACCTTTGTGCTTCGGCTAACTCAGCCATCCGTTGATCCATCAACAGAGCAGAACAAGAGGAGAAAATCAGGGCCCGGCAAATACTTTCCCGCCGAGCTCCCCGAAGCCGCCGGCAAGGATGTTGCCGGAGACACTGAGCCCGCCATGGGACGGCTAGCTCCGACAGATTATCAAGCTCTTGCCATGGAGACAGCAGCTCCGATAGCGAAGGAAATGCCTTTGGCCCCCGCCGTCGAGCCCTAGGCTCCAGCGTGGGCACAGTATACCGTCCGATTCCTCCAAACAGGGGAACTTCCCGAGGAGCAGGAAGAAGCGGAAAAATTAGCCCGTCGCTCTACTATGTACCAGTTCGTCGATGACGTCCTGTACAGAAAGAGGCCGAACGGCGTGAAATTGAAGTGTATCCCTCGAGAGGAAGGACTGGGGCTGTTGGCGGAGATACATGGAGGCATATGTGGATCCCACATCGGGTCAAGGGCCCTTGCCGGCAAAGCGTTCGGCAAGGCTTCTTCTGGCCCACCGCCCTTCAGGATGCGACGACACTAGTCACCAGGTATGAAGCGTGTCAGTTCCATTCAAAGAAGCTTCATCAGCCAGCTCAAGCCCTTCAAACCATTCCTCTCTCCTGGCCTTTCTCGGTCTGGGGGCTCAACATACTGGGCCCTTTCCCCCGCGCTGTCGGGGGCTTTGAGTACTTGTATATTGCAATCGACAAGTTCACAAAGTGGCCAGAAGTGGAAGCAGTGAGGAAGGTCACAGCATAGTCAGCCGTCAAGTTCTTTAAAGGACTGGTGTGCCGTTTTGGTGTACCCAATAGGGTTATCACCGACAACGGCACACAGTTCACAAGCCACACCTTCATGCAATATATTCAAGACCTCGGCAGCAAGGTCTGTTTCACTTCCGTTGCTCACCCACGAAGCAATGGTCAAGCTGAGAGGGCAAATGCTGAACTACTACGAGGCCTGAGGACAAAGACCATTGATAGACTGCACAAGAGTGGAAGGCGCTGGATTGATGAATTGCCGGCGGTTCTTTGGTCAATCAAAACAACACCAAATCGAGCCACCGGCCAGACACCCTTTGCCCTGGTATACGGGGCAGAAGCAGTTCTCCCCACGGAACTCATATACGGGTCACCTCGAGTACTCACTTATGACGAGATTGAGCAAGAGCAATTGCGGCAAGATAACGCAACGCTCCTTGAGGAAGATCGTCTTCGGGCGGCTGTGAGAGCAGCGCGCTACCAAAAAGCCTTGCGTCGCTACCATAGTCGCAAGGTTCATACCCAAAGCTTTGAGGAAGGCGACCTTGTTCTTCGGCGTGTTCAATCGGCCAAGAATTCCAACAAGTTGACGCCAAAGTGGGAAGGCCCTTATCGGGTAATACGAGTCACCAGGCCCGGTGCAGTCCGCCTGGAGACCGAAGATGCCATTCCGGTGAGTAACTCCTGGAACATTGAGCATCTTCGCAAGTTTTACCCGTGAGGCGCGGCTTGCCGGGCCCCCCGGCAAGCCACCTTTTGTACGAGCCTTGCCGATGACGCATGTAACCCTTTGTACAAAGCCAGGCGCAGACCCTGAGCATAAATAAATGAAGCGATGGCGCCCTAAGTTATAGCATGCATGCTAGGTCGAGTCTCGTCCTTGGTTAGGGTTGATAGTGCTTAGCGGCGACTAACCCCTAGCTTAGAGGTCGAGTGTGCGTCTCTTTGTCTTCTTTGGTTCACAGGACACACAGATATCCGTGCCGAACCACTTGGGGAGAAAAAAAAGAGGAACGGACCAGCATCTAGCCCCCGGCAAGCCAGTATTGCCGGGGGCTGCAAGAGCAAAGATTCACCCACGCGAACCAGGGTTGCTGGGGACTGCAGCTTCAGATAAGTTCTTCATCCCTTATCATGCATTCCATTATGGACTGAGCTATGTGAAACCTCGTTTTCCCCTAAGCTACCGTGCTCCCCTAACTCTAGGCCCTAGGGCTCGTTCCTGGGGCCAAGTTTGGTCGTAGTCGCGGCAGCGAAAGGATGAAACAAGGAGCCTGAACCCGCCTCATCCCTGCCTCCGCCAAAGGCGTGAGGAAGGTCGAGGGAAGTGGGGAGACGACAAGGCCTATTGCCGGGCAAGGAAATGTTTATCTTGAAGATATCAAGGATTTACTCCTTATCGTGGGTTCCACCCGCAAACAAATGACCCGGCAAGTATCCCTTTTTCATTAAAAAACATTCCACTCAGGTACAGTCCATAGGGAATGAAAAACATGAATGATGGGATTACAAGTTTTAAATTTAACAAAGGCCCGAAGGCTTACAAACTAAAAAGAGATAAGGTGCCCGTAATCCCTTTCTTGTCCCTCTCCTCAAGAGGCAGGTCAAGGAGGCGAAAGGGACAAAAGGAGCGCCTAGGCGAGCTACGGGTGGCAGAAGACACCAAGAGAACATCTTGGTGGCTGTCCAAAGGCTGGATGGTGATGGCGGCGCTGCAAGCAGAGCTCGAAGACGAGGCGGCAGGACGTCAGCACGCGTCGAAGGCATCGGTGCCCGCGTACTCCGACTTGACTGCCTTGCCGCCCGCCCTCTTCCTCTTCCGCAGCCTCCCAATGCCAGCCGCCCAAGGAGACGACCCCGAGAAGTTCAGGGAGCCGGCGACATGGATGATGGGGTCGCCGGTGCCGCACAGAGCGGCACCCGACACCTAGTCGGACCCGTCATACTGCCGCCTACTACCCTCGTCGTCACTGCCGCTGTCCTCCTCGTCACTCCCGCCCAAGGAGGAGTCTTCACTATCAGAAGAGCTCTCCACGCAACACCTTTCACGGGTCCCAAAGAGCAAGAAGACCTTGACGGAGAGAAGGCCACCCTCCATCAGCTTAAAATGGAGAGTGAGCCCCTCCGTCAAGCGGTGGATATGAGCAAACGTCTTCCATCCCCGACGAAGATACATCACGTGAGGGGCGGGGAAGTCGACACGGACCCGCGTGCCACTGATCCCGCAGCCCCTCATGTGCAGCCGCAATGACTCTGGCGGATCCTGTAGGGGAACGTTGCAGAAAACAAAAATTTTCCTACGGTTTCACCAAGATCCATCTAGGAGTTCATCTAGCAACGAGTGATTGGATTGCATCTACATACCTTTGTAGATCACGCGCGGAAGCGTTCAAAGAACGGGGATGAGGAAGGCGTACTCGACATGATCCAAATCACCGGAGATCCTAGCGCCGAACGGACGGCACCTCCGCGTTCAACACACGTACGGTTAGTGTAACGTCTCCTTCTTCTTGATCCAGCAAGGGGAAAGGAGAGGCTGAGGAAGATGGCTCCAGCAGCAGCACGACGGCGTGGTGTTGATGGAGCTGCAGTACTCCGGCAGGGCTTCGCCAAGCACTATGGAGGAGGAGGATGTGTTGGAAAGGGAGAGGGAGGCACCAAAGATCAAGGTAAGAAGTCCTCCATCTCCCCACTATATATAGGAGGGCCAAGGGGGGGGGGCGCCGGCCCTAGGAGATCTAATCTCCTAGGGGGGTGCGGCCAAGGGGAGGAATCCCTCCTCCCCAAGGCACCTAGGGGTGCCTTCCCCCTTTGGGACTCTTCCCTCCTTGAAACCCTAGGCGCATGGGCCTCTTGGGGCTGGTGCCCTTGGCCCATGTAGGCCAAGGCGCACCCCCTACAGCCCATGTGGCCCCCCGGGACAGGTGGCCCCACCCGGTGGACCCCCGGGACCCTTCCGGTGGTCCCGGTACAATACCGGTGACCCCGAAACTTGTCCCGATGCCCGAAATAGCACTTCCTATATATAATTCTTTACCTCTGGACCATTCCGGAACTCCTCGTGACGTCCGGGATCTCATCCGGGACTCCGAACAATATTTGGGTTGCTGCATATACATATCCCTACAACCCTAGCGTCACCGAACCTTAAGTGTGTAGACCCTACGGGTTCGGGAGACATGTAGACATGACCGAGATCGCTCTCCGGTCAATAACCAACAGCGGGATCTGGATACCCATGTTGGCTCCCACATGCTCCTCGATGATCTCATCGGATGAACCACGATGTCGAGGATTCAAGCAACCCCGTATATAATTCCCTTTGTCAATCGGTATGTTACTTGCCCGAGATCTGATCGTCGGTATCCCAATACCTCCTTCAATCTCGTTACCGGCAAGTCACTTTACTCGTACCGTAATGCATGATCCCGTGACCAAACACTTGGTCACTTTGAGCTCATTATGATGATGCATTACCGAGTGGGCCCAGTGATACCTCTCCGTCATACGGAGTGACAAATCCCAGTCTTGATCCGTGTCAACCCAACAGACACTTTCGGAGATACCCGTAGTATACCTTTATAGTCACCTAGTTACGTTGTGACATTTGGCACACCCAAAGCACTCCTACGGTATCCGGGAGTTACACGATCTCATGGTCTAAGGAAAAGATACTTGACATTGGAAAACTCTAGCAAATGAACTATACGACCTTGTGCTATGTTTAGGATTGGGTCTTGTCCATCACATCATTCTCCTAATGATGTGATCTCGTTATCAATGACATCCAATGTCCATAGTCAGGAAACCATGACTATCTGTTGATCAACGAGCTAGTCAACTAGAGGCTTACTAGGGACATGTTGGTGTCTATTATTCACACATGTATTACGATTTCCGGATAACACAATTATAGCATGAATAAAGACAATTATCATGAACAAGGAAATATAATAATAATGATTTTATTATTGCCTCTAGGGCATATTTCCAACAGTCTCCCACTTGCACTAGAGTCAATAATCTAGTTACATTGTGATGAATCGAACACCCATGGAATTCTGGTGTTGATCATGTTTTGCTCTAGGGAGAGGTTTAGTCAACGGATCTGCTACATTCAGGTCCGTATGTACTTTACAAATATCTATGTCTCCATCTTGAACATTTTCACGAATGGATTTGAAGCGACGCTTGATGTGCCTTGTCTTCTTGTGAAACCTAGGCTCGTTGGCAAGTGCAATTGCTCCAGTGTTGTCACAGAAGAGCTTGATCGGCCCCGACGCATTGGGTATGACTCCTAGGTCGGTGATGAACTCCTTCACCCAAATTGCTTCATGCGCTGCCTCCGAGGCTGCCATGTATAATGCTTCACATGTAGATCCCGCCACGACGCTCTGCTTGCAACTGCACCAGCTTACTGCCCCACCATTCAAAATATACACGTATCCGGTTTGTGACTTAGAGTCATCCAGATCTGTGTCGAAGCTAGCGTCGACGTAACCTTTTACGACGAGCTCTTCGTCACCTCCATAAACGAGAAACATTTCCTTAGTCCTTTTCAGGTACTTCAGGATATTCTTGACCGCTGTCCAGTGTTCCTTGCCAGGATTACTTTGGTACCTTCCTACCAAACTTACGGCAAGGTTTACATCAGGTCTGGTACACAGCATGGCATACATAATAGAACCTATGGCTGAGGCATAGGGGATGACACTCATCTCTTCTATATCTTCTGCCGTGGTCGGACATTGAGCTGAGCTCAATTTCACACCTTGTAACACAGGCAAGAACCCCTTCTTAGACTGATCCATATTGAACTTCTTCAATATCTTATCAAGGTATGTGCTTTGTGAAAGACCTATGAGGCGTCTTGATCTATCTCTATAGATCTTGATGCCTAATATATAAGCAGCTTCTCCAAGGTCCTTCATTGAAAAACTCTTATTCAAGTAGGCCTTTATGCTGTCCAAGAGTTCTATATCATTTCCCATCAAAAGTATGTCATCTACATATAATATGAGAAATGCTACAGAGCTCCCACTCACTTTCTTGTAAACACAGGCTTCTCCATAAGTCTGCGTAAACCCAAACGCTTTGATCATCTCATCAAAGCGAATGTTCCAACTCCGAGACGCTTGCACCAGCCCATAAATCGAGCGTTGGAGCTTGCATACCTTGTCAGCATTCTTAGGATCGACAAAACCTTCCGGCTGCATCATATACAATTCTTCCTTAAGGAAACCATTAAGGAATGCCGTTTTGATGTCCATTTGCCATATGTCATAATCATAGAATGCGGCAATTGCTAACATGATTCGGACGGACTTCAGCTTCGCTACCGGTGAGAAAGTCTCATCGTAGTCAACCCCTTGAACTTGTCGATAACCCTTAGCGACAAGCCGAGCTTTATAGATGGTCACATTACCATCCGCGTCTGTCTTCTTCTTAAAGATCCATTTATTTTCTATGGCTCGCCGCTCAACGGGCAAGTCAGTCAAAGTCCATACTTCGTTTTCATACATGGATCCTATCTCGGATTTCATGGCTTCTAGCCATTTGTCGGAATCTGGGCCCGCCATCGCTTCTTCATAGTTCGAAGGTTCGCTGTTGTCTAACAACATGATTTCCAAGACAGGGTTGCCGTACCACTCTGGTGCGGAACGTGTCCTTGTGGACCTACGAATTTCAGTAGGAGCTTGATCAGAAGTATCTTGATCATTATCATTAACTTCCTCTCTAGTCGGTGCAGGCACCTCAGGAACATTTTCTTGAGTTGCGCCTTTTGTCGGTTCAAGAGGTAATACTTCATCAAGTCCTACTTTCCTCCCACTTACTTCTTTCGAGAGAAACTCTTTCTCTAGAAAGGATCCATTCTTGGCAACAAAGATCTTGCCTTCGGATCTGAGGTAGTGTTGGGTTTCGTAGTAATTTCAAAAAAATTCCTACGCACACGCAAGATCATGTGATGCATAGCAACGAGAGGGGAGAGTGTTGTCTACGTACCCACGCAGACCGACTGCGGAAGCATTGACGCAACGTAGAGGGAGTAGTCGTGTGTCTTCACGATCCAACCGATCAAGTACCGAAACTACGGCACCTCCGAGTTCGAGCACACGTTCAGCTCGATGACGATCCCCGGACTCCGATCCAGCAAAGTGTCGGGGAAGAGTTCCGTCAGCACGACAGCGTGGTGACGATCTTGATGCACTACAGCAGCAGGGCTTCGCCTAAACTCCGCTACAGTATTATCGAGGAATATGGTGGCTGGGGGCACCGCACACGGCTAAGGAATAGATCACGTGGATCAACTTGTGTGTTCTAGGGTGCCTCTACCTCAGTATATAAAGGACCAAAGGGGGGAGGCTGGCCGGCCACAAGGGGTGCGCCAGGAGAGTCCTACTCCCTCTGGGAGTAGGATCCCCCCCCCCCAATCCTAGTGGGAATAGGATTCGCGGAGGGGGAAAAGAGAAGGAGGGGGCCGGCCACCTCTCCTAGTACTAATAGGACTAGGGGAAGGGGGAGGCGCGCAGCCCATGTAGGGCTGCCTCTTCTCTTTTCCACTAAGGCCCATCATGGCCCATTTAGCTCCCGAGGGGTTCCGGTAACCTTCCCGGTACTCCGGTAAAATCCCGATTTCACCCGGAACACTTCCGATATCCAAACATAGGCTTCCAATATATCAATCTTTATGTCTCGACCATTTCGAGACTCCTCGTCATGTCCGTGATCACATCCGGGACTCCGAACAACCTTCGGTACATCAAAATGCATAAACTCACAATATAATTGTCATCGTAACCTTAAGCGTGCGGACCCTACGGGTTCGAGAACAATGTAGACATGACCGAGACACGTCTCCGGTCAATAACCAATAGCGGGACCTGGATGCCCATATTGGCTCCTACATATTCTACGAAGATCTTTATCGGTCAGACCGCATAACAACATACGTTGTTCCCTTTGTCATCGGTATGTTACTTGCCCGAGATTCGACCGTCGGTATTCCAATACCTAGTTCAATCTCGTTACCGGCAAGTCTCTTTACTCGTTCCGTAATACATCATCTCGCAACTACCTCATTAGTTGCAATGCTTGCAAGGCTTATGTGATGTGCATTATCGAGAGGGCCCAGAGATACCTCTCCGACAATCAGAGTGACAAAGCCTAATCTCGAAATACACCAACCCAACATCTACCTTTGGAGACACCTGTAATGCTCCTTTATAATCACCCAGTTACGTTGTGACGTTTGGTAGCACCCAAAGTGTTCCTCCGGCAAACGGGAGTTGCATAATCTCATAGTCATAGGAACATGTATATGTCATGAAGAAAGCAATAGCAACATACTAAACGATCGGGTGCTAAGCTAATGGAATGGGTCATGTCAATCAGATCATTCAACTAATGATGTGACCTCGTTAATCAAATAACAACACTTTGTTCATGGTTGGGAAACATAACCATCTTTAATTAACGAGCTAGTCAAGTAGAGGCATACTAGTGACACTAAGTTTGTCTATGTATTCACACATGTATTATGTTTCCGGTTAATACAATTCTAGCATGAATAATAACTTTATTATTGCCTCTAGGGCATATTTCCTTTAGTCTCCCAGTTGCACTAGAGTCAATAATCTAGATTACACTGTAATGATTCTAACACCCATGGAGCCTTGGTGCTGATCATGTTTTGCTCGTGGAAGAGGCTTAGTCAACGGGTCTGCAACATTCAGATCCGTATGTATCTTGCAAATCTCTATGTCTCCCACCTGGACTAGATCCCGGATGGAATTGAAGCGTCTCTTGATGTGCTTGGTTCTCTTGTGAAATCTGGATTCCTTTGCCAAGGCAATTGCACTAGTATTGTCACAAAAGATTTTCATTGGACCCGATGCACTAGGTATGACACCTAGATCGGATATGAACTCCTTCATCTAGACTCCTTCATTTGCTGCTTCCGAAGCAGCTATGTACTCCGCTTCACATGTAGATCCCGCTACAACGCTTTGTTTAGAACTGCACCAATTGACAGCTCCACCGTTTAATGTAAACACGTATCCGGTTTGCGATTTAGAATCGTCCGGATCAGTGTCAAAGCTTGCATCAACGTAACCATTTATGACGAGCTCTTAGTCACCTCCATATACGAGAAGCATATCCTTAGTCCTTTTCAGGTATTTCAGGATGTTCTTGACCGATGTCCAGTGATCCATTCCTGGATTACTTTGGTACCTCCCTGCTAGACTTATAACAAGGCACACATCAGGTCTGGTACACAGCATTGCATACATGATAGATCCTATTGCTGATGCATAGGGAACATCTTTCATATTCTCTCTATCTTCTGCAGTGGTCGGGCATTGAGTCTTACTCAATTTCACACCTTGTAACACAGGCAAGAATCCTTTCTTTGCTTGATCCATTTTGAACTTCTTCAAAATTTTGTCAAGGTATGTTGTTTGTGAAAGTCCAATTAAGCGTTTTGATCTATCTCTATAGATCTTAATGCCCAATATGTAAGCAGCTTCACCGAGGTCTTTCATTGAAAAACTCTTATTCAAGTATCCCTTTATGCTATCCAGAAATTCTATATCATTTCCAATCAGCAATATGTCATCCACATATAATATCAGAAATGCTACAGAACTCCCACTCACTTTCTTGTAAATACAGGCTTCTCCAAAAGTCTGTATAAAACCAAATGCTTTGATCACACTATCAAAACGTTTATTCCAACTCCGAGAGGCTTGCACCAGTCCATAAATGGATCGCTGGAGCTTGCACACTTTGTTAGCTCCCTTTGGATCGACAAAACCTTCTGGTTGCATCATATACAACTCTTCTTCCAGAAATCCATTCAGGAATGCAGTTTTGACATCCATCTGCCAAATTTTATAATCATAAAATGCGGCAATTGCTGACATGATTCGGACAGACTTAAGCATCGCTACGGGTGAGAAGGTCTCATCGTAGTCAATCCCTTGAACTTGCCGAAAACCTTTTGCGACAAGTCGAGCTTTGTGGACAGTAATATTACCGTCAGTGTCAGTCTTCTTCTTGAAGATCCATTTATTCTCAATTGCTTGCCGATCATCGGGCAAGTCAACCAAAGTCCATACTTTGTTCTCATACATGGATCCCATCTCAGATTTTATGGCTTTAAGCCACTTTGCGGAATCTGGGCTCACCATTGCTTCTTCATAGTTCGTAGGTTCATCATGATCTAGCATCATGACTTCCAGAACGGGATTACCGTACCACTCTGGCGCGGATCTTACTCTGGTTGATCTACGAGGTTCAGTAGTATCTTGATCTGAAGTTTCATGATCATTATCATTAGCTTCCTCACTAACTGGTGTAGGTGTCACTGAAACAGTTTTCTGTGAAGTACTACTTTCCAATAAGGGAGCAGGTACAGTTACCTCGTCAAGTTCTACTTTCCTCCCACTCACTTCTTTCGAGAGAAACTCCTTCTCCAGAAAGTTTCCGAATTTAGCAACAAAAGTCTTGCCTTCGGATCTGTGATAGAAGTTGTACCCAATAGTTTCCTTTGGATATCCTATGAAGACACATTTCTTCGATTTGGGTTCGAGCTTATCAGGTTGAAGCTTTTTCACATAAGCATCGCAGCCCCAAACTTTCAGAAACGACAACTTTGGTTTCTTGCCAAACCACAGTTCATAAGGCGTCGTCTCAACGGATTTTGATGGTGCCCTATTTAACGTGAACGCGGCCGTCTCTAGAGCGTATCCCCAAAACGATAGCGGTAAATCAGTAAGAGACATCATAGATCGCACCATATCTAGTAAAGTACGATTACGATGTTCGGACACACCATTACGCTGTGGTGTTCCGGGTGGCGTGAGTTGCGAAACTATTCCACAATTTTTCAAATGTACACCAAACTCGTAACTCAAATATTCTCCTCCACGATCAGATCGTAGAAACTTTATTTTCTTGTTATGATGATTTTCAACTTCACTATGAAATTCTTTGAACTTTTCAAATGTTTCAGACTTATGTTTCATTAAGTAGATATACCCATATCTGCTTAAATCATCTGTGAAGGTGAGAAAATAACGATATCCGCCACGAGCCTCAATATTCATCGGACCACATACATCTGTATGTATGATTTCCAACAAATCTGTTGCTCTCTCCATAGTACCGGAGAACGGTGTTTTAGTCATCTTGCCCATGAGGCACAGTTCGCAAGTACCAAGTGATTCATAATCAAGTGGTTCCAAAAGTCCATCAGTATGGAGTTTCTTCATGCGCTTTACACCGATATGACCTAAACGGCAGTGCCACAAATAAGTTGCACTCTCATTATCAACTCTGCATCTTTTGGCTTCAACATTATGAATATGTGTGTTACTACTATCGAGATTCATCAAGAATAGGCCACTCTTCAAGGGTGCATGACCATAAAAGATATTACTCATATAAATAGAACAACCATTATTCTTTGATTTAAATGAATAACCGTCTCGCATTAAACAAGATCCAGATACAATGTTCATGCTCAACGCTGGCACCAAATAACAATTATTTAGGTCTAATACTAATCCCGAAGGTAGATGTAGAGGTAGCGTGCCGACCGCGATCACATCGACTTTGGAACCGTTTCCCACGCGCATCGTCACCTCGTCCTTAGCCAATCTTCGCTTAATCCGTAGTCCCTGTTTCGAGTTGCAAATATTAGCAACAGAACCAGTATCAAATACCCAGGTGCTACTGCGAGCATTGGTAAGGTACACATCAATAACATGTATATCACATATACCTTTGTTCACCTTGCCATCCTTCTTATCCGCCGAATACTTGGGGCAGTTCCGCTTCTAGTGGCCAGTCTGCTTGCAATAGAAGCACTCAGTTTCAGGCTTAGGTCCAGACTTGGGTTTCTTCTCTTGAGCAGCAACTGGCTTGCCGTTCTTCTTGAAGTTCCCCTTCTTCTTTCCTTTGCCCTTTTTCTTGAAACTAGTGGTCTTGTTGACCATCAACACTTGATGCTCCTTCTTGATTTCTACCTCCGCAGCTTTCAGCATCACGAAGAGCTAGGGAATAGTCTTGTTCATCCCTTGCATATTATAGTTCATCATGAAGCTCTTGTAGCTTGGTGGCAGTGATTGGAGAATTCTGTCAATGACGCAATCATCTGGAAGATTAACTCCCAATTGAATCAAGTGATTATTATACCCAGACATTTTGAGTATATGCTCACTGACAGAACTGTTCTCCTCCATCTTGCAGCTATAGAACTTATTGGAGACTTCATATCTCTCAATCCGGGCATTTGCTTGAAATATTAACTTCAACTCCTGGAACATCTCATATGCTCCATGACGTTCAAAACGTCGTTGAAGTCCCGATTCTAAGCCGTAAAGCATGGCACACTGAACTATCGAGTAGTCATCAGCTTTGCTCTGCCAGACGTTCATAACATCTGGCGTTGCTCCTGCAGCAGGCCTGGCACCCAGCGGTGCTTCCGGGACGTAATTCTTCTGTGCAGCAATGAGGATAATCCTCAAGTTACGGACCCAGTCCGTGTAATTGCTACCATCATCTTTCAACTTTGCTTTCTCAAGGAACGCATTAAAATTCAACGGAACAATAGCACGAGCCATCTATCTACAACCAAACACAAACAAGCAAGATACTAATCAGGTACCAAGTTTCATGATAAATTTAAGTTTAGTTAATCAAATTAATTAAAGAACTCCCACTTAGATAGACATCCCTCTAATCCTCTAAGTGATTACGTGATCCAAATCAACTAAACCATAACCGATCATCACGTGAGATGGAGTAGTTTTCAATGGTGAACATCGTTATGTTGATCATATCTACTATATGATTCACGCTCGACCTTTCGGTCTCCGTGTTCCGAGGCCATATATGTATATGCTTGGCTCGTCAAGTATAACCTGAGTATTCCGCGTGTGCAACTGTTTTGCACCCGTTGTATTTGAACGTAGAACCTATCACACCCGATCATCACGTGGTGTCTCAGCACGAAGAACTTTCGCAACGGTGCATACTCAGGGAGAACACTTCTTGATAATTTAGTGAGAGATCATCTTATAATGCTACCGTCAATCAAAGCAAGATAAGATGCATAAAAGGATAAACATCACATGCAATCAATATAAGTGATATGATATGGCCATCATCATCTTGTGCTTGTGATCTCCATCTCCGAAGCACCGTCGTGACACCTTGATCTCCATCGTAGCATCATTGTCGTCTCGCCAAGTTTATGCTTCTACGACTATCGCTACCGCTTAGTGATAAAAGTAAAGCATTACATCGCGATTGCATTGCATACAATAAAACAACAACCATAAGGCTCCTGCCAGTTGCCGATAACTTGGTTACAAAACATGATCATCTCATACAATAAAATTCAGCATCATGCCTTGACCATATCACATCACAACATGCCCTGCAAAAACAAGTTAGACGTCCTCTACTTTGTTGTTGCAAGTTTTACGTGGCTGCTACGGGCTTAAGCAAGAACCAATCTCACCTACGCATCAAAACCACAACGATAGTTTGTCAAATAGACTCCGTTTTAACCTTCACAAGGACCGGGCGTAGCCATACTCGGTTCAACTAAAGTTGGAGAGACAGTCGCCCGCAAGCCACCTATGTGCAAAGCACGTCGGGGGAACCGGTCTCGCGTAAGCGTACGCGTAATGTTGGTCCGGGTCATCTCGTCCAACAATGCCGCCGAACCAAAGTATGACATGCTGGTAGGCAGTATGACTTATATCGCCCACAACTCACTTGTGTTCTACTCGTGCATATAACATCAACATAAATAACCTAGGCTCGGATGCCACTGTTGGGTTTCGTAGTAATTTCAAAAAAATTCCTACGCACACGCAAGATCATGTGATGCATAGCAACGAGAGGGGAGAGTGTTGTCTACGTACCCACGCAGACCGACTGCGGAAGCGTTGACGCAACATAGAGGAAGTAGTCGTGCGTCTTCACGATCCAACCGATCAAGTACCGAAACTACGGCACCTCCGAGTTCGAGCACACGTTCAGCTCGATGACGATCCCCGGACTCTGATCCAGCAAAGTGTCAGGGAAGAGTTCCGTCAGCACGACGGCGTGGTGACGATCTTGATGCACTACAGCAGCAGGGCTTCGCCAAAACTCCGCTACAGTATTATCGAGGAATATGGTGGCTGGGGGCACCGCACACGGCTAAGGAATAGATCACGTGGATCAACTTGTGTGTTCTAGGGTGCCTCTACCTCAGTATATAAAGGACCAAAGGGGGGAGGCTGGACGGCCACAAGGGGTGCACCAGGAGAGTCCTACTCCCTCTGGGAGTAGGATTCCCCCCCCCCCCAATCCTAGTTGGAATAGGATTCGCGGAGGGGGAAAAGAGAAGGAGGGGGCCGGCCACCTCTCCTAGTCCTAATAGGACTAGGGGAAGGGGGAGGCGCGCAGCCCATGTAGGGCTGCCTCTTCTCTTTTCCACTAAGGCCCATTATGGCCTATTTAGCTCCCGGGGGGTTCCGGTAACCTTCCCGGTACTCCGGTAAAATCCCGATTTCACCCGGAACACTTCCGATATCCAAACATAGGCTTCCAATATATCAATCTTTATGTCTCGACCATTTCGAGACTCATCGTCATGTCCGTGATCACATCCGGGACTCCGAACAACCTTCGGTACATCAAAATGCATAAACTCATAATATAACTGTCATCGTAACCTTAAGCGTGCGGACCCTACGGGTTCGAGAACAATGTAGACATGACCGAGACACGTCTCCGGTCAATAACCAATAGCGGGACCTGGATGCCCATATTGGCTCCTACATATTCTACGAAGATCTTTATCGGTCAGACCACATAACAACATACGTTGTTCCCTTTGTCATCGGTATGTTACTTGCCCGAGATTCGATCGTCGGTATTCCAATACCTAGTTCAATCTCGTTACCGTCAAGTCTCTTTACTCGTTCCGTAATATATCATCTCGCAACTACCTCATTAGTTGCAATTCTTGCAAGGCTTATGTGATGTGCATTACCGAGAGGGCCCAGAGATACCTCTCCCACAATCGGGGTGACAAATCCTAATCTCGAAATACGCCAACCCAACATCTACCTTTGGAGACACCTGTAATGCTCCTTTATAATCACCCAGTTACGTTCTGACGTTTGGTAGCACCCAAAGTGTTCCTCCGGCAAACGGGAGTTGTATAATCTCATAGTCATAGGAACATGTATATGTCATGAAGAAAGCAATAGCAACATACTAAACGATCGGGTGCTAAGCTAATGGAATGGGTCATGTCAATCAGATCATTCAACTAATGATGTGACCTCGTTAATCAAATAACAACACTTTGTTCATGGTTAGGAAACATAACCATCTTTGATTAACGAGCTAGTCAAGTAGAGGCATACTAGTGACACTAAGTTTGTCTATGTATTCACACATGTATTATGTTTCCGGTTAATACAATTCTAGCATGAATAATAAACATTTATCATGATATAAGGAAATAAATAATAACTTTATTATTGCCTCTAGGGCATATTTCCTTCAGGTAGAAGGTATACCCAATAGTTTCTTTAGGGTATCCTATGAAGACGCATTTTTCCGACTTTGGTTCGAGCTTTTCAGGTTGAAGTTTCCTGACATAAGCATCGCATCCCCAAACTTTTTAGAAACGATAGCTTAGGTTTCTTCCCAAACCATAATTCAAACGGTGTCGTCTCAACGGATTTCGATGGAGCCATATTTAAAGTGAATGCGGCAGTCTCTAAAGCATAGCCCCAAAAAGATAACGGTAAATCGGCAAGAGACATCATAGATCGCACCATATCTAATAGAGTGCGATTATGACGTTCGGACACACCATTACGCCGAGGTGTTCCAGGCGGCGTGAGTTGTGAAACTATTCCACATTTTCTTAAGTGTGTACCAAACTCGTGACTCAAGTATTCTCCTCCACGATCTGATCGCAGGAACTTGATTTTCCTGTCACGTTGATTCTCAACCTCACTCTGAAATTCTTTGAACTTTTCAAAGGTCTCAGACTTGTGTTTCATTAAGTAGACATACCCATATCTACTCAAGTCATCAGTGAGGGTGAGAACATAACGATAGCCACCGCGAGCCTCAACACTCATTGGACCGCACACATCAGTATGTATGATTTCCAATAAGTTGGTTGCTCGCTCCATTGTTCCTGAGAACGGAGTCTTGGTCATTTTACCCATGAGGCATGGTTCGCACGTGTCAAATGATTCGTAATCAAGAGACTCTAAAAGTCCATCAGCAAGGAGCTTCTTCATGCGTTTAACACCTATGTGACCAAGGCGGCAGTGCCACAAGTATGTGGGACTATCATTATCGATCTTACATCTTTTGGTATTCACACTATGAATATGTGTAGCATTACGCTCGAGATTCATTAAGAATAAACCATTCACCATCAGAGCATGACCATAAAACATATCTCTCATATAAATAGAACAACCATTATTCTCGGATTTAAATGAGTAGCCATCTCATATTAGATGAGATCCTGATACAATGTTCATGCTCAAACTTGGCACTAAATAACAATTATTGAGGTTCAAAACTAATCCCGTAGGTAAATGTAGAGGTAGCGTGCCGACGGCGATCACATCGACCTTGGAACCATTCCCGACGCGCATCGTCACCTCGTCCTTCGCTAGTCTCCGCTTATTCCGTAGCTCCCGCTTTGAGTTACAAATGTGAGCAACTGCACCGGTATCAAATACCCAGGAGCTACTACGAGTACTGGTAAGGTACACATCAATTACATGTATATCACATATACCTTTTGTTTTGCCGGCCTTCTTGTCCGCTAAGTATTTGGGGCAGTTCCGCTTCCAGTGACCACTTTCCTTGCAATAAAAGCACTCAGTCTCGGGCTTGGGTCCATTCTTTGGCTTCTTCCCGGCAGCTTGCTTGCCGGGCGCGGCAACTCCCCTGTCGTCTTTCTTGAAGGCTTTCTTACCCTTGCCCTTCTTGAACTTAGTGGTTTTATTCACCATCAACACTTGATGTTCCTTTTTGACTTCTACCTCTGCTGATTTCAGCATTGCAAATACTTCAGGAATGGTCTTTTCCATCCCCTGCATATTGAAGTTCATCACAAAGCTCTTGTAGCTCGGTGGAAGCGACTGAAGGATTCTGTCAATGACCGCGTCATCTGGGAGATTAACTCCTAGCTGAGTCAAGCGGTTATGTAACCCAGACATAGTGAGTATGTGCTCACTGACAGAACTGTTTTCCTCCATCTTACAGCTGAAGAACTTGTCGGAGACTTGATATCTCTTGACCCGGGCATGAGCTTGGAAAACCATTTTCAGCTCTTCGAACATCTCATATGCTTCGTGCCTCTCAAAACGCTTTTGGAGCCCCGGCTCTAAGCTGTAAAGCATGCCGCACTGAACGAGGGAGTAGTCATCGGTATGTGCCTGCCAAGCGTTCATAACGTCTTGTTCTGCAGGGAGAACAGGTGCGTCACCTAGCGGTGCTTATAGGACATAATCTTTCTTGGCAGCTATGAGGATGATCCTCAGGTTCCGGACCCAGTCCGTGTAGTTGCTGCCATCGTCTTTCAGCTTGGTTTTCTCTAGGAACGCGTTGAAGTTGAGGACTACGTTGGCCATTTGATCTACAAGACATATTGTAAAAAATTTAGACTAAGTTCATGATAATTAAGTTCATCTAATCAAATTATTCAATGAACTCCCACTTAGATAGACATCCCTCCAGTCATCTAAGTATAACATGATCCGAGTTAACTAGGCCGTGTCCGATCATCACGTGAGACGGACTAGTCAACGTCGGTGAACATCTTCATGTTGATCGTATCTTCTATACGACTCATGCTCGACCTTTCGGTCTTCTGTGTTCCGAGGCCATGTCCGTACATGCTAGGCTCGTCAAGTCAACCTAAGTGTTTTGCATGTGTAAATCTGTCTTACACCGTTGTATGTGAACGTTAGAATCTATCACATCCGATCATCACGTGGTGCTCCGAAACAACGAATTGTCGCAATGGTGCACAGTTAGGGGGAACACTTTCTTGAAATTATTATGAGGGATCATCTTATTTACTACCGTCGTTCTAAGTAAACAAGATGCAAAAATATGATAAACATCACATGCAATCAAATAATAATAGTGACATGATATGGCCAATATCACATAGCTCCTTTGATCTCCATCTTGGGGTTCCATGATCATCTTGTCACCGACATGACACCATGATCTCCATCATCATGATCTCCATCATCGTGTCTCCATGAAGTTGCTCGCCAACTATTACTTCTACTACTATGGCTAACACGTTTAGCAATAAAGTAAAGTAATTTACATGGCGTTTCTCAATGACACGCAGGTCATACAAAAAAAATATGGACAACTCCTATGGCTCCTGCCGGTTGTCATACTCATCGACATGCAAGTCGTGATTCCTATAACAATAGCATGAACATCTCATACATTACATATAGATCATTCATCATTCATCACAACTTTGGCCATATCATATCACAAAGCACTTGCTGCAAAAACAAGTTAGACGTCCTCTAATTGTTGTTGCAAGTTTTACGTGGCTGAAGTAGGGTTCTAGCAAGAACGTTTTCTTACCTACGTGAAAGCCACAACGTGATTTGTCAACTTCTATTTACCCTTCATAAGGACCCTTTTCATCGAATCCGCTCCAACTAAAGTAGGAGAGACAGACACCCGCCAGCCACCTTATGCAACTTGTGCATGTTAGTCGATGGAACCGGTCTCACGTAAGCATACGTGTAAGGTTGGTCCGGGCCGCTTCATCCCACAATACCGTTGAAGCAAGATAAGACTAGTAGCGGCAAGAAAGTTGACAACATCAACGCCCACAACAAATTGTGTTCTACTCGTGCAAGAGAACTACGCATAGACCTAGCTCATGATGCCATTGTAGGGGAACGTTGCAGAAAACAAAAAATTTCCTACGGTTTCACCAAGATCCATCTAGGAGTTCATCTAGCAACGAGTGATTGGATTGCATCTACATACCTTTGTAGATCACGCGCGGAAGCGTTCAAAGAACGGGGATGAGGAAGGCGTACTCGACGTGATCCAAATCACCGGAGATCCTAGCGCCGAACGGACGGCACCTCCGCGTTCAACACACGTACGGTTAGTGTAACGTCTCCTTCTTGATCCAGCAAGGGGAAAGGAGAGGTTGAGGAAGATGGCTCTAGCAGCAGCACGACGGCGTGGTGTTGATGGAGCTGCAGTACTCCGGCAGAGCTTCGCCAAGCACTATGGAGGAGGAGGATGTGTTGGAGAGGGAAAGGGAGGCACCAAAGATCAAGGTAAGAAGTCCTCAATCTCCCCACTATATATAGGAGGGCCAAGGGGGGGGCGCCGGCCCTAGGAGATCTAATCTCCTAGGGGGGTGCGGCCAAGGGGAGGAATCCCTCCTCCCCAAGGCACCTAGGGGTGCCTTCCCCCTTTAGGACTCTTCCCTCCTTGAAACCCTAGGCGCATGGGCCTCTTGGGGCTGGTGCCCTTGGCCCATGTAGGCCAAGGCACACCCTCTACAGCCCATGTGGCCCCCCAGGACAGGTGGCCCCACCCGGTGGACCCCCGGGACCCTTCCGGTGGTCCCGGTACAATACCGGTGACCCCGAAACTTGTCCCGATGCACGAAATAGCACTTCCTATATATAATTCTTTACCTCCGGACCATTCCGGAACTCCTCGTGACGTTCGGGATCTCATCCGGGACTCCAAACAACATTCGGATTACTGCATATACATATCCCTACAACCCTAGCGTCACCGAACCTTAAGTGTGTAGACCCTACGGGTTCGGGAGACATGTAGACATGACCGAGATCGCTCTCCGGTCAATAACCAACAGCGGGATCTGGATACCCATGTTGGCTCCCACATGCTCCTCGATGATCTCATCGGATGAACCATGATGTCGAGGATTCAAGCAACCCCGTATACAATTCCCTTTGTCAATCGGTATGTTACTTGCCCGAGATCTGATCGTCGGTATCCCAATACCTCGTTCAATCTCGTTACCGGCAAGTCACTTTACTCGTACCGTAATGCATGATCCTGTGACCAAACACTTGGTCACTTTGAGCTCATTATGATGATGCATTACCGAGTGGGCCCAGTGATACCTCTCCGTCATACGGAGTGACAAATCTCAGTCTTGATCCATGTCAACCCAACAGACACTTTCGGAGATACCCGTAGTATACCTTTATAGTCACCCAGTTACGTTGTGACGTTTGGCACACCCAAAGCACTCCTACGGTATCCGGGAGTTACACGATCTCATGGTCTAAGGAAAAGATACTTGACATTGGAAAACTCTAGCAAACGAACTATACGACCTTGTGCTATGTTTAGGATTGGGTCTTGTCCATCACATCATTCTTCTAATGATGTGATCTCGTTATCAATGACATCCAATGTCCATAGTCAGGAAACCATGACTATCTGTTGATCAACGAGCTAGTCAACTAGAGGCTTACTAGGGACATGTTGGTGTCTATTATTCACACATGTATTACGATTTCCGGATAACACAATTATAGCATGAATAAAGACAACTATCATGAACAAGGAAATATAATAATAATGCTTTTATTATTGCCTCTAGGGCATATTTCTAACAGATCCAGCTCCATCTCCCGCACAAATGGAGCCGGGAGACGAAGGCGACAGCGCTGCGGCCGGCGCAGCCTGACGAAGAACTCACAAGGGTCATCCCCAACATGGCCCTCCATTGGAGGAGGAGCTGCTGGCGGAGGCGAGGCCGACGCGCCGCCCTGTCCTCCCCTTCCCCGAGCGCCCCGGCCTCGCCCACGGCCTCGCCCCCTCCCCCTTCCCCTCGCGGCTGGCTCTACCACCGCAGGCGCAGGAGAAGGAGGGACGCGTTGTCGAGCGGCGACCCTCGCCGCCACTGTTGAAGGACTGGGATTCCCTCTCTCCATGACGAATGGAAGGGAGGAGCAGAAGCTGAAGGAAGAAGAAGATGAAAGAATGCGGGACACCATCCCCCTCCCGCTCTTTATAAAGGATCGGGGTTGAGTCTCGGCCGCCCCGCTCGGCCAATCAAGATACGGAAGGCGCAGGGAGCCAGGACCGACCCGCCGCCCCAACCAGCGACGGCCTAGTTTCCCGCCTCCATCGTTTGCCACCCCAGGCGCATGGGAGACATGTGGCGGACGTGCAGAACCGAGGGGACAGGCGAGACGACCACTCCCCACCCCGTGATCGTGGGGAGTAGATGCCTTGAAGACCGCGCCTCAGCCCCATTCAGTAAATGGGTCGCGCCTCCACGCCTCCCTCCGTTTATGGTGAAGGCGCGAACCGCCCCTTTACTACGATGTGACACATGCCTGGGGGAACCAACCCCACGCATGCTGCCCACGTCACACGTGCCTCCCCATGCCGCGCCACGCGCGGGAATCGTGGGAAGCGCAGCGCGCGAAGAATCTTACCGCGGTAAAAACCGCCCCGCCTGCCCGTGCACCGTTTTTGGGCCTAGCCCAACAACGCGTTGCTCTTATGTGTGGCCTAGGCCCGGGGGCTCCTATCGGTGTACAAAAAAAGGGGTACACTTTTTGTACCCCTATAACTGTGCACGGGCAGTCTGAGCCGCGGATACCACCACACCAAGCAAGGCAAGGGAGGTGAGCCAGGGTAAGACCGAAGCTCAAGAGAACTAGAACGATGCCAAGGCCAAGACCACGAAGAGCAAAGGGGACGAAGCGGACTCCCCCGGCAAGATCCTTGTCGGGAGACAGTTCTAGCAGCCCCGGCAAGACCCTTGCCGCGACGACTCGTCCCGCGCCTACGGAGAAAATCACCCTTGAGTCCACTGCCCCCAAAGGGCAAGGATTCGGGAGACATCCCCGTGGCGGCATGCAGATCTTTGTGAAGACATTCAAGATCAGATACGCACTAGGAAGACGACAACCCTTGGCGGGATCCCAGCCGAGGAAGACCACAAGGCCCCCGGCAAGCGCCTTACCGGGGATGACAGCAGGCGCCTCGGCAAGACCCTTGTTGGGGCCCCGGCAAGGCCCTTGCCGAGGACACCCGCAGGGCCACCATCAGGCCCACGCCGACTAAACCTCCACCACCGCATGCATGCAGCTGCCGACCCAACCAGCTGGGCAGGCACCCGCGTGGCTGCATGCAGATATTCGTGAAGACCCACCACTGCGCCACCTCAGCTGCCTGCCTACCTACATGGCATCGCAGGCGTCGCTGGTCAGGGCGCGTGTCGACACAAGAAGGAGCGGCGACGGACGAGACAGGTTTCTCCCCCGTCCCCGATAAAGTAAGGACACCTAAGCAAGATGCATTAAATGCGTCTTGTCATGTGATGTGAGGGATAACCTCGCAGCACTGTACCCTTTCCACCTCCTGTGTGCCACTGTGACAACCCCTTTTTTCTATAAAAGGAGGCCCGAGGCGACCAGAGGAAGGATTCGGCTTTTTGGAGCTCCTCAAGCCCCATAGCCAGCTCAAGAACACAGATATACAATCCACCAAAGCAGGAGTAAGGTTTTACGCATTCTCGCGGCCCGAACCTGGATAAACGAACCGTGTGCTATCTGTTTGATCCGCTCTTCTCACGACCCCGCGCCCCGCTAACCACAGTAGGGATTCTTGTGATCCCATAGGTGTCGTTCCCACCGACACATGGGTCATGATACTTTGCTTGCCAGCCATCAAAATTATTCCTTAAATAAATAAACGTCGTTGTTCTTTATACCCCTACTCCATATACTCCGTGTATAGCAACCTTGTCACTACGGTTGTAGCTGTAAAGTGGGGCCAAATGCTTAACCATCTTCCTTTTGTCTAGGGGCATATACTGGTGGCATCGTGCTGGAATAAAACCTTTTTTTCTCTTGGGCAGATGTGTTGCATGCAAAATTCCATCACGAAATCACATTGGTGGAAGACATGTAAAAAAATCGTTGCTCTAAAAATGTTACTTTCAAACGTATTTTGGAGTCCTGATTTTGCTTCTTCTTCTTTTTTTGCCACGAGTTTCATCAATGTAATTTTGTGATGAAATTTTACATGCACAACAAATATTTATTAAAAGGGTTTGACTATGTCGCATCTAGATGTAGATATTATCCACATCTAACATGAAGTCATGTGTTTCTAAATCTGGTTTCAATTCCTGGTTTCGTGGTCGTTTTTTCCATGTCTTTGTTTGTCGTCGTTCTTTGTTGTTGTTTCTTGCTTGGGCTGGGCTTTTCCTTTACAAGTACTGTACTAGAGAAAAAGTTTAACGTGAGGAAAGAAATAATCCATTTATTCCTCTTGATGCCTGGCTGGGTATCAAGAACTCACCGGTGGCTGGCTGGCCAGTGCCATCGCTTGACACCCAAGCTAAACGGAGTTCACATTCTAGGCTAAACTTCATTAACAAAGTTTGCAAGCAACGTGGTGCATGCATGCATCATGCACGCTCCAGCCTGGCATGCATCCTCTAGCTCTTTTCTTGAGTATCATATAGCTTGCCTCTAGGTGAACGCCCTTTAGGTAAGCTACCCCATTTGTGAACCTGAAAAATGTTTGTGAATTTATTTATTTTTCAAAATTTTGAAAAATGTTTGAGAATTTAAAAACAATTTAAAATAAATATCAATTCAGAAAAATATTGTGAATTTTAAAAGTATCCATGATACAAAAAATGTTCAAGCATTTGAAAATTCTTTGACAACTTAAAAATGTTCATGTATTAAAAAAATTCAAGAATAGAAAATATGTTCATGATTTGTTAATTTTTTAGCTTCTCCAAAATGTCCATGAATTAAAAATACCAATTTGAATAATATTCGTGAGTTCTAAGAAAATACATTGGGGCAAAAAAAGATCAACATGCTAGTTGCATGTCGATGGTGGACTTGCAAATAGGACAAACAAAAAGCATGAGACCCCAGTTGCGAGCCGTTGTTTAACGTGCAACTGCAGCAGAAAAAGATCAAGGGCCGAGTTGCATGTCAATATTGGTTTTGCAACTGAGACAAAAAATGGTTTAGCCCTGTTGCGAGTCAATGATGGATTTCCAACTGTGATAAAAAAGAGTCAAACCCAGTTGCGAGTTCATGTTGGACTTGCAGTTAGGTCAAACAAAAGTAGGGCCCGATTATTAGTTAAAAGGTGGACTTGCAACTGGGACAAAAAAAGTCAGGCCCTGGTTATAAGTCGAAGGTGGACTTGCAATTGGGACTAAAAAGATCAGATTCCAGTTGTAAGTCGAGGGTCAACTTGCAACTGGGACAAAAAATGTTGGATCGTTGCAAGTCGAGGGTGGACTTGCAACTAGGATGATTTTTTTGGCCTAGTTATGAGTCGAGGGTGGACTTACAACTGAGACAAAAAAACTATTGATGCCCAGTTGCGAGTCAAGGATGGGATTGCAACTAGGACAAAAGAAGGGGAGCTCCTGTATGACGCCCGCGACCGTCAAGCTGTCGACCCTTCGCTGAACAGAACCGCGAACGGGCCGGCCCAGTTGGACCTGATGAAATCCAGGCACGTAAAAAAATATCACCAGAAAACTGTTGCGCCAGAAAGAGAGCTCGATCTCGTTATCTCCGACCTAGTCCAAACCAATAAACCAGACACGTACTACTGCTAGATTTTCGACGCCCAACTTTAAGAACCAATATATATCGCCTGATCAATTAAACTACCATATACAACAGCAGGTCCGTTTCTTTTTTCAAACTTTTCAACATTTCTTGGGGGAAATGAATATTTTTCTTCATTTTTTTCATAACGTTTGAAATATTGACTTTTTTAGAAATTTTATCAAACTTTTAAAAACGAACATTTATTGAAAACATGAACAAAAAATTGACATTTCAAATGATGAACACTTTTTAAATATACATTGAACGTTTTTTGACATATGTGAACAATTTTTAAATACACACTGAACATTTTTAATGTATGCTGAACAAATATTTAAATACACATTGAACATTTTGGTGATATATGCTGAACAATATTTAAATACTCATTGAACATTTTTGTGAATATATGTTGAATAATTTCAAAATACATAACGAACATTTTCTTAAATATACGATGAACATGTTTGTATATAATATGCAACGAAATGTGTATAATATACACAAAGAAAGAAAAATAAAAAAAGAGGGGAAAGAAATAGAAGCAGAAAAACAAAAATGAAAGAAACAGAAAAAAGAATAAAAAGCAGCCGATGGTGGGCCGGCCCAAACTGGGGCGTCGGGTGGCCAGGCTTCAGCGGAGCCACATCCTTTTGACGCCTGGGGGCGTCAAATAGGATCTGCCCAAAAGAAGGTCCGACCTTAGTTGCGTGTCGATGGTGAACTTGCAATTAGGACAAAAAAAAGTTTGGGCCCCAATTATGAGTCAAGGCTGGACTTGTAACCAAGACAAAAAAAATGTCGAGGCCCAGCTGCGAGTCGAGGGTGGGACTACAACCGAGACAAAAAAATGTCGAGGCCCAGTTGCATGTCGAGTGTGTGATTGTAACTAGAACAAAAAAAGTTTAGGCCCCAGTTGTGAGTCAATGATGGACTTGCAACTGACAAAAAAAATGTTGAGGCCCAGTTGCGAATCAAGGATGAGATTGCAACTGGGACAAAAGAAGTCGGGCCACAATTACAAGTTAAGGGTGGACTTGCAATTGGGACAAGAAAAAAGACAACCCCTATTTGGTAGTAGACAGTCAACTAACAAATATGCGAAAAAATTCATGAATTTTAAATAAAAATTAAAAAATTAAAAATGGAAAAAGAGAAGAAAAAACATGAATTTAAAAAGTTTATCAATTTGAAACAAATAAATGAACAAAAGAAGAAAAAATTATAAAGGAAAAATAAACAAAAATAAATTAAAAATCGCTTGTGACCACAGCCCACGCTGAGGCAATACACGATGCTGTGAAAAAAAACGTCTTAAACGCCACGACCTGCCGCTTGCGCGAGCGACGCATACAGGAACATCACCAAATGACAAAAAAAATCAAAAAATACGAATCTTGATGTTTAAATTATGTGGTTAAAAAGCTAGATGTGAGGTAATTATTTCATATCTAGATGTGAACTAACAAATCTGATGAAACAAAAAAGTTCCAGTTTTTTTACTGTTCACATCATGAGCATTTGAGCTCGGGTGTACAAAGGTATTTTGGCGCATGTACTAGGTTCCCAAATTCCAAAAAAGATACACTTATTCCGTATGGTGTAATTTACGGGGCTCCACGCGTAATTATGTATGGACTTGACGCGGCTGTTTGCGTGGCTTCACACTATCGCACCCGAGACTCCTGGATTTGGATGGATTGTTGCAAAACCCATGCACAAGGTATCCAATCATCCAATCCGTTCACGGTTCACCAGCAAAACAATTTCAGGTAGGTGGGGCTAATTGACGAGAGCACGCTGCCAAGCTCGGCACTTTGGCAGCAACCTCTCCTAGTAAATTGGCATCACGAACAGCACAGCGCATGCGTCTGATCCGGCGCACTCCCACGTAAGTGTACACGTTCGGAAAAAGTGTTTCTTGATGCATGGTTATTTGACTCTTCGGCCATCAACTTTAATCCGGGCACGGTTAAGGCGGCAACTGGACGTTTTCCTTGCGATACAAGTTGCAAAAGAAAAGAGAGCTATTACTCCATGCTAGTAGAAGGCCCGTGCGTTGCTACGGGCAAAAGCTGAATAACCATGAGTTGTCATCGAATAATAAAAATAAGAACAGATTGATCAAATTATTCTTTTTATTTAGAAATACACGTTAAGCACGGTGGCATCCAGTTTTCATCATAAGATGTCATCCAATTTTCATCATACAACAGCAAATACGAACTCTCTTCCACAGCCTGTAGGTGGGACAATCTGCAGTTGCCCACTTCCTGCCACATATGTCCACTTATTTAAGTGGGATTAAGTGGGCTGCCCACATACTGTATGTGGTATTATGTGGGCTGCCATATACCCACCTAATTCATGAAACATGAAAATACAAAACTTGAGATGTAAGACAACTTACCACAAAGGCACGTAAGTTTAGATTGAAGTAAAGAACATGCCCACATATGATACAACTCAAACTACAATCTTCAGCAGTACAAGACTGGAGTTTAACATAGACGGCAAACATTTTCTCAGATTATAAACTATACATGAATGAACAGGCTAGTACACATGAATCAGCAAGATTGTTTGTTCATATCTTCAGGATTTTTAAATGTCAATCTGTCCATTTCTTCAGGCTTACTTGCTTCTTCAACTCAGCTGACTAAAAGCTAACAAAAATAAGCACTCTGAGTCAGAATTCGAAACTTGGTAAATTTTAGAAGTACAATACGGAGAAAAATGAGCTGAGTTAAATAAAAGTACATTACAAAGATGCCATTTTTTACACAATTACAGAACACAAGGATGCATTCAGTAAATCATAGGAGAAAAGAACTTAAGGAAATTTCGGTAACACTTGTAAACTTGTTTTGTTATCTTCTGCACATCATTCAGGTCCTACTGGAAGGTGTGCGTGATGCTTGTAGGCAAAAGAAACAACACTGTGTAGTACATGATCCGGGTTTGAGAAGGTTAAATGACTGCATTATTTTTTGATTCAGGCCAAAAAATAATACACTGTGTAGTACATGTACGCACAACATAATAGATGATTCAGGCCAAAAAAGCATAAGAAATTTACCATTGTGTCTAATCAAGCTATATATACATACCTTGATCTTCTTCCTCTGGCATGCATAAAATTGGATACATAAATAAGAAAGCCCTCTTGACAAATCTGATCAGTCGAGTCTTTCAGTTACTCTTTGCAGACTCTGCACAAATATGCACTCTGCTCCATCAGTACAACCAGTAAGTCGTTGTAAACCTGTGGCCAGTGCCCTTGTTATAAATGCATTCTGCTTCCATCTTCCATCGGCCCAGCATGCTAATGCATAGCTCGAAAGATGAAACCCTGGAGAAGGATATGATGCCAAAGCACCGTCATCGTCCGATCACATGAATCTAGAGTTTCCTCCGAAGCAGCATAAATTGCGGATGAGAATACCTCGACGATGCCCATAGGAAGGAAACGACACTCGAAAGCTTTGCCATCACCGGCTCTTGGAAACTCCGGAGACAAGCTTTCGCCCGGATCAACCTCTCGAGCTCCGCACAACATGCACCAGCAAGTCCAACTTCGAGCCACGATGGCCAAATCCGTCCGGATCTAACCACCTGCTCACCAGGGCACCGCACTGGCCACCCGCGTCCTCTTCACGCACCGCCGAAGCACACGCACACACGCAGCCGCCCACACATCCACCTGTCCAGGACGCCGCCGAGGAGCACACCAGCCGGAACCGCGCATCGCAGATACACCAAGCCCCTCCCCCCTTCTTTATTAGTCCACCAACGAGCCCTCGTGGACAGATGTGGCCCAATCAAGCCCTCCCTCCAACTCCTCGGTAGGCTGCTGCCCAGCCATCCCTCTACCGCCGGACTACCACGCCAGCGCTCCCCATGTTGTTGTTGAACTTGTAACCATACGATTTGTATTGCCTGACAGATGAATATTTACCAGAAAAACACGTAAAGAAGATAAGCCGCTCTTCATTCCTATAAGCCCTTAGTAGACCATCAGATCCTTCTTTTTGCACATGCACGCCATATTATTGCAGAGATGATGGGGGAAGCAAAGAAGTTATGCCTCTCTGTGCGTGCATTGCGAGGAACCCCCAACAAGTATTGAACTCTTGATATGAATCCTTGTCGGGAGGGGCAAAGCAAGGATGATAAATCATCTAGGGTAACATGAAAAGGTTAAGTGATGTTGCTGCACCTCAAGTGTTCTTAGGAATCCTCGTGGTTCCTCTTGATTATGCATCTTCATGAACAAAACAAAATCTTGAGCTCTTCGTTCCTATAAAATTTTAGTAACAAGATAAATTTTAACACAAGAAAACTGAGTATCTTGACAAAAAAATAGTAAAAGTCAAATTTCACTAAAACGAGATATTTTATTAGCTCTAGAAAAATTGAGTGCAAGGGTAAATTTTAGTATCCTGAGAAAAGTTTTATTATGAATATGAAACAAAAGTAGTCCTAAATAAAGAAAGTTAATGACAAGGTACATCACGTAATAATCCACACTGAAGGTATACAACAAGAAACATGCATTTTATGTCATGATTCAGCAGTAATAAAGAAGTGAAAACTACCCATGTTTATCACCATTTGTAACACTATTTAGTTTATTTAGGAAAAGAATGTACCTTTGCAATCTTATTTTCGTCTATCCTAAACATGATAATATATCACAAGCCATCAAGGCTGAACATCTTTGGTTGCCAGCCCGAATCTCTAGGAAAAATCTGAACAGTAAAATAGGATATACAAGCAGAGAATTTACAAATTAATCCTTTGGCTGAAAAAATTTCTTCACACATGGAGATTTGGAATACCAAGATATAAGATACAACGGACTGAAATGAATACCTAATTCGATTCAGATTATAGAGCTGTAGATCTACATCATTCTTTTTCATATCCAGCTTATCGCACGCAGAAGGATCACAAGTTCCCATTTTCAGAAGGTAAATCATGAGCACATTAATCTTCTCGGAAGGTTTAATTTGGTGTGCACCCATATAGAAACAACAAAAGTGGCTCTCAACTATTTCAAATATAGGCCTGCTAAAATACAACACCCACTCAAGAGGGAAGTCACACAACTTGATGTTTTGAGATGCTGTCATTGAAGCTATTCTTGTCTGTACTAAAATACAAAGATCAAAGCAATTAGACAGGTGACTCGAGGAGTGCAGCGGTGGCATCACATCCCCGCAAAGGGAGTATTCTTGACAAATATTAGACAGGTGACTCGAAATAAATATAAAAGGTTCATTGTTTTCAGAATACACTGAATTACAAGAGATTAAAACCGACCTCAACATGAACCTCAAAGAGCCATGGTATGCAAAATAGCCTTGATGATTTTCTTTTGCATTTATCCTCAGCAACCAAGGTTGAACATTGTATGTCTAAGAGCTCCCCAGTGCCTCATCTTCTGCTGTCCTTTTAGCTTCTCCTTGTTCCTCCAGCTCTCTTAAGCTTCTCAGCTCTTCCTTTCATCTTCAAATCACCACATCTGGGCTATATGCATATTTTCCTGCTATATATAGATCTCATTTATCTTTATAAACCTAACATATTGGTGCCAGAAAACACAACCGTGAGCTATTCCTAAAAGAACACCCAGATGAACTGAGATCAACTTACAGAACATACATCTACGGAAAGGTAATAACAGAGATGACTATTGATTGTAATCATTTGTTGCAATCTTGTATCATAAGCAGGCATTGGCACAACTGAAACATGATGGAAGTGGAAAGGATACCATGCGATCCTACCTGTGGTACAGCCAGAACCATGCATGGACCAGCTTGTTCATGCCTTCGTCGTGGTGGCGTCTCCCGAGCACCGCACGTCACCCGACGTCATTCACGTGCAAGCCCAGAAGCACTCTCAAGCCCTGTTTCAGTGAACTCAAATCAATGTATAAAGTTTTGAACATAATTTCTTTTAGTACGTGATAACTTGATATGTTATCCTCCTATTTAATAACACCAAGAGTTCCCTGTTCAACATTCTAACAATGGAAAACTAAGAATGGTGGAAACGGCTAGACAATTACCCGAGGAATAATCTCATAGCTCTGCCCCTCACAGTATGTCACATTGCCGGCATGGTCGATGATGACATGGCACATCTATCCCAGAGCGTTATGACCTACTGCCTGCTCTACCGAGACGATGGTGGTTGTGTAAGGTCCCTTGGGCTTGTAGGTGTTGAGAGGCGGCTCTTTGGCGCCCTCGGGGGTTGAGTGGCGCGATCCTGCAGGCTAGAAGAGGAACAACAATTAGATGAATACACATATTTCATGTCACAACACATCAATACCATGCTTCAAAAGAAATCACAAAACACAAAGATGAGAAGAATGAGTGTTCATCAGGTCCGCCAAAGTAACTGCATCAAGGAATTACAATTGTTTGAATAGTTGGGTCAATGTTTTGGCTGTCAGGTTAAATCTTTCTTGTGTTTACTACATGAGACAAATTAAGACACTTGAGTAAATGAACCATGCATTTCTCATCGTGAGAGCATGAGCAAGTATCGCTTCTGATCCATAAAACATACGGTCTCTCGTTTTCTAATCATTATATAGCATTCTATATCTATAAAGGATGTAAAATTTCAACCAAATTACAATCTCAGCTCTACATATAAAGTGAAATCAAATCACGATATCTCACTGAATTCAACATTACATATGTTGTCCAACTCGAGTTGAAGACTTCAAGTAGTCACTGAATTCAAGAAAACATTTTACCTCTATATGTAGGCCAAAGAACAACAAATGAGTGGAAACTTCCAATCCAGAAAGCCATACCGGGGAAATTGTATGGCAATTGGAACTGATTTTTTGTAGAGGGGGAAAGAGAAGAGGAGCACTCATCTGCCTTGTTCCATTATGTTCATCGAACCAACAGGAAATCTGTAGTACAAATCGTGAAACATCGAGTATCCTGCATACAGAACAAAACCAAGATCAATACATGCTTGTAAAATCGAGAACTACCATAGCACAAACATGAGATGCACCTTTAGACCTACTGCTACACATGTTGAGTCTGATTTTTTTTTGTACCACAACACAAGATGAGTAGAGAGGGAGGAGGACGGGCCTGAGTTGTTGGTGAAGTGACGAAGCTCGACGATGGCTGCACTTGCTCAACTTGTTCCCCAGAGCCACGACTCGAAATTGCTCGTCACTGCTAGATAGAACAGGACACCGTTAAATTCAGTTCATCATCGGGAAAGCAAGAAGAAATCGACCAATCTGGGACAATTCGAAGCAGCGGACCTTGACGGGGTTGAAGGAAATTAAAGAGGAGAAGAGCAGCAGCACCCCCCTCGTGTATCTTGCAGGGCATCCAGGTCCCTCGTAACTTAGTTGATCTTAACTTAATTGGAGCAATTTCCAATAGACTCGAAAATCACCTATTCTGATATGTTTGCTCTGTATTAACAGTCAAACAATTTGCTTGATGGATGCACTTCATCGTAAATTAGGTGCTATACTTGATGGATGCACTTCATCTAAAAGCTACAATAATAATCCAGAATTAGACCGGGAACTTGCATTGGGCGGTAAGGGAAGACTTCATTTTAGCCCCTCACAGATTTTCCTACCAACTATGTATCATCAATTTTTGCACGGAGAGGATTCAGTCATGTGCAAACTAACCGGAATTTTTTTTGTACACCTACATCCCAGTGTATCATCTTTATCAGATTAAATCATCAAAGCAATGCTATCTAACAAGTAAGCGGAGAGAATGTTGATTGCCTAAGATCAGCAAGACTGTCACCGAAGGCGAGTATATATAGGTCACAAAGAAAAAATTGTGGCGGATGGTTGCATAAGTTTAGTGTCGAGGAAGCCGCAATGCTGACCTGGATACGCTGCGACAGAAGGTGGAGGTGACTACCGGCCGACCACCATGCATCAGAGAAAATGGAATCAATAGGGGCGGCTGCACTAAACTTGACCATGCACATCAGACTCCTGAAAAATAACATTTTATTAGGAATTCATCAGAAGTAGCATAAACCTATTGTTATGAAATACAGACCACTATTGAGACTGGACACCTTAAATATTACTAATTCATGAAATGGACTATTAAACATGGTGTCTGTAATCTATGAATTAGTGCTTATTCACATCAAAAATTGAAAGCATGATAGACTATCTAGCAAGGATTGAAGACTTAGCAGCTTATAAGAACATTTTTTCTAAAGTTTTGATGGTCCATTGACATCTACCAGCAAATACTAATTGGACAGAATAGTAGTTGATGCATGAATCAGAACCAGTGGAGATCCCACTTGTGTTCGTGAATGAATTGCATTGCATAAGGACAGCTGCAATAGCATCGGGGCATCAAACAGAAAGGCCAAGATCAGAGAGAGACCGGAGCGCTACCAAGGTCAATATCATATATGTGCACGCACAGTGGTGAAGAGGACGGCGGCAACAGCAAGCCTACAAAGCCCTCGGGCTGGAGCGGCGCGAATCCTAAAGGTGTGGCCGGAGGAAAAGACGCGGGCGGGGGACGCGCCGAGCGGCGCAAGCCTCCAAAGTGCGTACCGAAGCCGGAGTTGCCGGAGTTGGAGGCGACCGAAGCCCTTGCCACCGAGGAGCGGCGAATCCAACCCGATGGGTGGACGCAGCGGCGCGAGGCGAGCACAGGAGGAGTGTTCTTAGCGCCGCCGGAATCGGCCGGCCTAGATCCAGATGGCGGCGACGGAGAGAGAGTTGGGTCAGTGCGAGGGCCGGATCTGGCCGCCGGCTGAGCGCTCTCTCTCTCTCTCTCGTCCTTGGGTGTGGGTGCGGGGAGAGGGCGGCGGTGGTTGGGTGGCACCCCCGGAGGAGTGGAGGGGAGTGGAGGATGCCCAGGGTTGGGGAGAGGATGGAGGTGGGCAGCGGCGGCCGGAGGCAAGGCCAATCGACGAACACCCATGCAGCAGCGGCGGTGACGGCGACGTGAGGAACCCTAGCACACGCGACGGGCTAGGGACAGAGCGACTCGTTTTCCTGCGGGCTGGTTTTTCTTCTGCGGTGCGTGTGTGGGGTGGGGAGGGGGTGGGAGGGGACGAAAAAAACCAGCAAAAAAAAACCAACGAAAAAAAAATCGGACGAAAATGGTGGGACGAAAATAAAACCCGGAACGCGACCTACCAACTGAGACATTAGGTCAATGTTTTCGCTGTCAGGTTAAATCTCTCTTGTGTTTACTACATGAGACAAATTAAGACACTTGAGTAAATGAACCATGCATTTCTCATCGTGAGAGCATGAGCAAGTATCGCTTCTGATCCATAAAACATACGGTCTCTCGTTTTCTAATCATTATATAGCAGTCTATATCTATAAAGGATGTAAAATTTCAACCAAATTACAATCTCAACTCTACATATAAAGTGAAATCAAATCACGATATCTCACTGAATTCAACATTACATATGTTGTCCAACTCGAGTTGAAGACTTCAAGTAGTCACTGAATTCAAGAAAACATTTTACCTCTATATGTAGGCCAAAGAACAACAAATGAGTGGAAACTTCCGACCCAGAAAGCCATACCGGGGAAATTGTATGGCAATTGGAACTGATTTTTTGTAGAGGGGGAAAGAGAAGAGGAGCACTCATCTGCCTTGTTCCATTATGTTCATCGAACCAACAGGAAATCTGTAGTACAAATCGTGAAACATCGAGTATCCTGCATACAGAACAAAACCAAGATCAATACATGCTTGTAAAATCGAGAACTACCATAGCACAAACATGATATGCACCTTTAGACCTACTGCTACACATGTTGAGTCTGATTTTTTTTGTACCACAACACAAGATGAGTAGAGAGGGAGGAGGACGGACCTGAGTTGCTGGTGAAGTGACGAAGCTCGACGATGGCTGCACTTGCTCAACTTGTTCCCAGAGCCACGACTCAAAATTTCTCGTCACTGCTAGATAGAACAGGACACCGTTAAATTCAGTTCATCATCGGGAAAAGCAAGAAGAAATCGACCAATCTGGGACAATTCGAAGCAGTAGACCTTGACGGGGTTGAAGGAAATTAAAGAGGAGAAGAGAAGCAGCGCCCCCCTCGTGTATTTTGCAGGGCATCCAGGTCCCTAGTAACTTAGTTGATCTTAACTTAATTGGAGCAATTTCCAATAGACTCGAAAATCACCTATTCTGATATGCTTGCTCTGCATTAGCAGTCAAACAATTTGCTTGATGGATGCACTTCATCGTAAATTAGGTGCTATACTTGATGGATGCACTTCATCTAAAGGCTACAATAATAATCCAGAATTAGACCGGGAACTTGCATTGGGCGGTAAGGGAAGACTGCAGTTTTAGCCCCTCACAGATTTTCCTACCAACTATGTATCATCAATTTTTGCACGGAGAGGATTCAGTCATGTGCAAACTAACCGGAATTTTTTTTGTACACCTACATCCTAGTGTATCACCTTTATCAGATTAAATCATCAAAGCAATGCTATCTAACAAGTAAGCGGAGAGAATGTTGATTGCCTAAGATTAGCAAGACTATCACTGAAGGCGAGTATATATAGGTCACAAAGAAAAAATTGTGGCGGATGGTTGCATAAGTTTAGTGTCGAGGAAGCCGCAATGCTGACCTGGATACGCTGCGACAGAAGGTGGAGGTGACTACCGGCCGACCACCATGCATCGGAGAAAATGGAATCAATAGGGGCGACCGCACTAAACTTGACCAAGCACATCAGACTCCTGAAAAATAACATTTTATTAAGAATTCATCAGAAGTAGCATAAACCTATTGTTATGAATACATACCACTATTGAGACTGGACACCTTAAATATTACTAATTCATGAAATGGACTATTAAACACGGTGTCTGTAATCTATGAATTAGTGCTTATTCACATCAAAAATTGAAAGCATGACAGACTATCTAGCAAGGATTGAAGAGTTAGCAGCTTATAAGAACATTTTTTTTGAAGTTTTGATGGTCCATTGACATCTACCAGCAAATACTAATTGCACAGAATAGTAGTTGGTGCATGAATCAGAACCAGTGGAGATCCCACTTGTGTTCGTGAATGAATTGCATTGCATAAGGACAGCTGCAATAGCATCGGGGCATCAACGACAGAAAGGCCAAGATCAGAGATAGACCGGAGCGCTACCAAGGTCGAAATCATATATGTGCACGCACAGTGGTGAAGAGGACGGCGGCAACAGCAAGCCTACAAAGCCCTCGGGCTGGAGCGGCGCGAATCCTGAAGGTGTGGCCGGAGGAAAAGACGCGGGCGGGGGACGCGCCGAGCGGCGCAAGCCTCCAAAGTGCGTACCGAAGCCGGAGTTGCCGGAGTTGGAGGCGACCGAAGCCCTTGCCACCGAGGAGCGGCGAATCCAACCCGATGGGTGGACGCAGCGGCGCGAGGCGAGCACATGAGGAGTGTTCTTAGCGCCGCCGGAATCGGCCGGCCTAGATCCAGATGGCGGCGACGGAGAGAGAGTTGGGTCAGTGCTAGGGCCGGATCTGGCCGCCGGCTGAGCGCTCTCTCTCTCTCTCTCTCTCTCTCTCTCTCTCTCTCTCTCTCTCTCGTCCTTGGGTGCGGGTGCGGGGAGAGGGCGGCGGTGGTTGGGTGGCACCCGCGGAGGAGTGGAGTGGAGTGGAGGATGCCCGGGGTTGGGGAGAGGATGGAGGTGGGCAGCGGCGGCCGGAGGCAGGGCCAGTCGACGAACACCCATGCAACGGCGGCGGTGACGGCGACGTGAGGAACCCTAGCACGCGCGACGGGCTAGGGACAGAGCGACTCGTTTCCTGCGGGCTGGTTTTTCTTCTGTGGTGCGTGTGTGGGGTGGGGAGGGGGTGGGAGGGGACGAAAAAACCGGCGAAAAAAAACCAACGAAAAAAAATCGGACGAAAATGGTGGGACGAAAATAAAACCCGGAACGCAACCTACCAACTAAGATATTAGGAGTAGAGATGCAACTAGAGTACTACTGGTAGTTAACAACTACTGACATGCATACGTGCACTGCACTAGACATCTACTCTAGTTGGACTCGGCATGCATTTAGTCATGGACGATGCAATTAGCAAGATGAGATTGCTAATTATTGTGCTGCCGACTGAAGGGAGGCTGCTGTCCAGGTTCAAGAAACTCTAGAATATATAGTTGCCCTCGGTAGCGAGCGACTGCGGCTGGTTACCTACCGCTACCGGTACGTGCTAGTTGCCTGCACGTTGTAGCATTAGTTTTCAATGACCGGCTCGATTGATCAGGTCAAGCTAGATAGGGTAGAACCAGTAAAAGAATAAGAAGCATATGGGGGTACTTCCCCGTTCTAAAGTAAGTAAATTAACTTTATATTAATTTCAGTATAAAGTTGTGCTAAGTGGTAAAGGTTGAGACACTTATTTAAGAACAAAGGCAGTGATCTGAAATGTCTTATATTTGTTTACGGACGGAGTGTAGAAAAAAGCGAACGGCGTGCCAATTTTGATGCGAAGAAGATCCCTCCCTCCTGTTTTCTAGTCGCTCTCATGCATGCATATCCATCATATCACCCAAAACCCATCGGCGGCGGATAAGGAGAACATGCTTGGAGCTTATCCTCAGCTCCAACCATCACCACCCACAGGGCCGTTTCAGGCAGGTCGGATGAAGGGGTCAGCGTCAGTGGACATCAAGAACCACCTTCAGAAATCAGAATCTATAAGGGCTTCAGTCTAAGGCCGGGCAAGCGTCTCTTTTCTAAAAAGAACAATGACAACCAATCGCAGGAACCCCTACGCCTGCCTTAGACGACCACTGTCAAGGCGACAGCAACATTATTTTCTTTGGAGAAGAGCACTACAGATCCTGTTTTGCTTTGGACAGCACTAGTCCAGCTTCCCTTCTCGCCATCAGAAGCTACCTGGTCCTTTTTCGACCGTAATAATCGCAACATTTGTCATGCTTTTGTTCTGTCTGTGCTTGATTGAAAAGCTTGCTCCTCGCGCCACCACCGTGCATGCATGGATCGGCGATAACGTGCACCACTCTTCTCTTCTGTTGCTTCCTAGTTCCTACTACATGTGTGTGTGTGTGTGTGTGTGTGTGTGTGTGTGTTTACAAGAAAGACTCGGGTGGTGCCTAGGCCCACCTCAGTCCGATCATCAGTCGCTACGTACGTGTGTCGCGTCCTGCTGGAGCGGTCTGATCAACGGCCGGCTAATTTGACGTTTGTGCTTTCTTGTCTCATTTGAAAGCGTCTTCTTATAAACAAAAAACATCCAGAAGATCACTGGTTGGTACCAGTAATGTTTTCTACACACCAGTTGATGTGCACCTCCACTGGTTTTCATTTTTCTCTCGGTCATGGGTTTGATGTGACGTGGCTAATACAAGTTTCCATTGGTTACGTATACGTGGAGGTACCCAACGTCGTATACGCGTCTTCTCCATAGGAAAACGTTTATGAGCTAACCACCATTCTCACATTGGCCTAATATAATAAAAAGTAGAAATACGGAAAAAGATATGCCACTCTCACTTCACTGTCAGTCCTTTTCATGTCACCTTGTTTTTTCGTAGTATTCGAGATGATCCTACGAGGATGGCCGATGAGGCTCACGGTGTACTCAAGTCGAGGAATCCAGGTGGACGATATTCCGCAACGAAGAAAGAGCACGCAATACTCCACCACCTCAGCGCAGCGTGTCGACAACGAACGGCAGATCTTCGTCTTACACGACGTCGTACAAGGAAATATCGAGCTAGGCTCTTCCAATAATGCACCAGCGTTGAGTGACTAAGCTAGGTGGGCTAGCGACAGTTGATACGCATGGGTGATGATGATTTTTTTTAACACTAGTACAGATACAAACGTTCATATACATGCGCATACACTCATCCCAATGAACACACACGCACATCCTATCCTTATGAGCATCTTCGAAAAACTGAGCCGGCATATCATATTGAAATTTACGAAGTCGCCGTAAGCACCTCGTCGTCGACGGGAACATCTCTTCCACTGAATGCGCATCGCCGGAAATCCTGAAATAAATTCAGGAATAAATGCAAGAATCAGAATTTGAACTCTGATGGGCTAGGGATATCACAGTCCCTCTAATCATCCAACCACAGATTGGTTCGCATGAGTGATGGTGATTTGCTTTGCTTTGCTTGCCAGCCATCAAAATTATTCCTTCAATAAATTAATAAACCTCGTTGTTATATACCAACCTTGTCAGTTGTCACTATGGCTGTGGCTGTAAAGTGGGGGCAAACGCTTAACCATCTTCCTTTCTCGTCGAGAGGCATAGTAGTATAGTACAAAGCAACGGCGGCGGTATCGTACTGGAATAAAACCTTTTTTTCTTAGGCGGATGCCGGAACGAATGAAACTTAAGGCTTAAGCAGCGCAGAGAGCATCGGCGCTGCGTCGGATGAACGCCACCCATTCTGTACATGTCCAGCTGCTATATATACAAGTGAGAGTAACCAAACATTCCACTCTGGTAGGAGCATAAAAATAGATGGACAAAGCCAGTGGCGGAGCTAAACCTGAGAATGGTTATTAAAAAATTGGGTGAAATGGTTCGGTTCTTACTTTGGGTTTGATTGGTTCAGGTTTTATTGGGCTGAATCTTTTTTAGTTTGGTTTTGGTTTGGGTATGTGAAGAAACCAATTTGGGTATAGTTGGTTATGGGCTTAAACAATTCGGTTATTAACGGCTATAAACTATGGGTCCAAACCGATTTCTGGATATTGGTTGTGTGCAATAAGCAAGGATGCATCGACATCGAGTATCTTTGATCCGCGTACATGTTGCGATGCACTACGTAATTCTGTATTATGGAAAAACACCACGCATGCAAATCGAATGTGTTTGCTTGTGTTTTAGCTAAGCAATTGGTTTTAATACACTTGTCAGTGAGCTTTTCAGTCGTGGGCATTGTCTTTTTGACTCTTGTTGTGTGTTGACCCTATCTCAACGATAACTTTGTTCCCAAACTATTGTAGATGCACTTATGTCTTTTCTATGTCATTTGCTTCTTAACATGTCGATTTGTGCAATCATATATACATTTAAGCAAACCCATAGTTATGTATTGGGTTTAAACCCACGGTTATGTATTGGATTTAAATTGGTTTGGGTGGAAAAAATAGACGGTTTAGTTTTGGTTGGGCTGAAAATGACATTAAACGGGTATGGTTCAAGTATGGTTTTGAGAGATACATGTACGAGTATGGTTCAAATATGGTTTAAGTATGAAACTATTCTCAGATTTAGGCGGAGCTAGGTAGAAAGTGTTGGGGGGACCAAGACTACAACATGACTGTCTGAGGGTGTAAAATGCTAAAAAAAGTCTCATCTAAGTCCTCCATCAATTTCTTTTTCACAGTTTGGTAAAAAGTTGGGGGGGCCACAGCCACCCCAAACTTGTACATAGCTCCGCCACTGGACAAAGCCTACTACTACTATATGAGAATATAGGTAGTTGTAGTTCAAGGCAAGGTTGATTGTAAAAAGTGCAAACGCCACTGATCAGTTGTTGCTATAAACAGCGGGTTGCTTTTGGTTTTGGGTCTCAAAGACAGCGACGTTTAGCCGGAAAGAAGAACGCATTTCCGACAACTGCGCCACCAACAAACGGGATTACAATACTCATTAAGTAACCATCTAACTAGACTCCATTGAGTAGCCCGTGTTGATCCATGTCGAGGTGGTTTCGGACGCAAAATCCCTTCGAGAAGGTAATAGCAAAGCGGCAACCCTTTTTCTTTTTGTTGAGTATATATGTTGTGCATATTTGTATATTAGCTCACCTTTTAACCTCTTGTATAGTTGAGGTCGTGGTCCATCTCTTATACATCATACATACGTGAATTTGCACATGAGCAATACATCATGTAATCCTCACATCATACATGATATCAGTTTCCGAGTTCTAACCCTAGCCTTCTGCTGCCGCCCCGCAGCCGGCACGCACCTCTTCACGCGCCGCCGGCACCCAGCCGCCGCTCGCGCGCCTACCCGTGCCAGCCGCTGCCATCTCTGTCTGTTGCCGCGTGATCCCGCCTACTCGCGCCGCCGCCTAATCCCGCTATCCCCGCCGCCGCCCAACCCTTCGGTTGCCGCACCCCCGAGCCACCACCCCAACCCGAGCTGCCTGCTGCCGCCTCTGCACCCGCGCCGCCCGCTGCCCCCGTCCCGCAAACCCTAACCCGAGCCACCCGCGCCGTCCCACCCTCGCCATGTCGTCCGTCACCTCCTCCGTGTCTACCAACTCCAACCTGTTCGTCGACGCCAACCCTCCCGACGTCAACGACATCCGCAGTCTCAACATCTTCAAGCGGGTTCCAATTCGTCTCTCGCAGACGGACTCCTCCTACTACTCGTGGAAGACGTATTTCCCCCTCGTGTTCCGGGAGTATCACCCCGTCGACCATGTGGACATCACATCGACTCCAACCTCGTCCCTGAGTTCCATGACTGGTCCATCATCGACACCACGATCATCTGGTGGTTCTTCCTCACCATCTCGCCAAACCTCTTTCAGACGGTCGTGCAGGACGGTGATGATGCATGCGTCGTCTGGACCAAGCTGAACATGCTCTTCACCGACAACCAACTCCAACGTCGCGCTTTTTTGCAGCAAGAGTTTAGTGGGTGCCACCAGGACAACTCCTTCATCGACGACTATTGTCATCGCCTGGAGACTCTCGCTGACGAGCTCCGCGATATTGGTGCGAAGATCGATGATGACCTCCTCCTCAGCACGCTCACCGCCGGGCTTAACGAGGACTTCGGCAACGCCGCGACGAACCTCACGCTCATCCCCAACCCGTCCTTCGCCAAGTTTGTTGCGTACCTCCACTTGAAGAAGCGGCAGATGAAGCAGGTGAAGGCGCGGGCCATCCACACCGCTCTCGCTGTCGGCACCACCCGTGACGGGCCCTCGACGCCTCCCGCTGTCCCGGCCACGCCCCCGCAGCAGCGCCACCCGCTACCCTTCCCGGCGCCCCAGCCGCAGGGGCTGCTCCCGTTGTCGTATGACCCTCCTGCCGAATGGCACTATGGGGGCCGCCGCGGTGGGGTCCGCCGCGGCGGTCAACAGCACCAGCAACCGCAGGGCACCGGCCCGCCTCGTCAGCAACAGCAGCAGCAGTTCCAGGTGCCCCCTCCGCGGGCCTCCGGCTATAACCCATGGTCCGATGTTGTTCATGCCTACACCATGTCAGTTCCACGGGCACCTGCACCGACCCTCCCCGTGCTACGCCCGCCGGCGCACCAGGCATGCTACGCAGCTCCGCAGCCCTATGGAGGATACCCACCGCCGCAGCTGAGCGACGGCTACGGCCTCCCTGCGGCACCACCGCCGCCCTCGTCAGCCGCGTCGCCGGCGCCCAGGGATCCGACGCTCCTCGTCGCGCTGCACACCGCACCTACGCCGAACACCTACACTGGAGGCAGGGATTGGTATATGGACACCGGGGCTATGGCTCACATGTTTGCTCATCCTGATAATCTTGCCTCCTTCACTCCCGTCATCACCGACCGCCGCATCATTGTCGGCGATGGTTCCACACTTCCTATCCCACATGTAGGGCACACTTATTTTCCTTCTAATTTCACGCCTTTAACTTTGTCTAACATACTTGTGTCACCTCATCTTATTAAGAATCTTGTTCCTATTCGTTGTTTAACTCGTGAAAATTCTGTTACTGTTGAATTTGATGAGCTTGGTTTTTGTGGCAAGGACGCTCAAATCAGGATGGAACTTCACGCGTGTGACAGCCTTGACGAGCTCTATCTGGTGCATCCGCCGTCCACCTCAACCACCGCACCAGTTGCTCTCTCCGCCGGCGTCGATCTCTGGCACGCTCGTTTGGGTCATCCCAACCCCGTCACACTTCGTCATATTCTTAGGAGTTTCAGTTTCAGTTGTAATAAGATAAAGGATCACACTTGTCATGCTTGTCGTGTCGGCAAACATGTTCGCCTTCCGTTTAATAACTCCACCACCATAGCTTCTTTTCCATTTCAGTTGATTCATAGCGATGTGTGGACCTCTCCGGTTCCTAGTAATTCGGGCTATTTATATTATCTGGTTATCCTTAATGATTATTCTCACTATGTGTGGACTTTTCCTTTGGGACGAAAGTCGGATGCACTCTTCACTTTGACGGCTTTTTACTCCTATGTCAGCATGCAGTTTGGGTGTCCCATTCTTGCTCTTCAAACTGACAATGAAAAAGAGTTCAACAATCTTGCTTTCCGACTTTTTTGTCGCACCATGGCACAGTTTTTCGTCTCACATGTCCGTATACTTCACAGCAGAACGGTCAAGCCGAAAGCGTCCTTCGCACTCTGAAGGACTGTGTTCGCACACTCTTGTTCCATGCTAACGTGCTGCCTCGTTTTTGGCCGGATGCAGTCGCTACTACTTCACTTCTCCTTAACCTTCGACCCTATCACCCACAGTGGAACTACGCACCTCACCATCTTCTCTTTGGTACGCCTTCATCTCATAATGGTTTGCGTATTTTTGGGTGCCTCTGCTATCCTAGCACTGCCGACACCGCTCCTCACAAACTTGCAGCCCGTTCTGTCGCTTGCATCTTCATCGGCTACCCATCTAACTCCAAAGGATATCGGTGCTACGATCCAGTCTCCCATCGTGTGCTCACTTCCCGGCATGTTTACTTTGATGAGCATGTGTTTCTGTTCCAACAGGTATCCCCGGCAGCTCCTCCCGCCACTGATGACGCGGGACCTTGGCCGCCTCTCCTAGGGCGCTCGCATGCCTCTCTTGGCCCACCCTGGCTTTGAGGCGCGCCCTCTGCATGCGGCGCCCCCTCCGGCCGCGGTGCCGGCACCCCCTCCTCCCGCGGCTTTGGCGCCTCCAGCCTCTATGCCCCCCTCGGCACCTGCGGCCCCGCTGCCTCCCACGGCCCCCTCGGCGCCCGCGGCCTCCTCAGTGCCCGCTGTCTCGGCGCCCTCTTCACCAGTACCTACGGTCGGGTCTCCCGTGGCGGGTCCAGTCACTCGCACCCGTACGGGAGTTTTTCTCCCAAGCTCGCGCTACGTCTCGGATGATTATGTCCACGCGGCGTCCACCTCTATGCCATCGCCGTTGCCGTCCTCTGTTCAAGCCGCTCTTCGCGAGCTGCTCTGGATGGCCGCGATGCAAGAGGAGTTTGACGCCCTGCTGCTCAACCGGACGTGGCAGCTTGTTCCTCGTCGCCGGCACGCCAATGTGATTACCGGGAAGTGGGTCTTCAAACACAAGCTCCGTCCTGATGGTACCCTTGATCGCTACAAAGCGCGCTGGGTTGTTCGTGGCTCCAGACAGCGTGCTGGCATCGACTTCACCGACACCTTCGCTCCGATCGTTAAGCCCGGCAGGATTCACATGGTTCTCCACCTTGCGGTCTCCCGTGCTTGGCTGGTGCACCAGATGGACATCTCCAACGCCTTCCTTCGTGGTCACCTCGAGGAGCAGGTCTTCTGCTAGCAGCCCACGGGGTTCGTTGATCCAGCATTTCTCGACCATGTGTGCCTGCTTTCACGGTCCTTGTACGGACTCAAGCAGGCTCCGCGCGCTTGGTACCAGCGCATCGTGGTGTTTCTACACCAGCTCGGGTTCGGCTCCACCCGCTTGGACGCATCGCTTTTCGTCTATCACCAAGGCTCTGACACGGCCTACTTGCCGCTCTATCTTGATGACATCATCCTGATGGCATGTACGGTTGGTCTTCTCAGTCAGCTCACTGCTCGTTTTCGCGCTAAGTTCGCCATCAAGGACTTGAGTCCTTTGCACTACTTCCTCAATGTTGAGTTGGAGCGCCGTCCGGATGGCTTCTTTCTTCACCAGCGGAAGTACGCTCATGAGCTCCTGGATCGCGCTGGCATGCTCAACTGCAAGCCCGCCGCTACGCCCGTTGATACGAAGGCTAAGCTCTCTGCCACGAATGGTTCTCCAGCTTCGCATGCTGCATTCTACCGGTCTATCGTTGGTGCTCTCCAGTATTTCACTCTGACTCGACCGGAGATCTAGTATGCCGTGCAGCAGGTGTGTCTCCATATGCATGCTCCTCGGGACGTTCACTGGGCCGTTGTTAAGCGGATTCTCCGCTATGTCTGTGGCACTATGGATCTTAGCGTCACGCTCTACGCCTCCACCGACACCGCCCTCACCGCCTACTCCGATGCCGACCGGGCGGGCTGCCCTGACACTCGTCGCTCCACATCGGGCTATTGTGTCTTCCTTGGACCCTCACTCATCTTGTGGTCGTCCAAGCGTCAGCCTATGGTCTCTCGCTCCAGTGCTGAGGCTGAGTATCGTGCGGTGGCCAACGTCGTCGCCGAGTGTTCGTGGCTTCGCCAGCTTATTCAGGAGCTCTCTTGTCACGTGGATTGCGCTATGGTGGTCTACTGCAACAATGTTTCGGCGGTCTACCTCTCCGCCAACCCGGTACATCATCGTCGAACAAAGCATATTGAGTTGGATATTCATTTTGTTCGGGAACAGGTGGCCCTTGGTCATATTCGTGTTCTACACGTCCCTATTTCCCAACAATTTGCAGATATCATGACCAAGGGCTTGCCTACGACGTCATTTGTGGAGTTCCGGTCTAATCTTTGCGTCAGCAGCGGTGCCGCTTCGACTGCCGGGGGGAGGGGGTGTTGAGTATATGTGTTGTGCATACTTGTGTATTGGGCGCCCACCTCATAGTTCCTTGTATAGTTGAGGCCGTGGCCCATCTCTTATACATCATATGTACGTGCCTTTGCACATGAGCAATACATCGTGCAATTCCCACATCATACACTCCTTTACAAGAAAAGATCTCAGACTTTCTCTCTTCTCCCCGACAGCGCCGCCGCCGGTCCGCCTCATCTCCCATGGCTGCTGGGCTATGGAGGTGCGGAGGATCTCGGCCCCTTGCTGGCGGGAGGGACCCGTTATCGTTCTTGTTACTTTTAGTGTCTTGGTTGGGGCTATGTGACGGCGGCGATGTCACTTAGTAGGAATAATGTTTTCCACGTTCTATCCTCGTCCCGACGGTGCGTCTAGCATTGTCAGAGGGCGTGTAGAGGTGAGTCTCCGTCGGATCCTGTAGGACTCGATCAGTGCTGATTTCCGGTGGATTTGTTGAGATCCGGTCCTCATTCGCCTTTGTTTTGGTGTTTACAAATTTGATCTTTTCGATCCATGACTTTGTTCATTAACGCTGGTTGCTGCTTTTGTGTGATGGTCTTACATAACCTTAGCATGACGACTTTCCGACTATATATTACGACAAAGTTTGCCTGGTTTTAGAAAGGGAGAGGCAATGACGGCCGGGTGCCTTCGACCCGCTCCACTGCTCGCAGCCGTTGCTAGTTAGGCTACGGACTTGATTGTAATTTGTATCGTGTCTGGTTTTTTTTATCATCATAATTAAAAAATGAATGGATTGAAAGTTTCTAAAAGAATACGATAGCAAAACTGCGCCATGATATGATGTAGTACGAGAGTAGCAAAAGCGAGCGGGGAGGGACACGTACCCCGCAAACCCCGATGGAACGAATTGCTGCGCCGCTCGGTCCGTGTCGTGTCCTGCTCACGGCGCGCTCCGCGGGCGACATGCTCGGAGTGTCCGGCTTTACACCCTGTCCCATGGGCCCACGGCGGCACGGGATCGCCGCCGAGCGAACGATTATTATACAGAATAAACAAATTATCTGACCTAGGACTGATTAGGGAACGAGTAGTAAGCAAGGCATCACCCGGCGGCCGTAGACGATGTCACGGTGGCGCTGGTAAGCAACTAAGCAAGACATCACCCACCCGGCAAGGCGCCCGTAGACGATGGATGCCACGGTGGCGTTCTTTCATGGCATGGCTAGTGGTTGATTGGTTGGACCTTTTGCCGCTGAAAAATAATCGACGCCAAGAAGGTTCATTTGTTCCCCCCAATGGCAAAATCAAAATCATCAATCAAGAGACCTGCCAAAGTAAACTCTGAATCACCGCAGCAGCAGGTGAGAGTGAGACGTGGACATACCAATGTACGTATTCACCAGCCAAGTTGGCTACGCGCGACTGCGTGGAATATCAGGGTCCATACGAATAGGCTGCGGTAATAACCTGTGACCACGATCTACTTCCACTTTTGGGGTTCCCGGCTGACCCTTTTGATATTCTCCTCTGCAGGCGCTTTCCCGTGTAACTTTTCCGTCAGTTCGTTTGACCAGGCCCCCGCCCGCAGCACGTTCGTTCACGGAGTGCAGTTACTCCGACCTCGTGCCGGGGTGGGACTTTGGATCCTACGACTCCTACCCTACTCCCCAAAACAGAAGATCACACAGCACATCACAGTCCAGACTCCGTAGTCCACAAGAAACGATCCATCGCCCCCTCGCCTTCGTCCTCTTCTCCTCTCTTTTCTTCCTCGCCTGCGATTGGTCTGCGCAATATAAGGAGGCGAGGGGAGAGAAAGAGACGACCCATCATCGCCCGTCGGTCGTCCAGCGTCAAGGCCAGCTAGCAGCGCGGCCATGGGGTTCTTCACCAGGAGCACCTCCAAGCAGACCGCCAAGCTCAAGTCCCTCGTCAAGCTCGCCGTCGCGCGCCTCGCCGTCGTCCGCCGGCCCCGCCTCGGCCGCCGCTCCATTGCGCGCGGCGACGTCGCGCAGCTCCTCTCCATTGGCCACCTCGACCGCGCTCTCGCCCGGGTACGTGCGTCCGTCTCCTCCGCCATACAAGCCCCTAATCAAATTTTCAAGTTCCCCTTGCCGTACGGCTGTACTGACACCGAACGGCGTGTGTGTGCTGCTGCGCAGGCGGAGCAGGTCATGGAGGAGGACAGCGTGCTGGAGGCGCTGGACATCATCGAGCACTACTGCAAGGTCCTCGTCGAGCACTCTGCCCAGCTGGAGAAGCCCAAGTACTTCCACGTTCCTGCTCTCTTGGTTTCTCCTCTGACCGTACGTTACGGCGTGAGATTCTAATTTGTTGATTATTCGATGGCATTCAGAGAGTGCGGCGAGGACATCAAGGCGGCGGCGGCGGGGCTGATTTTCGCGTCGGCGCGCTGCGGCGAGCTGCCGGAGCTGCTGGACGCGCGCGCCATCCTGGCAAGCAAGTTCGGCCGGGAATTCGAGCGGGCGGCCAAGGAGGGCTCCCAGGCTGTCGTCAATCCCACGGTAGGTTCGTCTGCTCCAGCTGCTTCACGTGCCGCCTCGCCAACCGTCGCCGGGTGGTGGTGGTGGTGGTGGTGGACCGGAGCTGGGATTTAAGAGGGTTGGTGCTGTTGCAGTTAGTGCAGAGGTTATCGGGCGAGAAGGCGAGCGCGGAGCAGCAGAGGAGGTTGGCCAGGGAGATCGCCGCCGAGAACGGCATCTTGCTCGACTTCCCCGACGGCCCAGGAGAGGTCCATCAGGTTGGTTGCAGCCTGCACGACTCATCTTGTTCATGCGAATTTTGTGATGAGATATTCTCTCATGATTCAGTCGGCATAATGCTATGGCATTTATGTGATCTGGGATGCAGAGTAAACAGAATGAACAACCCAAGAAGGTGCCGGCGCCGGTGCCGGCCGAGAAACCTGTCGAACAGCTTGAGGTCAAGACCGAAACTTCCGAGGTCAGTTCGTCAGTGTCATGTCATCGGACAAAAGATCATCAGGCATTCCCATTTGTAATCTAAATGGCGAGAAATTCAATGTGTGCCAGGCGCAGAGGAGGCAGAGGCTTGCTGATGATGACATGAGCCGGTCGAACCTTGCCCGTCAGAGAGCAGAGGAGAAGGCGTCGAGGGAATCCAAGAAGTACGACGATGTCAGGATGGCGGCGGAGGCAGCGTTCGAGTCAGCGTCGTTCGCTGCCATGGCCGCCCGGGCGGCCGTGGAGCTGTCCCGGACGGAGTCGCAGGGGAAGGGGCCGAGAGGCGGCGGCCGCGGGCACGATAAGGTCCATCCTTTGCAGAGTTCTGGAGCAACCGAGCGGGAGACACGGCCGCCGGGGAGGCCCCAGAAGCCTCCGTCTCCGTCGCCGTCGCCGTCGTGGAGCGACAAGAGCACGGTGTCCTCGGTATGGTCGGACGCACCAGCACGAGACCCGCCATCACCGCCGAAGGGGAAGAGCATTGTGTTCGACCGGAGCGACGGGGAGGACGACGATGTCGTGGAGGACCTCGTCTGGACTCCGCAGCTGCGCCGGCCTCCCCACAACAGGAGAACGGCCTCCGCAATGGGCATGGACGGCGTCGGCGGCAACGGCAACACGCGCGCGGAGTTCCAGGACAGCGTGCCCAACGGCTCAGGAGAAGCGCGGCCGGCGCACAGGAGGCACGCCGGCGGGGGCGCGCGCCGCGAGGCCCCGGAGCAGGCCGGCCAGTACAGAGCCCCTCCGTACAGGAGGAGCCCCGCGGCCGGCGCAGGCGGCAACGCCGAGGCGTACGAGAGCTCGGCGTTCGTGGCCCGCGCGCCGTACGCGAGGATCACGTCGGCGCTGGAGGGCGGCAACGAGCACATCGCGCGGCACGAGGAGGTGCGCAGGATGGGCACCGACGCGCGGGTGCTCCAGGAGCAGGTGTACGGCGCCGCCGCGCCCGGGCCGGGGCGCGCGCCCCTGACGCCGGACAGGAGGGCCATCTCGGTGCGCACCAGGAGATGACGTCAGTTTGGTACAGCAGTACATTCGTCAGTTCAGACTTGGGTCGACTGGAAAATGGGACGCCGGAAACGGCGTCGCCGGCAGCCCGGCACGGCGGCGGTTTCCCGGACTGGGCTGGGAAATCAGACGTGGGGTACGACGCTGAATTTTTTTGTACATAGGAAAGTGAGGGTCATTGACTCATTGACATGTGAGTAAATTGTCCATTGTTTTGTTGTGTGTTGCAACGGGAGGAGTTTTGCGTGGCGTGTGTTCTTGAGGCCGAGATGGGTTGCCTTGGATGCACAACTGTTTATGTTGCAACGCACACAACTCGGCTGGTTTGTCAGTCAGGAAGCACGCATTTGTGATGGTGAGCTAGAGCCTGGAGAACTGGCTGGACGAACCGACGCTGCTTGATTTGCCTGGTGATTTGAGGCAATAATAGCCTCGAGGAATACTTCATCGCTCAATTATATTACAATCCACCCGTATTTCTTCTTGAACCATCACACTTACAGGCTAGGGCATTCCCAACGCGACCTTCAAGGCGTCCGCAAACATGAGGACCGAGGTGAGTCTGTGGACGCGTCTGCTTGTTCGAAATCCCGCAAACCGGACGCAAACCAGAAGAAGCTTTGCGGGCGTCCGGATCGTCGTCACATACTTGTTTGGCACCCTGGTCCCACCTCAAAATCCTCTTCGCCCGAAAATACTCTCCGCGCGAAGCGGTCACCACACATTTATATCGGTCAACCCGCTCTAGAGCGGACGTAGCTCCACAAGGCATTGCTGTTGGTTAGAGTGATGCAACCGGACAAGGGGGTGGCGTCGCTTCAACGCCGACGCGGCGATCGAGAAGCCAATTCCGGTCGATGCGCCGGATTGAAGTGAGGTGCCCGTCCGTTTGCCTGAGCGCGACTTCGTCCACACCACAAAACCCTCTCTGCTCCTCTTTGTCTCCGGTGTTCACCACCTCTCCGCTCCTCTCCATCTTTGCTTCCCACATAACCTCTCCTCTCCGCTCACCGATGTTGCCAAAGTCGAAGTTCTCAATGCCAACATGTGGCGGCTTCGGATCTCCTCATGGGTCTGAATCTTGGCGCTGCCGCCGGTGCTATCTGCGGCCATCGACCTCCTCGGTGGTCGGCTCCTCCGAGAAGAAGGATATCATATTGTCCTCCGGCAATGAGGAGTAACAGAAACGCCGCACGGAGGTGGCAATCACGGATGAGGAGTACCAGGAGCAAATGGAGCTCATGATCGAGCGGCCGCTCCGGTACCACGGTGTGGCGTCGCCCTCGCAGTCATGAGCCCGCGTCAAGGAGGAGCGTGCCTCGCCACCGCGGCAAGGCAGAGCCGGTGCCCCCCTTCCCGCGCAACTGCGAAGTCCAAATTCAACTGCGGCAAGGTGATGAACATCAAAGCAAAGTACCCCTTTACCAGTAACTGATGAACTACCACGAACAAGGATCTTGCCCCTGTCTTGACGAAGTTTGCACTAGTATTCTTTGATGACACACTCATCTACACCAAAAGCTTTGAAGAACACTTAGCGCATGTGGAAAGGGTGTTAGAAATCTTGCTCTAGAAGCAATGGAGGGTTAAACTAAGCAAATGCGATTTTGATGAACAGTAAATCGCATATCTAGGCCATATCATCATTGATAAAAGGGGTGTTGTCAAAACCAGCGGATCTCGGGTAGGGGGGTCCCGAACTGTGCGTCTAGGATTGATGGTAACAGGAGGCAGGGGACACGATGTTTTACCCAGGTTCGGGCCCTCTTGATGGAGGTAATACCCCACGTCCTGCTTGATTGATATTGATGATACGAGTGTTACAAGAGTTGATCTACCACGAGATCGTAGAGGCTAAAACCCTAGGAGCTAGCCTATGGTATGATTGTTGTATATCTCTATCGACTAGCCTGGCCTCGGTTTATATAATGCACCAGAGGCCTAGGATAAGAAGAGTCCTAGCCGAATACGCCGGTGGGGTGGAGTCCTTGTCTTGATCGCCAAGTCTTGTGGAATCTTCCTTGTATGCGGCAGCTGTCCGAACTAGCCCATGAGTATGCGGCCATGGGGGTCCTCGGCCCAATCCAACTGATCGGGAGACGATGTGATGAGTACCCCCTAGTCCAGGACACCGTCAGTAGCCCCCTGAACCGATCTTCAAGTTAGGGACGCTCCTCGATTCTTCCGAACTGTTCTTCATCTTCGGTTGACGGTCTTGAAAACTGGTTCAACAAATCTTCTCATCTTCGATCTTGAGGATCGCCGAAATGCATTCGGCGAGTTTACACGTCGGGTATCCGAGGAGCCCCTTTAAGTTTCCGGCCTTTATCAATGCCTTGTTATTTTTATGCCACACCTCGGGTTTGAAGTTGTTCCCGGGAGGCAGTGTCCTCTTGCGTCTGAGCTCTAATGCCGGACTGCATTTGAGGTATCTTTTGCGGCTGAGCACCAATGCCGGACCGCTTCCGAGCTCCAACGCTGGAATGTATCCGAGCTCCAACGCCGGACTATGTCCAAGCTCCAACGCCGGACTATATCCGAGCTCCAACGCCGGATAGTGTCCCAGCTCCAACGCCGGACTATATCCGAGGTGTCATATCACCTTGGTTCAAAAAAGTTGAAGGAGTTTAGTCGAGCTTAATGCCGAAAATGCCCTCTATGGAGCCAGCCACTAGCGCCCGAGCTTTATGCCGGACTGCTTCCGAGGTGGTGCACCACCCTGACTGTGGGCCGATTTTTTGTCAATATTTTTTATTATTGCAATTTATTCTCTGCCGATATATAGGGCCAGTAGCCCTCAAGGTGTGTATCGGTCTAAAACCCGAGATGCACCTGAAGGATGACGTAAGACCGCTGATCCCAGTACCCGTTAAGACTCAGGTTGATTTGCAAAATCGGCCCGAGGATCAAGTCCTAGCTCGGCAGAATACTTCGGGACACAAAAAGCGGCGTGCTTAGTCCTCGAGACTCAGGTTGGGTGCGGCCGACCAACCTGAGGATCAAAATCTCCTCGGCAATTGTATTGCACTTAAAATTTTCTGCATTGAACAGGCAATGCAGTAGCCCCCGAGACACTGGTCGGGTGACAACACCAGATCAGGGGATCGATGTGCCCCTTTAATATTTATAAATAATAAGGCCGAAGCCCAGTAGCCCCCGAGCCTTAATGCGGGCACGGGTGCGAATTAAGGATCGATATCCATAGTAAAATCACAAATTATGTGTAATGACTCTATGTATCCAAGTACTTTACATCATTAATGCTTGGATCCGCATTGTACAAAACTTTGTTGACCGACCATCGGCTTCCACCTCCTCGGCTAGTAGCCGAGGAGTGTTTATCCTACTTTATAAAGCCTTTATGAGGGCAAAGATTTACGACAAACAAGGCAATCTGGCCATACGCTTTTATGGACAAAGGTATGCAGAGAGATATGTTATATTACTGTTTAACATAAGAAATGTCTTCCAAAGAAAATAGTCCCGCTATCGGTTCCTTTCTTTGGGTTGTCATGCTAAGCATGATCATGCAGCCTCAGCTCTAATGTAAGAGCATAATATCGAGGATTTAGTTTGGGAGGCCAGTTAATAGCCCCCGGTAGTGTTCGGCGACAGTCGAGGTCAAGCCGTAAACACTTCGGCCATTGTTATGAATGGCCCGTCATTTAACACTGTCATCTGCTGACAAGTTTACGCTTATTATGACAGTCAGTTTTCGGCTTTCTCCACTGAGGTGCTTAACCATGTGAGCTGGAAGCAGAATCGCAGTGGTTCTCCCTTTCCACACCTAGCCGAACAAAGCGGAACATAGAAGGCAAGCGGAGGAGCCGGGCAACCCAACTATTGACCGAAGACACAATTCGAAACCAATGCATATATAGTGAGATCCGAGAATGTTTTTGCCGAATCTATAAAGGTGTCCGGCATTGCACTGCAAGACTTGTGCTGAAAACACACAAATAGTTTAAAAGTGCCATAAGCTTGGAAAACCAAAAAAACGTCAGTAAAAACTTGACGTCCGAACAAGATCAAGTGTTCGCTGCCAATCCGAAAATTGGGGCAAAAAACGTGCTTCTGTCGTGCATTAATATTACACATCCGATCTCAAGACTTCAAGCGGGCCAGCCTACGGCTGCAGCCTCCTATCCCGAAGGCGGAGTGCTTCTTGTTAGACCAGTTTAGCGAACTAAACTCGAGTGGTTACTAGAGAGAAAATGGGTTATCTGGCTATTGACCACACACTCACGTTGAAAAAGGAGCGATAGAAAAAGACTTTGCAACGACCAAGAAGAAAACACATTTACTATAAAATAGCTCATATAAATTTTAAGAGCCCCCAAGTGACTTGGGTAAAAGATTTTATGTATAATGATTGTATGTATCGAAGTACTTATGTCATATCTCTGTTCAACCGAACTTTAAACGCGTCTTAACTGACCGTCGGCTTCTCTCTCTTCGGTCAAGGACCGAAAAGTGTTACGTACTCCACCTGTCGAGAATATCGACAGTGTTTCCAATAACCAGGCAACCGGGCCATAAGGCTGTAACAGACAAAGCGCGCTCAGGGAACTTATGCTATATTACAGACGAAGTGTAAGAAGCATCTTCGAAGAAAATAGTACCCCCACCGATACCTTTCTTCGGTGCTCATTATTACTATGAGACTTGTGCAATAGATTTTTTGTACTCATGAGTTCCGTTGTGTGTCGACCATGACTGAAAACAATAAGAGCACTAGCTTTCGGCTTCACCTAGTCTGAGGTCAGAGCTCGGAGGACCCGGTTGTGACAATCGCAGAGGTGCTCCCTTTACTCCCTAGCCGAACAATCAGGAACGTAGGGGTAAGCACAGGAGCCAGGCAACCCAGCTTGCAAATTGCTTAAGTCAATATGGTGCATATTATGGCGTAATACACGAACAAGGAACGAAGCCGTACAAGTATAATCATATGCAAGAGGAAATGCTTCATAAAGGAAGCCCCCAAATAAATGGGGTATTTGAATATGTGTATCACAAACAAAGTTTGGACAAGGAAATTTTTACAATCAACTTTTTCCCAAAAAAGTATAATGCTTGGTCGAACAGAACACAAGTTAAAAATTAAAACTTTGAGCATGAAAGCGACTTAGCTCGTTAATGTGTTCGACATTGATGACGCGGTCCGAGCTTGATGCGGGACAAGGTTCCATCCCCCAAGTAGTGGTGACATAGCATGGTCAATGCAGACCGACAGAGTGATGCCGAAGTCCCCGGATCATTTTCCTGTGCACAAAAACTAGTGCAAACCAGAGATAATAGTAATAATAATAATTAAAAAAATCGTTGCATAATAAATAATTTATGCAAAGTGAGTAATAAAAGAAATATGGCCTGGCGCCGAAGTCAATGTCGATGCAGGGCGTCGGCGTGATGCGGTAAAGGCGTGGCAAAGCCTGAATTCATAGGTCGGTCCGAGTTCTGGATGCGGCGTTCGCCGGACTATGTAACTGCGAAGTCCAAATTCAACTGCGGCAAGGTGATGAACATCAAAGCAAAGTACCCCTTTACCAGTAACTGATGAACTACCATGAAAAAGGATCTTGCCCCTGTCTTGACGAAGTTTGCACTAGTATTCTTTGATGACACACTCATCTACACCAAAAGCTTTGAAGAACACTTAGCACATGTGGAAAGGGTGTTAGAAATCTTGCTCTAGAAGCAATGGAGGGTTAAACTAAGCAAATGCGATTTTGATGAACAGTAAACCGCATATCTAGGCCATATCATCATTGATAAAAGGGGTGGTGTCAAAACCGGCACATCTCGGGTAGGGGGGTACCGAACTATGCGTCTAGGGTCGATGGTAACAGGAGGCAGGGGACACGATGTTTTACCCAGGTTCGGGCCCTCCTGATGGAGGTAATACCCTATGTCCTGCTTGATTGATATTGATGATATGAGTGTTACAAGAGTTGATCTACCACTAGATCGTAGAGGCTAAAACCCTAGAAGCTAGCCTATGGTATGATTGTTGTATATCTCTATCGACTAGCCTGGCCTCGGTTTATATAATGCACCAGAGGCCTAGGATAACAAGAGTCCTAGCCGAATACGCCGGTGGGGTGGAGTCCTTGTCTTGATCGCCAAGTCTTGTGAAATCTTCCTTGTATGCGGCAGCTGTCCGAACTAGCCCATGAGTATGCGGCCATGGGGGTCCTCGACCCAATCCAACTGATCGGGAGATGATGTGATGAGTACCCCCTAGTGCAGGACACCGTCAGGTGTCTACTAATGCTAGAAATATTATTGCACTTTAGAACTGGTCTACTCCTAAAATGTCAAGGCGGTGAGAGGATTCCTTGGTCTCACAAATTATTATTGGAAGTTCATAAAACATTATGGCATTACCAGTAGGCTTATCCGCCTATGACTGATTTATTGAAGAAAGGTGCTATGTTTATCCGGACTTCTGCGATAGATACTACATTCCAAACTCTGAAGCATGCTCTAGTCAATGCTCCAGTATTGGCACTGCTTGATTACTCCCAATAGTTTGTTACGGAACTGATGTGTGTGATGTTGGTATAGGAGCAGTCCTGATGCAGAATGGTCATCCTTTGGCTTTTGTTAGTAAGACCCTTGGACCCCAAAACAAAAATCTGGCAAGGAGTCTTCTAGCTTGAAAGTGCATTTAGTCCCTTTGGTGTTTCAGAGTGATGAGAATGTGGTCAGATGGACTAGTGACGATTACGGAGTTTATCTTAGGCATTGGTTCTTTGAAGATTGTTCTGAGGAAATGTTTGATCCCCACCCCCACTTCAAAAAGAGAAAAGAACATGGTTACCCAAAGATTCAAGAGTTTTGTGTTGGTTTGTTTTGAGTCATAGGGAAACCACACTATTAAGAGGTTCGAGGTGCTTGGAATTTTCTCCTAATGGAGAGAGGACACATGCATACATGCAAAAATCTGCATCATGTTGACAATGTCACACAAGTTTCTAAATTCAAAATATTCAAATGATTTATCTGACAAACTGTAAATATGATTCACGATCCGTCTTCACCGGGGAGTTAGTCTCAACAAGGTCTTCAAAACAAGATCCCATGTTGTCATGTTTTGATGATTCTTTTTCATCGCCACTAGTTGCTAGATTATGTCAATATAATTGCCATCTTTACAGTAAACATTTGCCACAAATGATTGTGTATATGCTTTTAGATGTTAAAATGTTACACGAGCTAGACATCGGGTACTCAAGCGTTAACAACAAGTAAGAATCAACATCAACTCATGCCAGTGCCACAGACCAAGGTTTACTCCCTCCGTTTTTAAATATAAGCATTTTCAAATATTTCAATAGAGACTACATGCGGATGTATATAGACGTGTTTTAAAGTGTAGATTCACTCATTTTTCTCTGTGTGTAGTCCATATTGAAATGGAAGGAGTAAAACTTGGTTTGTGGTATTGGTATGAGTTGATGTTGATTCACGATTCGCTAATCTGACAAGTGAGTTAATTTTATCTGGCTACTAAGTGGCTAATAAGCTAGCAAGTAAGTGCACATAATCTGACAAGTATGGACGAAATAATAAGTTGTCAAAACATGTAAACATACGATCTAGTTTTGAAGGTCTTATCATGCCGAAGCCAATGGTTAAAGTGGATCATGTAAGTGCATCTAGTGCCACCCCTAGTTGGTTTTGGAGTATTGACGACAAACTTGGTTGAGGGGCTAATGTGTTTGTGAGAATTGCAGGACAATACAGGGAGTAGTCCCTTATTGATTCGATTTACCTACTAGAGTTGACCCCTAAAAATGTGTGAAGACATTGAAGACAATGGTGGTTCATGAAGACATTCACGATGAAGATTATGACATGAGAAGACATTCATATGAAGACTATGGAGTGCGAAGACATAGTTGTTTCGTAATTTCCTTTTCTTCTTTGTTGAGTCATATGAACCACCGTATTGTAAGTGGGGTCCAAGTGAACAAAGTCAGAGTGACTAAAGTGATGCTCAACCAAATCCTATGTCTTCGAGCGAAGACAATGAGAGCAAAACTTATCCAGAGTTGGATGAGTCAGCTTTACTTGTAGCCCAGGTCAAGCTGCCGTGTGTGTTTGAAATCCGACCGTTGGACATGTGTCGGTTCCTTAGTGACCCAGGGTCATTTCGGACAAATCAGGTCGGGTTGCCTCCTGGCTATAAATAGCCCACCTCCTACAACATAAATCGGTGGCTACTTAGAGTTAGTGCACGACTTTTGTCGTTTGAGAGCAACCCACCTCCGAAGCACTTGAGAGAGAGATCCTTGCGAGGACAAATCCCTAAACACCCAGAACCAAAGAGTGTTAGGCATCACTGAAGTCTTTTTGTCTGCATGACCTGAAGACTTGTTACACTTGAGGACTGTGAATCCTCCGGCCGGTTAGGCATCATGTTCTGAGCATCCAAGAGTCATTGTGGATCACCGGTGAACAAAGTCTGTGAAGGTTTGGAAGTATACCTTGAAGACTTACCAGAGTGATTGGGCGAGGACTGGGTGTCCTTAGATCAAAGGGAATAAGGTGAAGACGTGGTCTTCTGAGTTGAATCTCAGCCTCCCTAAATAGACGTATAGTTGTCATAGCAACTGGAACTGATCTACCAACTCCTTGTCTTCACCAAGCAACTGGTTCTATCCTTCACTTTCCTTTACTTTACAATTTGTCTTCGTGAAGTCATTGCTTGCCTGTATGATCTGATTGACTTCACTGAGTGAAGACTGTTTACTGTTTGGCTTCATACTTTCTTCCTTCCTGATCCTTACTACCTAGTTGTTGATAGTCTTCGTGCTTTCACTTCATTGCAATCTTGACTATGGCATGTCTAGTGTAGTCTACCTTCCGCTACATATCAATAGGTTCATTTCTATTGTTTGTCTTCAAAGACCTCGTGTTTTTAAGACTTCCATAAAAATCACCTATTCAACCCCCTTTAGTCGATAACTAGCACTTTCAATTGGTATCAGAGCTTGGTGCTCCCTTGTTTTGTGTGATTCGGTTTAACCACCTGGAGTTTTAGCTATGTCGACTGCAGGGACAATCAAGGTCTCCACTGTGTGCCCTGTCTTCGATGGCACTGATTACCCCTACTGGAAGAACAAGATGCACATGCATTTTGAAGCCATTGACGTCAACCTCTGGTACGTCGTCAAGAATGGCGTTCCCAAGGTCGGTGAAGGTGTCACCGCTGCTGATGTCAAGAGGTTCATTCAACTGGATTCGACTACCAAGAACATCATCTATGGTCATCTGACCAAAGGACAGTACGACCGTGTGAGTGCACTGGAAACTGCAAAGCTAGTCTGGGACTGGCTCTCCAAGGTCGCCGAAGGCGTATCAACTTAGAGAGACTCAAGGATTGATGTTCTTCACAACCTCTTCAACCACTTCAAGAGAAACAACAATGAGAATATCCAGCTCACGTTTGATCGCCTCAATGATATCACAAATGAGCTTCGCGCGCTTGGCGCCACTGAGATCACCAAGCACGAAATCATCAAGAAGCTACTGAGATCACTTGACAGCGCATTCGACACCCTGGCCCTGATGATTCAAGAACGTCCTTACTTCAAGAATCTCAATCCGTATGACATACTTGAGAGACTCAACATACATGAGTTCCAGTTATCTGAGAAGAGAGACATCTATGGCCCCAACTATGGCCGAACTCGGGCTTTGAAGGCAAATGTTGTGTCCTCATTTGAAGAAGAATCTGACTGCAGTTTTGGGGATCCTGAAGACATTGGAAGGGAGCTAGCTATGCTCGTGAAGAAGTTCCAGAAGTTCTCCAAGAAGAAAGGCTTCAGAAAGTCTTCAAGATCCAGCTCAAGAAATGATGAAGCTTCCTCTCGTGACTACAAGAAGAGAACATGCCACAAATGCAAGAAACCTTGTCACTACATCTCTGAGTGTCCTCAATAGGACAATGAGTCCAAGAAGAAGAAGAGCAAAGAATATGATTCTGATGACAAGAAGAAGAAGAAATCCTCAAAGTCTTCTTCAAAGTCTTCATCAAAGTCTTCATCATACAAGAAAAGCTCATCAAACAAGGCTCGTGCGTTTGTTGGCAAGGAAATGGGTTCAGAGGAGGAGTCTGCTTCTGAGGAGGCAAAGGTGGAGTCGGAGGAGGAGGAGTCAGATTCAGGCATGGCAAGCCTGGCTCTAGCTTCAGCATATGTCGCCAAGTCCATCTTCAACACTGAAGACAATGACATCGTCGCCAATGCTGATGCTGATGATGAGGATAACTCTTCTCCTGCGTACTGCTTCATGGCACGTGGTGCCAAGGTAAACTCACGCGATGCTTACTTTCAAACATCCAATGAAGATGACTCTGAATGTGAATCTAAACCTAGCTACAAAACACTTGCTAAAATTGCAACAGAACAACAAAATGCTATGGAACACATTCAAAAGTTGCTAGACAAAAGCGATGACCTATTGGACGTGGAAATGACTCGAACTTAGTCCTTAATTGAAGACATTAACAATCTTCATGTTAAGTATGAAGAACTTGAAAGTCGTCATGAAACACTCTCAGCTACTCATGAGAAGCTTTCCTATGATTATCTTCAAAGGAAGCAGGAACTTGAGAACCTGAGAGTGTCTCATGAAGATCTTCAAAAGGAGAATGAGTCACTTCATGCTCAACAGATCAATACCGCTCAGGAAGACTTTGAGCCACCATGTTTGAAATGTCTTGAGCGTGATAATGCTATCTCTGTTGCTGAATGTTCTACTGGTGCTACTGTTGCTATGTCTTCAACTGCTGATGTGCAAACTAACCCCTCTATTGAGGATACCACTACTATTGTTGATGAGAATGCTAGGTTGAAGACATTGCTTGAAACAGGGATGTACAAAAGCCTCAAAGGGCATCAGACTCTTTGTGATGTCCTCAAGAAACAGATTCTGAACCGAAACCCTAGGAAAGAGGGTGTTGGGTTCGAGAGGAAAATGAACGTTGATGATTCATACTAGAAGCCTGAGCAGTACTCCACAACCACCTGGGTTGCTGCAAACGGACCTTCAGTGGATCCATCTACCTTATCTGGCTTCACTTGTGCTAACCCGATAATCATTGATGAATCCTTTGATGCAAACTATAAACTGTTTAAGAATCAGAATGGTGAAGTGTTTGCCAGGTATATTGGTACTAACTGCAGGAATGGGCCACCTCTGAAGAAGATCTGGGTGCCCAAAAGTTTTCTTGAGAAGCTTCTTGTGAATGTCTGTTGGGAACGTAGTAATTTCAAAAAAAAATCCTATGCACACGCAAGATCATGGTGATGCATAGCAACGAGAGGGGAGAGTATCGTCTACGTAGCCTCATAGACCGTAAGTGGAAGCATTATGACAACACGGTTGATGTAGTCATATGTCTTCACGATCGACCGATCTAGCACCGAAGGTACGACACCTCCGCGACCTGCACACGTTCAGCTCGGTGACGTCCCGCGAACTCATGATCCAGTAGAGCTTCGAGGGAGAGTTTCGTTAGCACGACGGCGTGATGACGGTGATGATGATGCTACCGGAACAGGGCTTCGTCTAAGCACCGCTACGATATAACCGAGGTGGATTATGGTGGAGGGGGGCACCGCACACGGCTAAAAGATTAATGATCAACTTGTGTGTCCATGGGGTGCCCCCTCCCCCGTATATAAAGGAGTGGAGTAGGGGGAGGGCCGGTCCTCTCTATGGCGCGCCCTAGGGGAGTCCTACTCCCTCCGGGAGTAGGATTCCCCTTCCAAGTAGGAGTAGGAGAGGAAGGAAGGAGGAGAGAGGAAGGAAGGAAAGGGGGGCCGGCCCCCCTCCCAATTCGGATTGGGCTTGGGGGGTGTGCCTCCCTCTTTTCCCTTCCCTCTCCTCTATTCCACTAAGGCCCAATAAGGCCCATGGGGGGTTTGGTAACCTCCCGGTACTCCGGAAAAATGCCCGAACCACTTGGAACCATTCTGATGTCCAAATATAGGCTTCCAATATATCGACCTTTACTTCTCGACCATTTCGAGACTCCTCGTCATGTCCGTGATCAAATTCGGGACTCCCACCTACCTTCGGTACATCAAAACACATAAACTCATAATACCGATCATCACCGAACGTTAAGCATGCGGACCCTACGGGTTCGAGAACTATGTAGACATGACCGAGACATGTCTCCGGTCAATAACCAATAGCGGAACCTGGATGCTCATATTGGCTCCTACATATTCTACGAAGATCTTTATCGGTCAAACCGCATAACGGTATACGTTGTTCCCTTTGTCATCGGTATGTTACTTGCCCGAGACTCGATCATCGGTATCTCAATACCTAGTTCAATCTTGTTACTGTCAAGTCTCTTTACTCGTTCTGTAATGCTACATCCCGTAACTAACTCATTAGCTACATTGCTTGCAAGGCTTATTGTGATGTACATTACCGAGAGGGCCCAAAGATACCTCTCCGACAATCAGAGTGACAAATCCTAATCTTGATCCATGCCAACTCAACAAACACCATCGGAGACACCTATAGTTACGTTGTGACGTTTGGTAGCACACAAGGTGTTCCTCCGGTATTCGGGAGTTGCATGATCTCATAGTCATAGGAACATGTATAGTTATGGAGAAAGCAATAGCAACAAACTAAACGATCATCATGCTAAGCTAACGGATGGGTCAAGTCAATCACATAATTCTCTAATGATGTGATCCCGTTAATCGACAACTCATGTCTATGGTTAGGAAACATAACCATCATTGATTCAACGAGCTCGTCAGGTAGAGGCAAACTAGTGACAATATGATTGTCTATGTATTCGCACATGTACTAAGTTTCCGGTTAATACAATTCTAGCATGAATAATAAACATTTGTCATGATATAAGGAAATATAAATAACAACTTTATTATTGCATCTAGGGAATATTTCCTTCAGTCTCCCACTTGCACTAGAGTCAATAATCTAGATTACATTGTAATGATTCGAACACCCATGGAGTCTTGGTGTTGATCATGTTTTGCTCGTGAGAGAGGCTTAGTCAATGGGTCTGCAACATTCAGATCTGTATGTATCTTGAAAATCTCTATGTCTCCCTCCTTGACTTGATCGCGGATGGAATTGAAGAGTCTCTTGATGTGCTTGGTTCTCTTATGAAATCTGGATTCCTTTGCCAAGGCAATTGCTCCAGTATTGTCACAAAAGATTTTCATTGGACCTGATGCACTAGGTATGACACCTAGATCGGATATGAACTCCTTCATCCAGACTCCTTCATTTGTTGCTTCCGAAGCAGCTATGTATTCCGCTTCACACGTAGATCCCGCCACGATGCTCTGCTTAGAACTGCACCAACTGACAGCTCCACCATTTAATAAAAAACACGTATCCGGTCTGTGACTTAGAGTCATCCGTATCAGTGTCAAAACTTGCATCGACGTAACCATTTACGATGAGCTCTTTGTCACCTCCATGTATGAGAAACATATCCTTAGTCCTTTTCAGGTATTTCAGGATGTTCTTGACCGCTGTCCAGTGATCCACTCCTGGATTACTTTGGTACCTCCCTGTTAAACTTATAGCAAGGCACACATCAAGTCTGGTACACAACATTGCATACATGATAGAGCCTATGGCTGAAGCATGGGGAACACCTTTCATTTTCTCTTTATCTTCTGCAGTGGTCGGGCATTGAGTCTGACTCAACTTCACACCTTGTAATACAGGCAAGAACCCTTTCTTTGCCTGATCCATTTTGAACTTCTTCAAAACTTTATCAAGGTATGTGCATTGTGAAAGTCCAATTAAGCGTCTTGATCTATCTCTATAGATCTTGATGCCCAATATATAATCAGCTTCACCGAGGTCTTTCATTGAAAAATTCTTATTCAAGTATCCTTTTATGCTATTCAGAAATTCAGTATCATTTTCGATCAACAATATGTCATCTATATATAATATCAGAAATGCTATGGAGCTCCCACTCACTTTCTTGTAAATACAGGCTTCTCCAAATGTCTATATAAAACCATATGCTTTGATCACACTATCAAAGCGTATATTCCAACTCCGAGAGGCTTGCACCAGTCCATAAATGGATCGCTGGAGCTTGCACACTTTGTTAGCACCTTTTGGATCGACAAAACCTTCTGGTTGCATCATATGCAACTCCTTTTTAAGATATCCATTAAGGAATGTAGTTTTGACATCCATTTGCCAAATTCATAATCATAAAATGCGGCAATTGCTAACATGATTCGGACGGACTTAAGCATTGCTACGGGTGAGAAGGTCTCATCGTAGTCAACTCCTTGAACTTGTCGAAAACCTTTCGCAACAAGTCGAGCTTTGTAGACAGTAACATCACTGTCATGTCGGTCTTCTTCTTGAAGATCTATTTATTCTCTATGGCCCGCCGATCATCGGGCAAGTCAACCAAAGTCCACACTTTGTTTTCATACATGGATCCCACCTCAGATTTCATGGCCTCAAGCCATTTTGCGGAATCTGGGCTCATCATCGCTTCCTCATAGTTCGTAGGTTCGTCATGGTCAAGTAACATGACTTCCAGAATAGGATTACCGTACCACTCTGGTGCGGATCTTACTCTGGTTGACCTACGAGGTTCGGTAGCAACTTGATCAGAAGTTTCATGATCATCATCATTAGCTTCCTCACTTACTGGTGTAGGAATCACTGGAACTGATTTCAGTGATGAACTACTTTTCAATAAGGGAGAAGGTACAATTATCTCGTCACGTTCTACTTTCCTCCCACTCACTTCTTTCGAGAGAAACTCCTTCTCTAGAAAGGATCCATTCTTAGCAACGAATATCTTGCCTTCGGATCTGTGATAGAAGGTGTACCCAACAGTTTCCTTTGGGTATCCTAAGAAGAGACATTTCTCCGATCTGGGTTCGAGCTTATTAGGTTGAAACTTTTCCACATAAGCATCGCAGCCCCAAACTTTAACAAACGACAACTTGGGTTTCTTGCCAAACCACGGTTCATAAGGTGTCGTCTCAACGGATTTAGATGGTGCCCTATTTAATGTGAATGTAGTTGTCTCTAAAGCGTAACCCCAAAACTATAGCGGTAAATCAGTGAGAGACATCATAGATCGCACCATATCTAGTAAAGTACGATTACGACGTTCGGACACACCATTATATTGTGGTGTTCCAGGTGGCGTGAGTTGTGAAACTATTCCGCATCGTTTCAAATAAAGTCCAAACTCATAACTCAAATATTCGCCTCCATGCTCAGATCGTAGAAACTTGATTTTCTTGTTACGATGATTTTCCACTTCACTCTGAAATTCTTTGAACTTTTCAAATGTTTCAAACTTATGTTTCATTAAGTAGATATACCCACATCTGCTCAAATCATGTGTGAAGGTGAGAAAATAACGATATCTGATAACTCTGTTGCTCGCTCCATTGTTCCGAAGAACATACATTAGTATGTATGATTTCCAATAACTCTGTTGCTCGCTCCATTGTTCCGAAGAACGGAGTTTTAGTCATCTTGCCCATGAGGCATGGTTCGCAAGTACCAAGTGATTCATAATCAAGTGATTCTAGAAGTCCATCAGAATGGAGTTTCTTCATGCGCTTTACACCAATATGACCTAAACGGCAGTGCCACAAATAAGTTGCACTATCATTATCAACTATGCATCTTTTGGCTTCAATACTATGAACATCTGTATCACTACTATCAAGATTTAGTAAAAATAGACCACTCGTCAGGGGTGCATGACCACAAAAGATATTATTCATATAAATAAAACAACCATTATTCTCTGATTCAAATGAATAACCGTCTCGCATCGAACAAGATCCAAATATAATGTTCATGCTCAACGCTGGCACCAAATAATAATTATTTAGGTCTAATACTAATCCCGAAGGTAGATGTAGAAGTAGCGTGCCGATGGCGATCACATTGACTTTGGAACCATTTCTCACGCGCATTTTCACCTCGTCCTTAGCCAATCTTCGCTTAATCCGTAGCCCCTGTTTCAAGTTGTAAATGTTAGCAACTGAATCAGTATCAAATACCCAGGCACTACTGCGAGCATTAGTAAGGTACACATCAATACCATGTATATCAAATATACCTTTCACTTTGCCATCCTTCTTCTCCGCCTAATACTTGGGGCAGTTCCGCATCTAGTGACCAGTTTCTTTGCAGTAGAAGCACTCAGTCTCAGGCTTAGGTCCAGACTTGGGTTTCTTCACTTGAGCAGTAACTGGCTTGTTGTTCTTCTTGAAGTTCACCTTCTTTCCTTTACCCCTTTTCTTGAAACTGGTGGTCTTGTTGACCATCAACACTTGATGCTCCTTCTTGATTTCTACCTCCGCAACCTTTAGCATTGCGAAGAGCTCGGGAATCGTCTTATCCACCCCTTGCATATTATAGTTCATCATGAAGCTCTTGTAGCTTGGTGGCTGTGATTGAAGAACTCTGTCAATGTCACTATCATCAGGAAGATTAACTCCCAGTTGAGTCAAGTGGTTGTGGTACCCAGACATTCTGAGTATATGTTCACTGACAGAACTATTCTCCTCCATCTTGCAGCTGTAGAACTTATTGAAGACTTCATATCTCTCAATCCGGGCATTTGCTTGAAATATTAACTTCAACTCCTAGAACCTCTCATATGCTCCATGATGTTCAAAACGTCGTTGAAGTCCCGGTTCTAAGCCGTAAAGCATGGCACACTGAACTATCGAGTAGTCATCAGTTTTGCTCTGCCAGGTGTTTATAACATCTGGCGTTGCTCCTGCAGCGGGTTTGTCACCTAGCGGTGCTTCCAGGACATAATTCTTAGGTGCAACAATGAGGATAATCCTCAAGTTACGGACCCAGTCCGTGTAATTGCTACCATCATCTTTCAACTTAGCTTTCTCTAGGAACGCATTAAAATTCAATGGAACAACAGCACAGGCCATTTATCTACAACAACATAGACATGCAAAATACTATCAGGTACTAAGTTCATGATAAATTAAAGTTCAATTAATCGAATTACTTACGAACTCCCACTTAGATAGACATCTCTCTAATCATCTAAGTGATCACATGATCCATATCAACTAAACCATGTCCGATCTCACGTGAGATGGAGTAGTTTTCAATGGTGAAAATCACTATGTTGATCATATCTACTATATGATTCACGCTCGACCTTTTGGTCTCCAGTGTTCCGAGGCCATATCTGCATATGCTAGGCTCATCAAGTTTAACCCGAGTATTCCGCGTGTGCAAAACTGGCTTGCACCCGTTGTATGTGAACGTATAGCTTACCACACCCAATCATCATGTGGTGTCTCGGCACAATGAACTATAGCAACAGTGCATACTTAGGGAGAACACTTATACCTTGAAATTTAGTGAGAGATCATCTTATAATGCTACCGCCGAACTAAGCAATATAAGATGCATAAAGGATAAACATCACATGCAATCAATATAAGTGATATGATATGGCCATCATCATCTTGTGTCTTTGATCTCCATCTCCAAAGCACCGTCATGATCACCATCGTCACCGGCTTGACACCTTGATATCCATCGAAGCATCGTTGTCGTCTCGCCAACTATTGCCTCTATGACTATCGCTACCGCTTAGTGATAAAGTAAAGCAATTACATGGCGATTGCATTTCATACAATAAAGCGGCAACCATATGGCTCCTTCCAGGTGCCGATAACTGTGTTACAAAACATGATAATCTCATACAATAAAATTTAGCATCATGTCTTGACCATATCACATCACAACATGCCCTGCAAAAACAAGTTAGACGTCCTCTACTTTGTTGTTGCAAGTTTTACATGGCTGCTACGGGCTGAGCAAGAACCGTTCTTACCTACGCATCAAAAACCACAACGCGGTATAGTGATTGCTTTTTGATCTTCAGAAAGAACCTTATTCATTGAATCCGATTCAACTAAAGCTGGAAAAACAGACACCCATTGGACACCTGTGTGCGAAGCACGTCGGTAGAACCAATCTCGCGTAAGCGTACGCGTAATGTCGGTCTGGGCCGCTTCATCCAAAAATGCCACTGAATCAAGAATCAACTAGTGACGGCAAGCAATATGTATATACCCACGCCCACAACTCCTTTGTGTTCTACTCGTGCATATAACATCTACGCATAAACCTGGCTCGAATGCCATTGTTGGGAACGTAGTAATTTCAAAAAAATTCCTACGCACACGCAAGATCATGGTGATGCATAGCAACGAGAGGGGAGAGTATCGTCTATGTACCCTCTTAGACGGTAAGCGGAAGCGCTATGACAACGCGGTTGATGTAGTCGTACGTCTTCAGGATCGACCGATCTAGCACCGAAGGTACGACACCTTCACGATCTGCACACGTTCAGCTCGGTGACGTCCCGCGAACTCACGATCCAGTAGAACTTCGAGGGAAATTTTCGTTAGCATGACGGCATGATGACGGTGATGATGATGCTACCGGAACAGGGCTTCGCCTAAGCACCGCTACGATATAACTGAGGTGGATTATGGTGGAGGGGGCACCGCACACGGCTAAAAGATCAATGATCAACCTGTGTGTCCATGGGGTGCCCCCTCCCCCGTATATAAAGGAGTGGAGGAGGGGGAGGGCCGGCCCTCTCTATGGCGCGCCCTAGGGGAGTCCTACTCCCTCCGTAGTAGGATTCCCCCCTTCCAAGTAGGAGTAGGAGAGGAAGGAAGGAGGAGAGCGGGAGGAAGGAAAGGGGGGCTGGCCCCCCTCCCAATTTGGATTGGGCTTGGGGGGCGCGCCTCCTTCTTTTCCCTTCCCTCTCCTGTATTTCACTAAGGCCCAATAAGGCCCATATACTCCCGGGGGGTTCCGGTAACCTCCCGGTACTCCGGAAAAATGCCGGAACCACTCGAAACCATTCCGATGTCCAAATATAGGCTTCCAATATATCGATCTTTCTTTCTCAACCATTTCGAGACTCCTCGTCATGTCCATGATCAAATCCGGAACTCCGAACTACTTTCGGTACATCAAAACACATAAACTCATAATACCGATTGTCACCGAACGTTAAGCGTGCGGACCCTACGGGTTCGAGAACTATGTAGACATGATCGAGACATGTCTCCGGTCAATAACCAACAGCGAAACCTGGATGCTCATATTGGCTCCTACATATTCTACGAAGACTAATAGAGTGCCCGTGCGTTGCCACGGGCTCTTGAAATAGTTTGCAAAAGTTACATGTGAAATTTCACATATACAAACAATATAACGCAAACACAATTATTGAATAATTGAAGTCCAATTTTATAATGTAAATTGATAACAAAAATAAAGATTAATGACATGCCCATGTAACAAACTGAGCGATGTTCGAACTAAACATCTATTACAAAACTATCAATATCTAGATGATGTGCTTAAGAAATTCTTTCACAATATCAGGAAAGTTGCCTTTAGCTTCATTCCCACGATATTTTAGCAAGTATAATAAAAAATGCTTTCTCAACTCATACCCATCCTGCACAAACAAATATATGTAGTTAGTATGAAAAGTTCACGCCGAAGGTCTTAAAACATGTAACGGAAATTACTCACCGTGCAAACCGGCTTGACCAATTCTTTATCGTTCCACCAGAGCATAAAATGAAAAACTAAATAGCCAGACACATTCCTACAATTTTTTAAATTAATAAATAAAAAATATAGTGATAACAAAAATAAAAGTTTTTTATTATGAATTCATTACCCGTCTATACTCGTTGGAATACTAAACGGAAATAAAAGTTGACATTTAGATATATCGGAATTCCAACCAGACAACTTTATTTCGAGTGCTTCTTTGAAATCCCTTGTAGAACTTTTAATTTCAGTGCATGCCTCAAATTTTTATCCTCTGACAATTGTGATGTTTGAATAGGGTCCATAATATATAAACGACGTGCCTCTTTGTCGATGACGCACAAGATGTATCGGCCGATGGATGCATAAGGAAGATAAATCCACAAGTGAAGTTATTAGAAACAATAATAAACAATGATAACAATAGACAAAATAATTTACTTACCATGTTGCAAGATGGGATGCCCGTGCGTTGCAACCGGCTGCATCGGCAACTACCTTTTTACCCTTAAAGCGCTCTTCTTTTCTTTCTTTCTTGATTCTCCCAACTAAAAATTGTTTATCGAGTGATATGTGAATTGATAGATTTACGACCATACTAAAATATTAAGAGCTAAAAACATATTTATCAAAGAACATTTCTAGAACACATTCGACATGGATGTTGTCGTGTCTGACAGATTATGAACAAGCACAATGATGACTTATCACCAAATCCCATTTATATTTTAGAACGTGATTGAAATTATAGCTTTATAGAAGAAAAACTTATCAGAAATGTGCTACAAAAATAACATCTTGTGTTTAAACCCATAGGAATGAAGATCTTTAATAAGGGCATAAGAAGACATGTAGAAAGCAACATAGTACTCCCTCCGGTCCTTTTACTCGCATATAAAAATTTTCTAAAGTCAAACTTTGTAAAGTTTACCAACTTTATAGAAAATACAAAAAATCACAATACGGAATCAATATCATTAGATGCACATCACAAGTTCAATTTTTATAATGTATAACTTTAGTATTGCATAAGATGATATTTTTTCATATAAATATGGGCAAAAATATTCTAAATGTCTCGGTATTAATGGTGTCGCTATATGTCAGACTAAGAAAATTTGATGCAAAGTTGATTTATGAGGGTTGTTGGGTCTTTCGTCGGATGGTTGTTGTTTATCCTCTACCCCCGGCCTCTTCCTCCTACTGAACCGCCAACTACCACCGTTCGATCCACCCGTCGCCACCACCCCTGGCCGCGTTGCTTCCCTGCCCTCCCATGTCGCCACCCTCAACCATCCCTCTGGACCACACCGGTACCCAGATTTTTTCAGCCAGCCATCGCACCCCCACCCACACCTGTCAACCCTCTTCCCGCCTTCGACTATGACGCCACTACTCGAGCAACGTTGGATCTTCATCGTTGTTTGTCTTCTACCTTGGGCTTCTTCCTCCTTAACAGCCAGCCACCGCCCATCGATCCGCTAGCCGCGGCCGCCACCCCCGACCAACCCTCCCAACCAGCCTAGCGACCAGATTTTTCCGGTGGACCACCGCACCTCTACAAACCTTCTTCCTCGCCTCCGACTATGATGCCACTCCTCACTACCGCTCGAAGTGTCGTCCTTGTCTCCGACGAGGTTCTGGCTCAACATCGCAGTGCCATCGACGCCTTCGGCATCGCCATTGCAGCTCGTAGTGCCATCAACGACTTCGACCTCAGGTTGCACTTGTGTTCTCCCAAAAATCAACTTGCAAAGATTCAAAATTCAATCGACTTACGAATAGCTTGTGCACAATACTAATCATGTCTAACTTGTTACCTTTAGACACTCACATGGACATCACATTTCTCCCATTGCCCGTGCGTTGCAACTGAAGCATACTTATTCTGATGATTTAATAGTGATCCTATCCTCATGCACATAAGACGGAACTTAAATCTATCTGCCCCCAATACAATGTTGGCATCACCATACCCGACTCGCAATCTCTTCTATCCACAGCCCCATTCAACCAGAATGGTAACAGTCAATTTCAAACATAAACATTAAACTAAATTAACTAAACTATTCTTGATATTGACCTAAAATAAGAAGCCGAAAAATCAAACTTCCTTTTGAACAAGAGCTGTTGTACAAAAGGTTTACCTAGCTAACCATGAATTTATAAGAGAGTATGAAATCAGTCGACAAAAATCCTCAAGAAGCGCATCCACCCTGTCCTTCTCCCTCTTTCCATCCGTATCCTCTTTCACCCCTCTTCTCTCCTCTCTCATCCATCCTCTTCCTTTTCACATCCATCCGTACTCTGCAACCTTCTTCCTTGTCTAAAGAAAAACAGATAATAAAATGTTAAGGTAAAAAACACATCAACGTGGAGCCCCAAAGCTGAAAAACGTTATGTAATAAAAATACATGCATGTAACATTAAAAAATGCAGACACACATAGAGCAAGCATGATCGTAACTAAATAGGTTGTTGTATCAACTACTTGCATGTATACATGAATTCGTCTTAAATTTCTAAGAAAGGAATGCAGGTTGTGGGGCTTACCGTTATTGTCCTATCAGCAGAACCAGGACAAAACCATTTGTTCCATGGATCAAATGCTACAGATCGCACCCATCCCAAGTGACCACTAATGACCTGTATTACGGAAATAGAAAATGTATTTTATCGCTTAGTGAAAACTAAGATGCTCTCACAGTATAATTCCAAGAAAATATGCAAAAGGATCTAGAAGATTTAACTATTTAAACCAGTACATAAAAGCTCATAGTAGGGTTATTACAATTGCATGCATGATCAAACTAAATCTTATTTTCTAATTGAAATATGACGTTGGTATTTCGAGAACTTATCTGAGGTGCCAAACCTTACAGTTACAACAACATAAATTGGAAGGTCGCACTTGAAAATTGTACAACAAACAAAATACTCCGATGGAGCATGCCATGGAAGTTTAGGCTACTGGGGCAGATGTCAAGAATTTGAAAGACATATCAAGACATGAGCAATTTAAAATAACAACCAGAAGTGCACATTACGTCCTAAAAGTACAATGTCCCAAAGTACAATGATCAGACCACCATAGAAGGAAATGCAAGTGATAAAACCCGTGAGATGACCATGAAAACAAGAAGGGAAGACCAAATCTTGCAAATACAATTAATTAAATCTCGCTCGTGTCCTTGCGGTGACACATGGCTTGCTACTCGGCCTTGGCTCCCAATATACTACACTCTTCAGGAATTACCCATAAAAACAATATTTCAGAGAACTAAGAATGAAACTCTAAATTCCGATTAAACTAATCATTTTTGACAACTGAAGCTCATACATCTTACATGTGAAAATAACAGCATTAGCTACCATCATGCTGCTCTGTTTCCTTGCACACCACCACCATACGTGATAATAGGATCATCCATCTGCTAGATTATTTTTTGGAGAATCTAAAAGCTATCCAATAACCTCCATTGATTCTTTTAGCATTACGATCTAGCCCGCCTTGCACACCACCATCATGGTCCAAAGAGTGAAACTGAAACATATGGTCTGGTTTCCTGTGAACCTAAACTACTATTATGGAACAATGAACTCAAAGGAAACGTCAAAATAGAATTATTTTTTAAATATTTTTCTGATGAATGATCCGAGTGATAAGAGACCCAAAGCAACATAAACACACCACCATTATCCTTCTGAAATATGGATGTTGAGGAATCAAAAGGTTTGTCAGGAAAATACTATATTTTTTTCACCAATATATATTTGAACTAAGAAATCTTCTCTTATAAAGGGAGAATTATTTTAACAAAGTTAACATTCATATGTACAGCCAAGCGCTAAATTTTTTATTGGTATATTGTTTTAGTTCACCAAAAGCCAAATTTCTCATTAAGATATCAATGAAATTAGGGGGGGGGGGGGGCATTCATTAGATGGATATGGAGATACCATAGTTCGAGAAATTCTGAAACATAATAGATACTCCAAATACCTGTAAAGCAAAAAAGAGAGTAAACAAGGTATTAATCATTACTCAAGTTTATTTTACAATGTACGCGCACACACGTCAAGACCAGCACATCCATATAATTTAGCATGCTAATGGCTTTCAAACTTCAAGCAGAAGGTATCCGGCTACTTCGTGAGTTGACCGTATAATCAACCTGTGTATGAGTGAAATCAGTCTGTCTATTTGTTCTGGTGAGATGCCCATGCGCCTTCCCAGCTCAATCGTGTTTTCCAAAATAAAGGCACCATCTTGATCACAACGAAATCTACTTCTACTTCTACTTGGCCATGTCAGTCATATGTTGTTGGACGTAGTCAGTAATCAGTTGAGCCTGAAAAGCAGTCGCTAACCAATCAGACACTGTAAGGGCTGATGGGCCGTTCTTCTATCATAAGACTAACTTTCTTCTATGAAGCTGATAGGCGTTTCAATTTTTATGGTGTACTCTTGAAGATCTAATAGCTAGATATGTTCTCAAGAAATAAGATGAAGCTAAGATGGTACTACATGACTAATTATACCCACCACCAAATAACAATAGTAAGAATCAAGCTGCAACTAAGAGTTTAATTGCAAACGTACGACAATTTGTGTTTGGGTCACTCTTATTTGTGAGCCTTTTTTCCTGGTAAATTTTCGACGTCTGTTGCTCCAGTCCAAGGTGACATCCTCCCATGACGAACTTAGGTTCGCTGTGTGGCTAAGTCGTTAGAGATGTCCTGTCCGACGACCGGCAGCCTCACATGAGGGTGTTCTTGGGGATCAGGAACTTGTCATCCTCTCATGATCACGAGGTATGCCAATTCATAGTAGTATTGCCAGAAGCAGGATTCTAAGTAATTTTTTAAAAATGGAACACAACTCAATCTTGTCGACAGTCGAGAGTTTTCAGAAGAAAGCACAATATCCTTACCTAAACAATGTACCGCAAAATGCCATCTCTCAAGGTGTAGATCTGCCTGCTTTTCGGCGACCATTTTCCTCCTTTCACACTGCACCAAAATTTAAGACTCGCTCAGATTCAGATCACATAAAATAAAGCCACAAAGACAGGTAATCATTCCTACATCACTGAAACCAATGTCTCTCACATGCGTACCCAACAACCCAAAAAGGCGTAGCCGTCGATGTGTTACGACTGTACTTTGTTCTCAGAGTTGTCAAACACAGGAGCTCTGAGCCACTCCACCTTGACATCATACTGCAGCAATAGCAATGTGTAGCACTCAATTCACTACTTGAGAAAGAGGGCATAGGTGCACCCACAAAGGGCGGAGTCTTCCTTGAAGTTGGACGTCACAGACACACACAGAGAAAGCACAAATCAATGACTATCCATGGAATCGTACCAAGAACACGAGGGAGGGTGGGATTTGAGACGGATATCCAAACCTGCTTCGCCCCAAAGCCGAGAGGGCACACGCCCGCCAGCCGTTGCATGATCCTCGTCATCTCCAATTGCCTCATCCTCCATAGCTACAACACTAACCTGTGGGCGCATGCGAACACGAATCCATCAAAAATGGCGATGCAAACCAGCGAGGCCCATCCATGGCGGCAACTGTGTCAGAAGCCGAGGAAGATGCACACACATGGGGAGAGGAAGAGCGGCATTTCAGAGTAGCCCACCGTGGGCCGTGCCTCCAGTCTGCCTCCCATGCGCCCCTCAGTTTGTCTCCACCGCACTCGCTCGAGGGCGCAATGGACCAGCCGCGCCGCAGTCTTTCCTTCGATGTCCCTGCGGCACACGTCAGCGGCGGCGGTCCCGTACGTGGACGCGATCCCGACGGCGTCTTCTGTGTGACGGCGGGCGCGGCGGCGGTGATCCAGACGGCGGTGGCAGCAATCCGGAGAAACGACGGAGACGGCGATCTGGAGAAACGACGGAGGAGGCGATCCGGAGAGGGGATCGATGGAGAGACGTGTCCCTGCGGCACACGTCGGCGGCGCAGTCCCGTACGCGGACGCGATCCCGGCGGCGTCTTCTGTGTGACGGCGGCCGCAGCGGCGGTGATCCAGACGGCGGTGGCAGCAATCCGGAGAAACGACGGAGACTGCGATCTGGAGAAACGGCGGAGGAGGCGATCCAGAGAGGGGATCGATGTAGAGACGTGCGTTGGTCTCGGGGCGGCGGCGAGGGGGGTCGACAGACATGCGGGCGGGGGGTTGGGGGCAAGGGGAAATTTTCGTAGATTTTTTTCACACCGGTTATTTCTGGATCGATCGGCGGATTGTCGCCTGGACCTTGTGGAGGCATAGATAACAAAAAAAAAATTGGTTGGTTCGCGGTTCCAGGGCGGAACAGCTGGGACGTGGGAGGTGGAATCGATGACGAAAAAAACCCGTCTCTGTTGGGACGAAAATTGACCGGCGAAGACTACCAACTGCTTCATTAGGAGTAGAGATCTTTATCAGTCAAACCACATAACGGTATACGTTGTTTCCTTTGTCATCGTTATGTTACTTGCCTGAAATTCGATCGTCGGTATCTCAATACCTAGTTCAATCTCGGTACCGGCAATTCTCTTTACTCGTACCGTAATGCTACATCCTGTAACTAACTCATTAGCTACATTGCTTGCTGTAACATCCCAAATTTTCAATTTGAATGTTATACACTAGATCATCATTGCATATCATATTTTATTGCATTTTGGTTGATCCTAGCAAATTCTACGCAACTCAAGGATCTTTGGAGAGCGTTGGGGATTTCGTTATTTTCATATTTGAGTTTTCTCAAATTTTGAAAATAGGATCATTTGATTTTATTTATTTTATCTTCAATTATTTCTATTACAAAAATATGAAATAGAGAATAAAATGACTTTCCCAAAATAAAGAAATATTGAGGATTTAATAAAAAATCAAATAAGATTTTATTTTGGTTTTATTTGCTATTTTATTTGAATTAGGGAAAATGCGTGTTTTTCAAAATTGCATTTAGGCCCCAAATAAATGTTCATTCTGTGCGGCTTGATTTTAGAAGCCGGGGAAATTTATTTCGGAATTTTTGGAGTCTCTTTAGTATTCCTTTTGTTTTTTACTAAGCGTAATTATTAAAAAAAAAGTCTGAACCGACTTTGGGCTGTAACCGGCCAGGACTCCACCTGGACGGGCCTTCAAATAGCGCCGCCGAGGCCCGAGGCCAGCCCAGCCGCGCCCCGCCCCCGAAACCCTAACCCTAGGCCGCCGCGGACGCCGCGCCGCCGCCGCCTCGCCGCCCGCGCCGCCGCCGCTGGACTGCCGCCGCGCCGCCTTGCCGGACCGCCGGATCCGCCGCCGCCGGAGATAGTTTTTAACCGCCGTTTTTTTTAGAAAACCGAACGGTTTTTCGTCGGTTTTGTTCGGTTTTTTAGTTTCAGTTTTTTTAAATAGATCGTTTTCCGGTTTATTTAATTAGTGAGCGTTCGTCCGTTCATTTGTTTTAATGAACATTCATCGTTTTTCTTTTTCTCAGATTAAATCCGCGATTTTTCTGATCGCGATTCCTGATTCGTTTTTCGTTTTAGTCTAACTTTTCGCTCGTTTATCGGAATCAGGCGATTCAAGCGCCTAGAGTTTCGTCTCGAACCCCTCTTTCCGTTTAACCAACCCAAACAAGTTTTTGCCACTGTAAAAATTGCCCTAGATCCAGAATAGTAAATGAAGCCTGTTTCTTTTGCCGTTTGTCTTTCGTTGCTTCGTTCGATTTGATTCTTTTTGCCAACCGGAGTTCTTAAGTTGAACTTTCTGGTTAGATCTTTTATTCGAGTTTTACCTGTGCATTAGTTGAGTACTTATTGTATGCTTGTTTGTTTGCGATAGAGTACCCGGAGTGCGCGGCTTGCTACTTCGAATCGCTAGGTTTTGTGGATCATCAGCAAGGCAAGTAACACTTTGATCATACTTCCAATTACCCAGTTTTTATTGCATTAGATCAATCCTCACACATTGCATGATTAGGATCTAATTAAATTGTGGGCTTGGGAAGTAGTTGAGGTAGTACCTATTTTTTATTATTATCAAACATTTGGGGGTTACTTCTATGTTTGCTTATTATGCCATGCTATGCTAATAGACATGGATTGGGTGAGTGTGTCCATGACAGATGTGAGATTGTTAATTTAATGGTTTATCTAAGGTGGCAACTTAAATACACATCTGGGTGGATTGAGGCACCTGGGTATTCTAGCGATTGCCTGTTTTTTTATGAACCGCCACCCAGGCTCAAAGGGATCATGAGATTATTCATGCTAGAAACTTCCGTGTGCAGCCACAAGCTACTATGGGCTCTAGCATAGTTGATTAAGTTGTGCGAACACTTAAAGTGGTAGACTAGCAGATGTAGAGGAAAGTAGGTGTAACGGTTTACCCGATCGTAAGGTGCTAGCGCTTCTGAAAGACTATGTCTCGGTCATCCGTTTCTCAAACACCATGTAGTGCGAGAAATCAAACAGAGGCGATCGAGTCTTGTGGGGAAAAGTGTGTAAACCTCTGCAGAGTGTATAAACTAATCATGGTTAGCCGTGTCCCCGGTTGTGGACATCTTGAGTATCTAATACTTGAATTATCATGAGAATCTCATCATGTTACTCTAAAATTAATTTGTTGGGTTTTGTTTAATGATGATGCTTAATTGGGATTGAGAATGCTGTGAACCATTCTCAATGTTTAACAACTACCATGATAGTTAAATAAAATTTATTTCTTTGCAGTAGGGAAAAATTGGCTTTATACAAAACTGTAACCATAGAGCTTTCCACCAGCCAAATATGCATATAGAATAGCCTATTTCATTCCATAACTCTCTATGTGTTACTTTGCCAGCATATTCCATGTGCTGACCCGTTTCGGGCTGCAACGTTAATGTTGCAGACTTTTCAGACAACGATTAAGGTGCTTTTAGGTCGTGGTTCTATACTCAGTGATGCCGTTTGAGTTGATGGACTCACTTATCTTCCAGACCTTCCGCTGTTATCGTTATTAGATGGCCTTAAGCCATATTTATTGTAATAAGTTCTCTTTTAAGACACTCGATGTAATAAGTGTGTGATTGCTACTCTGTTATAAATTCTTCAAGTACTGTGTGGTGTCAGCATTACTGATCCAGGGATGACACCTGAGCACAGAGATTGGACCGTTTGAGGTCTGGTCGCTACAAGATGGTATCAGAGCACACGCTGACTGTAGGACACGACCACTAAGCTAAAAGACCTAGATCACTACTCACTCTCTTCTCTTTCTGACTTCATCTTTTCTACTCTTTTAGGATTGTGGATGCAAGAAACTAGTTCACGCAACCAGATGAAGATACACCCTTTGGAAGTCACTTGAAGGAAGTCAGTAGATACCTGAACATAGGAGTACCAAGCTTCACCGGAACCTACAACACCACTTTACCGGAAGAAGAGCGCTGGATGATTCAAGTTCAAGTTTCAGGAAGGACGTTCATGCCAGTCACTGAGCCCATAGAGTTTTCTTTTGATGCACCAACTTGGGATCTAGGAAAGAGCATGGCAGCTCACATCACCATGGGACGCATTGGAGAAGTCTACCGCAATGATCTCAAGGATACGATCTACCAGATTTGTGGGCGCCGAGATGAGCACTGGGAGATGATCAGCACCAGGAAGGATAGATCAATTGCAGCTTTTATCCAGGAGTTAAACCAGCACATTCGACGTTAGGAGAACCAGATGTGCGCCGACATGATAGATCTGAAGAAGGCAAAGACAAGAATCAAGGAACTGGAGGAAGAACTCAAGGCTACACGTGAAGATTATGAAGAGGAAATTGAAGTACTAGTGGAGAAAAATGACGATCTGATCTAGAAGATTAGAATATTCATGGGAGGCCCTACACCAGTAGAAGAAGACGAAGAACCCAAGGAGATTCGCCCGGAAGACTACATCATCATCGACGACACCGACTCGGATCTAGATGATAGCGATGATGACTATGTTGATGAAGCTGGAGCAGATATCATGGAGTCTGCAACCGAAAAATATTTCTAGTAGACCACCAAATCAGTAGTAGTATTCCACCATGTAAATATAGTAGTCCGAGCACTTTTGTGATAGTTAGATCGATTGTATGCCCTTGATTGATTGAATGAAGTGAATTGTTTGCTTTTGTCTCATGTGCATATGGGTAGTGTTTTATCTTTAGACCCCCTCTATTCTTAAATCTCATTTTTTTTCTAAACCCTCGGATGCCTCCGAGACGTGACCCCGGATTTACCTTCCCACCGGAGCTCACTCAGTTGATCCAGCAGTAGAACACATTGATGCAGTTGCTAGTCCAGAACCAGAATCAGGGGAACAACAACAACAACCCACCACCACCACCACCTGTTGATCATTTAGCCCGTTTTCTTAGGCTGAATCCCCCAGTGTTTTCCAGTAGCACCGGGCCGATAGTAGCAGATGATTGGCTCCGTAAGACAGCTAGGGAGTTGACCACAGCAGGATGCACAGACGCGGAAAAGGTGAAGTTTGCCGCATATCAGCTTGAAGGACCCGCGGCATCATGGTGGGAGAATTTCACAGCCACTTTCCCTGTCGATACTATCACGTGGGACCAGTTTCAGCAGGCTTTTCGTACTGCCCATGTTTCAGCAGGAGCTATGACCATGAAGAAGCGAGAGTTTCGCAACTTGCGCCAAGGAGGACGGACAGTTGGCCAGTATGTGGAGGACTTTAGTAAGCTAGCACGTTATGCCCCAGATGACGTTGCAACTGATGCAACAAAGCATGAGAAGTTTCTGGAAGGACTAAATGATGAGTTGAGCATGCAGTTGATGATAGCAACCTTCAACAACTACTAGGAGTTGGTAGATCGTGCTCTCATGATTGAAGGGAAGCAGCAGCAGATTGAGAATCGCAAGAGGAAGTATGGACAAGGGAAGTACAATTCAGGAGCTCAGCAGAAGCCACGTTTTACCCCTAGACCGGGAGGACATTTTCAGCATACCCATGGAGGAGGTAGCTCGCACAATCACAATGGCACCAAGAATGGTAATGGGAATGGAGGAAGCAACGGCCAAAACCGCACCAACCCATCGACCCCTGCCAAGAGAGACCTGAGCCAAGTCACTTGTTTTAAGTGCCAGAAGACCGGACATCATGCCAATGAATGTCCTGAATTCCAGAATGGAAATGGCAATGAAAGCTCTGGGAAGAAGCCGAACCATTTTAACAGGGGACAGGTGAACCACGTTAACGTGGAGGAGGTTGAAGAGCAGCCGGATGCAGTAATCGGTAAGTTTTTGGTTAAGTCATTTACTGCACTCGTTCTTTTCGATACTGGTGCATCACGTTCATACATATCAAGGGGATTTGTGGATAAGTATAATCTGCCCACCAAAGTTCTTAGAACACCTATGTTAGTAAGCTCACCAGGAGCGGAGTATATGGCTAGCCAAGGATGTTTTCAAGTGCCATTGAGTATAGGTAGGCATGTGTTTCCCTCGGATTTAATCATTTTGGAATCACAAGGATTGGATGTAATTCTGGGGATGGATTGGCTGTCGATGTATGGAGGAAACATCGATTGCGCCAGTAAGTCGATCTTGCTTACCATCCCAGAAGGGAGAAGGATCAAGTATGTATCCCGACATGTGCCGAAGAGGACTCAAGTAAATTGTCTAACAGGAGTTGTGCAGGAGGAAGTACCAGTAGTGAAGGATTCCCCTGATGTATTTCCAGAAGAGTTGCCAAGCATGCCACCGGATAGATATATTGAGTTTTTGATTGAGCTTTTGCCAGGCACAGGGCCAATATCAAAGAGACCATATAGGATGCCCGCAAAGGATTTGGTGGAGATTAAGAAGCAGATTAAGGAGTTACTGGATAAAGGATATATTCGCCCAAGTTCTTCGCCTTGGGGATCGCCAGTACTTCTAGTGGAGAAGAAGGATGGATCGTTAAGGATGGTTGTTGATTATCAAGGATTAAATGAAGTAACCATCAAGAACAAATACCATACCGATGATCAATGATCTGTTTGATCGATTGCAAGGAGCTAAGGTATTTTCCCAGATCGATCTGCGATCAGGATACCACCAGTTGAAGATTCGAGAACAGGATATACGTAAGACGACTTTTACCACCAGGTATGGGCTGTACGAGTATACCGTTATGTCATTTGGTCTGACTAACGCACCTGCATATTTTATGAACATGATGAACAAAGTGTTTATGGAGTTTTTGGATAAGTTCTGTTGGGGAACGTTGCAGAAAACAAAAAAATTCCTACGGTTTCACCAAGATCCATCTATGAGTTAATCTAGCAACGAGTGATCGGATTGCATCTACATACCTTTGTAGATCACGCGCGGAAGCGTTAAAAGAACGGGGATGAGGAAGTCGTACTCGACGTCATCCAAATCACCGGAGATCCTAGCGCCGAACGGACGGCACCTCCGCGTTCAACACACGTACGGTCAGCGTGATGTCTCCTCCTTCTTGATCCAGCAAGGGGAAGGAGAGGTTGATGAAGATCCAGCAGCACGACGGCGTGGTGGTGGATGCAGGGGTCGCCGCAGCAGGGCTTCGACGTTCTACTGCGAGAGGGAGAGGTGTAGTAGGGGAGAGGGAGGCGCCAAGACTCAAGGGTGCGGCTGCCCCTCCCCCCTTTATATAGGCTCCCCAAGGGGGACGGCGGCCCTAGGAGATGGGATCTCCTAGGGGGGCGGCGGCCAAGGGTGGAGTGGCCCCCAAGGCAAGTGGGGCGCCCTCCCCACCCTAGGGTTTCCAACCCTAGGCGCAGGGGGTGGACCAAGGGGGCGCACCAGCCCACTATGGGCTGGTTCCCCTCCCCACTTCAGACCATGGGGCCCTCCGGGATGGGTGGCCCCACCCGGTGGACCCCCGGGACCCTTCCGGTGGTCCCGGTACAATACCGGTGACCCCCGAAACTCTCCCGATGGCCGAAACTGCACTTCCTATATATAATTCTTCACCTCCGGACCATTCCGGAACTCCTCGTGACGTCCGGGATCCCATCCGGGACTCCGAACAACTTTCAGATTACTGCATATTCATATCTCTACAACCCTAGCGTCACCGAACCTTAAGTGTGTAGACCCTATGGGTTCGGGAGACATGTAGACATGACCGAGATGGCTCTCCGGTCAATAACCAACAGCGGGATCTGGATACCCATGTTGGCTCCCACATGCTCCTCGATGATCTCATCGGATGAACCATGATGTCGAGGATTCAAGCAACCCCGTATACAATTCCCTTTGTCAATCGGTACGTTACTTGCGCGAGATTCGATCATCGGTATCCCAATACCTCGTTCAATCTCGTTACCAGCAAGTCACTTTACTCGTACCGTAATGCATGATCCCGTGACCAGACACTTGGTCACTTTGAGCTCATTGTGATGATGCATTACCGAGTGGGCCCATAGATACCTCTCCGTCATACGGAGTGACAAATCCCAGTCTTGATCTGTGTCAACCCAACAGACACTTTCGGAGATACCCGTAGTATACCTTTATAGTCACCCAGTTACGTTGTGACGTTTGGTACACCCAAAGCACTCCTACGGTATCCGGGAGTTACACGATCTCATGGTCTAAGGAAAAGATACTTGACATTGGAAAAACTCTAGCAAACGAACTATACGATCTTGTGCTATGCTTAGGATTGGGTCTTGTCCATCACATCATTCTCCTAATGATGTGATCTCGTTATCAACGACATCCAATGTCCATAGTCAGGAAACCATGACTATCTGTTGATGGGACATGTTGGTGTCTATGTATTCACACATGTATTACGATTTCCGGATAACACAATTATAGCATGAATAAAAGACAATTATCATGAACAAGGAAATATAATAATAATCCTCTTATTATTGCCTCTAGGGCATATTTCCAACAGTCTCCCACTTGCACTGGAGTCAATAATCTAGTTACATTGTGATGAATCAAACACCCATGGAATTCTGGTGTTGATCATGTTTTGCTCTAGGGAGAGGTTTAGTCAACGGATCTGCTACATTCAGGTCCGTATGTACTTTACAAATATCTATGTCTCCATCTTGAACATTTTCACGAATGGAGTTGAAGCGACGCTTGATGTGCCTGGTCTTCTTGTGAAACCTGGGCTCCTTGGCAAGTGCAATAGCTCCAGTGTTGCCATAGAAGAGTTTAATCGGCCCCGACGCATTGGGTATGACTCCTAAGTCGGTGATGAACTCCTTCACCCAAATTGCTTCATGCGCTGCCTCCGAGGCTGCCATGTACTCCGCTTCACATGTAGATCCCGCCACGACGCTCTGCTTGCAACTACACCAGTTTACTGCCCCACCATTCAAAATATACACGTATCCGGTTTGTGACTTAGAGTCATCCAGATCTGTGTCGAAGCTAGCGTTGACGTAACCCTTTACGACGAGCTCTTCGTCACCTCCATAAACGAGAAACATTTCCTTAGTCCTTTTCAGGTACTTCGGGATATTCTTGACCGCTGTCGAGTGTTCCTTGCCGGGATTACTTTGGTACCTACCTACCAAACTTACGGCAAGGTTTACATCAGGTCTGGTACACAGCAAGGCATACATAATAGAACCTATGCCTGAGGCATAGGGGATGACACTCATCTCTTCTATATCTTCTGCCATGGTCGGACATTGAGCTGAGCTCAATTTGACACCTTGCAACACAGGCAAGAACCCCTTCTTAGACTGATCCATATTGAACTTCTTCAATATCTTATCAAGGTATGTGCTTTGTGAAAGACCTATGAGGCGTCTTGATCTATCTCTATAGATCTTGATGCCTAATATATAAGCAGCTTCTCCAAGGTCCTTCATTGAAAAACTCTTATTCAAGTAGGCCTTAATGTTGTCCAAAAGCTCTATATCATTTCCCATCAAAAGTATGTCATCTACATATAATATGAGAAATGCTACAGAGCTCCCACTCACTTTCTTGTAAACGCAGGCTTCTCCATAAGTCTGCATAAACCCAAACGCTTTGATCATCTCATCAAAGCGAATGTTCCAACTCCAAGATGCTTGCACCAGCCCATAAATCGAGCGTTGGAGTTTGCACACCTTGTCAGCATTCTTAGGATCGACAAAACCTTCCGGCTGCATCATATACAATTCTTCCTTAAGGAAACCATTAAGGAATGCCGTTTTGACGTTCATTTACCATATCTCATAATCATAGAATGCAGCAATTGCTAACATGATTCGGACGGACTTCAGCTTCGCTACCAGTGAGAAAGTCTCATCATAGTCAAGCCCTTGAACTTGTCGATAACCCTTAGCGACAAGCCGAGCTTTATAGATGGTCACATTACCATCCGCGTCTGTCTTCTTCTTAAAGATCCATTTATTTTCTATGGCTCGCGGCTCAACGGGCAAGTCAGTCAAAGTCCATACTTTGTTTTCATACATGGATCCTATCTCGGATTTCATGGCTTCTAGCCATTTGTCAGAATCCGGGCCCGCCATCACTTCTTCATAGTTCGAAGGTTCACCGTTGTCTAACAACATGATTTCCAAGATAGGGTTGCCGTACCATTCTGGTGCGGAACGTGTCCTTGTGGACCTTTGAATTTCAGTAGGAGCTTGATCAGAAGTATCTTGATCATCATCATTAACTTCCTCTCTAATTGGTGCAGGCACCACAGGAACACTTTCCTGAGTTGCGCCACTTTCCGGTTCAAGAGGTAATACTTCATCAAGTTCTACTTTCCTCCCACTTACTTCTTTCAAGAGAAACTCCTTCTCTAGAAAGGATCCATTCTTGGCAACAAAGATCTTGCCTTCGGATCTGAGGTAGAAGGTATACCCAATAGTTTCTTTAGGGTATCCTATGAAGACGCATTTTTCCGACTTGGGTTCGAGCTTTTCAGGTTGAAGTTTCTTGACATAAGCATCGCATCCCCAAACTTTTAGAAACGACAGCTTAGGTTTCTTCCCAAACCATAATTCATACGGTGTCGTCTCAACGGATTTCGATGGAGCCCTATTTAAAGTGAATGCGACAGTCTCTAAAGCATAGCCCCAAAATGATAGCGGTAAATCGGTAAGAGACATCATAGATCGCACCATATCTAATAGAGTGTGATTACGACGTTTGGACACACCATTACGCTGAGGTGTTCCAGGCGGTGTGAGTTGTGTAACTATTCCATATTTTCTTAAGTGTGTGCCAAATTCGTGACTCAAGTATTCTCCTCCATGATCTGATCGCAGGAACTAGATTTTCCTGTCAGGTTGATTCTCAACCTCACTCTGAAATTCCTTGAACCTTTCAAAGGTCTCAGATTTGTGTTTCATAAGTAGACATACCCATATCTACTCAAGTCATCAGTGAGGGTGAGAACATAACGATAGCCACCGCGAGCCTCAACACTCATTGGGCCGCACACATCAGTATGTATGATTTCCAATAAGTTGGTTGCTCGCTCCATTGTTTCTGAGAACGGAGTCTTGGTCATTTTACCCATGAGGCATGGTTCGCACGTGTCAAATGATTCATAATCAAGAGACTCTAAAAGTCCATCTGCATGGAGCTTCTTCATGCGTTTGACACCTATGTGACCAAGGCGGCAGTGCCACAAGTATGTGGGACTATCATTATCAACCTTACATCTTTTGGTATTCACACTATGAATATGTGTAGCATTACTCTCGAGATTCATTAAGAATAAACCATTCACCATCGGAGCATGACCATAAAACATATCTCTCATATAAATAGAACAACCATTATTCTCGGATTTAAATGAGTATCCATCTCGTATTAAACGAGATCCTGATACAATGTTCATGCTCAAACTTGGCACTAAATAACAATTATTGAGGTTCAAAACTAATCCCGTAGGTAAATGTAGAGGTAGCGTGCCGACGGCGATCACATCGACCTTGGAACCATTCCCGACGCACATCGTCACCTCGTCCTTCGCCACTCTCCGTTTATGCCGCAGCTCCTGCTTTGAGTTACAAATGTGAGCAACCGCACCGGTATCAAATACCCAGGAGCTACTACGAGTACTAGTAAGGTACACATCAATTACATGTATATCACATATACCTTTCGTGATGCCGGCCTTCTTGTCCGCTAAGTATTTGGGGCAGTTCCGCTTCCAGTGACCACTTCCCTTGCAATAAAAACACTCAGTCTCAGGCTTGAGTCCATTGTTTGGCTTCTTCCCGGCAGCTTGCTCACCGGGCGCGGCAACTCCCTTGCCGTCCTTCTTGAAGTTCTTCTTACCCTTGCCTTTCTTGAACTTAGTGGTTTTATTTCATCAACACTTGATGTTCCTTTTTGACTTCTACCTCTGCTGATTTCAGCATTGCAAATACTTCAGGAATGGTCTTTTCCATCCCCTGCATATTGAAGTTCATCACAAAGCTCTTGTAGCTTGGTGGAAGCGACTGAAGGATTCTGTCAATGACCGCGTCATCCGGGAGATTAACTCCCAGCTGAGTCAAGCGGTTATGTAACCCAGACATAGTGAGTATGTGCTCACTGACAGAACTGTTTTCCTCCATCTTACAGCTGAAGAACTTGTCGGAGACATCATATCTCTCGACCCGGGCATGAGCTTGAAAAACCATTTTCAGCTCTTCGAACATCTCATATGCTCCGTGTCTCTCAAAACGCTTTTGGAGCCCCGGTTCTAAGCTGTAAAGCATGCCGCACTGAACGAGGGAGTAATCATCGGTACGTGTCTGCCAAGCGTTCACAACGTCTTGTTCTGCAGGGAGAACAGGTGTGTCACCTAGCGGTGCTTGTAGGACATAATCTTTCTTGACAGCTATGAGGATGATCCTCATGTTCCAGACCCAGTCCGTATAGTTGCTGCCATCGTCTTTCAGCTTGGTTTTCTCTAGGAACACGTTGAAGTTGAGGACTACGTTGGCCATTTGATCTACAATACATGTTATAAAGATTTTAGAGTAAGTTCATGATAATTAAGTTCATCTAAATCAAATGAACTCCCACTCAGATAGACATCCCTCCAGTCATCTAAGTATAACATGATCCGAGTTAACTAGGCCGTGTCCGATCATCACATGAGACGGACTAGTCAACATCAGTGAACATCTTCATGTTGATCGTATCTTCTATACGACTCATGCTTGACCTTTCGGTCTTCTGTGTTCCGAGGCCATGTCTGTACATGCTAGGCTCGTCAAGTAAACTTAACTGTTTGCATGTGTAAATCTGTCTTACACCCGTTGTATGTGAACGTTGGAATCTATCACACCCGATCATCATGTGGTGCTTCGAAACAACGAATTATCGCAATGGTGCACAGTTAGGGGGAACACTTTCTTGAAATTATTATGAGGGATCATCTTATTTACTACCGTCGTTCTAAGTAAACAAGATGCAAAAACATGATAAACATCACATGCAATCAAATAATAATAGTGACATGATATGGCCAATATCACATAGCTCCTTTGATCTCCATCTTGGGGCTCCATGATCATCTTGTCACCGGCATGACACCATGATTTCCATCATCATGATCTCCATGAAGTTGCTCGCCAACTATGACTTCTACTACTAAGGATAACACGTTTAGCAATAAAGTAAAGTAATTTACATGGCGTTTCTCAATGACACGCAGGTCATACAAAAAATAAAGACAACTCCTATGGCTCCTGCCGGTTGTCATACTCATCGACATGCAAGTCGTGATTCCTATTACAATAGCATGAACATCTCATACATCACATATATATCATTCATCATTCATCACAACTTTGGCCATATCACATCACAAAACACTTGCTGCAAAAACAAGTTAGACGTCCTCTAATTGTTGTTGCAAGTTTTACGTGGCTGCAAAAGGGTTCTAGCAAGAACGTTTTCTTACCTACGTGAAAGCCACAATGTGATTTGTCAACTTCTATTTACCCTTCATAAGGACCCTTTTCATCGAATCCGCTCCAACTAAAGTGGGAGAGACAGACACCCGCCAGCCACCTTATGCAACTAGTGCATGTCAGTCGGTGGAACCGGTCTCACGTAAGCATACATGTAAGGTTGGTCCGGGCCGCTTCATCCCACAATACTGCTGAAGCAAAATAAGACTAGTAGCGGCAAGAAAGTTGACAACATCTACGCCCACAACAAATTGTGTTCTACTCGTGCAAAGAGAACTACGCATAGACCTAGCTCATGATGCCACTATTGGGGAACGTTGCAGAAAACAAAAAAATTCCTCGGTTTCACCAAGATCCATCTATGAGTTCATCTAGCAACGAGTGATCGGATTGCATCTACATACCTTTGTAGATCACGCGCGGAAGCGTTCAAAGAACGGGGATGAGGAAGTCGTACTCGATGTGATCCAAATCACCAGAGATCCTAGCGCCAAACGGACGGCACCTCCGTGTTCAGCACACGTATGGTCAGCATGACGTCTCCTCCTTCTTGATCCAGAAAGGGGAAGGAGAGGTTGATGAAGATCCAGCAGCACGACGGCGTGGTGGTGGATGCAGGGGTCACCGCAGCAGGGCTTCGCCGTTCTACTGCGAGAGGGAGAGGTGTAGCAGGGGAGAGGGAGGCGCCAAGACTCAAGGGTGCGGCTGCCCCTCCCTCCCCCCTTTATATAGGCTCCCCAAGGGGGGCGCCGACCCTAGGAGATGGGATCTCCTAGGGGGGCGGCGGCCAAGGGTGGAGTGGCCCCCAAGGCAAGTGGGGCGCCCTCCCCACCCTAAGGTTTCCAACCCTAGGCGCAGGGGGTGGGCCAAGGGGACGCACCAGCCCACTATGGGCTGGTTCCCCTCCCCACTTTAGCCCACGGGGCCCTCCGGGATGGGTGGCCCCACCCGGTGGACCCCCGGGACCCTTCCGATGGTCCCGGTACAATACCGGTGACCCCTGAAGCTCTCCCGATGGCCGAAACTGCACTTCCTATATATAATTCTTCACCTCCGGACCATTCCGGAACTCCTCGTGACGTCCGGGATCTCATCCGGGACTCCAAACAACTTTTGGGTTACTGCATATTCATATCTCTACAACCCTAGCGTCACCGAACCTTAAGTGTGTAGACCCTACGGGTTCGGGAGACATGTAGACATGACCGAGATGGCTCTCCGGTCAATAACCAACAGCGGGATTTGGATACCCGTGTTGGCTCCCACATGCTCCTCGATGATCTCATCGGATGAACCACGATGTCGAGGATTCAAGCAACCCCGTATACAATTCCCTTTGTCAATCGGTACGTTACTTGCCCGAGATTCGATCGTCGGTATCCCAATACCTTGTTCAATCTCGTTACCGGCAAGTCACTTTACTCGTACCGTAATGCATGATCCCGTGACCAGACACTTGGTCACTTTGAGCTCATTGTGATGATGCATTACCGAGTGGGCCCAGAGATACCTCTCCGTCATACGGAGTGACAAATCCCAGTCTTGATCCGTGTCAACCCAACAGACACTTTCGGAGATACCCGTAGTATACCTTTATAGTCACCCAGTTACGTTGTGACGTTTGGTACACCCAAAGCACTCCTACGGTATCCGGGAGTTACACGATCTCATGGTCTAAGGAAAAGATACTTGACATTGGAAAAACTCTAGCAAACGAACTATACGATCTTGTGCTATGTTTAGGATTGGGTCTTGTCCATCACATCATTCTCCTAATGATGTGATCTCGTTATCAACGACATCCAATGTCCATAGTCAGGAAACCATGACTATCTGTTGATCAACGAGCTAGTCAACTAGAGGCTTACTAGGGACATGTTGGTGTCTATGTATTCACACATGTATTACGATTTCCAGATAACACAATTATAGCATGAATAAAAGACAATTATCATGAACAAGGAAATATAATAATAATCCTTTTATTATTGCCTCTAGGGCATATTTCCAACAAGTTCGTCGTAGTGTTCATTGATGATATCCTTGTTTATTCGAAGAATGAAGAGGAGCATAAGGAGCATTTGTGTTTGGTACTTGGTAAGCTCAGAGAACATCAGTTATATGCCAAGTTTAGCAAACGTGAGTTTTGGTTGAAAGAAGTTGGATTTCTCGGACACGTTATATCCGGAGAAGGTATAGCAGTAGATCCCACTAAGATTGATACTGTGACAAATTGGGAAGCCCCAACAACAGTTGGAGAGATCCGGAGTTTTCTTGGACTCGCAGGATACTACCGGAGATTCATTGAGAATTTCTCAAAGATTGCGAAGCCTATGACGGAGTTGTTGAAAAAAGGATACCAAGTTCATATGGATTGAGGAATGTGAAGCCAGTTTCCAGGAGTTGAAGAAACATTGGTTTACATCACATGTGTTGATTTTGCCAGATCAGACCAAGGATTATGAGGTGTATTGTGACGCTTCACGTCGAGGACTTGGAGCAGTGCTTATGCAGGAAGGAAGAGTTGTTTCATATGCCTCATGACAGCTCAAACCTCATGAGTTGAATTATGCTACGCATGATTTGGAGTTAGCAGCCGTAGTGCATGCGTTGAAGACGTGGAGACACTTTCTCATTGGAAACCATTGTGAGGTATACACGGATCACAAGAGTTTGAAGTATATTTTCAGGCAGAAAGAATTGAACCTCAGGCAAAGGAGATGGTCAGAGCTCATCAAGGATTATGATATGAAATTGCATTATCACCCCGGAAAGGCTAATGCAGTAGCTGACGCGTTGAGCCGTAAAAGCCACATCAACACACTAATGACGGGGAATTTACCAAGGGAGTTAGCCAAAAATCTTCGTGAGCTATGTTTGGAGATAGTTCCGAGAGGCTATGTAGCAGCATTGGAGATTCAGTCTACTTGGATGGATAAGATCAGAGAAGCCCAGAAGACTGACAAGGAGATTGCCTCTATTAAGGAGAAAATGAGCAAAGGAAAAGCTAAAGGATTTCGTGAGGATGAGCACGATACCTTATGGTTTGAAGACCGTGTTTATGTGCCAAATGATTCGGAGATCAGGAAGTTAATTTTGCAAGAGACCCATGATTCACCATATTCGATTCACCCAGGCAATACCAAAATGTATTTGGATTTGAAGGACACCTTCTGGTGGACCGGAATGAAGAAGGATATTGCGGAGTATGTAGCAGTTTGTGATGTATGTCAGAGAGTAAAGGCAGAGCATCAAAAGCCAGCAGGATTGCTACAGCCATTGACGACACCCGAATGGAAGTGGGATAAGTTAGGCATGGATTTTATTGCAGGATTGCCCGGAACACGTTCAGGCTATGACTCGATATGGGTTGTAGTCGATCGTTTGACAAAGGTAGCTCATTTCATTCCAGTGAAGACCACCTATATCAGTGCAAAGTTGGCAAAGATATAGACCAGAATCGTATGTCTGCATGGAGTTCTAAGGAGCATAGTATCAGATAGAGGAACCCAATTTACCTCAAAGTTCTGGAATCAGTTGCATGAAACTTTGGGTACCAGACTGGAGTTTAGTACAGCTTTCCACCCGCAGACAGATGGACAGACCGAGAGAGTCAATCAGATTTTGGAGGATATGCTGAGAGCTTGTGCGCTAGATTACAGATCTAGTTGGGACGAGAATTTGCCATATGCAGAGTTCTCTTACAACTACAGTTATCAATCCAGTTTGAAGATGGCCCCTTTCGAAGCCTTGTATGGAAGGAGGTGCAGGACCCCATTGTCTTGGGATGAAGCTGGAGACCGCCAGTTGTTTGGACCGGATCTGATAAAGGAGTCTGAACAGAAAGTGAAATTGATTCGCGATAGGCTCAAGGTAGCTCAATCCAGGCAGAAGAGTTATGCAGATTCTAAACGCAAGGAGACAGTTTACGAAGTCGGAGACCGAGTTTATCTTCGAGTATCTCCACTTCGAGGAGTTAAGCGCTTTGGAGTTAAGGGAAAGTTAGTGCCACGTTTTGTAGGCCCATACAAAGTTTTGGAGCGTATGGGAGAAGTAGCCTATAAGTTGGAATTGCCCGAAGGATTGTCAGGAGTTCACGACGTGTTCCACGTTTCCCAGTTGAAGAAGTGCCACGCAGAGATGGCTGATATACCGCTGAGTGATACAGTGCCACTGGAAGCAATTCAGTTGGACAGTGATTTGACCTATGAGGAGAAACCAGTCAAGATTCTAGAGTACGCCAGTCGAGTCACCCGCAACAAGGTTATCAAGTTTTGCAAAGTTCAGTGGAGCCACCACATGGAGGATGAAGCCACCTGGGAGCGAGAGGAAAAATTGCTAAAGGACCACCCTCACCTATATTCTAGCCAACCCGAATCTTGAGGGCGAGATTCATCTTAAGGGGGTAGGTTTGTAACATCCCAAATTTTCAATTTGGAATGTTATACACTAGATCATCATTGCATATCATATTTTATTGCATTTTTGTTGATCCTAGAAAATTCTACGCAACTCAAGGACCCTTGGAGAGAGTTGGGGATTTCGTTATTTTCATATTTGAGTTTTCTCAAATTTTGAAAATAGGATCATTTGATTTTATTTATTTTGTCTTCAATTATTTCTATTACAAAAATATGAGAGAGGGAATAAAATGACTTTTCCAAAATAAAGAAATATTGAGGATTTAATAAAAAATCAAATAAGATTTTATTTTGGTTTTATTTGCTATTTTATTTGAATTAGGGAAAAACGCGCGTTTTTCAAAATTGCATTTAGGCCTAAAATAAATGTTCATCCTGTGCGGCTTGATTTTAGAAGCCGGGGAAAATTCATTTCGGGATTTTAGAGTCCGTTTAGTATTCCTTTTGTTTTTTTCGGAGCGTAATTATTTTAAAAAAAGAAGTCCGAACCAACCTTGGGCCGTAACCGGCCAGGACTCCGCCTGGCCGGGCCTTCAAATAGCATCGCCGAGGCCCGAGGCCAGCCCAGCCGCGCCCCGCCCCCGAAACCCTAACCCTAGGCCGCCGCCGCCCACGCCGCCCGCCGCCCGCCGCCTCGTTGCCTCATCGCCCGTGCCTCGCCGCCTCGTCGCCCGCGCCGCTCGCCGCCGCCGGACCGCCGCCGCGCCGCCTTGCCGGACCGCCGGATCCACCGCCGCCGGAGGAAGTTTTTCGCCGCCGTTTTTTTAGAAAACCGATCGGTTTTCTGTCGGTTTTGTTCGGTTTTTTTAGTTTCAGTTTTTTTTAAATAGATCGGTTTTTCCGGTTTATTTAATTAGCGAGTGTTCGTCCGTTCGTTTGTTTTAACGAACGTTCGTCATTTTTCTTTTTCTCGGATTAAATCCGCGATTTTTCTGATCGCGATTCTTGATCCGTTTTTCGTTTTAGTCTAACTTTTCGCTCGTTTATCGGAATTGGGCGATTCAAGCGCCTGGAGTTTCGTCTTGAAACCCTCTTTCCGTTTAACCAACTCAAACAAGTTTTTGCCACTGTAAAAATTTCCCTAGATCCAGAATAGTAAATGAAGCCTGTTTCTTTTGCCGTTTGTCTTTCGTTGCTTCGTTCGATTTGATTCTTTTTGCCAACCGGAGTTCTTAAGTTGAACTTTCTGGTTAGATCTTTTATTCGAGTTTTACCTGTGCATTTGTTGAGTACTTATTGTATGCTTGTTTGTTTGTGATAGAGTACCCGGAGTGCGCCGCTTGCTACTTCGAATCGCTAGGTTTTGCGGATCATCATCAAGGCAAGTAACACTTTGATCATACTTCCAATTACCCAGTTTTTATTGCATTAGATCAATCCTCACACATTGCATGATTAGGATCTAATTAAATTGTGGGCTTGGGAAGTAGTTGAGGTAGTGCCTATTTCCTGTTATTATCAAACCTTTGGGAGTTACTTCTACGTTTGCTTATTATGCCATGCTATGCTAGTAGACGTGGATTGGGTGAGTGTATCCATGACAGATGTGAGATTGTTAAATTAATGGTTTATCTAAGGTGGCAACTTAAATACACATCTGGGTGGATTGAGGCACCCGGGTATTCCAGCGATTGCCTGTTTTTTTATGGACCGCCACCCAGGCTCAAAGGGATCATGAGATTATTCATGCTAGAAACTTCCGTGTGCAGCCACAAGCTACTATGGGCTCTAACATAGTTGATTAAGTTGTGCGAACACTTACAGTGGCAGACTAGCAGATGTAGGGGAAAGTAGGTGTAACGGTCCACCCGATCGTAAGGTGCTAGCGCTTCTGAAAGACTATGTCTCGGTCATCCGTTTCTCAAATACCATGTAGTGCGAGAAATCAAACGGAGGCGATCGAGTCTTGTGGGGAAAAGTGCGCAAACCTCTGCAGAGTGTATAAACTAATCATGGTTAGCCGTGTCCCCGGTTATGGACATCTTGAGTATCTAGTACTTGGATTATCATGTGAATCTCATCATGTTACTCTAAAATTAATTTTGTTGGGTTTTGTTTAATGATGATGCTTAATTGGGATTGAGAATGTTGTCAACCATTCTCAATGTTTAACAACTGCCATGATAGTTAAATAAAATTTATTCCTTTGCAGTAGGGAAAAATTGGCTTTACGCAAAAATGTAACCATAGAGCTTTCCACCAGGCTAATATGCATATAGAATAGCCTATTTCATTCCATTACTCTCTATGTGTTACTTTGCCAGCATATTCCATGTGCTGACCCGTTTCGGGTTGCAACGTTAATGTTGCAGACTTTTCAGACGATGGTTAAGGTGCTTTTAGGTCGTGGTTCTATACTCAGTGATGCCGTTGGAGTTGATGGACTCACTTATCTTCCAAGCCTTCTGTTGTTATCGTTATTAGATGGCCTTAAGCCATATTTATTGTAATAAGTTCTCTTTTGAGACACTCGATGTAATAAGTGTGTGATTGCTACTCTGTTATAAATCCTTCAAGTACTGTGTGGTGTCAGCATTACTGATCCAGGGATGATATCTGAGCACAGAGATTGGAACATTTGAGGTCTGGTCGCTACACTTGCAAGGCTTATTGTGATGTACATTACTGAGAGGGCCTAGAGATACCTCTCCGATAATCGGAGTGACAAATCCTAATCTTGATCCATGCCAACTCAACAAACACCATCGGGGACACCTGTAGAGCACCTTTATAATCACCCAGTTACGTTGTGATGTTTGGTAGCACACAAGGTATTCCTCCGGTATTCGGGAGTTGCATGATCTCATAGTCATAGGAACATGTATAGTTATGGAGAAAGCAATAGCAAAAAACTAAATGATCATCGTGCTAAGCTAACGGATGGGTCAAGTCAATCACATCATTCTCTAATGATTAGATCCCGTTAATCAAATGAAAACTCATGTCTATGGTTAGGAAACATAACCATCATTGATTCAATGAGCTAGTCAAGTAGAGGCAAACTAGTGACAATCTGTTTGTCTATGTATTCACACATGTACTAAGTTTCCGGTTAATACAATTCTAGCATTAATAATAAACATTTATCATGATATAAGGAAATATAAATAACAACTTTATTATTTCCTCTAGGGCATATTTCCTTCAATGTCATCATGACCCCACCTCGAAAGAAGAAAAACTCCAGACCAAAGGCTTCATATAGAAAGTGGATTCATCAGAGTCACCCTAACGCAAATGTTTTGCAGGGAAACCATACTCAGACGTATGAATATGAGCGTGTTTCATCAAACCGCTATGTTCATAAGACCACAAACTATTATGCTTATTCTTATGAGTATTTTTCACCTCCTGCGAGGCTATTTTCTAGGGCTCCAAAGCCTAAATTCTCAGATGCTACACTTAGACTCATTGCTTATAATCCACCCCTTAAGATGTGGGTGGTTAAGAAGAATTAACTCTCTTTTGCAGGGAATGGTCTCCAGCCAAAAATCAAAAGCTTCTGATATTTATGTTGGGGACCTAAAACATCTTGTGGGACGCAAGATAAAATGCCAAAATGGTCTTACTATGTATTTCATCCCAAGATTTCTTGACAAACATCCTATCTACCCTAACCAGGATTTGAACTTTGATAATATACTTGTTCGTCAAATGTATATGCTTCACACTTCTCTTGGTGAAGCCTATCCCCCCAACTGCACTGTAGGGTACGACACTGAAGGCTTCTGAGTGGATCATGGATAGTGGATGCACTAACCACATGATCGGTGATCGAAGTCTTCTTATAGATTCAACCCTATGTCCATCTGACAAGAGTCACATCACATTTGCTGACACTGGTAAAAGCAAAGTATTGGGCCTAGGTAGAGTTGCAATCTCGAGGAATCAGCACATGGATAAAGTCATGCTTGTTGAATCCCTTGGTTTCAATTTAATGTCTGTCTCAATGCTTGGTGACCTGAACATGATTTTGATATTTGGAAAATATCTTCGCCTTGTGTTTATGGAATCTGACAAATCTCTAGTCTTCGAAGGATATCGAAAGGACGATCTGTATATGGTAGATTTCTCCGCAGGACCACAACTGGTCGTATTGAAGGAAATATGCCCTAGAGGCAATAATAAAGTTATTATTTATTTCCTTATTTAATGATAAATGTTTATTATTCATGCTAGAATTGTATTAACCAGAAACATAATACATGTGTGAATACATAGACAAACAGAGTGTCACTAGTATGCCTCTACTTGACTAGCTCATTAATCAAAGATGGTTATGTTTCCTAACCATAGACATGAGTTGTCATTTGATAAACGGGATCACACCCTTAGGAGAATGATGTGATTGACTTGACCCAATCCGTTAGATTAGCACTTGATCATTTAGTTTACTGCTATTGCTTTCTTCATGACTTATACATGTTCCTATGACTACGAGATTATGCAACTCCCGAATAATGGAGGAACACTTTGTGTGCTACCAAACATCACAACATAACTGGGTGATTATAAAGGTGCTCTACAGGTGTCTCCAATGGTGTTCGTGGAGTTAGCATAGATCAACAATATGATTTGTCACTCTGATTGTCGGAGAGGTATCTCTGGGCCCTCTCGGTAATGCACATCACTATAAGCCTTGTAAGAAATGTGACTAATGAGTTAGTTGCGGGATGATGCATTACGGAAACAAGTAAAGAGACTTTCCGGTAACGAGATTGAGCTAGGTATTGAGATACCGACGATCGAATCTCGAGCAAGTAACATACTGATGACAAAGGGAACAACGTATGTTGTTATGCGGTTTGACCGATAAAGATCTTTGTAGAATATGTAGGAACCAATATGAGCATCTAGGTTCTGCTATTGGTTATTGACCGGAGACATGTCTCGGTCATGTCTACATAGTTCTCGAACTCGTAGGGTCCGCACGCTTAAAGTTCTGTGACGATCGGTATTATGAGTTTATATGTTTTGATGTACCGAAGGTAGTTCGGAGTCCCGGATATGATCACAGACATGACGAGGAGTCTCGAAATGGTCGGGACATAAAGATTGATATATTGGAAGACTACATTTAGACATCGGAAGAGTTCCGGGTGAAATCGGGATTTTACCGGAGTGCCGGAGGGGTTACCGGAACCCCCCGGGGATTAATGGGCCTTGTTGGGCCCTAGTGGAGAGAGAGAGGGGCCGGCCAGGGCAGGCTGCGCGCCCCCTCGCCCTCTGGTCTGAATTGGACTAGGAAAGGGGGGGTTTCCTTCTCCTTCCCCCTTCCTTTCCCCCTCCTAGCAGGAGTAGGAAAGAGGGGAGTCCTACTCCTACTAGGAGGAGGACTCCATCTCCTGGAACGCCCTACAGGGCCGGCCGGCCTCCCCCCTTGCTCTTTTATATATGGAGGCAGGGGCACCCTAGAACACACAAGTTGATCATTGATCCCTTAGCCGTGTGCGGTGCCCATCCACCATAATACACCTCGATCATATCATAGCGGTGCTTAGGCTAAGCCCTGCGTCGGTAGCAACATCATCACCGTCATCACGCTATCGTGTTGACGGAACTCTCCCGTGAAGCTCTGCTGGATCGGAGTTTGTGGGACGTGATATGTCTCCGTCGTATCTACTTTTCCAAACACTTTTGCCCTTGTTTTGGACTCTAACTTGCATGATTTGAATGGAACTAACCCGGACTGACGTTGTTTTCAGCAGAATTGCCATGGTGTTATTTATGTGTAAAAACAAAAGTTCTCGGAATGACCTGAAACTCCACGGAGCATATTTTTGGAAATTAAAAAAATACTGGCAAAAGATCAAGACCAGGGGGCCCACACCCTAGCCACGAGGGTGGGGGGCGCGCCTACCCCCCTGGGCGCGCCCCCTACCTCGTGGGCCCCCTGGAGCTCCTCCGACCTCAACTCCAACTCTATATATTCATGTTCGGAGAAAAAAATAAAGGACAAGGATTCATCGCGGTTTACGATACGGAGCCGCCGCCAAGCCCTAAACTCTCCCGGGAGGGCTGATCTGGAGTCCATTCGGGGCTCCGGAGAGGGGAATCCGTCGCCATTGTCATCATCAACCATCCTCCATCACCAATTTCATGATGCTCACAGTTGTGCGTGAGTAGTTCCATCGTAGGCTTGCTGGACGGTGATTGGTTTGATGAGATTTATCATGTAATCGAGTTAGTTTTGTTAGGGTTTGATCCCTAGTATCCACTATGTTCTGAGATTGATGTTGCTATGACTTTGATATGCTTAATGCTTGTCACTAGGGCCCGAGTGCCATGATTTCAGATCCGAACCTATTATGTTTTCATGAATATATGTGAGTTCTTGATCCTATCTTGAAAGTCTATAGTCACCTACCATGTGTTATGATCCGGCAACCCTGAAGTGACAATAATCGGGACCACTTCAGGTGATGACCGTAGTTTGAGGAGTTCATGCATTCACTATGAGTTAATGCTTTGGTCCGGTACTCTATTAAAAGGAGGCCTTAATATCCCTTAGTTTCCGCTAGGACCCTGCTGCCACGGGAGGGTAGGACAAAAGATGGCATGCAAGTTCTTTTCCATAAGCATGTATGACTATATTCGTCATACATGCCTACATTACATTGATGAATTGGAGCTAGTTCTGTGTCACCTTATGTTATGACTATTACATGATGAACCACATCCAGCATAATTCTCTATCACCGATCCATTGCCTACGAGCTTTTCATATATTGTTCTTCGCTTATTTACTTTTCCGTTGCTATTGTTACAATCACTACAAAATACCCAAAATCATTACTTTTTCTACCGTTACCTTTTGCTACCATTACCACTACTATCATATTACTTTGCTACTAAATACCTTACTGCAGATATTAAGTTATCCAGGTGTGGTTGAATTGACAGCTCAGCTGCTAATACTTGAGAATATTCTTTGGCTCCCCTTGTGTCGAATCAATAAATTTGGGTTGAATACTCTACCCTCGAAAACTGTTGCGATCCCCTATACTTGTGGGTTATCAAGACTATTTTCTGGCACCGTTGCCAGGGAGCATAGCTCTATTCTTTGAGTCACTTGGAATTTATATTTGCTTATCATTATGAAGAACTTGAGAGATCCAAAAACCAAGATTTATCCCTCAACTACGAGGGGAGGTAAGGAACTGCCATCTAGCTCTGCACTTGATTCACCTTCTCTTTTGAGTAAGCTTGCGACACCTAGACCTGCTTCTGCTATTAATTCCGATATGTCGCATATTATTGATGATGCCACTTCTGCTATGCATGATACTTATGATGAAACTACTTCTATTCCTGATACTACTGTGCCACTCAGTGATTTTCTTGATGAACAACTTGCTAGGGCTAGAGAGAATGAAATTATTGAAAATGATAATACTGATGAAAGTGATTATGAAGGCTCTCCTAATAAATATGAATTACCTATTGTGCCTGAGGGCTATGTTATGGATGAAGAAACTAAAAGAGACTTTATTGCTTGCAATGATAGAAGTGATCTTAAGAAATTATTAGCTAAGCTTAAACAAAAAACTCTGAATGCTAGAATGAAATATGATCCTGCAGGATTATGAATTCTCTATTGATCTTGATATAATTACTTTGGTTGAATCTGATCCTTTTTATGGCTATGAATCTGAAACTGTTGTGGCACATCTTACTAAATTAAATAATATAGCCACCCTGTTCACTAATGATGAGAGAACTCGCTACTTTTATATCCTTAAAATATTTCCGTTCTCATTAAAGGGTGATGCTAAGATATGTTTTAATTCTCTTGATCCTGGTTGTGTGCGTAGTCCCCAGCATATGATTTATTACTTCTCTGCTAAATATTTCCCTGCTCATAAGAAACAAGCTGCCTTAAGGGATATATATAATTTTGTGCAAATTGAAGAAGAGAGTCTCCCACAAGCTTGGGGGAGGCTTCTCCAATTACTTAATTCTTTGCCTGATCATCCTCTTAAGAAAAATGAAATACTTGATATCTTTTATAATGGACTAACCAATGCTTCCAGAGATTACCTGGATAGTTGTGATGGTTCTGTTTTCAGGGAGAGAACACCGGATGAAGCTGAAATTCTATTGAATAATATGTTGACAAATTAAAATAATTGGATGCTTCCTGAGCCTATTCCAAAACCAACTCCGAAGAAAAGGGGTGTTCTATTTCTCAGTCCTGAAGATATGTAAGAGGTAAAGAAATCCAGGAAAGAAAAGGGTATTAAAGCTGAAGATGTTAAGAATTTACCTCCTATTGAAGAAATAAATGGTCTTAATTTATCGCCTGTTGAAGAAATATATGGTTTTAATCCATCACTTATTGAAGAAACACATGGTCTTGATAACCCAACACAGGTAGTAAAGGTAAATTCTCTCTCTATACATGATAAAGTTGAAATCCCATCCTATATACTTAAGAAGTTCACCCCCACTACTTGATTTATCTCAACATGCAAAGTATACACGTCAGCATCCAATCATAGCTAGCCACGTCACACATCATGAAGTCCCACACAGCCCACCTCTAGAGGTCATTTACTTGGAAAAAAAATCTGTCTCAATCATTCCCCACGCGGCCACGCCCTGGTCAGACCAGGAGAATCCTGTGATTTTTTCTACTCTGACTCCTCCTCTAGCCGCGAGCCTCCCTCGCCGGTGGTCAGCCACCTCCTTATCTGATTCCTCCGCCGCGGACCACGGATGGCCAGATCTGCAGCTCATGGGTTGAACCAGTGCACTGCAATCCCCCTTGCACTGGCTCCACCTTTCTCTTCCTCTTCCACTTCCTCTTTCTCTTCCTCTTCCCCTTCCTCTTCCACTTCCTCTTCCACTTCCTCTTTTAATTGCCAACTAGTCCGGCCTCCCGGTCCCATCTTCTTGGTTCACCTAAGAAATCTTCCACCTGTTCAAGTCGCCGGCTCCAAGGCTGCCATCCACGCCAAATCGATGGCCGCTAGCACTGTGCCCAACAGCCACTGCTCGGCTCCTTGCACCTGCCGCTGCTCGACGGATCCGAGGGGGGCGAGAAGGATAGGGCGTGTGGCAGCTGTGAGGGAAAGAGAAGCAGGTTACCATGGGGGCGTGTGGGACAAATCTCTAATGTACCAGGTTAGTCCAGATTACACTCTCGCTGACTCCAATCCTCATCTATTGTCTTGCTGGTTTGCCACTGATCTAGGTATATAAGATGCCATTTCTCATATGTTTGTTGCTTTGTTCATACACGAGTCAATACATCCACTGCTATGGAACCATGTACATAAATTTTTTGCATTCCTCTGAATTCCATTGACTCGAGTGAATGCATGCACCCAAATCTGAACATTATTTTTATTGATTTGCACATACACCTACAAATCTTTATCCTGTTGGATTCATTGAAAACACACAGTTCTTAAGATTCATGTATATCTCATTTAGACTTGAGGTGGCTACTTCTTATGATTCTCCATGTATCAGTTCCCTCGGTGATACAGTTTATTTATTATTGTATTACCTTCAGATCTAATGGTTACAACTTTTATTGTCCTGTGTTTCAAGGTTCAACATAAGCATCTGGTGGATTGGTAAAATATGCCTGAGTTTCTTTTTTGACTTTTCAGGATCCTTGCTTGCTGGCATGCACATCAATTATTAGCCAAAATTTAATACTAAAGTGGGTGAAGTTTCTGCACATGGTTGTTAGTCAGCTGTAAATATTGCAGCATTTCAACCAAGTCTATAGAGGCAAGTAATTTGATTGCCAGGTATATCTACACATGGAATTATAAGTTGGGCAGTTTATGTTTATCAACATGTGATCCTCTTTTTTCATAGATGATCGTCTTAACGTGTTCAACACACTGATTAGATTTTCATCAACTATTTCAGTATGCTGTTTGTGGCTTTTATGGCTGTCACATTTTGGCCTGACAACAGTTTCCTACATCATTATTGCCTATAGGGTTCCTTCGCTTGAATCGTGGTCTCTAGAACTATTCTGCAAGATTTGGTATGTACGCTCCCTGTTGGTCTACTACTCAAATCTGAAAATTTTGTATGTCCTTGGTAACAACTTATTCCTCTCACTATTTATATATTTTGAACCCACTGATATCTTTATCACTAATGCCATCCTCCTCTTCTTTTCATCATAGCCAAGAATCAACAACATGCGCACCGGGACATTCACAATATATGCTAATGACCACCAAATTTCACCTTCATCCAGTGTTGTAAATCAATAAAATAAATATATGCTAGGATCTGAATTTTAGTCATTTTGGTAGGGCCTCAAAAGCATTAGAGTTTCTCATACAATGGTTGCATGTCATGGAAGCAATCTTAATGACTCTCAGCCCATGAAGCGGCATGGTTGCAAAGAATGACAGGACTGAACGGCCGATGGCCATCATACAATCTGGTAGGTCTATGCCCAATCCTGCTTCTTCTATCTTTCTTTCTTGGATAGAAACTAAAACATTTAAATGTTTCCTTTTGAGAATAAATATAGCGTGGTATATTATTTCTTTCATTATTATTGGTGCATAACTTTATATGACTTCCTTGGTAAGAAACTACTTTGATCCCGCAACAACTGCTCTATTGTTGGATAGATTTGGATTATTCGAACGTCTAGGGAATGTATAATGGCTTAAACAAGAAGGTAAGTAATGAATTTACGTGGGGTAAATATTCTGGATGTTTAAAGACGTGACATTGTCCAATAACATGTTGATGAACCCAACTATCATCTTGAGGGTTGTACCAAGATCATGTGGATTTCACTTTCTCTCAGTTTACTTATGTTACTAATGCATGTTTCTTCTTTAGTACGAGTATTAATATTGTCAGCCATCATTGCTTGCCTATTAGGAAAACTGGAGAACATATATATCTTGTAAACAATTTGTTCCAAGTCTGCTGAATACACTACCAAGTGAGTTGAACCAAGGATTCCCCTGCTAAATTTGTGGTTGTACCTCTTTTTCCCTCCTGTACCTATCTACCAATTTTTTTGTTCACTTATCTGACATTTAAAATAGGCCATATAGCCTATAAATAATCATACTGTCAGAGAAAGCTTGGAGCAAGGGAGCTGTCAAGTGCATATTTTTTTGCACGATGTACATAGCTTTTAAGGCTAGCAGAACCTTAAGAAAAAGCTTAAAGCAAGGATGCACGTAGATTTGTCAAGCATGCATGTACATGTAGTGTTTAAGGCTACCAGAACCTTCATATGTCCATTTGTTGTATATAGTTATATCTGATGATATTCTATGAAGATTAGTTGCTCTCTATTGGCCAAATTATGGCTGTAGTTCCACATGTTTGTCAGACATGGAAATCCTATGGGAATTTTTATTGTATAATAATAATAGTTACTAATAATTATTAGTCAGTATTTGGTTTTCATTTGACAGTACTTGCCTTCCATTTGACATGCCTCATGCTTCCACGCTTAGAAAAATAATAAGGTACAAGTTAACCTACTAATGGTGTCCTACACAAATGTCCCGCAGCAACGCGCGGGGTATTATCTAGTTTACTAAGTTTGCTAGCCCATGCTTAGATGAGTTTGATAAATTTATGGTTAAGCAAGAAGACTTCAATGCTTATTTTGGTAGAGAATTAAAACGCAGTGCTGATATGCTTGAACACTTGGATGATTATAAGGCTAATGTCAAAGGTGAACTTAAACTTATTAGTAAACATGCTTCTATGGTTACCACTCAAGTAGAACAAGTACTTAAAGCTCAAAATGATCTGCTCAATGAATTGAATAGTATGAATAATGACTATGTTATTAGAGTGGCTGCTAGAATTGGTAAAATGACTCAGGAACCTTTGTATCCTGAAGGCCACCCTAAGAGAATTGAGCAAGATTCTCAGAGAAATAATATAGATGCACCTAGTCCTTCTAGAAGGAAGAAAAAGAAAAATGATAGGACTTTGCATGCTTCTAGTGAACCAATTCCTGAAACATCTGAGAATCCAAATGATATTTCTATTTCTGATGCTGAAACACAATCTGGTAATGAACCTGAAACTAGTGATAATGTTAATGATAACGTTCATGATGATGCTCAACCTAGCAATGATAATGATATAGAGAATGAACCTGCTGTTGATCTTGATAACCCACAATCAAAGAATCAACGTTATGATAAGAAAGACTTTGTTGCTAGGAAACATGGTAAAGAAAGAGAACCATGGGTTTAAAAACCCATGCCTTTTCCTCCCAAACCATCCAAGAAAAAGGATGATGAGGATATTGAGCGCTTTGCTGAAATGATTAGACCTATCTTTTTGCGTATGCGATTAAGTGATATGCTCAAAATGAATCCTTACGCTAAGTATATGAAAGAAACTGTTACTAATAAAAGAAAGATATCGGAAGCTGAAATTTCCACCATGCTTGCTAATTATACTTTTAAGTGTGGAATACCAAAGAAACTTGGAGATCCAGGAGTACCCACTATACCATGCTCCATTAAAAGAAACTATGTTAAAACTACTTTATGTGATCTTGGAGCCGGTGTTAGTGTTATGCCTCTCTCTTTATGTCGTAGACTTGATTTGAATAAGTTGACACCTACTGAAATATCTTTGCAAATGGCTGATAAATCAACTGCTATACCTGTCGGTATTTGTGAGGATGTGCCTGTTGTGGTTGCAAACGTTACTATTTTAACGGACTTTGTTATTCTTGATATTCACGAGGACGATAGTATGTCTATTATTCTTGGAAGACCCTTTTTGAATACTGAAGGGGCTGTTATTGATTGCACCAAAGGCAATGCCACTTTTCATGTTAATGGTAATGAGCATACGGTACACTTTCCGAGGAAACAACTTCAAGTCCACAGTATCAATTCTATTGGAAATATTTCAACAATCACTATTGGAGGTTTTGAATTTCCTCTTCCTACTGTCAAGAAGAAATATGATATTCTAATTATTGGGGATGTGCATATCCCCGTTGAGGTAACCAAGTGTTATTAGAAAATTCTCTGGTTACATGTTATTCGGAATGAGTTTGTTAACAAGATTTGATCAACCTTGTTAATGGATTCCTTTTGATGATCATGAGATGGATGAATTTAGAAAACACAACTCTCTGTACCCTCTTTCTACTTTCTATTATTTATATTAAATAAAGCAAAAATAGTAATTTCTGTCTGTTTTCTGATTATCCGTGCAATATAAAAATACCCCGAAAATAAAAGTTCTCCAAATGCCCTGAAATTTAAATATGTTTTTTCCTGGAATATTTGAGAATATTTGGCACTGAGAACACAGCAGGGGGGCATCCACCTGGCCACGATGGTGGAGGGCGCACCCCCTGCCTCGTGGGCCCACGGTGGCCCTCCTCCACTTATTCCTGCACCCACACACTCCTTCTTCCTCCCACAAACACCATTATCCAACTCAAGCACGAGTTCTAGCTCATTTTGCTGCGATTTTCGATCTCCTTGCTCAAAGCACCTCTCACAAAACTGCTTTGAGGGATTGTTCCTTGGTATGTGACTCCTCCAATGGTCCAATTAGTTTTTGTTCTAGTGCTTTATTCATTGCATATTTTTGCTGCTTAGGTGACCCTGTTCTTGAGCTTGCATGTCAAATTTATATGGTTCCAAGTAGTTTTGATGCATGATTTAGGCTCTAGGCTCTTGTAGGAGTAGTTGCTATCAATTTTGTTGAGTTTGGTTCACTTTTATTTTGAAGTTACTAAAAGTTTCAGAAATTTTTCAGAGGAAGAAATATGTTTAGGAAAATGTACCAAGGTGGTTCTTCAAGGAAACAAGGACCCAGGCTTGCAATGCGTGATGCTGATGATGAGCTGCCAAGGGACGCTCCAGTGCGGCCTTGTGAATGGCCTTTAGAGGACTTCATGGATCGAGCAGGAATTAAGGAAGAATTTAACGCATATTTGCATAATGCTGATCTTGTGAGCTTCGAGGCAGAAAAATGCCGTCAGTACCACTATCTCACTAGTTCCTTTGTGAGGAGGTTTGAATTTTCATCTTCACGTAATTCTCAAACTGTCTTGTTTGATCTTTATGAAAATTCTTACAATATGGACTTAGAGGACTTTACCACTGCTTGCAAACTTCCACAATGGGGTAGTGCTAGTGAACCTCGCAAATCTGAATTTAGAGATTTTCTTGCTAGTATTGTGGGGGAATCTAGAGATATATCACAAGCTACCATAGGGAGCATTCACTTTCCTGCTATACATTATTTTGCTCTCTTCATAGGTAGATGCATTAATGGTAAATATGAAGCATGTCACATGTGCGTCCCTGACCTCAGTATTCTTAGGAGTGCTGTGTTAGGAGAAAAATCTTATAATTTGGGAGCCATTGTTGCACGTAGGTTGCATCTTAATAGATTTAATGGAGATTTCTTTGGTGGAATTTATGCAACCCGCATAGCTAATTTTCTTGGTATAACCATACGTGAGGATGATATTGAGTTGCGTCCTGCTTATTTGGATTATGAGGATATGGTTCGTCATTAGTTTGTTGAGAGGAACGATCAGTTCCTCCAATACCGACTAATCTTTGAAAAACGACGCACCTATCACGTCGCTCTCCCTGCTTCTACTTTCTTTGATTTTCAGGCAAAGGGGAGATATTTTATAACCAGAGAGGAGGCAGAAGAGTATAAGAGGAGGGTTGAGCTAGCTCGCCTCCAAGCTGCAGCCCACGATGCAATGACTGATGCAACTCAGTACGACCCCAACTACAACTTTGGATATCCGCCAGGCCATCCGTGGCATTAGACCAACTTAGGCCAAAAGCCTAAGCTTGGGGGAGTACGTATTTCCCACTGACATTACATTCATGTTCACACACTCATACTTTTTCATTGTATCATCCATGTTAGTTTATTTTCTATTTTTTGCTTTCCTCTTGTGTGTTTGATAAACCTTAAGAAAAAAATTAGTTGTAGCTTTTAATTAGTTTACTTTCCGTGCTCGTAGTAGTAATTAAAAAGAAAACCCAAACAGATTTCATGTTCTTCTTTTGCTTGTTGGGAGATTTCCCATGTAAATAGTTTTAATTCTTTTCTTTTCTTTGAGGGTCGATAGGAGAAGACCATGATTAAATTGTTGAAGTGGCTCTTATATGCATTATTGTTGATCTGACAAAAGAGCCCATATTGCCTTGTCTTCTCTTGTTTATTGAATGCTTGCAGATTCCAGCTTAGTCCAATGCGCGCGCACTATTATTATTATTATTCACATCATTCGGTCATGCAAGTGAAAGGCAATTATGATGATATATGATGAACTGGTTGAGATGGGAGAAGCTGGTATGAACTCGACCTCTCTTGTTTTTGTAAATATGATTAGTTCATCATTCCTGATTTATCCTATTATGAATAAACATGTTTGCAATGACAATTAGAGATTATAGTTGCTTATGCCATGCTTAATTAGCTAGGAGCTTATAATGGTTTATCTTGCGTGCCAACATGCTATTAAAATGCTTGTGATGTGGTATGATAGGATGGTATCCTCTTTTGAACGATTCAAGTGGCTTGACTTGGCACATGTTCACGCATGTAGTTGAAACAAAATCAACATAGCCTCTACGATATTTATGTTCATGGTGCATTATATCCTACTCATGCTTGCATTCGGTGTTGATTAATTTTAATGCATGTTCATGTCTGTTGTCGCTCTCTAGCTTGTCGCTTCCCAGTCTTTTTCTAGCCTTCACCCGTACTAAGCGGGAATACTGCTTGTGCATCCAATCCCATAAATCCCAAAGTTATTCCATATGAGTCCACCATACCTACCTATATACGGTATCTACCTGCCGTTCCAAGTAAATTTGTCTGTGCCAAACTCTAAACCTTCAAATAAATATCCTGTTTTGTATACTCGAATAGCTCATGTATCAACTAGGGATGTCTGTATCTTCCATGTTAGGCGGGTTATTCTCAAGAGGAGTGGACTCCACTCCTCACTCACGAGAAAATGGCTGGTCACCGGGGTGCCCAGTCCCATGCTTTATGCAAATCAAATCAAAATAATTACAAACAAAACTCCCCCTGGGACTCTTGTTAGTTGGAGGCACTTGTTGTTTCGAGCAAGCCATGGATTGATGCTTGTTGGTGGAGGGGGAGTATAAACTTTACCATTCTGTATGGGAACCGCCTATAATGTGTGTAGCATGGAATATATCGCCATCTCTTGGTTGTTATGTTGACAATGAAAGTATACCGCTCAAAATATTATTCATCTCTATTTCAAAACCGAGCTCCGGCACCTCTACAAATCCCTGCTTCCCTCTGCGAAGGGCCTATCTATTTACTTTCATGTTGAGTCATCATCCTCTTATTAAAAAGCACCAGTTGGAGAGCACCACTATCTTTTGCATTCATTACTGTTAGTTTACATTGAGTATGACTTGACTGGATCTATTTTACCATGAATTACAATGTCTAGTCAGTCCTTGATCTTTAAAGGTGCTCTGCATTTATGTTTTGCGGTCTCAGAAAGGGCTAGTGAGATACCATCTTGTCATATCATATTATGATTGTTTTGAGAAATTGTTGTCATTCGAGATTTATTATTATTGCTCTCTAGTTGATTATGCCATTAATATGAGTAAACATGAGACCTAAGAGTTATTGTGAATATGGTTAGTTCATAATCTTTGCTGAAAACTTGAATGCTGGCTTTACATATTTACAACAACAAGAGCAAACAGAGTTTGTAAAAGTTTTTCTTTATCAGTTTCAGTTTGTCAACTGAATTGCTTGAGGACAAGCAAAGGTTTAAGCTTGGGGAGTTGATACATCTCCGTCGTATCTACTTTTTCAAACACTTTTGCCCTTGTTTTGGACTCTAACTTGCATGATTTGAATGGAACTAACCTGGACAGACGTTGTTGTCAGCAGAATTGCCCTGGTGTTATTTATGTGCAGAAACAAAAGTTCTCAGAATGACCTGAAACTCCATGGAGTGATTTTTTGGAAATAATAAAAAATACTGGCAAAAGATCAAGACCAGGGGCCCACACCCTAGCCACAGGGGTGGGGGCGCGCCTGCCCCCTGGGCGCGCCCCCTACCTCGTGGGCCCCCTGGAGCTCCTCCGACCTCAACTCCAACTCTATATATTCGTGTTCGGAGAAAAAAAATAAAGGATAAGGATTCATCGCGGTTACGATATGGAGCCGCTGCTAAGCCCTAAACTCTCTCGGGAGGGCTGATCTGGAGTCCGTTCGGGGCTCTGGAGAGGGGAATCCGTCGCCATCGTCATCATCAACCATCCCTCATGACCAATTTCATGATGCTCACCACAGTGTGTGAGTAATTCCATCGTAGGCTTGCTGGACGGTGATGGGTTTGATGAGATTTATCATGTAATCGAGTTAGTTTTGTTAGGGTTTGATCCCTAGTATCCACTATGTTCTGAGATTGATGTTGCTATGACTTTTGCTATGCTTAATGCTTGTCACTAGGGCCCGAGTGCCATGATTTCAGATCTGAACCTATTATGTTTTCATGAATATATGTGAGTTCTTGATCCTATCTTGCAAGTCTATAGTCACCTACTATGTGTTATGATCCGGCAACCCCAAAGTGACAATAATCGGGACCACTTCCGGTGATGACCGTAGTTTGAGGAGTTCATGTATTCATTTTGTGTTAATGCTTTGGTCCGGTACTCTATTAAAAGGAGGCCTTAATATCCCTTAGTTTCCACTAGGACCCCGCTTCCACGGGAGGGTAGGACAAAAGATGTCATGCAAATTCTTTTCCATAAGCAAGTATGACTATATACTGAATACATGCCTACATTACATTGATGAATTGGAGCTAGTTCTGTGTCACCCTATGTTATGACTGTTACATGATGAACCACATCCGGCATAATTCTCTATCATCGATCCATTGCCTACGAGCTTTCCATATATTGTTCTTCGCTTATTTACTTTTCCATTGCTATTGTTACAATCACTACAAAATACCCAAAAACATTACATTTGCTACCATTACCTTTTGCTACCGTTACCACTACTATCATATTACTTTGCTACTAAATACCTTGCTACAGATATTAAGTTTCCAGGTGTGGTTGAATTGACAACTCAGCTGCTAATACTTGAGATTATTCTTTGGCTCCCCTTGTGTCGAATCAATAAATTTGGGTTGAATACTCTACCCTCAAAAACTATTGTGATCCACTATACTTGTGGGTTATCAGGACGTCATCGAGCTGAACGTGTGCTGAACTTGGAGGTGCCATGCGATCGGTACTTGGATCGGTCGGATCGTGAAGACGTTCGACTAAATCAACCGCGTTCCCATAACGCTTCCGCTTACGGTCTACGAGGGTACATGGATGATACTCTTCCCTCTCGTTGCTATGCATCACCATGATCTTGCGTGTGCATAGGAATTTTTTCGAAATTACTACGTTCCCCAACACGTATGTCTTCTAGCAAAATCTTCAGAGTGCTGGCTCTGGCATTAGAGGCTAGGGCATGCTGGCATGAGGAACTTGCACACTCTCGCGAAGAAGAAGCATGTCATAGGCATCAAGGGCATCAAGTTCAAGAAGGATCATCTATGTGGTGCCTGCGAAGCTGGAAAGATGACTAGGGCCAAGCATCCCTCAAAGACAATCATGACGACGACACGTCCCTTCGAGCTGCTTTACCTGGACTTATTTGGCCCTACTCACTACTCTACCCTCACTACCACTGCTTGCCTCTATGGCTTCGTCATTGTTGATGATTACTCGAGATATACATGGGTGCACATAATTCTCTACAAGAATGAAGTGCAGGATGTCTTCAAATGATTCGCGAATCGCGCCATGACCAACTATGGCATCAAGATCAAGCACATCAGAAGTGACAATGGCACTGAATTCAAGAACACTGGCCTCGACACTTATCTTGATACATTAGGCATCTCACATGAGTTCTCAGCTCCATACACACCTCAGCAGAATGGCATCATGGAGCGCAAGAACAGAACCCTCATTGAAATGGCACGGACGATGCTTGATGAGTACAAGACCCCAAGGAAGTCCTGGCCTAAAGCTATTGATATTGCATGCCATGTCATCAACCGTGTTTATCTTCACAAGTTCCTATAGAAGACATCATATGAGCTCCTGACTGGTAAGAAGCCAAACGTCAGCTACTTCAGAGTATTTGGTGCTAGGTGCTGGATCAAGGATCCACATCACACTTCAAAATTTGCACCGAAAGCACATGAAGGGTTTTATGCTGGGCTACAGAAAGGATTCACACTCCTACAAAGTCTTCAACCTCTTTCACTATAAAGTGGTTGAAACCGTGGATGTATGCGGTTCGATGAGACTAACGGCTCGCAAAGAGAGCACCTACCAAATGTGCTAGATGAAGCCTCACCTAGTGAATCTATCAAGCTTATGGGTACTGGAGAAATCTTACCTTCGGGGGCCTAGGCTAAAGAGGAAATCATCATTTCTGCACCTAATCAACCTGAAGACACTGCTCAGCCTAAAGCCAATGCTGAAGATGAAGAAAATAATCAGCAAGAGCAAAATCTTTGTCTAGTCCATCCACGTGTTGCAAACGAAGTACATATTGAGAAGATAATTGATAGCATTAATGCACCCGGTCCACTCACTCGTTCAAGAGCAACACAATTTGGAAATTGATGTGGGCACTTTGCATTTGTCTCAATATCTGAACCCAAGAAAGTTGATGAAGCCTTCATGGAACCTGCAAGGATTCAAGCTATGCAAGAAGAGCTTCAACCGTTCGAGCTGGACAATGTTTGGGAGCTAGTGAAGCATCCCGATCCTTGCAAGCACAATATCATTGGCACCAAATGGATATATCGCAACAAACAAGATGAGCATGGTCAAGTTGTCAGAAACAAAGCCCGTCTCGTCGCTCAAGGTTACACTCAAGTTGAAGGGATTGACTTCGATGAAACGTTTGCTCCTGTGGCTAGGCTTGAATCTATTCGCATTCTGTTAGCCTATGCCAACCACAACAACATTCTTCTGTACCAAATGGATGTAAATAGTGCCTTTCTCAATGGAAAAATTGAAGAAGAAGTGTATGTTGCACAACCACCTGGCTTTGAAGACCCAAAGTGTCCTGACATGGTATACAAGCTCAACAAGGCACTGTATGGCCTCAAACAAGCACCTCAAGCTTGGTATGAGACACTCAAAGACTTCCTGAAGAGCAAAGGCTTCAAACCTGGTTCCCTAGATCCTACACTCTTCACGGAGACATATGATGGTGAACTATTTGTATGCCAAATCTATGTGGATGACATTATCTTCGGCTGCACTGATAAGAGATACAGTGATGATTTTGGGCATATGATGCAACATCAATATCAGATGTCAATGATGGATGAGCTGAAGTTCTTCCTTGGTCTTCAAATCCGTCAACAGAGTAATGGCATCTTCATATCACAAGAAAAATACCTCAAAGATTGCCTGAAGAAGTTTGGAATGCAAGACCGCAAAGGGTACACGACGCCAATGCCAACCAAAAGTCATCTAGGCCCCGACGACAATGGTAAAGAGTTTGACCAAAAGGTATACTGCTCCATGATTGGTTCTTTACTCTACTTATGTGCATCTAGGCCAGAGATAATGCTTAGCATTTGCATGTGTGACCGATTCCAAGCGGCACCAAAGGAATTGCATCACTTAGTTGTGAAGTGAATTCTTCGATATTTGGCTTACACCCCAACACTAGGATTATAGTATCCAAAGGGCTCAGAGTTTGATCTCGTTGGATTCTCAGATGTTGATTATGTTGGTGACAAGGTTGATCGCAAGTCCACATTAGGAACATGTCACTTTGTTGGATGATCTCTTGTCTGTTGGTCTTCAAAGAAGCAAAACTGCGTATCCCTCTCTATTGCTGAATCTGAATACATTACTGCTGGATCTTGTTGCGCTCAGCTTCTATGGATGAAGCAAACTCTCAAGGACTATGGCATCCACCTGAAGCATGTGCCACTCTACTGTGACAATGAAAGCGTCATCAAGATTGCCAACAACCCAGTTCAACACTCGAAGACAAAGCACATTCAGATCTGTCATCACTTTCTCAGAGATCATGTCATGAAGGAAGATATTGATATTATTCATGTCAACACTGAAGAGCAATTGGCGGATATCTTCACAAAGCCCTTGGATGAGAAAAGGTTTTGCAAGTTGCGGTGTGAGCTAAATATCTTAGAATCCTCAAATGACCTGTGATTGGACACACATCCTAACACTTATGTATGTTGATGACTTAGATGTGCAACACACAAAGTGACATATATCTTCAATCAATGAATACATACACTCTATGTGTGAATACATTAATGCGGAATTTGACTTCAGAGCGCCATGATAATTGTGCGCCGTGTCTGGGTCTAATACTTCCTATATGGTGGGTAACGCCACCACCAAACCTTCTCGAAGATTTTTTTTGGCGTCATGATTGCATTAAATTTGCATTTGGTTTGTCTTCAACATTGATTTATTTTCATGGATTATCTTCGCAATGTTGATTTAGTCGTTTGATCTATATGGTGTTATGTCCTCTATATATGGTGTTATGTCCTCTACAACATTCACTTATAGCTATGCCTTCAAACTTGCCATTTTTTCCGAACTAAGTGCATGTGATCAGACACTAACCCCTTCCGTGCTTCTTCCTCAAACTCCATCTATCTAGTCATATGCATTCTGTTGAAACTTGTCGAATGTCTTCACTGCATCCTTGTCAGCTAAAGATACAGAGACACACATTTAAAACTGCATTCAATGATATATATCTTTGGCCTGAATCCCGGAAAAGCCGGAACGACCACCCGACAAACCAGGCGTGCATGGGAACATGGAACAACTTTCAATGAGTTGTATGCACGCCACGTGTCCATCAGATGTGAACCGCCAGGGGCACCTGCGTAATTACGCTGTGCAGCCCTCTACCTTATAAATATCCACACCGCAGGGTCATTATATTTTCTTCCACCTCACCACCTCGCTCAAACCCTCGTTAGGGTGTGGGAGATTGAACTGCTTGGCTTCCCTCGTCTAGCAGTTTGTTAGTGGTAATTAAATCTCACTTTTTACTATCTTTTTGATCCGTAAAATCCATCCACTTCAACCAAAAGTGGTTCCTATACTTTCAAATCTAGATATGTCTTTGTCTGCATCTCATATCATGTAAAGGATATTCACTTATGCTTCATAACTAGTTAGATTCTGTTGGATTACGGGTTCCGGCAAACCCTTGAGGTTCGAACACTGGGGTGCACATGAAGATCTCTCTCCCCCTAGCTCGCTCTCTCAACGATCACAAAGCCTAGCTCGACGAACCCAAAGAACAAGAGACACGAGGGTTTATACTGGTTCGGGCCACCGTTGTGGTGTAATACCCTACTCCAATGTGGTGTGGTGGATTGCCTCGTAGGCTGAGATGAACTAGTACAAGGGATGAATAGCCTCCTGAGGAGAGGTGTTCTTGAGCTCGGCGAGCTTGTGTGTGTGAGGATGGTCTGAATGATCCGTGGCCTGCTAAGGTGGTGGCTAGTCCTATTTATAGAGGCCCTGGTCCTCTTCCCAAATGTTTAGGCGGGAAGCGATCCCACAACGGCCAATTTCGAAGGGAGACAACTAGTACAAGTTATCCTGACAAAAGGTGGTCTTCGCCTGACAAAGGCTCTGGTGGTGACGTCGTGGGCTCCACAGTGACCTCCGTACTGCCATCCTGTTGGTCTTGGTCTCGTTGCACCGATATGGAAACCTTTGCCTAATGCCTCGGGACTCCTCACCTGCGCTTGCCCCTTTAGCACCAAAGAGGCAAATGGCACCCTGTGCCCACTGGCGCCCGCCTGGCCTTGGTCGTCATGGCTCATGTCACGCGGACCTCGCAAGGTGCCCCTTGCATAGATATTTTTGCTCCTCGGGAGCCAGCCTAGCAAGGCTGCCCCTAGGAGGTCTTGGTGTCGTCCGCCTCGTGAGGGTCTTGAGTGGTTGCTGATAAAGATGGGTCGTACCAGGCTGCTGGTGGAACCACGCCCTGGGCTGCAGGCAGGCAAGTCTGGGTACCCCGTTCCCAGGATGCCGACAGTAGCCCCCGGGCCTAAGGCGCGCTCGGACTTGGCTTCGAGGCGAAGCTAAAGGGCAAGTGCGGAGCACCGCGGGCCCCAATAGCATGCGTCCTCGATTGACGCATGGCGATTGATAGGTCGTGGGCATCTCCGCTTTCCCACGCTGCCTCAGCAACTGCCCAACTTGATGAGACCCTGCTGCTTGCAAAGGAAAAACCATCATTACCTTAGATCATGGAGGCTGGCGGTTGGCCTCCCTCTGGCTATTAATGAGGAGAGGGGCGGAGCCTCTGTTGCTCATCTCTTTCTCCATTCCGCTTGCTTCTTCTTCTTTCTCCTTCCCCCATTGTCTTGCCGCGACACCCATGGTGCCAGCGAAGAGGTTCTCTGCCGCAGAGAAGGGGAAAGCTCGCCAGAAGGGGCCTAGCTCACCACCTCCTAAGAGGGGGAGTGGCTGCCCCTGCAAGCACGCCACAACCCCCATTGCGGTCCCTCGTGGGCGCGGGCGAACTTCTTCGGGGTCCGGCGTTGTCCCTGGCGGCCGCGGTGGCGTCTCTTAGCGTGGCGGAAGCCGCCCGAGATGCGGCAGCCCTGTCCACGAAGGGAGGCACGCCATGGTCGCACGGCCTCCTTGGTCGCACTTCCACTCGGTGGAGATTCTACCGGAGTTCATCGTGTGGTCGGAGAACTCGGCCAACACTTGGCCTCAGCTTCCGCGCTCCTTTGCTGGTGAGCTGCCAGCCCCGGGTCCTGGCGGCCTCTGGCTGCAGGCCAACGATTGCTACAGCAAGGCTTCGTGGGTTGCGGTAGAGGTCTCCGTCACGGGCAACGTAGCCCTGGCCCGCGTTTGGCAGACGTTTGCCCGTGCGTGCGGTCTGAGCCGGCGGTGCACCCTCCACTTCAAGTACGATGGTGATGCGACCGTCTTCGTGAGGGTGTTCGAGGAAGATGGTCGCCGCGCCGGGTGCTGCCCTGAAGACAATGATGGTGACGAAGTGGTCAGGCTTGGCGACGGCTATGACGAGGATGAGGGTGAACTCGCCCTTGGCAACGACTGTGGCTCACCCAGCTACGGCAGCTCCTCCTCCAACGAAAGCTGCAGCAGTGGAGGCTACGAGTAGCCACCCCGTCGTCGGGCTCGCTTCAAGGACGGTGGCGGGTAGTCCCGCTGTCGCGCCTCAGTGAAGCGCGAGGAGGGATCCGGCTAAGTCCGGGGCCGATCCCCGTGAGCAGTCGTGTCGCAGGAGCCGCTTTTGCCTATCCCTTCCTTTCCTCTCCTCCTGTATCACAAGAAACAAGTATGTGGCCTGATACGTCTCCAACGTATCTATAATTTTTGATTGCTCCATGCTATATTATCTACTGTTTCAGACTATATTGGGCTTTATTTTCCACTTTTATATTATTTTTGGGACTAGCCTATTAACCGGAGGCCCAGCCCAGAATTGCTGTTTTTTTTGCCTATTTCAGTGTTTTGGATAAACAGAATATCAAACGGAATAAAATCTTTGGGAACGTGATTTTCTCACCGAACGTGATCCAGGAGACTTGGACCCTACTCCAGGGGGTCAAAGAGGAGGTCACGAGGGTGGGGGGCGCCCACCCTAGGGCGCACCCCCTGCCTCGTGGGCCCCTTGTGGGCCTAGATGCAGAATCGTTTCGATCTACTTGTCACGGACGTGATGCCTATATACATGATCATGCCTGGATATTCTCATGACTATGCTCAATTCTGTCAATTGCTCAACAGTAATTTGTTCACCCACCGTAGAATACTTATGCTCTTGAGAGAAGCCACTAGTGAAACCTATGGCCCCCGGGTCTATTCTCATCATATCAATCTCCATCACTTTAATCTTGCTTTGATTTTACTTTTTACTTTGCATCTTTATACCAAAAATATCAAAAATATTATATCTATCATATCTCACTCTCGTAAGTAACTGTGAAGGGATTGACAACCCCTAATCGTGTTGGTTGCAAGTAGCTATCGCTTTGTGCAGGTACGAGGGACTTGAGCGTGGCCTCCTACTGGATTGATACCTTGGTTCTCAAAAACTGAGGGAAATACTTACGCTACTTTGCTGCATCATCCCTTCCTCTTCGCGGAAAACCAACGCAAGCTCAAGACATAGCAAGAAGGATTTCTGTCACTGTTGCCGGGGAGTCTACGCGAAAAGTCAACATACCAAGTACCCATCGCAATCCCTATCTCCCGCATTACATTATTTGCCATTTGCCTCTCGTTTTTCTCTCCCCCCAATTCACCCTTGTCGTTTTATTCGCCCTCTCTCTCTATCCTACCTCTCTATTTGCCTCTTTTTGACCGCTTCCCTTTTTGTTTGCTCGTGTGTTAGATTGCTTGTTTGTCGCGATGGCTCAACCGAGATTTGGTGATCTTAACCTTAAAAGGTTAGAGGAGATCGAAACCAACATCAGGAAGTTTATGGTTTTGCAATTTGAGCATAATAATTTCTTTAGAAACAGGTTTAAGGAACAAAAATGTTTTATGAGTTATATGAATAAAGAGCTAGATGATATGTCTAAAGAATTTGATGGTATAAGATCCCAAATTGCTCGTCTAGAAAAAATGACTGCTGAAATTTCGGATATGCAAGCCACCTTAGTTAATAAGATGGCTGCTAAACTGGATTCCTATGAAAATCAAGATGAAGATCTAAAAGTTATTGATGTGTCCCCTATTAAATCTTTGTTTTGCAATATGAATCTTGATGAAACTGAATATGATCTTCCTTTACCTAGAAGGCGTTCTAAAAATTCGGAGTATTTAGATCTTAATGATGAAATTGATGAAAGTGGGATTGAAAGAAATAAAAATCTAGATGTTGCTAAACCCACTATATTGGATTTCAAGGAATTTAATTATGAAAGTTCCTCTTTAATTGATTGTATTTCCTTGTTGCAACCCGTGCTAAATTCTCCACATGCTTATAGTCAAAATAAAGCCTTCACCGAACATATTGTTGATGCCTTGATGCAATCTTATGAAGAAAAACTTGAGTTGAAAGTTTCTATCCCTAGAAAACTCTATGATGAGTGGGAACCAACTATTAAAATTAAAATTAAAGATCATGAGTTTTATGCTTTGTGTGATTTGGGTGCTAGTGTCTCTACTATTCCCAAGACTTTGTGTGATTTGCTAGATTTCTGTAATTTTGATGATTGCTCTCTAAACTTGCATCTTGCAGATTCCACTATTAAGAAACCTATGGGAAGGATTAATGATGTTCTTATTGTTGCAAATAGGAATTATGTGCCCGTAGATTTCATTGTTCTTGATATAGATTGCAATCCTTCTCGCCCTATTATTCTTGGTAGACCTTTCCTTAGAACGGTTGGTGCGATTATTGATATGAAGGAAGGGAATATTATATTTCAATTTTTCCATTAAAAAAGGGAATGGAACACTTTCCTAGAAAGAAAATAAAATTACCATATGAAACTATCATGATAGACACTTATGGATTGCCTACCAAAGATGGCAATACCTAGATCTATCCTCGCTTTTATGCCTAGCTAGGGGCGTTAAACGATAGCGCTTGTTGGGAGGAAACCCAATTTTATTTTTATTCCTTGCTTTTTTCTCCTGCTTAGTAATAAATAAATTATTTAGCCTCTGTTTTGGTTGTGTTTTTTGTATTTAATTAGTGTTTGTGCCAAGTAGAACCGTTGGGAAGACTTGGGGAAAGTCTTGTTGAACTTGCTGTAAAAAACATAAACTTTAGCGCTCACGAGAACTGCTGTAATTTTTATTTGAAGAGTGATATTTAGTTAATTCTTTTTGAAGATGATTAATAGATGAATTCCTCACTTCCAGCAATTTATTTTAGAATTTTTGGGGTTCCAGATCTTGCTCTAGCTACAGATTACTACAGACTGTTCTGTTTTTGACAGATTCTGTTTTTCGTGTGTTGTTTGCTTATTGTGATGAATCTATGGCTAGTAAAATAGTTTATAATCCATAGAGAAGTTGGAATACAGTAGGTCTAACACAAATATAAATAAATAATGAGTTCATTACAGTACCTTGAAGTGGTCTTTTGTTTTCTTTCGCTAACGGAGCTCATGAGTTTTCTATTTTGAGTTTTGTGTTGTGAAGTTTTCAAGTTTTGGGTGAATTCTTTTGATGGATCATGGAACAAGGAGTGGAAAGAGCCTAAGCTTGAGGATGCCCATGGCACCCCCAAGATAATCCAAGGACACCAAAAAGTCAAAGCTTGGGGATGCCCCGGAAGGCATCCCCTCTTTCGTCCACTTCCATCGGTAATTTACTTGGGGCTATATTTTTATTCCCCAACATGATATGTGTTTTGCTTGGAGCGTCTTGTATTATTTGTGTCTTTGTGTCTTAGTATGACACAATCATCCTTGCTGTACACACCTTTTGAGAGAGCCATACATGAATTAAAATTTGATAGAATACTCTATGTGCTTCACTTATATCTTTTGAGCTAAGTAGTTTTGCTCTATGTGCTTCACTTATATCTTTTGAGCTAAGTAGTTTTGCTCTATGTGCTTCACTAATATCTTTTGAGCTAGATAATTTTGCTCTATGTGCTTCACTTGTATCTTTTGAGTGTTATAATTTTGCTCTATGTGCTTCACTTAGATCTTTTAGAGCACGGTGGTGGATTAGTTTTAAAGAAACTATTGATCTCTCATGCTTCACTTAAATTATTTTGAGTGTCTCTTAATATCATGGTAATTTGCTTAATAATAATATGCTTGGTATTCAAGATTTGTGAAACTTTCTTTTGAGTGTGTTGAATACTAGGAAAAGATTGAAGCATGATAATTGTTTTGAGATATGGAGGTGATAATATTAAAGTCATGCTAGTTGAGTAGTTGTGAATTTAAAGAATACTTGTGTTAAAGTTTGTGATTCCCGTAGCATGCACGTATGGTGAACCTTTATGTGACGAAGTCGGAGCATGATTTATTTATTGATTGTCTTCCTTATGAGTGGCGGTCTGGGACGAGCGATGGTCTTTTCCTACCAATCTATCCCCCTAGGAGCATGCGCGTAATACTTTGCTTTGATAACTTATAGATTTTTGCAATAAGTATATGAGTTCTTTATGACTAATGTTGAGTCCATGGATTATACGCACTCTCACCCTTCGACCTTTGCTAGCCTCTCTAATACCGCGTACCTTTCGCCGGTATCATACACCTACCATATACCTTCCTCAAAACAGCCACCATACCTACCTATTATGGCATTTCCATAGCCATTCCGAGATATATTGCCATGCAACTTTCCACCATCTAGTTCATCATGACACATTCATCATTATCATATTGCTTAGCATGATCATGTAGTTGACATAGTATTTGTGGCAAAGCCACCATTCATAATTTCTTCATACTTGTCACTCTTGATTCATTGCATATCCTGGTACACCGCCGGAGGCATCCATATAGAGTCATACTTTGTTTTAGAATCGAGTTGTAATCATTGAGTTGTAAATAAATAAAAGTGTGATGATCATCATTCAATAGAGCATTGTCCCCAAAAAAAGAGAAAGGCCAAAAAAAGAAGGCCCAAAAAAGGGAAAATAAATAAAAAGGGGCAATGCTACTATCCTTTTTTTCCACACTTGTGCTTCAAAGTAGCACCATGATATAGCGAGTCTCATATATTGTGCTTCAAAGTAGCACCATATTCTTCATATAGAGAGTCTCATATGTTGTCACTTTCATATACTAGTGGGAATTTTACATTATAGAACTTGGCTTGTATATTCCAATGATGGGCTTCCTCAAATTGCCCTAGGTCTTCGTGAGCAAGCAAGTTGGATGCACACCCACTAGTTTATTTTTTTGAGCTTTCATACATTTATAGCTCTAGTGCATCCGTTGCATGGCAATCCCTACTCACTCACATTGATATCTATTGATGGGCATCTCCATAGCCTGTTGATACGCCTAGTTGATGTGAGACTATCTTCTCCTCCTTTTTTGTCTTCTCCACAACCACCATTCTATTCCACCTATAGTGCTATATCCATGGCTCACACTCATGTATTGCGTGAAGATTGAAAAAGTTTTGAAAAAGTTAGAGTATGAAACAATTGTTTGGCTTGTCATAGGGGTTGTGCATGATTTAAATACTTTGTGTGGTGAAGATGGAGCATGGCCAGACTATATGACTTTGTAGGGATAACTTTCTTTGGCCATGTTATCTTGAGAAGACATAATTGCTTTTTTAGTATGCTTGAAGTATTATTATTTTTATGTCAATATAAACTTTTGTCTTGAATCTTTCTAATCTGAATATTCATACCACAATTAAGAAGATTTGCATTGAAATTATGCCAAGTAGCACTCCGCATAAAAAATTCTCTTTTTATCATTTACCTACTCGAGGACGAGCAGGAATTAAGCTTGGGATGCCTGATATGTCTCCAACGTATCTATAATTTTTGATTGCTCCATGCTATATTATATACTGTTTTGGACTATATTGGGCTTTATTTCCCACTTTTATATTATTTTTGGGACTAACCTATTAACCGGAGGCCCAGCCCAGAATTGCTATTTTTTTGCCTAATTCAGTGTTTCGGATAAACGGAATATCAAGCGGAGTCCAAACGGAATAAAATCTTCGGGAACGTGATTTTCTCACTGAACGTGATCCATGAGACTTGGACCCTACTCCAGGGGGTCAAAGAGGTGGTCACGAGGGTGGGGGGCGCCCCCCCCCCTAGGGCGTGCCCCCTGTCTCGTGGGCCCCTCGGTGCTCCACCGACGTACTCCTTCCTCCTATATATACCTACGTACCCCCAAACGATCAGAACAGGAGACAAAAACCTAATTCCACCGCCGCAACTTTCTGTATCCATGAGATCCCATCTTGGGGCCTGTTCCGGAGCTCCGTCAGAAGAGGGCCTTCATCACGGAGGGCTTCTACATCATCCTAGCCTCTCCAATGAAGTGTGAGTAGTTTACCTCAGACCTTCGGGTCCATAGTTAGTAGCTAGATGGCTTCTTATCTCTCTTTGAATCTCAATACAAAGTTCTCCCCCTCTCTTGTGGAGATCTATTCGATGTAATCTTCTTTTTGCGGTGTGTTTGTTGAGACCGATGAATTGTGGGTTTATGATCAAGTCTATCTATGAATAATATTTGAATCTTATGTATGATTGGTTATCTTTGCAAGTCTCTTCGAATTATCCGTTTGGTTTGGCCAACTAGATTGGTAGTTCTTGCCATGGGAGAAGTGCTTATCTTTGGGTTCGATCTTGCGGTGTCCTTACCCAGTGACAGAAGGGGCAGCAAGGCACGTATTGTATCGTTGCCATCGAGGATAACAAGATGGGGTTTATTTCATATTGCATGAATTTATCTCTCTACATCATGTCATCTTGCTTAAGGTGTTACTCTATTTTTAACTTAATACTCTAGATGCATGCTGGATAGCGGTCGATGAGTGGAGTAATAGTAGTAGATGCAGAATCGTTTCGATCTACTTGTCACGGACGTGATGCCTATATACATGATCATGCCTAGATATTCTCATGACTATGCTCAATTCTGTCAATTGCTCAACAGTAATTTGTCCACCCACCGTAGAATACTTATGCTCTTGAGAGAATCCACTAGTGAAACCTATGGCCCCCGGGTCTATTCTCATCATATCAATCTCCATCACTTTAATCTTGCTTTGCTTTTTTACTTTGCTTTTACTTTTTACTTTGCATCTTTATACCAAAAATATTATATCTATCAGATCTCACTCTCGTAAGTGACCGTGAAGGGATTGACAACCCCTAATCGCGTTGGTTGCGAGTAGCTATCGCTTTGTGAAGGTACGAGGGACTTGAGCATGGCCTCCTACTGGATTGATACATTGGTTCTCAAAAACTGAGGGAAATACTTACGCTACTCTGCTGCATCATCCCTTCCTCTTCGGGGAAAACCAACGTAAGCTCAAGACGTAGCATGGCCCTGCGAGGGCATGTAATGAACCGTAATGCTTATGCCGCTTTATGCTGTCTTTATCATTTCCAGGTTGTGTTGTGGGATGTGTGCCTTACGTAAGCATTGAGGATTAACTTAGCTGGATACATTTGGGGTAGCTTTCATCTCGTGAGGGCGTGCGCCTCCTGGCATCTGGTGGGGCTTCCCTGTTGCCAACTAGGGCGACATCGCGAGGCTTTGTTAAGAAATCCATATCCCTTCCTGCACGAAGCCTCAAGCATGGGCTAGCCATGGCCTAGCGCACCACGTCGTGGTACCCGTGGGGCACGGATTCAAGAAGAAGGGGCGGGTGCGCCGATCACAAGCTCAAACGAGGGTGCCCTGCGGAGACTAGGGGAGTGCATGCGCATGCACACCGGTCCAGCCCCCTCGGGGGGTGCACGAGGGAGAGCGTCGGGCAACTGCTACCCTCCCTAGCACAAATCAAAGAACCGAGGGTAGAATCAGAGAGAAGAGGGTGTTCAACCAAGTCATCGAAAAACACTAGAACTTCAAACTTCACAAAAAGAAGGGGCAAGCCAGCTATAGAAAGCAAATGAACGGCCGCCTCCGGCACCTAGTCTAGTATTCTCACCAGTGTGGAGCTAAGTGTTGCCACTAGGACGTGGGAGGGAGCCCCCGAGGCCCGAGGGCGGCGCTCCGGAGACTCCGGGGCATGTACAGCCCCACTCATTATTACGTGAGTGTGTCATGAGCGGAGACCTTCACAGGCACTAGGCCTTGCTTCATGGGTAGAACTTCCGGAGGTGTTGAATGTTCCAGGCGTTCTGGATGGGGATCCCGTCCTGCGTCTCCAGGCGCGCAGCGCCAGGCCTGGAAACGCGGGCAATCCTAAACGGGTCCTCTCACATGGGTGAGAGCTTATGCAACCCTTCCCTAGAGAGCACCCGCCTTAGGACGAGATCGCCTACCTCGAGCATCATGGAGCGGACGCTGCGGCAGTGGCACTGTCGCAACGCCTACTGGTATCTGGCTGCTCGAAACAAGTCTTGGCAGCGGCGTTCCTCCCCCAGCACGAGGTCCATCCCCCGCATGGCGTCCTGCTATGTCTCATCAAACGCCAGGACCCGCGCGGAGCAATGCCTGACCTCGTGTGGGAGAATCGCTTCTGCTTTGTAGACGAGGAAGAATGGGGTCTCGCCTGTTGGCTTGGTGGCGGTGGTGCGGATGGACCACAACACGGACTGGAGCTCGTCATGACAACCCCTGCCGCAGGCCTTGAGCTTCTTCTTGAAGGTCCTGGTCTTGAGGCCTCTCAAGACCTCCGCGTTGGCGTGGTCGGCTTGGCCATTTCTCCTGGGGTGTGCCATCGAAGCGTAGAAAATCGGCGTTCCAAGGTTAGCACAATATGTCTTGAAGAGATTGCTAGTGAACTGCGAGCCATTGTTGGTGATGATGCGGTTAGGGACTCCAAACCGGCTCACGAGGCCCTTGATGAACTTAACTACCAACCCAGCTGGGATGGTGCTGACGGCTTCCACCTCCGCCCATTTGGTGAACTTGTCGATGACGACGTAGAGGTAGCGGTAGCCCCCTGGTGCTCGAGGGAATGGACCCAGGATATCCAGCCCCCAGACCATAAATGGCCACGAGAGTGGGATGGTCTGGAGGCCCTGAGTAGGCTGGTGGATTTGCTTGGTGTGGAACTGGCAAGCCTCGCAGGATTTCACCAGCTCGGTTGCATTGCTGAGTGCCGCGGGCCAGTAGAATCCGCTACGGAACGCCTTGCCAACCAGGGTGTGCGACGACGAGTGATGCCCACAGTCCCCGCCATGTATGTCAACTAGCAGCTCGCCCCCCTGTTTCCTGGAGATGCATCATAAAGAATCATCATTTGGTCATTTCCTGTACAACTCACCGTCCTCGATGCAATACACCATAGCTTGCCAGGCCACGCACTCTGCGTCCTCCTTCTCCGGCAATGTCCCCCGCAGCAGGTATGCCTTGAATTCTTCAGTCTAGCACCCCTCCCGAGTCTCAAGCGCAAGGAGCAGGTGCGCTCCTGTGGTCGGGCCACAAACGGGAGCTCCTGAGGTTGGTGGTGGTGGGAGCTCCTCCTGATGCGGCGTAGGCCCCGTAGCTGGAGGGGCTGCTGAAGGCTTAAAGAGTCGCTCCTCGAAGACGCCAGGCTCCTGGGGCTGTCGCCTTGATGCCCTTTTGGGGATATCATCCGCTTCCTTGTTTGTGTCGCGGAGCAGATGCTGCAGTTCTAGGCCCAAGAATTGCTTCTCCATTTTGCATACCTCTGCGAGGTATGCCTCCATGTGCTCGTCTTTTGGCTCGTATACCTTGTTGGAGAAGTTGACGAGGAGCTGAGAGTCGCCCTTGATGGTGAGGCACTTCACCCCCAAGGCCGCCGCAGCCTTGAGGCGGCAATCAACCCTCGTACTCTGTGATGTTGTTGGAGACCTTCTCGCCCCGCTGGAAGCAGAGTTGCACGGCGTAGTAGAGCTTGTCTTGAGTGGGCGAGACGAGCACGACTCCAGCCCCCACGCCTTGGCATGCAAAGGCACCGTCGAAGTACATGATCCAGCCATCTGGTGCTTCACTTCCTAGCGAGAGGGATTGGCTTTCACCTGCTTCGGGCTCCGGAGCATCGGTCCATTCTACCATGAAGTCGGCGAGGGTGGCTCCCTTGATGACCCGGGTCATGCTGAACTCCAGTTGAAATGCTTGCAGTTCGATGTTCCACTCTGCGACTCTTCCCGCAATGTTGGGGCTTCGGAGTACCCTCTCCAGTGGGTAGGCCGAGACAACCTTGATCGGGTGGCCTTGGAAGTAATGACGCAGCTTGCGTGAGGCCACCAGGAGCGTGAGCAGGAGCTTCTGCGGCATGGGGTATCGTGCTCTTGCGTCCCGTAACACCATGCTGATGAAGTGCACCGGGTGCTCTACGAGGGTAGTAGCATCGGTGAGGCCTGCGGCCTCCGGAGGTTGTGGTGCCTCCGGAAGTGTGGGGGCTTCAGGAGCTTGGTCACCCATCATGGCCTCCACTAGCCTAGAAACTCCATCTCGTAGGGCCTGATCTCCCGCATGCGTTGTCGTACCTTGAGCGGTACCGTCTTGCCGCCGCACCGTCCCGGCTGGAGGAGCGGCATTATGTGGCAGGCTCTTGGCCTGGCGCTCCTCCCTAATGGCCACCAACGTGACACTGGCTGAATGGGGCGTGGCGGCCAGGTAGAGCACCAGGGGATCGAGGGGACGAGGTGCCACCATCACCTAAGGGCTGGTCAGGTATCTCTTGAGGTCTTGAAATGCTAGGTCGGCTTCTGGGGTCCACTCGAACAGGCCCTTCTTCTTCATCAGTTTGAAGAACGGCAGGGCGCACTCCCCCAGCTTGGAAATGAAGCGCCCTAGCGAGGTCACACCGCCCGCGAGCTTCTGCATTTCCTTGAGAGTCTGCAGTGGGCTCGTGTCTTCTATTGCCTTGACCTTCTCCTGGTTGGCCTCAATCCCCCTAAGCGACACGAGGAAGCCCAGCAGCTTGTCGAAGGGGACACCAAACACACACTTCTCCGGGTTGAGCCGCAGGTCCACCTGGCGCAGGCTGGTGAAGGTCTCCTCTAGGTCCTGAATGAGGGTCTTCGCCTCCCGAGACTTCACCACATGTCGTCGATGTAGGCCTCAGTGTTCCTTCTGAGCTATTGGCCCAGGGCGATGTGCATCAGCCGCTAGAAGGTTGCCCCAACATTGCGCAGTCCAAACAACATGCAAGTGTAGCAGCATACCCCGCAAGGGGTCAAGAAGGCGGTCTTCTCCACATCCTCCACCGCCATCTTGATCTGGTGATAACCCGAGAAGGCATCTAGAAAACACAACAGGTCGCATTCGGCGATGGAGTCGATGATCTGGTCGATGCGCGGAAGTGGGAATGGGTCTTGGGGGCAGGCCTTGTTGAGGTTGGTGAAGTCGACACACATGTATTCCTTCCCACCTTTCTTTGGCACGACGACGGGGTTCGCCAGCCATTCCGGGTATCGGACCTCGTGAATGACACCTGCGGCTTCTAGTTTGCAGGTTTCCTGGATGATGAAGGTCTTCTTTTCCGTGGACTCTCGCCGCGCCTTCTGCTTCACAGGGCGCACATTGGGCACACCCTTAAGTGATGCTCGATTACCCCATTGGGGACCCCCACCAGCTGCTTGGGCTCCCAGGCGAATACTTCCTTGTTCACGCGCAAGAACCTCACCAAAGCTTCCTCTTGGTCCACATCGAGGTTGGCGCCTATGGTGAAGGTAGCTCCTAAAGATCCATCCTCCTCGACTGGCACTTGCTTCGTTTTTGCCCAGTTCTGAGTGAACAATTGCTTCTTTTTCGCCGGCGCAACCCCCTAGCCACTGGGGCGGCTTCGTCGGCCGGGCGAGCCGCTGCGACAGCCCTGAAGGCGAGCTTGAGGGCCGTCAGGGCCTCCTTGGTGTCTGCAGCCACAGTGAGGATGCCACTACTGCCTGGCATCTTCATGAGGTTGTAGGTAGGATGGGTCGCTACCATGGATTGAGCCAAGGCTGGATACCCTACGATGGCGTTGTACGGGAGGCTGATGCGGGCGATGTCGAAGTCGATCAGCTTGGTGCAGTAGTTGTCCCGGGTATCGAAAGTGACCGGGAGGCGTATTTGCCCTAGGGGGCTGGTGGATCCTCTACCAACCCTAGAGAATGGCTTGGTGGGGTGGAGTCGGCCGTGCGGCACCTGAAGCAGGCCAAAAGCTTCCACAGAGAGCACGTTGAGGCCTGCTCCACCGTCGATGAGGGTCTTGGTCATGGTGACGTTGCAGATGGTAGCTGTACAGACCATCGAGAGCGCGCCTAAGCCAGCAGTAGTAGCGGGGTGATCCCCTTAGTCGAAGGTGAGGTCAGCCTTGGGTGTCGCCCATCCCGGAGGGCTGCCCGCTGCACAGATGCGGCGCCGATCTGGCGGAAGAATTGCTGGACGTGACGGTTTGAGGGCGGTGCCTGCGATCCGCCGAGGAGGGCCGCGACGGCGACAGGCGCCAGTGCCGCGAAGCGTGCGACGAAAAGGCCACGTAGTTCCTCCCAAGAAGCCATGGAGGACCTCCGCAGGTTGAGCAGTCAAGTGTGCGGTGCGCCAGCGAGGGCCATAGGGAACCAGTTAGCCATGACCTTGTCGTCGCCTCCGGCCTCCAGAACGGCCTCCTAGTATGCCAGCAACAAGGTCGACGGATCCGCTACACCGTCGTAGCGGGGTGGCATCTCCGGCCTGAACTTGCACGACCACTGCACCCGCCGTAGGGCAGGGGTGAGGGCCCTGAGCCCCCCGGCACCGTCGTGGGCGCCCGTCGGCCCAGTCGGAGGAGTGGCACCAGCCATGGAGGCCGCACGGAGAGGTAAAGCTGGCGGACGAGCGAAGCTTCGGCGCACCCCTACCTAGCGTGCCAAATATCAGATTATGGGTCCCAACAAACCATTGAGGTTCGAACACTGGGGTGCGCACGAATATCTCTCTCCCCCTAGCTCGCTCTCGCAATGATCCCAAAGCCAAGCTCGACGAACCCAAAGAACAAGAGACAGGAGGGTTTATACTGGTTCGAGCCACCGTTGTGGTGTAATACCCTACTCCAGTGTGGTGTGGTGGATTGCCTCGTAGGCTGAGGATGAACTAGTACGAGGGATGAACAACCTCCTGATGAGAGGTGTTCTTGAGATCGACGAGCTTGTGTGTGTGAGGATGGTCTAAATGATCCGTCCCCTGCTAAGGTGGTGGCTAGTCCTATTTATAGAGGCCCCGATCCTCTTCCCAAATGTTTAGGCGGGAAGGGATCCCACAACGGCCAATTTCGAAGGGAGACAACTAGTACAAGTTATCCTGACAAAAGGTGGTCTTCACCTACCAAAGGCTCTGGTGGTGATGCCACCGTGGGCTTCGCAGTGACCTCCGTCCTACCGTCCTGCTGGTCTTGGTCTCGTTGCATCGATATGGAGACATTTGCCTAATGCCTTGGGTCTCCTCGCCTGCGCTTGCCTCTTTAGCACCAAAGAGGCAACTGGCACCACGTGCCCGCTGGTGCCTGCCTGGCCTTGGTTGTCATGGCTCACGTCATACGAACCTCGCGAGGTGCCCCTTGCATAGATATCTCCGCTCCTCAGGAGACAGCCTAGCGAGGCTACCCCCGGGAGGTCTTGGCGTCGTCCACCTCGCGAGGCTTGGCCCCTTGCGAGGGTCTTGAGTGGTTGCTGATGAAGATGGGCCGTACCAGACTGCTGGTGGAGCCACGCCCTGGGCCGCAGGTAGGCAAGTCTGGGTACCCCCGTTCCCAGGACGCCGACAGATTCCTTACTTGTACTTTATCATGGATTCATACAAATCTGGAACCAACTCTCTTCAAATAAGTGAATGTCTTCGCTCTATGAGGTCAATGTCTTCAAACTGATTTATCTTCAAAATCTTCTGAGAATGCATATGACCTCTTCCCCTTCCCTCGCACCTCTAATGTTGTCACAGGTACATGTCTGTGGGGGAATCCCTTGGTTCTCATAGTCTGCATCCATCTGTCTCACGTGTCCAAGAGGACCAAGAAAACCAAGAAGCTTCAATTCCATCCGCGATCAAGTCAAGGAGGTTGACATAGAGATTTGCAAAATACACACGGATCTGAATGTTGCAGACCCATTGACTAAGCCTCTTCCACGAGCAAAACATGATCAGCACCAAGACTCCATGGGTGTTAGAATCATTACTATGTAATCTAGATTATTGACTCTAGTGCAAGTGGGAGACTAAAGGAAATATGCCCTAGAGGCAATAATAAAGTTGTTATTTATATTTACTTATATCATGATAAATGTTTATTATTCATGCTAGAATTGTATTAACCGAAAACTTAGTACATGTGTGAATACATAGACAAAACATAGTGTCCCTAGTGTGCCTATGACTAGCTCATTAATCAAAGATGGTTAAGTTTCCTGACCATAGACATGTGTTGTCATTTGATGAACGGGATCACATCATTAGAGAATGATGTGATGGACAAGACCCATCCATTAGCTTAGCATAATGATCGTTAAGTTTTATTGCTATTGCTTTCGTCATGACTTATACACATTCCTATGACTATGAGATTATGCAACTCTCGAATACCGGAGGAACCACCGTTGATCTCTTCGACGGCCCTGCTGCTGATCTCCTCCACCAAGCGGTCAAGGATTTGCGAGCTTTATATGCCATCGAGCCCATTTTGTCACTTCTAAAGCACACGTTCTACGGCGGCGGCTTGGGATCCTCAATTGCCAAGTCAGATGTCATCGACCACGACCACGACCACGAGGAGGGCACCCATGAAGGTTCTTCCAAGGTGAAATAGCCCATCTGTGACATCAGAGAGCGCACCATGGGTCTGTGCTCTTCCAACTGGAGGGATCCCGTCCATGAAATGTGAGGCAACATTCTATCAGCAAATATTACCTTTTCTAGCTTGCCAACCCGTACCCTTTGTTGTAGTAGCATTTGCCATGCGGTGCTTTAACTATGTCGTGTTTAATTATTTTAGTTATGCAAAAATGTATTGTTCAATAGGTCTATGTGATGTTTAAGTATGAATTGTCCACTTTAGTTTAACGAATGGCTATATTTGGTTGTTTATAGTGAGTAGATGCCTTGTTTATCTGTATTTGGTTGTTAGGTTGGTTGGAGTGAGCATTTTTTCAGTTATCAAGTAGATGTCTTGTTTATCTGTATTTGGTTCTTAGTTTGGTTGCACTGAGTATTTGTCCAGTTATCAAGCAGATGCCTTGTTTATCTGTATTTGGTTAGGTTGCTTTTTTTAGCATTTGTCCAGTTATCAAGCAGATGCCTTGTTTATCTGTATTTGGTTGTTAGGTTGCTTTTTTAGCATTTCTCCAATTATCAAGTAGATGCCTTGTTTATCTTTATCTGCTTGTTAGGTTGGTTGTAGTGAGCATTTATCCAGTTTTCAAGCATATGCCATGTTTATCTGTATTTTCTTGTTAGGTTGGTTGCAGTGAGACTCTGTCCAGTTTTTAATGGCTATATTTGGTTGTTATACTTGTATGCCTTGTTTATTTCGGTCATTCACAATGCGTGGTTCATTATGTGCAAGTCGGAACTGTGCCGCTTGACTACATCAATACCAGTTTGAACAGCTATATTTGGTACCAGTTATTCTTGGCGTAGTTAACACATGCCCTTTATTTCAGTTTTACATATTTATCCAGTGTGATGTTTAAGCATTACCTACGTTCTATTCATTTTCAATAGTACCAATATGAATTGCAATATTTGATGGCTGTTAAGCCTGCTATCGGTAACATTGTCTTCCATTTTATATCTGCTTTAACAACATGCTGAAACCAACACATTCAAGCTATCATTTGGAGATGATGTTGTTTACCTTTGCTATATTTGATTGATGTTAATATTGCTGTACTTATCATGCCTTTCCACTACTTATGCAGGACAACAACGGGAGTGGCCACCATTTTCCGCCAAGGTTAGCTTCATCCCTCGGCTTGTACTCCCCCCGTCGTTCCATAATGTAGTGCATATAGATCCAGGTCTGGACACTAGTTAGCTTCTAATACTGACGTGTTGCTTGTAGGTACATATGCCCTTGGCAAGGATCCACGCATCGACCCTTTTTGCGTATGGGGAAATGAGATATTGATGAACAAGCATCAAGTGAGGAAACTGATAAGGATTATCAGCAAAAAGATACGAATGGTGGCAAGCAAATTATTTGTTTATGCTCTATCCAACACAACAGTGAGCTGTAGGATGGTAACTACAAACTTTGCAGCCTTCTCTTTTTACTGCCCATAATGAGTTGTTAGACAACAATGTCTGAATCTTTTTTGTTCCCAGTGGTTCCTGAAGCAGTTCACTCAATATTACCTCGCAAAATACATGATTGGTGGACACGCAATGAAGGTTAAAGTATTTCATCCAGACTACAATGGGCATCGAGATGCTCGATAGTGAAGGATGGACAAGCACCCATCACAAGGGGTTGGCCTAGAGTCGTGCGTGCCTTACGCATGGAGGAGGGCACAATATGGGCATTCCGCTTCACCTTCTCCAGCAACCAGAATGTCTTTCGCCTCTCTCTTTATAATCTTCAACTGTGGTTCATCATTCTTTACTTGGTGCTTCTATAGTTCTTCAGTATATGTACCTGTGCATTGAATTATGGATTCATGGTTGAACCTATATTTGTAATAAACATGGTTGGATATGAAATAAGTGATTGCCTACTTTCAAATTCATAACATGTGATTTTTAAATTAGGTATTAATTGGATTAATTATGGATTAAATAGGGATGGGAAAGCGAAACGTCTATGATATACGTGGAGATCATAAACGTTTCTAGGACCCACTACGAGTGCGATCAATCTCCACTGCACACACGACTTTCTCTTGAAAACTGTTTGTGTTAGGCCACCTTTGCCACACAGTTTCTTTCTACGCACCGTGTGTGATGCATTCAATAACGCAAATGATAAAATTATTAATATCGTGTGCAATGGCAACACTATCACAAATGATTTAACGGGAAAAATTGTGTGTGATGTACCTGTGAACGGAAATTTCCTAGAAGCGACTGTGTGGGATGTACATACGAACGGAAACGTTTAGTGGGGACTGACTGTGTGGGATGTACTTGCGACCGGAAACAATTTCACGTATAATTGTATTTTTTAGTTGTACTGTACGTATTTCCGTATTTGAGTGCTCGCCGGTCGCACACGACCTCATTTTGCCGAACGTGTGTGCCAGGAGGGCATATCCCCGACGGTTTCTGGGTTGTGTGGGAAGGACCCCCCTATCGCCCACACTCACTTGGTGGCGGTTCCATATGTCGTCGCGGAAAGGGGTTAAAAACCGTTTGTTTAGGACCGACGCGCACCAGTGTGGAGGCTTTTACTCCAAGTTTCGACCCCAAGGCTCAACATATAAATAGAGGGGCATGGCTAGCACCCAAGACACATCAAGAATCACCAAGTCGTGTGCCGGCAACCCCGTCCCCTCTAGTTTATCCTCCGTCATAGTTTTCGTTGTGCTTGGCGAAGACCTGCGGAGATTGTTCTTCACCAACACCGTCACCACGCCGCCGTGCTGCCGGAACTCATCTACTACTTCACCAGTCTTGCTAGATCAAGAAGGCAAGGACGTCATCGAGCTGAACGTGTGCTGAATGCGGAGGTGTCGTACGTTCGGTACTTGATCGGGACGGATCGTGAAGGTGTACGACTACATCAGTCGCGTTGATAAACACTTCCGCTTTGCGATCTTCAAGGGTATGAAGATGCTCTCCCCCTCTCGTTGCTACGCATCTCCTAGATAGATCTTGTGTGATCGTAGGTAAAAAAATTAAAGTATTGCGTTCCCCAACAAGGATTTCTTCATCAGACAACTTGCTGCCTCTGGAATCAGTCTGTTTGGTCTGAAGTTCTGCGCATCATGGGTGATGCGCTTGATTAAGCTTCATTCCACCATTGACTATCAGCCCTCATCGCGGAACCATCTTGTATTTTTTTCCTGAGGTTGATCTGTCGATTGTATCCATCTACCCCAAGCCTTCCAAGAAGCCCCTACATGTTCAAAATGCTGAACATCAAAGCTTGTCGCAGCCAATTGAAGGAATTCTTGTCCCTAATGCTGCAACCCCCGCTTATCCTCTGGCTAGAAACATGAGAGTGCCACACCGCGCTAACACTAAAGCCACTGCAAGTACAATTTCCCAAAGGCCTCGGAAGCGTTCTCGTGTACTCAATGACTGAGAGCTTCTTGTGGCATTGCATCAGAAGAAGGATAAGCATCATGACTGGCTGAAGCGTTAGATGCAGAGTCTCTTGGTGGATGTCAATCACATCTGTAACTTGGCCACCAAGAACTCATTTGTTGCTCATGAAGCCTGTCGGCAGTCCTGGAAGAGCCTCACAATGCTCTGTCCTGAAGACGATCTTCGCGAAGATGGCTTCATAGAGAACTTCAAGTTTGACTCCAGGCCTCCACCAAATGCAAGCTGGCTTCACACTCCGTCTATTGAAGATTCTGAACATTCGTCTTCGGCTGCAACTATTGTTGCGAGAGTCATCAATGAAGAAGACGACGCCACTTCACCGACCATGGTCGCACTACATCTGGATTCTGCGTCAGGCCCGTCTGCACCACCAAACTCCAACGATGACCCTGCTCCATCATCTACTCCAGCTGGGAACGAGTAGATACTCCATGTCTTCAAACCTTTTTGGTCATTACTGACAAAAGGGGGAGAAGCATATGAGTTGATAGTCTTCAAGCGGGTCCTTATGGGTGGTTGCATTAATTTTTGCCAGGGGTTTACAACTCTTGTCTTTTGAAACAATTTGGTTTTTGAGTTACAACTCCCATCTTTTGAAACAATTTGGTTTTTGAGTTGTAACACTTAAACCCGATGGTCGTCTGCTATTTTTTCTGCTACCTTGTGATGCGATGATAAATATCGTATGAAGCCTTTTCGCAGACGTCCATTTTTCATTATGCATATCATTATCTTTGTTATCTCTTTATATGTATGATGAATTGTCTTCGTAATTTGAAGAGGATCTCCACAAAGCAAAACCTGCCATGTGCATTTGCATTCAAAAGCAAACTACTTATATGCACATCTTCAGGGGGAGCCTTTTGCAACTTATGAAGAAAATGCTTTTATCCTTAACTCTCACATATTTTTATCCCCGTTGAAAACTTCAACCGTTTGTCATCATTCACCAAAAATGGGGAGATTGTAAGTGCATACAGTGCCACCCCTAGTTGGTTTTGGAGTATTGATGACAAACTTGGTTGAGGGACTAATGTGTTTGTGGGAATTGTAGGATAACACATGTAGTAGTCCCTTATTGATTCGGTTTACCTATCAGAGTTGACCCCTAAAAATGTATGAAGACATTGAAGACAATGGTGGTTCGTGAAGACATTCACGATGAAGATTATGACATGAGAAGACATTCATATGAAGACTTGGAGTGCGAAGACATAGTTGTTTCGTAGTTTACTTTTCTTCTTTGTTGAGTCATAGGAACCACCGTACTGTTAAGTAGGGTCCAAGTGAACAAAGTCAGAGTGACTAAAGTGATGCTCAACCAAATCCTATGTCTTCGAGCGAAGATAATGAGAGGAAAACTTATCCAGAGCCGGATGAGTCAGCTTTACTTGTAGCCCAAGTCAAGCTGCCGCGTGTGTTTCATATCCGACTGTTGGACACGTGTCGGTTCCTTAGTGACCCAGGGTCATTTCGGAAAATCAGGTCGGGTTTCCTCCTGGCTATAAATAGCCCACCCCCTACACCATAAATCGGTGGCTGCTCAGAGTTAGTGCACGGCTTTTGTCGTTTGAGAGCAACCCAGCTCTGAAGCACTTGAGAGAGAGATCCTTGCGAGGACAAATCCCTAAACACCCAGAGCCAAAGAGTGTTAGGCATCACTGAAGTCTTTCTGTCTGCGTGACCTAAAGACTTGTTACACTTGAGGACTGTGAATCCTCCAGCCGGTTAGGCGTCACATTTTGAGCATCCAAGAGTCATTATGGATCGCCGGTGAACGAAGTCTGTGAAGGTTTGGAAGTCTACCTTGAAGACTTACCAGAGTGATTGGGCGAGGACTAGGTGTCCTCAGCTCAAGGGGAATAAGGTGAAGACCTGGTCTTCTGAGTTGAATCTTAGCCTCCCTAACCAGACATATAGTTGTCACAGCAACTAGAACTGGTCTACCAACTCCTTGTCTTCACCAAGCAACTGGTTCTATCCTTCGCTTTCCTTTACTTTACAGTTTGTCTTCGTGAATTCATTGCTTGCATGTATGATCTGATTGACGTCACTGAGTGAAGACTGTTTACTGTTCGGCTTCATACTGTCTTCCATCCTGATCCTTACTACCTAGTTGCTGATAGTCTTCATGCTTTCACTTAATTGCAATCTTGACTATGGCTTGTCTAGTGTAGTCTACCTTCCACTGCATATCAATAGGTTCATTTCTATAGTTTGTATTCAAAGACCTCGTGTTTTGAAGACTTTCATAAAAATCGCCTATTCACCCCCCTATAGTTGATAACTAGTAGTTTCAGATCATCAATCTGGTTAACAGTTTGACAAATAAAACTTTTAAATTTTAATTATTGACAAGAATATTGATAATGTCATCGCATGCATGCGTTGTGGATGGAGGTGGAGGAGAATTGAGCCACCGCATGGGAAGTCTCGCGTGTGGCGTTGTTACCTAGTTAAGTCCAAGAAAATATCAAAATAACTCATATGTTTTAAAAAGTCAAACTCTTTTATCTTTGACCAAATTTAAAGGACGAGGTGGACACCAACATTTAAAATATCAACCCATACCATTAGATTTATGATGATTTTCGTACTTACTTATTTAGTATTATATTGAAATAGTTTCTATTGTAATCTTGGTGAATAGTTTGGCCTTTAAAAAATATTAACACCGCTTATAAAAAATGGATAGCATATTTATACCATATGAAAGATGAAGTCTTGCAATCTTGAAAATTTATAGGGAGGGGGAAGGGGCGCAAAACCATATGGGGGGCAACGGCGGCGGAACAAGGGGAAACTACGCTGAAAGAACAAAAGCTCCCTGGGTGATTTTTGTAATTAATGTCAACATATCTATTGTTGGACTAATACTTTCATCTAGCATATTTCAGATAAGTCCAACAGTGGAGTGGCATGGACTAGAGGATGTGGGACCCCTTCAAGATGATGAAGACAAATGATTGGCTCAAGCTCAAAGCTCAGGACTCTACGTTTTTCATTTTAGTGATCCAAGATCACATTGAGTCCATAGGAAAGCCAATACTATTAAGAGGGGATGAGGTGTTGCTTAATGGCTTGCTTGCTCAAAGTGCTTAGTGATATGCTCCAAAGCCCTCAACCACTTTCTCACATCCACATTTGTCCCAAACCAAAAGTCAAACTCGGACCCAGCGAAACTTTCTATCCAGCGCCACCGAGTTCTCTTGACATAGCCACTGCCAGAAACCTTAATTAATTCGGTCTCACCGATGGGATCTCGGTCTCACCGAGATGGGCTTGCAAACTCTCTGTTGCCTATTGCATTAATTTCGGTCTCACCGAAATATGAAATCGGTCCCACCGAGTTTGCTTAGCCAACTCTCTATTTTGCTTATTACCCAAATCGGTCCCACCGAGTTCGTGTAATCGGTCCAACAGAGATAAGGCTTTACCCTAACCCTAGCACATTGGTCCCACTGAGTTGATCATGTCGGTCCCATCGAAAATCCTAACGTTCACATTTTGAACTAAATCGGTCCGACCGAGTTATATGATTCGGTCCCACCGAGTTTGGTGATTTGTGTATAATGGTTAGATTTTGTGTGGAGGCTATATATACCCCTCCACCCACTCTTCATTCATGAAGAGAGCCATCAGAACATGCCTACACTTCCAACATACATTTTTTGAGAGAGAACGACCTACACTTGTGCTGAGGTCAAGATATTCCATTCCAACCACATAAATCTTGATCTCTAGCCTTCCCCAAGTTGCTTTCCACTCAAATCATCTTTCTACCAAATCCAATCCTATGAGAGAGAGAGTTGAGTATTGGGGAGACTATCATTTGAAGCACAAGATCAAGGAGTTCATCATTGACACACCATCTATTACCTTTTGGAGAGTGGTGTCTCCTAGATTGTCTAGGTGTCACTTGGGAGCCTCCGTCAAGATTGTGGAGTTGAACCAAGGAGTTTGTACGGGCAAGGAGATCGCCTACTTCGTGAAGATCTATCCTAGTGAGGCAAGTCCTTCGTGGGCGATGGCCATGGTGGGATAGACAAGGTTGCTTCTTCATGGACCCTTCGTGGACTCGCGCAACCGTTACCCTTTGTGGGTTGAAGTCTCCATCAACGTGGATGTATGATAGCACCACCTATCAGAACCATGCCAAAAATCTTTGTGTCTCCAATTGCGTTCGCACACTCCAATCCCATCCCTTTACATTCTTGCAACTTGCATGATTTACTTTCCGCTGCTCATATACTCTCGTCATGCTTGCTTGATATGTATTGTGAATGTTTAAACTTGTGCCAAAACTCCACTTCAACTTAAAGAAATTAAAAGCTGCAACTTTTCTTGATAAGAGTCTATTCACCCCCCTCTAGACACCTCTTCTCGATCCTTTCATACGCTCACCTCATTTTCTCCTTTACCCTAGGAGAATTATATGTCACTATTTATTTTCAGGTGGAACGACCATGTACTTATTTAATTCTACAACAAAAACACGGACAATGTTTTTATGACATTTTGCTAAGGATTCTATAAACTTATTGTACAAGAAAGCAAACCATATAAAAATCATGGTGGTCTTGTTTCTTTGATCAGAAGTGTTAGAAGGAGATAGAGAGAGATTGGTGGAGTAGTTGATGTATTGCTTGAGCCTCATGGGCATATATATGGGAGTACATGATCTACTTGGAGTACAAGACAAGATAGAATGCTTCCTAGTCTATCCTATGTTTCCAATACAATCACGATACTCAACATCGGTCCGCAGTCACAACGGTAGTGACACAGACAGTGAGATTGGAGAAGAATCTGAAGGCGTGGCTGGAGCGAAAACCGACGAGGTCGCTCAAGCAAGGCGGTAGCCCTTTGTGCCGTTTCTTGAGGTAGCCGAGATCATAGGGTGGTGTAGCCGTGGTCGAGGTAGCCGTGCAAAGAACGTCATGGTCGATGTCGAGTTGGAGTGGCTGGTGTCGGTGTCAAAACCGGCAGATCTCGGGTAGGAGGTCCCGAACTGTGCATCTAAGGATCGATGGTAATAGGAGACAGGGGACACGATGTTTACCCAGGTTCGGGCCCTCTTGATGGAGGTAATGCCCTATGTCCTGCTTGATTGACTTTGATGAATATAGGTGTTACAAGAGTTGATCTACCACGAGATCGTAATGGCCAAACCCTAATTGTCTAGCATGTATGGTTATGATTGTCTCTACGGACTAAACCCTCTGGTTTATATAGACACCGGAGGGGGCTAGGGTTGTAGAGAGTCGGTTTACAGAGAAAGGAATATTCATATCCGCACGCCAAGCTTGCCTTCCACGGAAAGGAGAGTCCCATCCGGACATGGGGAAAAGTCTTCTATCTTGTATCTTCACGACCTACTAGTCCGGCCCACATCACGTAGCCCGGACGCACGAGGACCCCATAATCCTGGACTCCCTCAGTAGCCCCTGAACCAGTCTTCAACGTTGATGTGTCCGGTGCCCAGATTGTCTTCGACATTGCAAGGCGGGTTCCTCCTCCGAATACTTCAAAGCAGTTGATCGTCAGTACTATATCCGGCTCTGTACAACAGTCATACCTCTGAATCATAAGGGCAGAATACAGATTCTGGCCATTTTATTATTTCAAACTGCTTTTTGGCCTCCCCTTTCGTGTTTCGAGACGTAACCTCCGACGACACGTCTTGTCAAAACAGAGATCGTGCCCACTCATTACGGGATTCTCATTAATACGGGTTTAGGAAACCCAACCGTGTTGTTTCGCACGACCCCTTGGAAATAGGCGAGCTTTAAGGCTCGTGGGAGATGCATGATATTCATTGCCTTTATAAGGAGATAAGATTCCTCCCTTTTTACCCCATGCCTTCCCCTTCCTCGGTCCATCCGCCCTCAAGCTCCAGCGCTCAAGCTTCGATCCACTCCGTTCCCAGAAAGTACTCCAACCATGTCCGGATCTGGAGCGCAGGGCAAGTGTATGGCCTCCTCCATCACGAACAAAAACATCAAGGAACTCCGGGAAGCAGGGTATCTGGCCAAGAGATCGCTCACCGGCTCCTGGCCAAAAAACAGGTCAGCCCCACTCCAAAGCCTAATGAGAGGGTAGTTTTCATCCCTCATTTCCTCCGCGGACTGGGGTTTCCCATTCATCCTTTTGTCTGTGGCCTCCTGTTCTACTACGGGGTAGATTTTCATGATCTAGCCCCAAATTCTTTCCTCAACATTTTTGTAACACCCTCGATGTGGCTATATCTCCCACGTGTCGAAGCACGACTTAGAGGCATAACCGCATTGAAAGCAATGTCGCAAGTGAGGTAATCTTCACACAACCCATGTAATACATAAGGGAAAGATACATAGTTGGCTTACAATCGCCACTTCACACAATTACATGAATAAAGCATTACATCATCCAAATACACTCAAGGTCCGACTACGGAACCAAAATAAAAGAAGAACCCCAAATGCGACACGGTCCCCGATCAACCCCAACTGGGCTCCACTACTGATCAACTAGAACGAAACCACACAAAGGACAAGATCTTCATCAAGCTCCTCCTGAGCTTGGTTGCGTCACCTGCACGGTTCAACGGCACCTGCAAGCTGGTTTTGGAAGTATCTGTGAGCCACGGGGACTCAGCAATCTCGCACCCTTGCGATCAAGACTATTTAAGCTTATGGGTAAGGTAAAGGTATGAGGTGGAGCTGCAGCAAGCGACTTGCATATATGGTGGCTAAACATACGCAAATGAGAGAGAGAAGAGAAGGCAAAGCACGGTCGATAAAAGTATGATCAAGAAGTGATCCTATAGCAACCTACGTCAAGCATAACTCTAACAACCGTGTTCACTTCCCGGACTTCGCCGGAAAGAAACCATCACGGTTACCAATGTAGTTGATTCATTTTAATTAAGTTAAGGTTCAAGTTATCTACAATCGGACATTAACAAATTCCCATCTGCCCATAACCGCGGGCACGGCTTTCGAAAGTTCAAATCCCTGCAGGGGAGTCCCAACTTAGCCCATGACAAGCTCTCACGGTCAACGAAGTAATAGACCTCCTCCCGAGACGTTCCGATCAGACTCGGTATCCCGGTACAACAAGACATTTCGACAGGGTAAAACTAAACCAGCAACACCGCCCGAATGTGCTGACAAATCCCGATAGGAGCTGCACATTTCTCTTTCTCAGGGCACACTCAGATTGTCTTAGGTATGGGTAGGCCAGCCCAGAGTTGCCCCTGGTGGCCACCGGCAGCTGACAGGTTGGACCAACACTCAGAGGAGCACTGGCCCGGGGGGGGGGGGTAAAATAATGATGACCCTCAGGAGCGCGACTCCCAAGGGAAAAGAAAAGGCTAGGTGGCAAATGGTAAAACCAAAGTTGGGCATTGCTGGAAAATCTTTACTTAAGGTGAACTGTCAAGGGGTTCCCATAATAGCCCAACCACGTAAGGGACGCAAAATCCGGGAACATAACACCGATATGACGGAAACTAGGGCGGCAAGAGTGAAACAAAACACCAGGCATAAGGCCAAGCCTTCCACCCTTAACCAAGTATATAGATGCATTAACTAAATAAGATATATTGTGATATCCCAACAAGTAAACATGTTCCAACAAGGAACAACATCTCCATGTTCCAAACAGGAACAAACTTCAATCTTCACCTGCAACTAACAACGCTATAAGAGGGGCTGAGCAAAGCGGTAACATAGCCAAACAACGGTTTGCTAGGACAAGGTGGGTTAGAGGCTTGGTTCAACAATATGGGAGGCATGATAAGCAAGTGGTAGGTATCGCAGCATAGGCATAGCAAAAGAGCGAGCATCTAGCAAGCAAGGATAGAAGTGATTTCAAGGGTATGGTCATCTTGCCTGAAATCCCGCAAGGAAGAAGAACGAGTCCATGAAGAAGACAAGGCATGATAAGCAAGTGGTAGGTATCACAACATAGGCATAGCAAAAGAGCGAGCATCTAGCAAGCAAAGATAGAAGTGATTTCAAGGGTATGGTCATCTTGCCTGAAATCCTGCAAGGAAGAAGAACGAGTCCATGAAGAAGACAAACGGACGTAGTCGAACGGTTCCTCACAAACACGACGTTATCGGAACCAACCCGAAGAAGCAACACCGGAAAGAAGCAAACAACATAGTAAACAACCATCACATAATCATGGCACGATGCGCAAACAAGTATGATGCATGTCCGGTTTAATGAGGCATGGCATGGCAAAGTGCACAAACAATCCTACAAATTAAGTGGAGCTCAATATGCAACGGGTTGCGTATTGACGAAACACCACATTCAAGTTATTTAGTTCGATCTCGTTTATGTACCCAACAATATTAAATGTTGTCAAACATGGCAAGAGGGTGAAGCAAAGTAAAACTACCTATCTAGTCAAGGTTAAATGAGGCCGGAAACAATGAACAACAATTCCGTTAAATCCCCATGTGCATATATTAGGTTTGGTCCTGTTCTGCCCTAAACCATATTTTATAGTTATTAAACATGCAAGATGATGCCACCATGTTAAACTAGGCAAAATTCTACCCCATTTACATATAAAGTTTGTTAAAAATGGAGCTACGGTTATATAGTTATGAATTAAACCATTTTAGCATGGCATATGGACAAAGTTACACAAACAGCATTTTAAACATTTTAAACATGGGTGAAAATGACATATTATGAAACTATATGAAATTCTAAGCATTTTACATATTTAAATTGTTTTAATCCGATGCACCATTTGTGAGTTATTAAATGCATGAACTCTAGGGACTATTCTGCAAAACGGGCAAACTCTGGATAATAGGTAAATTTCGCAGACAGGGAAAAACACTATATGGGCCGAAACTGAGACAAGCCCAACAGAAAAAAATAAAAGGTGGGCCGCTGGGGTGTGGCCTCACCCAGTGGGTCTGGCCCAAATCGGTGAAGAGGAGGCACGCTGGGGCGCAGCTGGGCCTTGGTTCGATCTGGCGCTGGCGGGCTTGGGGGGGAGTTGGGCTGGATCGAGGCAAAGAGGCAGGCCATCGCGGCACTCCGGTCAACGCAGGTGAGCGGAGGCGCTGGCTGCGTGCGTTCCTCTCCTGCTCGATGCAGGATGCAGGGGAGGCCGGCGATGGCATGAAGACCGACGAGGGCTCCGGCGAGGACCGGCCGGAAGGGACTGGGACAGCGGGATCCGGCGAATCTGGGCACGGGAATGGAGCTCCAGCGGAGCGGTAGGGAACTCGGCGGGGCGCAGAATCCTGGCGGACGACGACGAGCGGCACTAGGCATTCGGATCCACAGGATCGAGACGAGGCAAGGGGCTCGTCCTCGTCCTTGAGCTCTCGCATAACCAGGGGAGACGGAGGCGGGATGAGGCTGGAGATTCCAGGAGAGGAGGCTGGCGATGGGGACGAGCTCGAGGCCGTCCATGGCGTCGGACGACGTCCTCCTTGTTCCCTGCAGGCAGACGACGACGGAAGAGCGGGTGAGCACGAGGAAGGAGAAACAGAAAGAGACGACCGAGGAGAAGGGAGACAAGGCCGGCCTGGGGGTGCTGGTCGCCGGCAGCGACGTCCGGTTGAGGGAGAGGCGAGGAGAAGGACAAGTCGATCGATGGGGTGGATGGGACATAGAGGACCGGGAGAAGCTTTGGTTGGTGGGTGCGCTGCGGGATCCAAGGAGGAGCACTGGTTGGTTGGATCCGGCAGGGGGAGGTTTCGAGGGGGATTTGGAATGTGGCGGTAGCTGAATTGGACTGATGGGACAAGCCTCCTAATTTCTAGGGTTTGCCCAAAATAGGCTATTGGTAGATCTATATATAGCAAAAAGGGCTAAGTTTAGGGGCATTTGATCCCTCCGATCTTAATCGGACGGTCAAGAAAAATATGTTAGGAAGTCCAATTAACAAAACGGAGACGTTTTGTAGATGTTTGGGGATGATCCGGATCCAACGGTGACGATTGCCCGGGTCGGGTTCGGGACAATTTCGGACGCGCACGTGAGGGGTTCGATGCACTGTGCAGAGGGGGTTTCGGACCGTGCGGTCGCATCGGACAACTCCGAAAGCGAAGAGGGGAAGGAGGATGGACTAGGTGGACTGTGGCGAGACTTCGAGGGGGAGAAGAGAGAGAGAGGGCCCGGCATCTGTTTCTGGAGACCGAAAACGTCCGACGTTAGACCGACTATAATGTCGCTATAGTTATCCGTTGGGCTATCAAACGAACTCCGAATGCGATGAAACTTGGCAGGCGGTCTATCTACACTATGATAAGACCACACGCCAACTCTCATCCCATTCCGAGAACCTTTTCCGGCCACTTATAAAATAATATTTCGGACATGCCGCGGGCGTGTGCAAGTGTGTCTGGGCTCAGGACGGACAACGGAAGGAACGAGGAGGCCGGGACGCATGCAAATTTTAAAACATGATGATGCAATGCACATGATGACATGATAAGATGCAACACGCAAGCAAATGACAAGGCATCAACAGCGAATAACTGGAGGACACCTGGCACATCGGTCTCGGAGCGTTACAATTTTGGCGTTCACCGTCGTATGCGAGGCATTCCTCCGTGTTTCCCCCACTTCGGCCTATGGCTCGAGGTCTTCAATGTGAAGCCGAAAGTGGTGGATGGCCAGCACGCGGATTGCAGTGGCGCTATGGTGAGAAAACTGCCCAATGGCACTTGGCCCAAGGGTACCTTTGTGGAGACCGTGAAGGGATGGCAGCAGGGGTGGTTCTATGTCACAGAGCCCCGTGATGGGCTGCTCCTACTGGTTCAAGTCCGGGCCCCCAATGTGGCAGACATCCTGGCTCAACAAGGGCCTGGACTGGGTGTCGCCTGACGAGGTAACGATGCTGAAGAAGCGCATCAAGAGCATGGTAGATAAAAATACCAGCCTCGCCAGTGTGATTCAAGTGATGCTCTTTCGCTGGATACTCCCCTGTCAGGCGCATCAAGAGCCCATGTTGAAGTTCGACCCGGCCGGTCCCTAGACCCTGCAGCAGTTCTTCGACACGAAGCACGAAGACATGTGGAAGCTGCTCTTCAAAACCCAGAAGTCATGGCCAGAGACAACCGAAGACCTCGGCTACGACAGCACCCACGCTGCGACCCTTGTAAGTTCTTTGATAACCTTTCTTTACGAATCCAAGGATCACACTAAAACCCTCCATTTACTTTTCAGAGCTAGACGAAGAAAGCAGACCAGATTCACTGTCCGGCTACGCTACCCGAAGACCCAGCTATTCCTATATTGACGAGGATGCTCGTCCCGGTGCCGTACCAGGCGCCGGAAAAGAAATCCAAAGAGAAGGGCAAGGAGGCCATGAGCGGCCTCCGCCGTAAGGGTGCTTCAGACGTAGTGTCCGAGGACACCGGAACCCTCTCTTCCCCTAACGAAGAGGAAGAGGAGGAGGAGGAGAGAAACTCCACCTAAGGGGGAGAAGAAGGAAAGGGCAACCTCCACCGATCTAGAGGCGGAGGTGTCAAGAAAGGGAAGACGTCCCTTACGGATGACCTCGGATCGGACGCCGACGAGTGGCACCCTAGGCCAAAGCCCTTGGCCGGATCCTAAGTACTCAAAGGTATATATATATCCGGCTTTTCTAGCTTATAGTTGTAATGCATTTAAATTGTATGATGCAGTCCGGTTAAGGTCCTCCCCAGCGATCCTCCTCTTTCGGGAATTCGCTGGGTCCGAACATGATGGAGAGCGAATCGCCTCCACCAGCTTCCTTGCCCACTGCCACGGATAACACCGAGGTGTCCTCCCAACGGACCCTTTCAGAACAGGGAGAGGTGCCGGAGGCTGCCAAAACGATGCTGAAGGGTGACACTTCGGCTGTCGAGAACATGGGGGAACCAACCCCCATGGAAACTGGAGACGGGGGCCATGTCCAGTCTGGCCAGCCAAATGTCATTCCGAAAACCCACACAGTTCCTGAGACAGAGGAACAACCCTCTTTACCAGAAGGGGGCACACCTACAACACCGGCGTCCTCTATTAATGCGGAGGCGCCGGACACTCTGATGAGAGCGCTTCAGAGTGCCATCATTGTGGAAGAACATTGTACCCTTATGGGTACGGTGATTGAAAAGGTTCAGTCCATGAAAAGCGGAATAAGCGAAGCCTACACTAGCCTTTTAAGAGGCTTTGAGGTATGTGCTTTACATTTTTTTAGCTGTATAAAAGAATGCGTGTGTATAGATAGTAGCCCCTAAGACTCTGTTCGGTGTTCGAAAAAAAACCAAACAGAGGATCTAATAACTCATGCAGGAGACTAGCGCACATATCTGTTTGAACAAGCAGGCTGCAAAACAGGCATCAGCTTCCCATGCCGCCGAAGCATCCGAGCTAAGGCGGAAGTTAGAAGAAAAGCAAGGTATGTAATACCGAAGCACGTCTGAAATGGTGCCAGCTATGATGTAGTATCTTAATGAGTTTCATAATTATGTTTGTAGCTGACACGTTCGAGGTCGAGGCCCTCAAAAGTGCGCCGGCCGAGGCCAAGAAGGAGGCAAAGGAGGAACGAGCCTCCCACCTTAAACATGAATCACGAGTGGAGGAAGTCCGGCAGGAGCTCAAGGATGCCATAGGCAAATGCGAATCCTTAGAGCACAAGAGTTTGGAGCAGAATTCTGAACTTGCCAAGGCACTCCAAAGTGCACAAGAAGCCCGGGATGAAGCCCAAAGCGCTGTCCGGGAGATCCAAGAGGCAAGGCAAATTGTGGCGGGTAAGGCCTTTAACATGCAGAGCAAATTTGTGAAGAAAAGGTATATCTTTCTAACCCAGATTTGGAGTTCTCCAGGAGTGTTTGCGGACCTGCCCCAGAGTGTTGTTGATGCCACGGAGTTCTTCCGGGCCGAAGAGGGGAGCTCAACGGAGAAGATGTTCTGGTCGCAGTACCTTGCGCTAGAGCATCATGTGTCCCTCAGCGATCGGCTAAAGCAATGGACCGAACTGCACAGGGTGGCTGAATTGGACATGAGGGATTTGATAGTCCGCCTGTGGCCTGCCGAACCCATGCCCAGTAGCTACTTCAGCCTCGTGAAGCGGCTGGTCGGTGCCTGCCCTTGGCTTGATGCCGTGAAGCGGTCGGCCTGCATTGAAGGTGCGCGGATGGCCTTCGCTCGTGTCAAGGTGCAGTGGGCGAAGATGCACACCGTCAAGCTTGCAACCGAGGGACCGCCTAATGTCTACTACACAACCTTCTTGTAAAAGTTGTTGGGCCTCCAAGTGCAGAGGTTTGTAGGACAGTAGCAAATTTACCTCAAGTGGATGACCTAAGGTTTATCAATCCGTGGGAGGCATAGGATGAAGATGGTCTCTCTCAAACAACCCTAAAACCAAATAACAAAGAGTCTCTTATGTCCCCAACACACCCAATACAATGGTAAATTGTATAGGTGCACTAGTTCGGTGAAGAGATGGTGATACAAGTGCAATATGGATGATAGATATAGGTTTTTGTAATCTGAAAATATAAAACAGCAAGGTAGCAAGTGGTAAAAGTGAGCGTAAACGGTATTGCAATGCTAGGAAACAAGGCCTAGGGTTCATACTTTCACTAGTGTAAGTTCTCTCAACAATAATAACATAATTGGATCATATAGCTATCCCTCAACACGCAACAAAGAGTCACTCCAAAGTCACTAATAGCGGAGAACAAACGAAGAGATTATTGTAGGGTACGAAACCACCTCAAAGTTATTCTTTCTGATCGATCTATTCAAGAGTCTGTAGTAAAATAACACGAAGCTATTCTTTTCGTTCAATCTATCATAGAGTTCATACTAGAATAACACCTTAAGACACAAATCAAACAAAACCCTAATTTCACCTAGATACTCCAATGTCACCTCAAGTATCTGTTGGTATGATTATACGATATGCATCACACAATCTCAGATTCATCTATTCAACCAACACAAAGAACTTCAAAGAGTGCCCCAAAGTTTCTATCGGAGAGTCAAGACGAAAACGTGTGCCAACCCCTATGCATAAGTTCACGAGGTCACAAAACTCGCAAGTTGATCACCAGAACATACATCAAGTGGATCACGTGATATCCCATTGTCACCACAGATAAGCACATGCAAGACATACATCAAGTGTTCTCAAATCCTTAAAGACTCAATCTGATAAGATAACTTCAAAGGGAAAACTCAATCCATTACAAGAGAGTATAGTGGGAAAAGCATCATAAGATCCAACTATAATAGCAAAGCTCGCGATACATCAAGATCGTGCCAAATCAAGAACACGAGAGGGAGAGATCAAACACATAGCTACTCGTACATACCCTCAGCATCGAGGGTGAACTACTCCCTCCTCATCATGGAGAGTGTCGGAATGATGAAGATGGCCACCGGAGAGGGATTCCCCCCTCCAGCAGAGTGCCGGAACGGGTCTAGATTGGTTTTCGGTGGCTACAGAGGCTTGCGGCAGCGTAACTCCCGGTCTAGCTTTTTTCTAGAAGTTTGGGTATATATAAGAGTCGGGAACAAGTCAGGGGGTCCCCGAGGCAGCCATGAGATAGGGGGCGTGCCCAGGGGGGTAGGGCTTGCCCCCCACCCTCGTGGTGGCCTCGGGACTCCTCTAGTCCACCTCCGGTACTCCGTGGGCTTCTTCTGGTCCAAAAACAATCTTTGTGAAATTTCAGGTCAATTGGAGTCCGTTTGGTTTTCCTTTTCCGCGATGCTCAAAAACAAGGAAAAACAAAAACTGTCACTGGGCTCTAGGTTAATAGATTACTCCCAAAAATCATATAAAATAGCATATATATGCATATAAAACAATCAAAAATGATAGATACGTTGGAGACGTATCAACCATCCCCAAGCTTAATTCTTGCTCGTCCTCGAGTAGGTAAATGATAAAAACAAAATTTTTGATGTGGAATGCTACCTAACATATTTATCCATGTAATTCTATTTATTGTGGCAAGAATATTCAGATCCAAAAGATTCAAGACAAAAGTTTAATATTGACATAAAAATAATAATACTTCAAACATACTAACAAAGTAATCATGTCCTCTCAAAATAACATGGCCAAAGAAAGTTATCCCTACAAAATCATATAGGCTGGCTATGCTCTATCTTCATCACACAAAATATTTAAATCATGCACAACCCCGATGACAAGCCAAGAAATTGTTTCATACTTTTGATGTTCTCAAACTTTTTCAATATTCACGCAATATATGAGCGTGAGCCATGGACATAGCACTATAGGTGGAATAGAATGGTGGTTATGGAGAAGACAAAAAAGAGAAGACAGTCTCACATCAACTAGGCATATCAACGGGCTATGGAGATGCCCATTAATAGATATCAATGTGAGTGAGTAGGGATTGCCATGCAATGTATGCACTAGAGCTATAAGTGTATGAAAGCTCAAAAAGAAACTAAGTGGGTGTGCATCCAACTCGCTTGCTCACGAAGACCTAGGGCATTTTGAGGAGGCCCATCATTGGAATATACAAGCCAAGTTCTATAATGAATGATTCCCACTAGTATATGAGAGTGACAACATAGGAGACTCTCTATCATGAAGATCGTGGTGCTACTTTGAAGCACAAGTGTGGTAAAAGGATAGTAGCATTACTCCTTCTCTCTTTTTCTCTCAATTTTTTTTGTTTTTTGGGCCTTCTCTTTTTTATGGCCTCTTTTCTCTTTCATTTTATTTTTTGTACGTAGTCTCATCCCGACTTGTGGGGGAGTCATAGTCTCCATCATCCTTTCCTCACATGGGACAATGCTCTAATAATGATGACCATCACACTTTTATTTACTTACAACTCGATACTTTGAACAGAATATGACTCTATATGAATGCCTCCGGTGGTGTACCGGGATGTGCAATGACTCATGAGTGACATGCATGAAAGAATTATGAATGGTGGCTTTGCCACAAATACGATGTCAAATACATGATCATGCAAAGCAATATGACAATGATGAAGCGTGTCATAATAAACGGAACGGTGGAAAGTTGCATGGCAGTATATCTCAGAATGGCTATGGAAATGCCATAATAGGTAGGTATGGTGGCTGTTTTGAGGAAGGTATATGGTGGGTGTATGATACCGGCGAAAGGTGCACAGTATTAGAGAGGCTAGCAATGGTGGGAGGGTGAGAGTGCGTATAATCCATGGACTCAACATTAGTCATAAAGAACTCACATACTTATTGCAAAAATCTATTAGTTATCGAAATGAAGTACTATGCACATGCTCCTAGGGGGATAGATTGGTAAGAAAAGACCATCGCTCGTCCCCGACCGCCACTCATAAGGAAGACAATCAATAAATAAATCATGCTCCGACTTCATCACATAACGGTTCACCATACGTGCATGCTACGGGAATCACAAACTTTAACACAAGTATCTCTCGAATTCGGAACTCCTCAACTAGCATGACTCTAATATCACCATCTTCATATCTCAAAACAATCATCAAGTATCAAACTTCTCATAGTATTCAATGCACTCTATATGAAAGTTTTTATTATACTCATCTTGAATGCCCATCATAGTAGGACTAATTTTCTAACCCAAGCAAATTACCATGCTGTTATAAAGACTCTCAGAATAATATAAGTGAAGCATGAAAGTTCATCTATTTCTTCAAAATAAAACCACCGTCGTGCTCTAAAAAGATATAAGTGAAGCACTAGAGCAAATGAAAAACTACTCCAAAAGATATTAGTGAAGATCAATGAGTGGTCGAATAATTATGTAACTATATGAAGACTCTCTAACATTTAAGAATTTCATATCTTGGTATATTATTCAAACATCAAGCAAAACAAAAGAGAATAAAATGACGCTCCAAGCAAGACACATATCATGTGGTGAATAAAAATATAGCTCCAAGCCTCCAAGTAAAGTTACCGATGAACGAAGACAAAAGAGGGGATGCCATCCAGGGCATCCCCAAGCTTAGGCTATTGGTTGTCCTTTAATGTTACCTTGGGGTGCCTTGGGCATCCCCAAGATTAGGCTCTTGCCACTACTTATTCCATAGTCCATTGAATCTTTACCCAAAACTTGAAAACTTCACAACACAAAACTTAACATAAAATCTCATGAGCTCCGTTAGTATGAGAAAATAAATCGCCACTTTTGGTACTGTTGTGAACTCATTCTAAATTCATATTGGTGTAATATCTACTATATTCCAACTTCTCTATGGTTCATACCCTCTGATACTACTCATAGATTCATCAAAATAAGCAAACAACACATAGAAAACAGAATCTGTCAAAAACAGAACAATCTGTAGTAATCTGTAGGTTTCGGATACTTCTGTAACTCCAAAACTCCTGAGAAATTAGGAAGTCCTAAATAATTTGCATATTGATCAACTGCAGTTGGAATTGGTATTTTATCGCTCTCTGGTAAAAAATTAAAATTATTATCGTGAGCGCATACTTTCTCTTTTTTATAGCAAGATCAAATAACAATCACCCAAGAAGATCCTAAAGGCTTTACTTGGCACAAACACTAATTAAAACATAAAAAACACAATCATAACAAAAGCTAGATTATTTATTTATTACTAAACTGGAACAAAAAGCAAGGAACAAAAAATAAAATTGGGTTGCCTCCCAATAAGCACTATCGTTTAACGCCCCTAGCTAGGCATGATGATTTCAATGATGCGCACATAAAGGATAAGAATTGTAACATAAAGAGAGCATCATGAAGAATATGACTAACACATTTAAGTCTAACCCACTTCCTATGCATAGGGATTTTGTCAGCAAACAACTTGTGGGAACAAGAATCAACTTGCATAGGAAGGTAAAACAAGCAAATCTTCAAGATTTTCAACACATAGAGAGGAAACTTGATATTATTGCAATTCCTACAAGCATATGTTCCTCCCTCATAATTATTACATGTAGGATCATAAGCAAATTCAATAATATAGCTATCACAACACATATTCTTAACACGATCCACATGTATGCAAAGTTGACACTCTTCAAAAATAGTGGGATCATTACTTCCTAAAGTTGACACTCTTCCAAACCCACTTTCATCAATATAATCATCATAAATAGGAGGCATGCTATCATCAAAATAAATTTGCTCATCAAAACTTGGGGGACAAAAAATATCATCTTCATCAAACATAGCATCCCCAAGTGAAAGGATCGATATAGTTGAGTAGAGGGGGGTGAATAGGCAACTAACAATTTTTAACTTTTCTTTACCAATTTAAAGTTTGCAACAAAGTAGGTTGTCTAGATATGCAACTAGGTGAGCAACCTATATGATGCAACAAGAACAAGAACACAGGCAAGCAAGGGATATAACACAAATAATCTTGCACAAGTAAAGGCACGAGATAACCAAGAGTGGAGTCGGTGAAGACGAGGATGTGTTACCGAAGTTCCTTCCTTTTGAAGGAAAGTACGTCTCCGTTGGAGCGGTGTGGAGGCACAATGCTCCCCAAGAAGCCACTAGGGACACCGTATTCTCCTCACGCCCTCACACAATGCGAGATGCCATGATTCCACAAATGGTGCCCTTGGAGGCGGCGACCGCACCTTTACAAACAAGGTTGGGGCTATCTCCACAACTTAATTGGAGGCTCCCAACGATACCACAAAGCTTCACCACAATGGAATATGGCTCCGCGGTGACCTCAACCGTCTAGGGTGCTCAAACACCCAAGAGTAACAAGATCTGCAAGGGATGAGTGGGTGTCGGTGTAATAGTGTAGGGGTACCCTATTACCCCGAACTCGTGCACGGGCAGTTGCAGCGCCCCGCGGCAAGGCTTGCCGGGTGACCGCCAGGACCCTCCGTGGTTCCCTTGAAGACCATTCAAGAACAAAGTACTCAAACCAAGGCCCCGGCAAGAGGAGCTTGCCGGGAAGGCCAACCAAGGCCCCGACAAGAGGAGCTTGCCGGGAAGGCCAACCAAGGCCCCGGCAAGAGGATCTTGCCGGGAAGAGACAAGACCCCGGCAAGAGGAGCTTGCCGGGAAGGCCACTCAAGGCATACCAAGAAAGCTTGCCATGACGCGCCCTGCGTCCCGGCAAGATCCGGCGAGCGACAAGCTTCCGGACGCGACAAGACGACGGCCGCGGCAAGGAGCTCGCCACGGGAAACCCCCACTTCGTGCCCGCGCTCCAGCATACCTGCTAACGTGTCGCTTTGGGACTCTCCCAAGCACACGTGGCAGGAGGCCGTGCAGCTAGGGGTACGTGGTGGCAAGCGGAGATGAAGAGAAGCCCATCGTGGCAAACGGTGGCGCTCCTAACGGTCACCTTTTGCACTATTTAGGAGACTCAGACAGGCATTTAATGCCCTTGTCCCCTGCCGTCGGAGTTAGGTAGGGCGCACTGTATCCACAGTAGCGGTAGCTGCACCTACCGCATCCTTTTCCATTTTTACCCTTCTTGTCTACGTTGCCCCCTGTCGGTGACCCCTTGAGAGTATAAAAGGAGGCCCAAGCGCAACGTGGAAAGGGTTCGGAGGTTCGGCCAGTTCGGCTCATTCAACACCAGGAACACTCTCACGCTCAGTCTGGCAGCGTCCATCGCTCCTGAGCAAGAATCCAATATACACAAACAAGCAGCAGTAGGGTTTTACGCATCCGTGCGGCCCGAAGCTGGGTAAAATCGCCCGCGTGCACCGCCTCGATCCGCTCTTTGTGCGCTCTCCGCCCCCCACCGAACCGAAAGGGGCCCTGTCCCCATAGGTGTTGGTGGAATCAGCATCGCCCCCGACATCTCTGGCGCGCTAGGTAGGGGGGCGTCCAGATTGTGCGAACCCGATCCGGCGGGCACGCAAGCTAAATCTTCATCGTCTTCATCGACATGCCACCGAAGAAGAAGAATTCGGAGGCAGCTGTCTCGTCCGCGTCGCTTCCACCGCCTCTAGAGCAAACGGGTGGTGGAGTGGACACCGGCGGAGGAATGGGCGTCGACGAGGGTGCCCACAGCGCTGCCAAGTCCAAGGACAAGGCGGCAAAGACCTCGGCGTCCATGCGAGCACCGCGCCCCTCTCAGGAGGCGCGGGACCAACAGCGTCATAGCGTTCGCAGCGCCATACGTCCGCTGACCCAAGATCAAGCTGGTGGTTCGCGTGGCGTTCAAGACCAACATGCACGTCAGCATGCTGGCCCCAGCGAGGTGCGGTCGCCGGGACGGGACGCTGCTCCTTCTAACTTGGTTAGGAGTCCGAGCACGCCCCTCTCCTCGCACCGTTTACCTCCGCCGCCCACCACCCCAGCAGAAGCCTTGGCGCGGGCCCAGCTGCTCCTGGACTATCCTCCGACGACGGACAAGACCGACGAATGGAGGGCCACTATCCAGAGCCTCATGGGCTTCGCCAACGGCGACACTGCGCGGCGACCAAGCACCTCGCTGCCGCGGCAGGACAGCCGGACGCGAGCCGATGGCAACAAGACTGAGGGAGCTGCGACTTCCATGCACTCTCCACTATGAAGGCCAAAATCGCCTACTCGCCGAGTCCACCCCAACAGCGGATCCACCGCGTCGTCGGACCCACGAGCTCGTCGCGACCAGCGCCAAGTTCTCCATGAACGACAACAAGAAGACGCTCGAACCCGCATCGAGCGCCGAAGAGAAGCGCGACGTCAATCCGACAAGCGCGTTGGGCTCTCTGTTGACATGCATGCGCCAGGGGAACCAGGCGATCTGCCGTACGCGGTAGGTTATCCTGCGTTCACCCGTGAGCTGCGGCAAGTCCAGTGGCCCAGCACAAAGAATTTCAAGCCAGACGTGCCGGAGAAGTACGACGGCAAGACGCACCCATCGGAGTTCCTCAGCATCTACACCATTGCGGTGCAGGCTGCCGGGGGACGGGATGACAAGATACTTGCCAACTACTTCCCGCTGGTGCTCAAGCCCAATGTCAGATCCTGGCTCATGCACTTGCCGGACAATTCCATATCCTCCTGGGCTGATTTGTGCCATCAGTTTGTCGGCGCCTTTACAGGCGGCCACAAGCCACATGGCCAAGAGAGCGATCTTCATCTGCTCGCCCAGAAGGAAGGAGAGCCATTGCGCAAGTACATTCAGAGATTCAGCCGTGTACAGCACAACATCCCAGACGTCCACCCCGCCGCGATCATTAGCGCGTTCCATCAGAACGTGCAAAACCGAAGGATGAGGGAGGAGATGGCGATGTGTAAGATCAGAGACGTCAGCGAGCTTTACGCCCTGGCTGACAAGTGTGCACGCGCTGAAGAGGGGAGGAGGCTCCCCGGAGAGAGTACAGGAGCAGGAGGATCTGATAGTGAGGATGCCGCCCCGGCAAGGAAAGGCCGGCGGCGGAACAACACAAGGAATAAGGGTAAGGAAGTGCTAGCTGTCGAGCAGACCGGCAACGGAGGTGGCGCCAAGGAAGCTAAGGCTGGTGGCTCCGACAAGGAGGCCCATCCTGTGGCGGCCGCCGACAAGCAGGACAGCTCCGGCAGGCAGTATTGCAAGATTCACCGCACCAAGGGTCACGATCTCCAGAACTGCAAGAAGGTCGAACAGCTTGCTGAGCAGCAGAAAGCTGAATACGAGCGACGCGACAAAGAGAAGGCCCAGGAAGGAACCGGTGGATCCGGCAAGAAACGCCCCGGCCGGGGAGGACGTCGCGGCAAGGCCAAGCAGCGGCAAGGAGACAGACCTCCCCGTGGCCGCGACAAGGATGAAGATGACGACGATGACGAAGACGTGGATGATGATGAGGCCGATGAGCAGGAATTTCAGAAAGCCATAGAGGTCCTGTGCGTTGACGGTGGCGCCTCTCTGCATACTTCGCACCGCCGGCTCAAACAGTGGATGCGGGAAGTGAATGCAGCAGAGCCATCCATAGAGTCACGCAAGCCCCTGAAATGGTCCAGCACGCCTATCATCTTCGACATTGGGGATCACCCTGATCGCGTAACTGCGGTCGGGTGCTTGCCGATGTTGGTCTCACCAACTATCCGCAACCTCAAGGTCACAAAGATGCTAGTTGACGGCGGGGCCGGCTTGAATCTCATCTCCTCCGCGGTCCTTCACAAACTCCAGATCCTTGACAGCGAGCTCGAAGAGACCGGCACATTCCAAGGAATCAACCCGGGAAGGAGCAAGCCGAAAGGGAAGATCACGCTGCCGGTCACATTTGGCAGCGAGCTGAATTTCAGAACTGAGAGGGTCACATTTGACGTTGCCGATTTTCCATTACCCTACAATGGGATCCTTGGTCGTCCAGCGCTCGCCAAGTTTATGGCAGCCTCTCACTATGCATACAACGTGCTCAAAATGCCAGGCCCGATAAGTGTCATCTCTGTCCCCGGCGACAAGAAGGATGCCCTTATCTACGCCGACAAGATCTACCGGGAAGCAGCAGCCGCAGCTGATCACCACACACTTGCCGCTGAAGCTCCCGGGGGGAAGAAGAAGGCCAAGTCCGGCAACAGCTCTGATGCCCACTCCGGCAAGCGCACCTCTTCAGAGTGCTGCGCTACCGTCGAGGACGCACCATTGAGCTCCACCGGCAAATGCAAGAAGACGATGGCAGCTCCACCCGAGACCAAGAAGGTGTCGGCCAAGGAGGACGGCACTGGTGGTACCTTCACCATCAGTGCCACGCTTGACCCCAAATAGGAAAGCATGCTCGTTGCTTTCCTGCGGGCGAATGTCAACGTGTTTGCATGGCAACCGTCTGATATCCCCGATGTTCCCAGGAAAGTAATCGAGCACCACCTTGCCGTCTATCCTCATGCGCGGCCTGTCAAGCAGAGAGTCAGGAAGCAAGAGGTGGAGCGCCAAGAGTTCATTGCAGAAGAAATCAGGAAATTGGAAGCAGCAGGCCTTGTCAGAGGAGTGCTCCATCCCACGTGGTTGGCCAATCCTGTAGTCGTGCGCAAGGCGAACGGGAAATGGAGGCTTTGTATAGACTTCACTGATGTCAATAAAGCTTGTCCCAAAGATCCGTTTCCCTTGCCGCGCATTGACCAGATTGTTGACTCCACAGCTGGATGTGATTTGCTTTCATTTCTTGATGCGTACTCAGGGTACCATCAAATCTTCATGGCAGAAGAGGATGAGGAGAAAACCGCATTTATCACCCCTTGTGGCACATACTGTTTTGTATGAATGCCCTTTGGGTTGAAGAATGCTGGTTCAACATTTGCAAGAGTAGTCCACGTCGCTTTTGAGCCAAAGATACACAGAAATGTGGAAGCCTACATGGATGATATAGTGGTCAAGAGCAAGGACAAGGCTACCCTGATCCAAGATTTAGAAGAAACTTTTGCAAATCTGCGCAAGATCAACCTCAAGCTCAACCCCGAGAAGTGCGTGTTTGGAGTCCCTTCCGGCAAGCTTCTCGGGTTCTTTGTGTCTCAGCGGGGAATTGAAGCCAACCCCGACAAGATTAAGGCCATCGAGCAGATTGAAGCACCGAAGCGCGTCAAGGATGTGTGGAGGCTTGCCGGGTGCGTGGCTGCTCTCAGCAGGTTTATCTCTAAGTCTGCTGAGCGCGCCCTGCCGTTTTTCAAAATATTGAAAAAGGCAAGTCCAATGAAATGGACTCTGGAGGCGGAGGCTGCGTTGCAGGACTTGAAGAGGTACCTGTCCTCCACTCCAATACTTGTCGCACCTAAGCCACAAGAGAAGTTGCTGCTGTACCTAGCGGCAACCAATCAAGTGGTTAGTGCTGCGTTAGTAGCGGAGAGGGAGGCGGACGATGAGCCAGCAGCCACGGCAAGTGAATCCAGCGACAAGCAGGGGGCTTCTCCGACAAGCTCTGGTCCGGCAAGCTCCGGTCCGGCAAGCTCTGGTCCCGACAAAGATGGATCTGCGCAGATGTGCAAGGACGTGCAGAAGAAGATGGTGCAGTGCCCAGTTTACTTTGTCAGCTCCCTTCTCCAGGGGGCTAGGTCGAGGTACTCTGGTGTGCAAAAATTGCTTTTCGGCCTTCTCATGGCCTCGAGAAAGCTGCGCCATTACTTCTAGGCACACGAGATCACAGTCGTCACTCGCTTTCCGCTGAAGAGGATACTGCAGAATCCGGAAGCAACAGGCAGGATTGTCGAGTGGGCATTGGAACTGTCAAGCTTTGGCCTCAAGTTTGAGAGCACTGCAACAATCCAAAGCAGGGCATTGGCAGAGTTCATAGCAGAGTGGACGCCAACTCCAGATGAAGAAATTCCTCTGATGAGCATCCCCGTCAAGGAGACAAGCAAAGAGTGGCTGATGTACTTTGATGGTGCCTTCTCGCTGCAAGGCGCCGGTGCTGGCGTGCTGCTTATCGCACCCACCGGAGAGCACCTCAAGTACGTAGTCCAGATGCACTTTCCCAAAGAGCAAGCAACCAACAATACTGCAGAGTATGAAGGATTGCTTGCCGGTCTCAGAATAGCAGCCGACCTTGGGATCAAGAAGCTCATTATCAGGGGTGACTCACAGCTTGTCGTCCGCCAAGTGAACAAGAACTACCAGAGCCCGTTGATGGAAGCATATGTTGAGGAAGTGAGGAAGCTAGAAGAGTGCTTTGACGGCCTACAAATGGAGCATATCCCAAGAGCTCAGAATGACATTGCTGATGGCCTGTCAAAATGCGCTGCACTAAAGTTGCCTGTGGAACCAGGGATCTTTGTGCTCAAGCTGACTCAACCTTCCGTGACACCATCAACTGGACAGAATAAGAAGAGGAAGTTGGTTTCTGGTGACTACTTTCCGGCAGAGCTCCCCGAAGCCGCCGCCAAGAAAGTCCTCAAGATCAACACCAAGGATGTTGAGGGGCAGTCTGCTCCGGAAAACCTTATGGTTTGTTCCGTCGAAGCAAACGCTCCCGACAAGTTCTGCTCTGGCAAGCTTGCCGGGAAATATCACGCTCCGGCAGAGCCGTAGGATCTTGCCGTAGAAGTGGATGTTCCCGCAGCAACAAATATGCCTTTAGTCCTTGTTGTCGAGCCGCAAGCTCCAGCATGGGCGCAGCAGATTTTCTGTTTCCTTCAGACAGGAGAGCTTCCCGAAGGGCAAGAAGAAGCTGAAAAAGTAGCCCGGCAGTCAAGTATGTACAAGTTTTTCGACAGCACACTGTACAGAATAAGACTCAACGGTGTGAAATTGAAGTGCATTCGCCGGAAAGATGGACAGCAGCTGTTGGAAGAGATACATGGAGGCATATGTGGTCACCACATTGGCGCAAGAGCACTTGTCGGCAAAGCATTCCGACAAGGCTTCTTCTGGCCGACAGCCCTCCAGGATGCAACTGCACAAGTAACCAAGTGTGAAGCGTGCCAGTTCCATTCCAAACAGATACACCGGCCAGCTCAAGCTCTCCAGACGATCCCTTTATCCTGGCCCTTTTCGGTCTGGGGGCTCGACATCCTCGGCCCCTTCCCCCGAGCTGTCGGGGGCTTTGAGTTCTTGTACGTTGCAATCGACAAGTTCACAAAGTGGCCGGAAGTGGAACCAGTGAGGAAGGTGACAGCACAGTCAGCAGTCAAGTTCTTCAGGTCGATTGTTTGCCGTTTTGGGATCCCGAACAGGATCATCACCGACAACGGCACGCAATTTACGAGCCGCACCTTCATGCAGTACGTCCAAGATCTTGGCGCCAAGGTCTGCTTCGCTTCTGTTGCTCATCCAAGAAGCAACGGTCAAGCGGAGAGGGCAAACGCTGAAGTGCTGTGAGGCCTCAAGACCAGAACTTTCGACAGACTGCACAAGTGCGGAAGAAACTGGATCAAGGAGCTGCCGGTGGTTCTTTGGTCGATCAGGACGACGCCAAATCGAGCCACTGGCCAGACACCCTTTGCTCTAGTCTATGGAGCGGAGGCAGTTCTCCCCACGGAACTCGTATACGGGTCACCTCGAGTGCTCGCTTATGATGAGCTCGAGCAAGAGCAGCTGCGGCAAGATGACGCGCTGCTCCTTGAGGAAGACCGTCTCCAGGCTGCTGTGCGAGCCGCTCGCTACCAGCAAACTCTGCGCCGCTACCATAGCCGCAGAGTCAATGCCAGGAGTCTCGAGGAAGGCGACCTTGTTCTTCGGCGCGTTCAGTCGGCCAAGAATTCCAACAAGTTGACACCGAAGTGGGAAGGCCCTTATCGGGTGAAACGAGTCACTAGGCCCGGCGCTATCCGCCTTGAGACCGAAGATGGCATTCCGGTGAGCAACTCCTGGAACATCGAGCATCTTCGTAAGTTTTACCCATAAGGCGCGGTTGTCGGACCCTGTCCGGCAACCACCTTTCTGTACAAGTCTTGCCGCTGTTGCATGTAATCCTTTGTACAGAGCCGGGCACAGACCCCGTGCACTAGTAAAGTTCATGTGCCCCGCACATCTTGTCAGTTTCCTTATGCTATAATCCTTTTTCGCATATATTATCTGACACTTTGTGCAGCACCAGACCCCGGTAAGCGATAATGAGCCCAAGGCTCCATATCATTACTTTATTTCTCTGTATCTTTCTCAAAAGAAGGAAGGTTCCCTCGACCACAAGGTTTACCGGGGGGGGGGGGAAGAAGAAGATAATGGTGTGGACCAGGCCTTTCAAAAAAAAATTCCTTGCCGGGAAGCAGACGACAAAAAAACTAAGTTGCTAAAGCTTGAGCAGTCAGTTTTTTAAGTTTTTGAGTTATTTTCCTTGAACGACCATGCTTTGTATGGAAAACCTGTGCGTGAAGGAACCAATTCGCAGCTAGCTGCGCCCTTACTTTGTTTCGAGTCTGCTCAACAACTTAAGTGAGCTGCTAGAGCCCTTACTTTGCTTCGAGTCCGCTCAGCAACTTAAGTGAGCCGCTAGCGCCCTTACTTTGTTTCGAGTCCGCTCAACAACTTAAGTGAGCTGCAACTAGTTGCGACAAGGTTGCTTGTCAGTAGCGCCCCCGCCAGCAGGCTGTTGAAGTTCCGCACTCGGCGCTCGCGGCAAGGGTGCCTGCACCGGCGAGTTTCCCTAGAAAGCATAGGGCAGGACCATACAAAGCCAAGAGTCGAGTAAAGGAAGTAACACAGCTATTTGTTGCCTAAGATAGAGTTATATTACAAAAATAACTTGTCGCGCCTCTAATAAAGTGTTCCCATGACATGACTGGCAGCGACAAGAGAAGAAGAAAACGGACGGCCTAATCTACGCGACCGCCGTCAACCCTTTTGACCTCGTTCACTCTGTCGACAATGGGTGCGACGAGGGCCTTAAGTGCGTCAAGATCAGCGTCCGCCGGCAGCTTCCTGAGGACGTTGGTGAGGTTGAGGCCCGGATTGCGGAAGGCCACCTTCACCAACACCTTCTCCAGAACTCCGGCACAAATCGAGCGTGACTCGTCGGCCAACTGCTTTGGGATCCGTTCCCGAAGTTGCTGGAGCGCCGCCGCCACGCCTTTGAAGAACAAAGTGAGCTTGGCGCTGGGTTGGAGGTTCTCGTCGGAGGAGTACCCGAAGCCTTCCACCCCCAATTGCACCAGCTCCTCTTCGATGACTGCAGCAATGTCCACGAGGCCCTCCGTCCAGAGCTCCACAGTATCTCTGAGAAGATTCTGGGTTTCGGCGGCCCTCGCTAGCAGCGCCTCGTTGGCCTCAATGTCCTTCTTCAAGTCTGCCTCCCGTTTCCTGGCGCTGTCCAATGTCTCCGTCAAGGTGGCCAGCTTGAGCGTCAGATCGGCGTTGGAATCCTTGGCGGCGCTCAATTCCTTGCCCCTCTCGGCGAGTCGGCCCTGCAGCTCACCGTGGGCAAGGGCGTCCTTCTCGCGCTCTAGCTTGAGGGCGGCAAGCTCTTCGCCACCAACCTTCAGATCAGTTTCTAGCTGCGCCACCTTTGCCTCCAATTCTTTCTTGGCGGCCTCGGCAGCCGCAGCCGTATCCTTTGCCCCTTGGAGTGTCCCGCCAAGTGCCCGTTCGCGCGCGGCAAGCTCCTCTTCGTGGCTGTCGAGGTTCACTTTCCGCTGAGTCAGCTCGCCTTCTCGCGCGTACAGCTTCTCGCCGGTGAGCCACTGCTGCTCTTCAGCTTCGGCCTTCTCGAGGAGGAAGGCCTTCCGTTCCTCGGCAAGCTGCTCCCGCTCCTCCGCCAAGGCCCGGAGAGTTTCTTGGCGAAGACCCCGGAGTTCCTCCGCACGCTTCTCTATGTCCACGCTCGCCCTCGCGGCAAGCGCTTCCAGGGACTCCAACTTGACTTGGCGGGCGCGGTAGAGCGCCAGCAGCCTCCATAGCAGCCGCTCCTCCTCGGGCTCTTCACTGCTGCTTCCCGGCGCGTCGACGATCAACAACCCGGCGGAGGCAAGCACCTCCCCATCCAGAGCTTCTCCTTCCACCGGCGCCCTGGAGCTCGACGCCCAGGGGAGCTTGATGAAGATGCCCTCGCCAGCCATCAGATAGGCGCCAGGCTAGGGCTCCTCGGAGCCTGGCGCTGTGGCAGCGGCGGAGGGATCAGCGGTCGGTGCAGCGCCTGATGCTCCTGCGGCCTCAGGGCCGTCAGTGCGATCGCCAGATCCCCCGCCGGCTTCCTCGGCGACAGCCTTGGCGGCCTCTTCACCGACGGGCACGTCAGCACCGGCCCTTTCTTCGGTGGTCGCGGCATCATCAGTATTGCCACGCGCGTCCTCCTCGCCGCCCGTTTCGGTCTCCATCGGATCCACGGAGGGTGGGTCTGACGACCGGAGAAGAAGGAGAAATCAAACAAGTATCCGAGAAGAAAAATCAGCAGAAGACTACAAGGAAAGTTTCAGGTAAGAAGGACTACCTGTGTTGGGATCTGCTGTCATGACCTCCACCACCGGGGGATCGTTGGCGCTGTCCCTTGCCAGAGACTCCCCCCTTGCCGGAGACTCCTCCCTTGCCGGAGATCGCTTCCTTGCCAGAGAACGCTCCCTTGCCGGGGAGTCCGCCCTTGGCGGCGTAGTCAAAGCAGACGACGAGTCAGAAGAGATCACCATGCCCTCCTGATGAAGTTGTTCTGCTCCTGCACAGACAAAACAGAGATCGGATGTCAACAAAGGAAAAGAGCAACCACGCACACCCAAAAGCAGAAAGTAAACCATATGCTTACGCTGGGGGCTGCGCTGGGGGCTGCTCTGCAAAGTGATGGCCGGGTCCGACAAGGTAGTCTCGGGCGCGCCTCCTGTCGTCGTAGTGGGCTCGTCCTCGATGACCACCACCTGAGCCTTGGCCCTCTTCGCCGCCCTCTGGGCCAGAGTCCTGAAAAGGAGAGCCCAGGGTGAATCAGATCCGATGCAAGACAAGATCAGCAAGTTGAAGAACTACAAGAACAAGCAAGGGAATCTTACTCTTCTTCCTCTTCCTCGTCGGAGCTGAGCGCGGAGAGGTCGAAGTTCGGCCCACCTCCGGTGCGACGAGGTGGAGGGGTGGGATCCCTTGGCCGCTTGGCGGGGACTGCGGCGCCAGCCCGAGACGACCCCGCTCCAGTTGCCACTGCGGCGGGAGGCGCACCAGCGGCGACCGTACTTGCAGCGGTGGAGCGCGTCGTGCGGCGCTGCGGCTGTTGACCAGCTTGCCGCCCTGCTGCATCCCCGATCTTGCTGAGGCGCCTTCTTGGCTGCACTGGGAGCTGCGTTCCGGGCCCTGCCCCTGGCAAGCTCCCCAGAGGTGGCGGGCCGCTCGTACCCTCGGCGGGCTCGCTCGACTCGGCGTCGGGCGCGGCGAGCTCTTCTCCCTCTTCGGGCTGCTCCCGTTCGGCAATACTCATCGCCAACGCCACGTCCGCTTCCTCCACGGTGAACCCGAATTCACCCGCGGCCGCGGCTGCCACCGCCTCTTCCGCCCTGGTGGCGATGCGCTCCATCTCTTGCTCAGTGGTGTCGCGGGTGAGGAGTTTCTTCTCGTCAGCATTGACCGCCACCTCCACTAGGCTGTCAAAGAACTGCTGCACGACGTCACCAGCGGGCTCTTGCCAAGTTGGAGCAATCCCGTGCGAGTCGCACAATGGCATCATTGCGCAGATGCGGTCGAGCGAGGAGTTGTTACACAGAGGCACGACGTCTGCCGGCAACCTGAACCACTCGGGATGCTGTGGGTCATGCTTGAATATCTCCTTAAGCATCCCGTCCAACTCTAGGACAGTGAAATTGAAGTTGAGGCCTGGACACAACCTCCCACGATCTCTCCCACGACGTCGCGTTTGACGCGTGCCGTTCTGGGCGTGCGCGGTGGGAGCGGAGTTAGATTCGGCGTGACCTAGGCCGCGCGCGCCCGTGCGCTGTTTTGGGCCTGGCCCAACAGCGCTCGGCACCGTGTATGGCCCAGGCCCGGGGGCTCCTGTCGGTGTACTAGTGTAGGGGTACCCTATTACCCCGAACTCGTGCACGGGCAGTTGCAGCGCCCCGCGGCAAGGCTTGCCGGGTGACCGCCAGGACCCTCCGTGGTTCCCTTGAAGACCATTCAAGAACAAAGTACTCAAACCAAGGCCCCGGCAAGAGGAGCTTGCCGGGAAGGCCAACCAAGGCCCCGGCAAGAGGATCTTGCCGGGAAGAGACAAGACCCCGGCAAGAGGAGCTTGCCGGGAAGGCCACTCAAGGCATACCAAGAAAGCTTGCCACGACGCGCCCTGCGTCCCGGCAAGATCCGGCGAGCGACAAGCTTCCAGACGCGACAAGACGACGGCCGCGGCAAGGAGCTCGCCGCGGGAAACCCCCACTTCGTGCCCGCACTCCAGCATACCTGCTAACGTGTCGCTTTGGGACTCTCCCAAGCACACGTGGCAGGAGGCCGTGCAGCTAGGGGTACGTGGTGGCAAGCGGAGATGAAGAGAAGCCCATCGTGGCAAACGGTGGCGCTCCTAACGGTCACCTTTTGCACTGTTTAGGAGACTCAGACAGGCATTTAATGCCCTTGTCCCCTGCCGTCAGAGTTAGGTAGGGTGCACTGTATCCACAGTAGCGGTAGCTGCACCTACCGCATCCTTTTCCATTTTTACCCTTCTTGTCTACGTTGCCCCCTGTCGGTGACCCCTTGAGAGTATAAAAGGAGGCCAAGCGCAACGTGGAAAGGGTTCGGAGGTTTGGCCAGTTCGGCTCATTCAACACCAGGAACACTCTCACGCTCAGTCTGGCAGCGTCCGTCGCTCCTGAGCAAGAATCCAATATACACAAACAAGCAGCAGTAGGGTTTTACGCATCCGTGCGGCCCGAAGCTGGGTAAAATCGCCCGCGTGCACCGCCTCGATCCGCTCTTTGTGCGCTCTCCGCCCCCCACCGAACCGAAAGGGGCCCTGTCCCCATAGGTGTTGGTGGAATCAGCATCGCCCCCGACAGTGGGGGAATCAAATTTCTCTTGGTGGAAGTGTAGATCTAGGCCTTCTCAACCAATCCCTAGAGAATCAACAAGTTAGATTGGCTAGGGAGAAAGATCGGGCGAAAATGGAGCTTGGAGAAATAATGGAGCTTGGGGATGGAAGAGATAGTCAACTCGAAGAAGAAGACACCCCTTATATAGTGGAAGAACAAATCCAACCGTTATCCACCAACCCAGCCTGCGTAGCACGGTACTACCGCGTCAGGGCATGCGGTACTACCGCAGGGCCCCGCGGTACTACCGCCCGAGCAGCACAAACCAGGACAGCCCAAATGCACTGAAGCAGAGGGCGGTAGAACCGCTGGCGCGGTACTACCGGTCCCCCTTGCAGTACTACCGCAAGGCAGGGATGTTCCAGATTTTGAGAAGGCACGGACATATAAAAATACATTCGTGGCAACTTTCGCTGAGTTGGAGTCAATGTAAAAATCCAACACGGTAGTACCATGAGCCAGGGGCGGTACTACCGCGCAGGGTGCGGATGTAAAAAATTACATTTGCTCCTACTGCCACGCAGGCTGCTGAGCCAGACCAGAACGCACGGTACTACCGCGCACCGGGCGCGGTACTACCGTGTAGGGCGCGGATGTAAAAAATTACATCCGCTCCTACTACTGCACCCGCAGCAGCGCCTGGCCTGGGGCCACGGTACTACAGCTCCAAAGGAGCGGTACTACCGCGCCTGGGCCTGATACTACCGCAAGGGCCTGCGGTACTACCGCTCCTAGGAGCAGTACTGCCGCATGCCCAAGCTCAGCCTAACACGACAATTTGCATAGACGAGAAAAGAAGGAGGATGCTCCAAAGTGCCAAAGGAAAGGTGGTGCAAAGGAGAAGATGTGTATGTGATGATTCCACCCAAACCTTTCCAAAGCGGACCCCCTCTTAATAGTACGGCTTTTCTACGACTCAAATCCACCGAAAAGAAACTTAGAGAAACGCCCTCTTCAATAGTCTTCGAGGGGCACCAAAGCGTCTTGTGCCTAGTGATGAAATGTCTGAAACACTCAATGCACACGATTAGTCCGCGAAAGCATTGTCATCAATCACCAAAACAACTAAGGGATAAATATGCCCTTACAATCTCCCCCTTTTTGGTGGATTGATGACAATACGGGATTTGCATAAAAGGAGATAACATAGAACATGGGCAAACCCCATACCTCTAAAATATAGACGGGCACCCCCTAGATGTGTGCTATCTAGATGAGTGCTTTGGACTGCACGACACACATACTAGAATCAACACTCCCCTTATATTTTAGAGACAAGGCATATCTTGCAACAAAAAAGCTAACACTAAGCAAGATAGTACATATGAGCATAATATAAATAGCACAAGATCAATAAGGTACGATAGAGTGCATATGTCTTACACCATATGATAGAACGGTCTCACAAACGCAAACCAAACCAAAGCAAACGAGGTCCAACGACAAAGCAAACGAAAACACGACTCACAACTCACAAATCCTAGACTCTCCCCATTTGGCATCGAGACACCAAAAAGGCAGAGAGTACACCTACAACACAAGAGGTGGCTAACACGGAGTAATCACTCGCACGCTCCTCGTCAGACTCGACAGTTGGGACGGTCTCCTCCTGGTCCTCCTCAGAGTCAGTCCACTTGTAGCCCTACTTTGCCATCCAGGCTGCCTCTGGCGTGATGACCCTCTCAGATCCACTGGATATCTGCTCACCATACGTCCTCAAGATCCACTTGTCGCGGCGGCGACTCTCCTTCTGAGCAACATGAGACTGGTACTGCCCCTTGGCCTGCATGCAGAACAGAGCCTTCATCTTTTTCTTCAGCTTCTTAGCCCAAGAGGGCTCAGAAGATGAAGGCGAGTAGCCAGCAGAGTTGTCCTCATCAGCGTCCTCCTCCTCAACCTCATCTGCATCCACATCCATCTGAGCAGCCGATGCCTCAGCATGGGTAGTAGTGTTGGCCCACTAGGGATTGATACGGAGCCGGGTGGGGTCATGACGAATCCAGGCAGGAGCAAGAAACTCATCATTGGGAAGGAGCTTCTCCCAAGTCCTCGAGATCATCAGAAACAGGTAAGGTCCATAGATGGGAACCTTACGGGTGAACACCGCAAACCGAAGCTTGCACCACATGATGTGTGAGACATCAAGTGGTTGAGTCTGAGAGAGACGAGCCTCCTCACAGATGAGCATCATATCCACAAGATAGGCATGCACTTTGTCCTTGTCACCAATGCGGGAAAAGAGAGAGTTGCGGAAGACGCGATACATGATGTCGAGGAAGGGGTTCAGCACCCATGTCTTCTTGCCACTAGGAAGCGATTTCTCAACATAGTAGGGTGATGTCTACTACAAAACCTTCTTCTTGCAGACGTTGTTGGGCCTCCAAGTGCAGAGGTTTGTAGGACAGTAGCAAATTTCCCTCAAGTCGATGACCTAAGGTTTATCAATCCGTAGGAGGCGTAGGATGAAGATGGTCTCTCTCAAGCAACCTGCGACCAAATAACAAAGAGTCTCTTGTGTCCCCAACACACCCAATACAATGGTAGATTGTATAGGTGCACTAGTTCGGCGAAGAGATGGTGATACAAGTGGTATATGGATAGTAGATAAAGGTTTTTATAATCTGAAAATATAAAAACAGCAAGGTAACTAATGATAAAAGTGAGCGTAAACGGTATTGCAATGCGTTGAAACAAGGCCTAGGGTTCATACTTTCACTAGTGCAAGTCCTCTCAACAATAATAACATAATTGGATCACATAACTATCGCTCAATATGCAACAAAGAGTCACTCCAAAGTCACTAATAGCGGAGAACAAACGAAGAGATTATGGTAGGGTACGAAACCACCTCAAAGTTATTCTTTCCAATCAATACGTTGGGCTATTCCTATAGGTGTCACAAACAACCCTAGAGTTCGTACTAGAATAACACCTTCAGACACAAATCAACCAAAACCCTAATGTCACCTAGATACTCCAATGTCACCTCAAGTATCCATGGGTATGATTATACGATATGCATCACGCAATCTCAGATTCATCTATTCAACCAACACAAAGGACCTCAAAGAGTGCCCCAAAGTTCTACCAGAAAATCACGACGAAAACATGTGCCAACGCCTATGCATAGATTCATGGGCGGAACCCGCAAGTTGATCACCAAAACATACATCAAGTGAATCACGTGGTATCCCATTGTCACCACAGATACGCATGGCAAGACATACATCAGGTGTTCTCAAATCTTTAAAGACTCAATCCGATAAGATTACTTCAAGGGGAAAACTCAATTCATTACAAGAGAGTAGAGGGGGAGGAGAAACATAAGATCCAACTATAATAGCAAAGCTCGCGATACATCAAGATCGTATCACCTCAAGAACACGAGAGAGAGAGAGAGAGAGAGAGATCAAACACATAGCTACTAGTACATACCATCAGCCCCGAGGGAGAACTACTCCCTCCTCGTCATGGAGAGCACCGGGATGATGAAGATGGCCACCGGAGAGGGATTGCCCCTCCGGCAGGGTGCCGGAACGGGTCTAGATTGGCTTTTGGTGGCTACGGAGGCTTCTGGCGGCGGAACTCCCGATCTATTGTCTGTTCTGGAAGTTTTAGGGTACGTGAGTATATATGGGTGTAGGAAGTACGTCGGTGGAGCTTCGGGGGCCCCACGAGGCAGGGGGGCGCGGCCTAGGGGGCGCGCCCCCCACCCTCGTGAGCACCTCCCTTGGCTCCTGACGTGGGGTCCAAGTCCATCCGGTAGCATTCCTTCCAAAAATAACTTCTCCAGTTGATTTCGTTCCATTTCGACTCCGTTTGATATTCCTTTTCTTCGAAACACTGAAATAGGCAAAAAACAGCAATGCTGGGCCGGGCCTCCGGTTAATAGGTTAGTCCCAAAAATAATATAGAAGTGGATAATAAAGCCCAATATTGCCAAAAACAGTAGATAACATAGCATGGAGCAATAAAACATTATAGATACGTTGGAGACGTATCAAGCATCCCCAAGCTTAATTCCTGCTCGTCCTCGAGTAGGTAAATGATAAAAACAGAATTTTTGATGCGGAGTGCTACTTGGAATAATTTCAATGTAATTCTTCTTAATTGTGGTATGAATATTCAGATCCGAAAGATTCAAGACAAAAGTTCATATTGACTTAAAAATGATAATACTTCAAGCATACTAACTAAGCAATTATGTCTTCTCAAAATAACATGGCCAAAGAAAGTTCATCCCTACAAAATCATATAGTTTAGTCATGTTTCATTTTCGTCACACAAGAATGCTCTCATCATGCACAACCCGATGACAAGCCAAGCAATTGTTTCATACTTTAGTAATCTCAAACTCATAAAATTTCACGCAATACATGAGCGCGAGCCATGGATATAGCACTATGGGTGGAATAGAATATAATGAGGGGGGTTATGTGGAGAATACAAAAAGGAGAAAGTCTCACATCAACGAGGTTAATCAATGGGCTATGGAGATGCCCACCGATTGATGTTAATGCAAGGAGTAGGGATTGCCATGCAACGGATTCACTAGAGCTATAAATGTATGAAAGCTCAACAAAAGAAACTAGTGGGTGTGCATCCAACTTGCTTGCTCACGAAGACCTAGGGCACTTGAGGAGGCCCATTGTTGGAATATAAAAGCCAAGTTCTATAATGAAAAATTCCCACTAGTATATGAAAGTGATAACATGAGAGACTCTCTACTATGAAGATCATGGTGCTACTTTGAAGCACAAGTGTGGTAAAAGGATAGTAACATTGTCCCTTCTTTCTTTTTCTCTCATTTTTTTGGGGCCTTCTCTTTTTTTATGGCCTTTCTATTTTTTGGGCCTTCTCTTTTTTTATGGCCTTTCTTTTTTTATTCCTCACTTGGGACAATGCTCTAATAATGATGATCATCACACTTCTATTTATTTACATCTCAATGATTACAACTCGATACTAGAACAAAGATGACTCTATATGAATGCCTCCGGCGGTGTATCGAGATATGCAATGAACCAAGAGTGACATGTATGAAAGAATTATGAATGGTGGCTTTGCCACAGATACTATGTCAACTACATGACCATGCTAAGCAATATGACAATGATGAATGTGTCATGATGAACGAAATGATGGAAAGTTGCATGGCAATATATCTCGGAATGACTATGGAAATGCCATAATAGGTAGGTATGGTGGCTGTTTTGAGGATGATATAAGGAGGTTTATGTGTGAAAGAGTGTATCATATCACGGGGTTTGGATGCACCGGCGAAGTTTGCGCCAACTCTCAATGTGAGAAAGGGCAATGCACGGTACCAAAGAGGCTAGCAAGGATGGAAGGGTGAGAGTGCGTATAATCCATGGACTCAACATTAGTCATAAAGAACTCACATACTTATTGCAAAAATCTACAAGTCATAAAAAACCTCGGTACTACGCGCGTGCTCCTAGGGGGATAGATTGGTAGGAAAAGACCATCGCTCGTCCCCGACCGCCACTCATAAGGAGGGCAATCAAATAACACCTCATGTTTCAAATTTGTTACATAACGTTTACCATACATGCATGCTACGAGACTTGCAAACTTCAACACAAGCATTTATCAATTTCACAACTACTCAACTAGCACGACTTTGATATTATTACCTCCATATCTCAAAACAATCATCAAGCATCAAACTTCTCTTAGTATTCAACACACTCATAAGAAAGTTTTTAATAATCTTGTATACCTAGCATATTAGGATTTTAAGAAAATTACCATGCTATTTAAGACTCTCAAAATAATCTAAGTGAAGCATGATAGTTCATCTATTTCTTCAAAATAAAACTACCACCATGCTCTAAAAGATATAAGTGAAGCACTAGAGCATCGACAAACTACTCCGAAAGATATAAGTGAAGATCAATGAGTAGTTGAATAATTATGCAACAATGTGAAGACTCTCTAACATTTAATAATTTAAGATCTTGGTATTTTATTCAAACAGCAAGCAAAGCAAAATAAAATGGCATCTAAGAATAGCAAACATCATGTGAAGAAGCAAAAACTTAGGATCAACCGATACTAACCGATAGTTGTTGAAGAAGAAAGGTGGGATGCCAACCGGGGCATCCCCAAGCTTAGATGCTTGAGACTTATTGAGATATTATCTTGGGGTGCCTTGGTCATCCCCAAGCTTGAGCTTTTGTGTCTCCTTAATTCCTCTCATATCATGGTCTCCCTAAATCTCAAAAGCTTCATCCACACAAAACTCAACAAGGACTCGTGAGATAAGTTAGTATAAACAATTGCCAAAACCTTATCATACTCTACTGTAGCAAATCACTAAAATTATTATTCAAAATTGCATACTAAATTCCTCTGTATATTTAATAGTCCTATCCTCAAATAGAATCATTAAAGAAGCAAACATATGCAAACAATGCAAACATAACAGCAATCTGCCTAAACAGGATAGTCTGTAAAGAATGCAGCAACATCCATACTTCCCTAGCTCCAAAAATTATGAAAGAAAATTCCCACTGTTGTAAATTTATCAGAGCTTAATATGCAAAAGGTTTAAACATTTTATCACATTCTGAATTTTCTAGGGAATTATTGCAACAGCGGTAAACTTTCTGTTTTCAAACAGCAACATGTGGACTTCTAAAATAGGCATAGTAAAGGCTATCAATGCCACTTTTATTGAAATAAAAGATGCAAAACATTGTTCTAATAACAGAAAGCAAATCCTAACAAAATAAATTGATGCTCCAAGCAAACCACATATCATGTGGTGAATAAAAATATAGCTCCAAGTAAAGTTACCGATGAACGAAGACGAAAGAGGGGATGCACTCCGGGGCATCCCCAAGCTTTGGATCTTGGCTATCCTTGAATATTACCTTGGGTTGCCTTGGGCATCCCAAATCTTAGGCTCTTTCCACTCCTTATTCCATAGTCCATCGAATCCTTACCCAAAACTTGAAAACTTCACAACACAAAACTTAACAGAAAACTCGTAAGCTCCGTTAGTATAAGAAAATAAATCACCACTTCAAGGTAATGTAATGAACTCATTATTTATTTATATTGGTGTTAAAACTACTGTATTCCAACTTCTCTATGGTTTATAAACTCTTTTACTAGCCATAGATTCATCAAAATAAGTAAACAACACATGAAAAACAGAATCTGTCAAAAACAGAACAGTCTGTAGTAATATGGATCAAACGTATACTTATGGAACTCATAAAATTCTCAAATAAATTGATGGACCTGAGTAATTTATCTATTAATCATCTGCAAAAATAATTAACTAAATATCAATCTCCAAATAAAAATGGCAGCAATTCTCGTGAGCGCTAAAGTTTCTGTTTTTTACAGCATGGTCAACAAGACTTTCCCCAAGTCTTCCCAAAGGTTCTACTTGGCACAAAAACTAATTAAAAGAATAAAACCACATCTAAACAGAGGCTATATGAATTATTTATTACTAAACAGGAGCAAAAATCAAGGGACAAAAATAAAATTGGGTTGCCTCCCAACAAGCGCTATCGTTTAACGCCCCTAGCTAGGCATGATGATTTCAATGATGCTCACATAAAAGATAAGAATTGAAACATAAAGAGAGCATCATGAAGAATATGACTAGCACATTTAAGTCTAACCCACTTTCTATGCATAGGGATTTTGTGAGCAAACAACTTGTGGGAACAAGAATCAACTTGCATAGGAAGGTAAAACAAGCATAACTTCAAAATTTTAAGCACATAGAGAGGGAACTTGATATTATTGCAATTCCTACAAGCATATATTCCTCCATCATAATAATTTTCAGTAGCATCATGACTGAATTCAACAATATAACCAGAACCTAAAGCATTATTTTCATGATCTACAAGCATAGAATTTTTATTACTCTCCACACAAGCAAAATTCTTCTCATGAATAATAGTGGGAGCAAACTCAACAAAATAATTATCATGTGAGGCATAATCCAATTGAAAACTAAAATCATGATGACAAGTTTCATGGATATCATTATTCTTTATAGCATATAATTCATCACAATAATCATCATAGATAGCAACTTTGTTCTCATAATCAATTGGAACCTCTTCCGAAATAGTGGATTCATCACAAAATAAAGTCATGACCTCTCCGAATCCACTTTCATCAATATAATTATCATAAATAGGAGGCATGCTTTCATCATAGTAAATTTGCTCATCAAAGTTTGGGGGACAAAAAAATATCATCTTCATCAAACATATATTCCCCAAGCTTGTGGCTTTGCATATCATTAGCATCATGGATATTCAAGGAATTCATACTAACAACATTGCAATCATGCTCATCATTCAAATATTTAGTGCCAAACATTTTAATGCATTCTTCTTCTAACACTTTGGCACAATTTTCCTTTCCATCATACTCACGAAATATATTAAAAAGATGAAGCGTATGAGACAAACTCAATTCCATTTTTGTAATTTTTCTTTTATAAACTAAACTAGTGATAAAACAAGAAACTAAAAGACTCAATTGCAAGATCTAAAGATATACCTTAAAGCACTCACCTCCCCGGCAACGGCGCCAGAAAAGATCTTGATGTCTACTACACAACCTTCTTCTTGTCAACGTTGTTGGGCCTCCAAGTGCAGAGGTTTGTAGGACAGTAGCAAATTTCCCTCAAGTCGATGACCTAAGGTTTATCAATCCGTAGGAGGCGTAGGATGAAGATGGTCTCTCTCAAGCAACCCTGCAACCAAATAACAAAGAGTCTCTTGTGTCCCCAACACACCCAATACAATGGTAGATTGTATAGGTGCACTAGTTCGGCAAAGAGATGGTGATACAAGTGGTATATGGATAGTAGATAAAGGTTTTTATAATCTGAAAATATAAAAACAGCAAGGTGACTAATGATAAAAGTGAGCGTAAACGGTATTGCAATGCGTTGAAACAAGGCCTGGGGTTCATACTTTCACTAGTGCAAGTCCTCTCAACAATAATAACATAATTGGATCACATAACTATCCCTCAACATGCAACAAAGAGTCACTCCAAAGTCACTAATAGCGGAGAACAAACGAAGAGATTATGGTAGGGTACGAAACCACCTCAAAGTTATTCTTTCCAATCAATCCATTGGGCTATTCCTATAGGTATCACAAACAACCCTAGAGTTCGTACTAGAATAACACCTTAAGACACAAATCAACCAAAACCCTAATGTCACCTAGATACTCCAATGTCACCTCAAGTATCTGTGGGTATGATTATACGATATGCATCACACAATCTCAGATTCATCTATTCAACCAACACAAAGGACCTCAAAGAGTGCCCCAAAGTTCTACCGGAGAATCACGACGAAAACGTGTGCCAACCCTTATGCATAGGTTCATGGGCGGAACCCGCAAGTTGATCACCAAAACATACATCAAGTGAATCACGTGGTATCCCATTGTCACCACAGATACGCACGGCAAGACATACATCAAGTGTTCTCACACCTTTAAAGACTCAATCCGATAAGATTACTTCAAGGGGAAAACTCAATTCATTACAAGAGAGTAGAGGGGGAGGAGAAACATAAGATCCAACTATAATAGCAAAGCTCGCGATACATCAAGATCGTATCACCTCAAGAACACGAGAGAGAGAGATCAAACACATAGCTACTGGTACATACCCTCAGCCCCGAGGGAGAACTACTCCCTCCTCATCATGGAGAGCACCGGGATGATGAAGATGGCCACCGGAGAGGGATTGCCCCCTCCGGCAGGGTGCCGGAACGGGTCTAGATTGCCTTTTGGTGGCTACGGAGGCTTCTGGCGGCGGAACTCCCGATCTATTGTCTGTTCTGGAAGTTTTAGGGTACGTGAGTATATATGGGTGCAGGAAGTACGTCGGTGGAGCTTCGGGGGGGCCCATGAGGCAGGGGGCGCGCCCCCCACCCTCGTGAGCACCTCCCTTGGCTCCTGACGTGGGGTCCAAGTCCATCCGGTAGCTTTCCTTCCAAAAATAGCTTCTCCAGTTGATTTCGTTCCGTTTCGACTCCGTTTGATATTCCTTTTCTTCGAAACACTGAAATAGGCAAAAAACATCAATTCTGGGTTGGGCCTCTGGTTAATAGGTTAGTCACAAAAATAATATAAAAGTGGATAATAAAGCCCAATATTGCCCAAAACAGTAGATAACATAGCATGGAGCAATCAAAAATTATAGATACGTTGGAGACGTATCATAGGGTAGAAGGTTGTCCTTGTTGGCTGACTCGGGATTGGCATGAGGGCGTACACCAACGGGTGTGTTGAGCCCCTCACTAGGAACCTGAAGCAAATCCATGAAGTCCTTCCATGTAGGAGTCAGCCGTTGTCCATTGGTCATCCAGGTCATCCTCCATGCCTCATCAGTATGGAAGTGGACCGTGGCAAAGAACTGGGCCACAATCTCAGGGTCATAATCCAAATGGAATGAGATCACATGCTCAATGCCAAACTGCTCCACGAGGTCCAGAGCCTCACCAAAGTAATCATGGTGCCTCTCATCTCGCATGTGATGCATGTCAATCCAGTGCACGTCCACATAGAGGTTCTGCTTGGCCTTGATCACATCTACATAAGTGAGATACTATTGCTTGGTCCAGAACAGATCATTCTCGTTGAAGTTGGCACGAGGATTCACATAGGGGTTGATTTTTCTTCGAGTGGCAAACTCAGCAAGAGGAATCTCATCCATGCCCTTGGAGGGCTCCTTGAGCTTGGTGGCGGTGGTCTTGGTCCTGCGTTGGGGGCATTGGAGCCCTCAGGAGCTTCATCTTGGTTGCGCAGACGCTTGGAGCCCGTGTCACGACTGGGATTGGAACGGTGAGCAGGAGCACCGGTGCCACCACCTAAGGCACAAAACACAAAAACATGCACGAGAAGCGAGAAGGATCAATGCAAAGACCTCAGCAAAACAGGGGAAACAAGTAGAACTCGCACTTGAGAGTTGCCACAAGAGAGATTTGACAGAAACGGTAGTACCGCATGGCTGCGCGGTACTAAAATTCTAGTGCTGCTCCTAGTCACGGTAGTACCGTGCCAGGGGGCACGATAGTATCGTGTCTTGGAGCGGCAGTAAAATTTTAGTGCCGCACCTCACGCGGTAGTACTGTACAAGCGGTAGTACCGCACCAGAGATGCGGTAGTACCGCACAGTGGCAGATCCGAGTCCACAATTGGATCTGAGCACAACCGTGACAACGACGCGGTACTACGGTTGATCAAATCTACCACGGGGCAACAAAGCAAGCACAATCTCTATGCATTGCTATTCTCCTACATCCTACTCTTGCATACATTTGGCCTAAAATCTCACGAACAATATGCATCTCCCAAAAACCTAGAAGCAAACAAACGAACCAAAGATAGAGGGATTTGGGGAGAAACCTTGTTCCATGGCAAGAGGAAGTGGTGGGGAACGATCCTACTAGTCGGAATCCAAGGAGAGCGGCCGGAGACGGAGATCCGACAAGGGTCTCCAGCGCCGTTCTTGAGCGACAGAGAGAGAGAGAGAGAGAGAGAGAGATGGCGAGAGAAACATACGAAAGGGTATGGGGGAGTTGGAACTCCCCCTGCCCGTTCTTAACCCCCACGCGCCCTCGACAGCGCGGTAGTACCGCGTGTCATCGCGGTAGTACCGCCAGGACGGAAGTACCGCACCGTGGGCGGTAGTACCGCTCCCCCAAGCGGCAGTAAAAAATTACTGCCGCGCTGGGTGCGGAAGTACCATGCGCTGCTCATGTGGTAGTACCGTGGCTGGCCGCGGTAGTACCGTGTGCTCAAGAAGATGCAAGTTTCAAGAACAAGGGAAAACAAGAGCCTTTGCATAGCAACCTTCAAGCGAACGGACACATCAAAACACCGACACACGAGACAACACACACAAGCTTAACACGACGAAAGGAAGACAAGAGACAACAAGGACTAAAACACTCAACACAACCTCTCTAAAGAGAGGGCGGTGGCCGAAGCCACCTATGTTTGAGTCAATTGGTATGGCACCGCGAATAATTATCCTTGGGCCCATGACCAAAACTCATCTTTGAAGCACAAGTACCATAAACAATGGCTAATGTGAAAGAGTTGATCAATTTATGCGTAATGGGGGGAGGGAGAGTTCATTGAGAGAACAACACTCCCCCTATGTCCATGCCTACACCTAAACAAGATAACAAGTTGAGTATGGTGCGGTGTGCACGGGTTCAAGCAACATTGCTCGAATCAATGATATTTATCTCATGCCTTAACTCGCGAAATCTTGCTTCATCCAGGGGCTTCGTGAAGATATCTGCAAGGTTATCAAGAGTGTTGACATAGTTGAGCTCGATCTCCCCTCTCCTAATATGATCCCGGATGAAGTGATACCGAATCTCAATATGCTTCGTCTTGAAGTGTTGCACCGGGTTGAGAGAGATCTTGATGGCACTTTCATTGTCACACCAAAGAGGCACTTTGTCACAAATGACACCGTAATACTTTAAAGTTTGCCTCATCCATAGAAGTTGTGCACAACAACTACCGGCAGCCACATACTCTGCTTCCATGGACGAGAGAGACACACAACTTTGCTTCTTGGAAGACCAACTCACCAAAGAGCAACCAAGAAATTGGCACCCTCCGGAAGTTGACTTCCTATCCACTTTGTCTCCCTCCCAATCAGAGTCCGAAAAACCCACAAGATTGAAGTTAGATCCTCTTGGATACCATAAGCCAAAGTTTGGGGTATGAGCCAAATATCGAAAGATTCGCTTGACCACCACATAGTGGCTTTCCTTAGGTGCGGCTTGAAACCATGCACAAATTCCCACACTCAACATGATATCCGGTCTAGATGCACAAAGGTAAAGCAAGGAACCAATCATGGAGCGATATACCTTTTGATCCACCGCTTTACCATTGGGATCTATGTCAAGTTGGCATTTGACGGGCATTGGAGTGGAAGCTGGCTTGACATCAGTTAGCTCAAATCTTTTGAGCATGTCTTGAGTGTATTTGGCTTGGTTGATGAAGGTTCCTTCTCTTCGTTGCTTGACTTCGAACCCGAGAAAGAACTTCAACTCTCCCATCATGGACATCTTGAACTTGGAGGTCATGAGTGCGGAAAATTCCTCATTGAAAGCTTTGTTAGGGGAACCAAAGATAATATCATCAACATATAGTTGGCACACAAACAACTCCTCTTTGACCTTCTTAGTAAAAAGAGTGGGGTCGATTTTTCCAATTTCAAAACCACGATCTTGCAACAACTCGGTAAGGTGGTCATACCACGCACGTGGGGCTTGCTTAAGGCCATAGAGTGCCTTATCGAGTTGGTACATATGATTGTGAAAATAGGGATCCTCGAACCCGGGGGGTTGCTTGACATATACCAACTCATTAATAGGACCATTAAGAAAAGCACTCTTCACATCCATTTGTTGTAACTTAAAGTTATGATGAGAAGCATATGCAATCAACATGCGAATGGATTCAAGGCGAGCAACAGGAGCAAAGGTTTCACCCTAGTCGATACCCTCGACTTGGGAGTAGCCTTGGGCTACCAAACGAGCCTTGTTGCGAATGATAATCCCATGAGCATATTGCTTGTTCTTGAATATCCACTTGGTTCCAATGACATTATGGTTTCCCGTTGGCCTTGGCACAAATCTCCACACCTTATTGTGCTCGAAGTTGTTGAGTTCTTCATGCATCGCATTAAGCCAATCCGGATCCTCCCCATAAACCTTTTGGGGTTCAACACAAGATACAAACGCATGATGTTCACAATAGTTTGCTAATTGTCTACGAGTGCTTACCCCCTTTCTTAAGCTTCCAAGCACATTTGTCATGAGATGATCTTTGGTGGATAGCTTGGATGCGATCTTGGCGGCACGATGCTCTAATTCCTCCTTTGGAGAGAGTTGAGGAGCGGTTACTTGATCATCTTGAGCGTCGTCTTGAGTGCGTTCTTGATCTTGAGCTTGCTCTTGATCTTGAACTTGCTTGGATGATAGAACTTGACCTTGGGCATCACTTGGTGATTCAACACCATCTTGAGGTTGATCTTGCCCTTGGTCTTGTTCATGAGGTTGAGGGCATTCACTTTGTACTTCAGAAGCGTGTGGGCCTTGGGTTGGCGATGGCTCCATGTGAGTGGAACATTGTCCTTCTCCTTTGTCCACAAGGGGATCCTTAATGGGTAGGATAAAACCAACACCCATTCTTCTTATGGCTTGGGGAGGAATTTCATCACCTACATCACAAGTGCCACTTTGCTCCACTTGGGAGCCATTATTCTCATCAAACTCCACGTTACATGTCTCCTCAATAAGCCCCGTGGACTTATTGAGGACACGGTAAGCATGGGAGTTTGTAGCATAACCAACAAATATGCCCTCATGAGCTCTAACCTCAAATTTAGACAAACGAACACCTTTCTTGAGAATAAAACACTTAAACCCGAACACCCGGAAGTACTTGAGGTTGGGCTTGTTACCGGTGAGTATCTCTTCTTATTGTCCAGATCTTTGCATTGTGTTGACGTTGAGCTTCATTTGCAAAGTCAATGACGGTTTGTTGGGTCTCACTCTTCCTCTTGAAGAAATATACCCAAGTGTATCTTGAATAATCATCCACAATCACCAAGCAATACTTCCTACCCCAAGACTATCAAAAGATGGAGGCCCAAAGAGATCCATGTGAAGGAGCTCCAAAGGCCTCTTCGAGAAAATGATAGTCGTGGGAGGGTGAGCCTTTTCATGTAGCTTTCCTTCGATACAAGCACTGCAAGCATGATCTTTAGCAAAACTAACATTTGTTAGTCCACGGACATGGTCCCCCTTGAGAAGACTTTGCAAAGATCTCATATTGACATGGGCTAAACGGCGATGCCAAAGCCATCCCACGTCAACTTTAGCCATTAGGCATCTCGCGGTCTTAGTGAGTCGCTCCGAAAAGTTAATCACATAGTGACCATTTTCGACATGCCCAACAAAGGCTACTTTAAGAGTCTTGCTCCACAAGAGGGCCACAGTATCAACATCAAAGAAGGTGGCAAAGCCCATGAGCGCAAGTTGACGAACAGAAAGTAAATTGTATGCAAGGGACTCAACAAGCATGACCTTCTCGATCGTGAGATCATGAGAAATGACAACCTTGCCGAGTCTCAATACCTTAGAGGACGAGGTGTCACCCCACTCGATGTTGGTGGGCATAGATGGAATCTTTTGCACGTCCACCACCAAGTCCTTGCTTCCAGTCATATGATTAGTAGCTCCACTATCGAGCAATCATGATCCCCCACCGGAAGCAAACACCTACACGAGATCAATGCTTGGTTTTAGGTACCCATTTTGTAATGGGTCCTTTGATGTTAGTAACAAGGGTCTTAGGAACCCAAATAGACCATTCAATGTACTCATAAGAAGAACCAACAAATTTGGCATAGACATGTCCATCACTAGCACGGCATAACACATAAGAAGGGTTAAAGTCACCGACTTTGTTGGGAGGAGTAGCATTGCCCTTCTTGGCATCACTACCCTTCACATTGTTCTTCTTCTTCTTACAGGCACCCTCTCCCTCTTTGACAAAAGTTTGCATGAGAGGAGGAGGTCGTTTGGTCTTGTCATTCTTCTTCTTGTTCTTGGACTTGGGTGCAAACCCAATCCCTTCCTTGGGCACAACTTCCTTTTGATTGCTCAAAAGGTCGTTTAGGTTCTTCTCGCCTTGTATGCACGACACAAGGCCTTTCTCAAGTTGCTCCTTCAGCTTAGCATTATCCTCAACAAGATGCACATGCTCACAACATGGGTTAGTAGCATTAGGATTATCAATTAAGACCATATGAGGAAATGTGGCTTTCTCCTTGGTTAGCTTTACTTGGAGTTGATCATGAGACTCTTTGAGGCTAGCATGAGCACCCTTCAAAACCTTGTGAGCCTTGTCAAGTAAGTCAAAGTCCTCTTTGAGTCTAGCAAGATCAACTCCAAGCTTGGCCTTCTCAGAGTTTAGCACACGAGAAACAACAATAGCATGATCAAGATTTTTCTTTAGTTTAGCATGGTCATCGTTGTGTGACTCCTCAAGAGACAAGCAATGACCACACTCTTCCTCAAGAGCATTAGATAGATCCGATATCTCATCGGCATAGTCACGACTATGCCCCTCCATCTTAGAGATGGTGTCCTCGTGAGCCTCGATCATGTCATTGGCTTCACCAACTTGTTCCAAGAGAGCAACGAAGTGCTTCTTGGATTTACCCTTAAGCTTACTCATAAAAGACTCAAACTCATTTTCCTCCTCATTAGACCCCTCATGTTCATCAATGCAATCCATCAAAGAAGGAATATTAATGATGGTAGTTTTGATGTTGGGGGTTACCTTGTTGGTGGCTTTAGCCATGAGGCAATTAGCGGTGATGTTCTCATTGGGTGAGTCAAAGAGAGACACCCGTGGAGTTGTCGCAATGGCAACGGAGGCCATGGCAACCGGCTCGCCATCATCATCATCATCATCATCATCATTGTACTCTTCTTGTGCCACCAACCCCTTGGGAGGAGTCTTCTTGGTGAAGTTGCTCTTGTTGGGGAAAGACTTGGCCTTGTCCTTTCAGATGAGCTTGCCACCATTGTCTTCCCTCTTCTCATAAGGACATTCCGCAACAAAGTGGCTCACATTGCCACAATTATAGCACGTCCTCACTCGTTGCTTGACCTTCGCGCCACTTGAGTGGTTTTTGTTGAAGTTGGGGCTTGTGTTCTTCTTGCTCAAAAATTGCCTTGAAGCAAGAGCCATGTGTTCATGATAGGCATACTTTGTATCTTCGGGGTTGCTCTCCTCTTCTTCCTCTTCGTCCTCTTATTCCACACTAACCTTGGCCTTCAATGCAAGGTTGGGCTTCTTTGCTCTTTGAGAACGTAACACCTCATTGTCGGCGGTCTTGTCCAAGATGCTCATAGCCACAAACTCATCCAACATTTCACTTGAGGACAAGGTGTGGAAGTCCGGCCTTTGACGAATGACGGAGGACATTGCCTTGTGATAAGGCATCATGGCCTTGAGGAATTTGCGCTTGATCCAATTGTCATCCGTATCCTTGCTCCCAGGATCTCGGAGTGAGACCGTGAGTTTGGTTAATCTCCGATAAAGCTCACAAGGTTCTTCATCTTCTTTCATTGCAAACTCATCGGCTTTATCTTGCACCACTTCATAGTTGGAGCGTCGAATGCTTGCGCTCCCGCTGTAGAGGGAAACAACATGGTGCCATGCATCCTTGGCCATGGTGAAGGGCCGGAGATGAGCAAGATCTTCGGGTGGAATGGCATCTTGGATGATGAAGAGAGCATTCTCATTGAATTGGTTATCCGCGGCTTCTCTAGGGGTGAAGTTGCTTCGGTCATGCGGATAAAAACCTTCTTCAATGATTCTCCAAAGGTTAGTATTAACATGGTTCAAATGGCGCTTAAAGCGATAAACCCAAGAATCAAAGTCCTCATTTTCACAATCTTAGGGGGAGGACCGGCATGATTCAAATGAGTGGAAGGAATCGGTCCACCATAAGTAAGCGGAGGTTCCACATGGGCAAAGATGTCGTTGCCAATTTTACCACTAGAAGAAGGAGCCTTTTCACTAGTAGCTTCCCCCTTGTTGGAGTTAGCATCTGTCACCTTGTTAGTGGGATCACCCACTTTCAACGATGCGGTAGATAGTTTAAGCCCTTCTAAGAATTTAGTAAACATGCTTTCAACCTCGGTTGTCATGGAGGTTTTCAATGTGTCCAAAGCCACATTGAATTCCTCATGAGAGACCACAGTTCCCCCATCGGTCGTAGACGAGACCAGATTCACACCGGAGTGCTCCTCCACACCGTCTACAGTGTCAACCATACTCTTTGGACGGCAAAGTCCTTGATAAAGAGACGAGGCTCTGATACCAATTGAAAGGATCGATATAGTTGACTAGAGGGGGGTGAATAGGCAACTAACAAATTTTAACTCTTATTTACCAATTTAAACTTTGCAACAAAGTAGGTTGTCTAGATATGCAACTAGGTGAGCAACCTATATGATGCAACAAGAACAAGAACACAAGCAAGCAAGGGATATAACACAAATAAGCTTGCACAAGTAAAGGCACGAGATAAGCAAGAGTGGAGCCGGTGAAGACGAGGATGTGTTACCGAATTTCATTCCTTTTGAAGTGAAGTACGTCTCCGTTGGAGCGGTGTGGAGGCACAATGCTCCCCAAGAAGCCACTAGGGACACCGTATTCTCCTCACTCCCTCACACAATGCGAGATGCCGTGATTCCAGTAATGGTGCCCTTGGATGCGGTGACCAGACCTTTACAAACAAGGTTGGGGCTATCTCCACAACTTAATTGGAAGCTCCCAACGATACCACAAAGCTTCACCACAACGGAATATGGCTCCGCGGTGACCTCAACTGTCTAGGCTGCTCAAACACCCAAGAGCAAAAAGATCTCCAAGGGATGAGTGGGGAAATCAAATTTCTCTTGGTGGAAGTGTAGATCTAGGCCTTCTCAACCAGTCCCTAGAGAATCAACAAGTTTGATTGGCTAGGGAGAGAGATCGGGCGAAAATGGAGCTTGGAGCAATATTGGAGCTTGGGGATGGAAGAGATAGTCAACTCGGGGAAGAATACACCCCTTATATAGTGGAAGAACAAATCCAACCATTATCCACCAATCCAGCCTGCATAGCATGGTACTACCACGTCAGGGCCGCGGTACTACCGCAGGGGCATGCGGTACTACCGCAGGGCCCCGCGGTAATACCGCCCGAGCAGCACAAACCAGGACAGCCCAAATGCACTGAAGGAGAGGGCGGTAGAGCCGATGGCGCGGTACTACCGCTCCCCCTTGCGGTACTACCACAAGGCAGGGATGTTCCAGATTTTGAGAAGGCACGGACATATAAAAATACATCCGTGGTAACTTCCGCTGAGTTGGAGTCAATGCAAAAATCCAACACGGTAGTACCGTGAGCCAGGGGCGGTACTACCGCGCGGGGTGCAGATGTAAAAAATTACATCTGCTCCTACTGCCGTGCAGGCTGCTGAGCTGGACCAGAATGCACGGTACTACCGTGCACCGGGCGCAGTACTACCGTGTAGGGCGCGGATGTAAAAAATTACATCCGCTCCTACTACTGCACCCGCAGCAGCGCCTGGCCTGGGGCCACGGTACTACAACTCCAAAGGAGCGGTACTACCGTGGGCGCTTGCAGTACTACCGCGCCTGGGCCCGGTACTACCGCAAGGGCCTAGGGTACTACCGCTCCTAGGAGCAGTACTACCGCATGCCCAAGCTCAGCCTAACACGACAATTTGCATAGACGAGAAAAGGTGGAGGGTGCTCCAAAGTGCCAAAGGAAAGGCGGTGCAAAGGAGAAGATGTGTACGTGATGATTCCACCCAAACCTTTCCAAAGCGGACCCCCTCTTAATAGTACGACTTTCCTACGACTCAAATCCACCGAAAAGAAACATAGAGAAACGCCGTCTTCAATAGTCTTCGAGGGGCACCAAAACGTCTTGTGCCTAGTGATGAAATGTCTGAAACACTCAATGCACACGATTAGTCCGCAAAAGCATTGTCATCAATCACCACAACTAAGGGATAAATATGACCTTACACCAAGCTTGTGGCTTTGCATATCATTAGCATCATGGATATTCAAAGAATTCATACTAACAACATTGCAATCATGCTCATCATCCAAATATTTAGTGCCAAACATTTTAATACATTCTTCTTCTAACACTTTGGCACAATTATCGGAATCCTTAGTTTCACGAAAGACATTAAAAAGATGAAGCATATGAGGCAACCTTAATTCCATTTTTTGTAGTTTTCTTTTATAAACTAAAGTAGTGATAAAACCAGAAACTAAAAGATCCAATTGCAAGATCTAAAGATATACCTTCAAGCACTAACCTCCCCGGCAACGGCGCCAGAAAAGATCTTGATGTCTACTACACAACCTTCTTCTTGTAGACGTTGTTGGGCCTCCAAGTGCAGAGGTTTGTAGGATAGTAGCAAATTTCCCTCAAGTGGATGACCTAAGGTTTATCAATCCGTGGGAGGCGTAGGATGAAGATGGTCTCTCTCAAGCAACCCTAAAACCAAATAACAAAGAGTCTCTTGTGTCCCCAACACACCCAATACAATGGTAAATTGTATAGGTGCACTAGTTTGGCGAAGAGATGGTGATACAAGTGCAATATGGATGATAGATATAGGTTTTTGTAATCTGAAAATATAAAAACAGCAAGGTAGAAAGTGGTAAAAGTGAGCGTAAATGGTATTGCAATGCTAGGAAACAAGGCCTAGGGTTCATACTTTCACTAGTGCAAGTTCTCTTAACAATAATAACATAATTGGATCATATAACTATCCCTCAACATGCAACAAAGAGTCACTCAAAAGTCAATAATAGCGGAGAACAAACGAAGAGATTATTGTAGGGTATGAAACCACCTCAAATGATTGATCTATTCAAGAGTCCATAGTAAAATAACATGAAGCTATTCTTTCCGTTCAATCTATCATAGAGTTCGTACTAGAATAACACCTTAAGACACAAATCAACCAAAACCTTAATGTCACCTAGATACTCCAATGTCACCTCAAGTATTCGTGGGTATGATTATACGATATGCATCACACAATCTCAGATTCATCTATTCGACCAACACAAAGAACTTCAAAGAGTGCCCCAAAGTTTCTACCGGAGAGTCAAGACTAAAACGTGTGCCGACCCCTATGCATAAGTTCACGAGGTCACGGAACTCGCAAGTTGATCACCAAAACATACATCAAGTGGATCACGTGATATCCCATTGTCACCATAGATAAGCACATGAAAGACATACATCAAGTGTTCTCAAATCCTTAAAGACTCGATCCGATAAGATAACTTCAAAGGGAAAACTCAATCCATTACAAGAGAGTAGAGGGGGAGAAGCATCATAAGATCCAACTATAATAGCAAAGCTCGTGATACATCAAGATCGTGCCAAATCAAGAACATGAGAGAGAGAGAGAGATCAAACACATAGCTATTGGTACATACCCTCAGCCCCGAGGGCGAACTACTCCCTCCTCGTCATGGAGAGCGCCGGGATGATGTAGATGGCCACCGGAGAGGTATTCCCCCCTCCGACAGGGTGCCGGAATGGGTCTAGACTGGTTTTCGGTGGCTATAGAGGCTTGCAGCGGCGGAACTCCCGATCTAGGTTTCTTTCTGGAAGTTTGGGTATATATAAGAGCTGTTGGAGTCAGGAACAAGTCAGTAGGGTCCCCCGAGGCGGCCACGAGATAGGGGGCGTACCCAGGGGGTAGGGCACACCCCCACCCTCGTGGTGGCCTCGGGACTCCTCTAGTCCATCTACAGTACTCCGTGGACATCTTCTGGTCCAAAAACAATCTCCGTGAAATTTCAGGTCAATTGGACTCCGTTTGGTTTTCATTTTCTGCGATACTCAAAAACAAGGAAAAAACAGAAACTGGCACTAGGCTCTAGGTTAATAGGTTAGTCCCAAAAATCATATAAAATGCCATATAAATGCATATAAAACATCTTAGATGGATAATATAATAGCATGGAATAATCAAAAGTTATAGATACGTTGGAGACGTATCACCGCCCGCTGGCAAAGAGCACCGCACGCCGGAGCGGTATTTCGATGACGTCCTAAAAGGATCACGCATTGTAGAGGGCCAATGTTTGAAGGACATCATTTTTGAATGAATGTTTCTATGTTGTCCAATCATGAAACAAGGCCTATGTATTATATGTTGCTTATTTTACTTTAAAATATCTCCTCCTGTGCGGCTATTTATGATATCTGATAGTTGGCCAATCGTCGGCTTCAGCCCCCACGTAGGTAGTACGGGGGTGTTCGGGATAACACTTAAACACACTTGACCCAACGATTGGTCCATGAAGCAGGTGTTAGTGCGGTGAACCAGGTAATCGGACTATATGGCTTTATCGCCCTCACATAGCCATAGGAGTTTTATAATGGGAGTGCGGCGCAACCCTAGTATTGTTCGATTATCTGAACTTGGGTGCTGTGAATGCCCAGCTGGGTGGAGGCCAGCCTATCGCATAATGCAGAAAAAATTGCAAGATATTTATACTTAGTCACCGAATAGTTGGCCAGCTCTCGCCGCATCATGACAGTCAGTTTCCGGCTTTCTCTACTGAGGTGTTTGTCCGGGTAAACCAGAAACACAATCACAGTAGTTCTCCCTTTACTACCCTAGCCGATCATACAGAACTTAAGGTAGCAAGCACAGGAGCCGGGAAACCCAACTATTGACCAAAGACATGATTCGGAGCCGATGCATATAATGCTATATTCAAGACGCCGAATTGCACTTGTGAAAGTGTTCGGACTTTATTTTAGTATTTAAAAGATGTACACAACTTAATAGAGCCCCTGGCAATTTAGGCCATACCGAGGTGTACATGATAATCAGACAAAAACAGGGAAACATATGTTGAGAGATAAGTCAACACCATGTAGGTTTGGGCCGAAAACTATTTCCATAGTAGTCTGATTGATACGTCAAAATGTATTGATACAAATAGTGCAATAAGCAACCAGGCTATTTTACATGCCAAACACAAGGGGAAGCCGTGCATGCGTCCTGAAAGCGAGCGAGGTGATCTTTAAGGATCCTTTAGGTACACTAGCACGCGTCTATGCTGCTTTTCTCCTTGGTGTATTGTCCTTCGAGAGGATCATCGACCGATGTTTTCATAATAGGCCACGGAAAGAGGCCTTAGTACTGTTGAAAGGGTGATGTGGTTTGAGAGAACCTAGAAGAATAAAATAAAATAAGAAAGAAGAATAGGAATGTGAGTTTCCTGATAGGGTCTGGCTTGCAGGCATTGTCCTTATTGTGCCTCCATCCCTTCCCATGATATTTTTAGTGCGTAATTATGTACGCATGGTACATATGCCACAATTTGGTACGGGATGGGAGGGAGGCCAGATTGCTAATCGAGCTCCTGACGAGCTGGACTGTCGTATAGTGGGGTAGACTGGACTCATTTGACAGTGTCCAAGGACTTGGCCGCCGACGTAATAGTTAGCTTGATGAGGCCACCCTGTACTTCCGCCGCCAGGGCCGCAGTGTGCTTCTCAGTGTGGAGGGAGCGTTCCATGTTTCCATTCACTGTTATAACTCCGCATGGTCCGGGCATCTTGAGTTTGAGATAGGCGTAGTGCGGGACTGCATTGAAGCGAGTGAACGTGGTTCGTCCGAGCAGTGCATGGTAGCCACTGCGGAAGGGGGCGATATTGAAGATCAGGTCTTTGCTGCAGAAGTTGTCCGGCGAACTGAAGACCACTTCCAATTTGATTGAGCCTGTGGAGCGGGCCTCTACATCGGGTATCACTCCTTTAAAGGTAGTTTTAGTGGGCTTGATTCTTGACGGATCAATACCCATCTTGCGGGCTGTGTCCTGATAGAGCAGGTTAAGGCTACTGCCGCCGTCCATGAGGACTCGCGTAAGGTGGAATCCATCGATGATTGGATCGAGGACTAGTGCAGCTGAACCTCCATGACGGATACTGGTCGGATGGTCCCTGCGATCGAAGGTGATCGGACAGGCCGGCCATGGGTTGAATTTTGGGGCGACTGGTTCTATCGCATAGACGTCCCTTAGCGCATGCTTCGCTCCCTCTTGGGGATATGGGTGACGTATATCATATTCACCGTTTTGACTTCGGGGGAAAATTTCTTCTGACCCCCTGTTTTCGGTGCGCGAGGTTCCTCGTCATCATCCTCGCTAGGCGACCCTTTCTCCTTATGTTTGGCATTTAACTTGCCGGCCTGTTTGAAGACCCAACAACTTCTATTGGTGTGGTTGGCAGGTTTATCAGGAGTGACGTGGATCTGGCAGGGTCAGTCAAGTATTCGGTCCAGGCTTGATGAGCCGTCTTTGTTTTGTTTGAATGGCTTCTTCCGTTGACCGGGTTTGGTGCCACTGAATCCGGCGTTGACTGTCATACTCTCTGTATCATCATTGTTGCTCCGACGCTTATGTTTGTTGCGTCGGGGTCTTCCGTTGCCGTTTCGGGCTTCAAAAGTGCCTGGGTCGCTGGTACTATTACCGCTACGGGCTAGCCAGCTATCCTCGCCCACGCAGAAGCGGGTCATTAGTGCTGTAAGGGCTGCCATGGACTTCGGCTTTTCTTGGCCGAGGTGTCGGGCGAGCCATTCGTCACGGATGCTGTGTTTGAAGGCCGCTAGGGCTTCGACGTCCGGACAGTCGACAATCTGGTTCTTTTTAATTAGAAACCTGGTCCAGAATTTCCTGGCCGACTCTCCGGGTTGTTGGACTATATGACTGAGGTCATCGGCATCCGGAGGCCGGATATAAGTGCCTTGGAAGTTGTCTCTAAAGGCATCTTCCAAGTCTTCCCAGCTTCCAATAGAGTTTTCTGGGAGGCTGTTTAACCAGTGCCTAGCTGCCCCCTTAAGTTTTAGGGGAAGGTATTTAATGGCGTGTAGATCATCACCGCGAGCCATGTGAATGTGGAGAAGAAAATCTTCAATACATACTGCGCGATCTGCTGTTCTGTTGTATGATTCGATGTTCACGGGTTTAAACCCTTCAGGGAACTCGTGCTCCATTACCTCATCCGTGAAGCATAGGGGGTGTGCGGCGCCTCTGTATCGGGCCATGTCACGGCGTAGTTCGTATGGAGTCTGTATGTGGTTTTCAGCATGGGGTTGGTTGTGTTTATCGCACCAGGCTTGATAGCCCGCCTCTCGCGCCGGAGCGCGCCCTCGCGATCCGTAGATTGACCTGGTCTGACCTGCCCTATTTTCCAGGTCCTGTTGTAGGTCGTATGTGTATCCCCGAGCTGTTGTTTCTCTGCTTTTACGGCGAGGGGGTGTGGGCTGGTGTTCGGCTTGAGTTGCCGCTCTATCCCGGCCACGTGGTGGTCTATCGGGTCTGTCAGCCACATTACGCACAGGTGGTATGGGCCCCAACGCCTTATTGTCGAATTGCGGTAGCAGCTTACGCTTTGGGTAACTCCTTGCTGGGCGTTCAAGGCCGTATTCTTTGGCTGCCAGGATGTTAGTCCATCTGTCATTGAGCAAATCTTGGTCGGCTTGAAGCTTCTGTTGTTTCTTTTTAGGCTTCTAGCCATGGCTATTAGCCGGCGCTTGAAGCGCTCTTGTTCGAGAGGTTCCTCTGGATGATAAAATCTTTGTCGCCGAGGCTTACATCGTCCTCGGAGAGTGGCAGATAGTTGTTGTCCTCCGAGTCGTTGTTCCCTGTTTGTTCGTCAGGGTCAACTTGCCCATCCTCCCGATCATCCTGTTCGGATGTTGGTTTGATGGGGTCTTCTTGGTCTTCGACGTTCTCCAGAGTATCATTGTCTTCGGTGCTGGTATTGCTGTTCTTGTTGTGACACGATTTAGAGTGGCGCCGCTGACATTGATGTTTTGGCGGTATCTCAGGAGGTTCGTCCTCGACTGGGTTTTTCTTGTCATCGTCGTCGCCGTTTTTAGGTGTATCCACCATGTATACGTCATAGGAGGAGGTGGCCATCCAACATCCGGTGACTGGCGGGTTTTGGGCCTACTCCTCTCTGGCATCGTCGTCCATACCATCGATGTCTTCAGAGGCGTAATCAAGCATGTCGGTTAGGTCCTCGTGATAACCCACAAGTATAGGGGATCGCAACAGTTTTCGAGGGTAGAGTATTCAACCCAAATTTATTGATTCGACACAAGGGGAGCCAAAGAATATTCTCAAGTATTAGCAGCTGAGTTGTCAATTCAACCACACCTGGAAACTTAATATCTGCAGCAAAGTATTTAGTAGCATGGTAATATGATAGTAGTGGTAACAATAGCAAAAGGTAATGATAACAAAAGTAATGTTTTTGGTATTTTGTAGTGATTGTAACAATAGCAAGGGAAAAGTAAATAAGCGAAGAACAATATTTGGAAAGCTCGTAGGCAACGGATCGGTGATAGAGAATTATGCCGGATGCGGTTCATCATGTAACAGTCATAACCTAGGGTGACACAGAACTAGCTCCAATTCATCAATGTAATGTAGGCATGTACTCCGAATATAGTCATACGTGCTTATGGAAAAGAACTTGCATGGCATCTTTTGTCCTACCCTCCCGTGGCAGCGGGATCCTAGCGGAAACTAAGGAATATTAAGGCCTCCTTTTAATATAGTACCAGACCAAAGCATTAACACACAGTAAATACATGAAGTCCTCAAACTATGGTCATCACCGGGAGTGGTCCTGATTATTGTCACTTCGGAGTTGCCGGATCATAACACATAGTAGGTGACTATAGACTTGCAAGATAGGATCAAGAACTCGCATATATTGATGAAAACATAATAGGTTCATATCTGAAATCATGGCACTCGGGCCCTAGTGACAAGCATTAAGCATATAAAGGTCATAGCAACATCAATCTCAGAACATAGTGGATACTAGGGATCAAGCCCTAACAAAACTAACACGATTACATGATAAATCTCATCCAACCCATCACCGTCCAGCAAGCCTACGATGGAATTACTCACGCACGGCGGTGAGCATCATGAAAGTGGTGATGGAGGATGGTTGATGATGACGATGGCGACGGATTCCCCTCTCTGGAGCCCCGAACGGACTCCAGATCAGCCCTCCCGAGAGGTTTTAGGGCTTGGCGGCGGCTCCGTATCGTAAAACGCGATGAATCCTTCTCCTTTATTTTTTTTCTCCCTGAAAGTGAATATATAGAGTTGGGGTTGAGGTCGGAGGAGCTCTAGGGGGCCCACGAGGTAGGGGGCGCGCCCAGGGGGGCAGGAGCGCCCCTACCCTCGTGGCTAGGGTGTGGGCCCCCTGGTCTTGATATTTTGCCAGTATTTTTATTATTTCCAAAAATACGCTCCATGGAGTTTCAGGTCATTCCAAGAACTTCTATTTCTGCACATAAATAACACCATGGCAATTCTGCTGAAAACAACGTCAGTCTGGGTTAGTTCCATTCAAATCATGCAAGTTAGAGTCCAAAACAAGGGCAAAAGTGTTTGGAAAAGTATATACGACGGAGACATATCAACTCCCCCAAGCTTAAACCTTTGCTTGTCCTCAAGCAATTCAGTTGACAAACTGAAAGTGATAAAGAAAAGCTTTTACAAACTCTGTTTGCTCTTGTTGTTGTAAATATGTAAAGCCAGCATTCAAGTTTTCAGCAAAGATTATGAACTAACCATATTCACAATAACGCTTAGGTCTCATGTTTACTCATATCAATGGCATAATCAACTAGCGAGCAATAATAATAAATCTCGGATGACAACACTTTCTCAAAATAATCATAATATGGTATAACAGGATGGTATCTCGCTAGCCCTTTCTGAGACCGCAAAACATAAATGCAGAGCACCTTTAAAGATCAAGGACTGACTAGACATTGTAATTCATGGTAAAAGAGATCCAGTCAAGTCACACTCAATGTAAACTAACAGTAATGAATGCAAATGACAGCGGTGCTCTCCAACTGGTGTTTTTTAATAAGAGGATGATGACTCAACATAAAAGTAAATAGATAGGCCCTTCGCAGAGGGAAGCAGGGATTTGCAGAGGTGCCAGCGATCGGTTTTGAAATAGAGGTGAATAATATTTTGAGCGGTATACTTTCATTGTCAACATAACAACCAAGAGATGGCGATATCTTCCATGCTACACACATTATAGGTGGTTCCCAAACAGAATGGTAAAGTTTATACTCCCGCTCCACCAACAAGCATCAATCCATGGCTTGCTCGAAACAACGAGTGCCTCCAACTAACAAGAGTCCCAGGGGGATTTTTGTTTGCAATTATTTTGATTTAGTTTGCACAAAGCATGGGACTGGGCATCCCGGTGACCAGCCATTTTCTCGTGAGTGAGGAGCAGAGTCCACTCCTCTTGAGAATAACTCGCCTAACATGGAAGATACAGATAGCCCTAGTTGATACATGAGCTATTCGAGCATACAAAACTAGATATTTATTTGAAGGTTTAGAGTTTGGCACATACAAGTTTACTTGGAACGGCATGTAGATACCGTATATAGGTAGGTATGGTGGACTCATATGTAATAACTTTGGGTTTTATGGGATTGGATGCACAAGCAGTATTCCTGCTTAGTAAAAGTGAAGGCTAGCAAAATACTGGGAAGCGACCAGCTAGAGAGCGACAACAGTCATGAACTTGCATTAAAATTAATCAACACCGAATGCAAGCATGAGTAGGATATAATGCACCATGAACATAAATATTGTAGAGGCTATGTTGATTTTGTTTCAACTACATGCGTGAACATGTGCCAAGTCAAGCCACTCGAATCGTTCAAAAGAGGATACCACCCTATCATACCACATCACAACCATTTTAATAGCATGTTGGCACGCAAGGTAAACCATTATAAGCTCCTGGCTAATTAAGCATGGCATAAGCAACTATAATCTCTAATTGTCATTGCAAACATGTTTATTCATAATAGGCTGAATCAGGAACGATGAACTAATCATATTTAGAAAAACAAGAGAGGTCAAGTCCATACCAGTTTTTCTCATCTCAGTCAGTCCATCATATATCGTCATAATTGCCTTTCACTTGCACGACCGAATGATGTGAATAATAATAATAGTGCACGTGCATTGGAATAAGCTGGAATCTGCAAGCATTCAATAAATAGGAGAAGACAAGGCAATATGGGCTCTTTTGTCAGATCAATAATAATGCATATAAGAGCCACTTCAACAATTTAATCATGGTCTTCTCCTATCGACCCTCAAAGAAAAGAAAAGAAATAAAGCTATTTACATGGGCAAACTCCCAACAAGCAAAAGAAGAACATGAAATCTTTTTGGGTTTTCTTTTTAATTACTACTACAAGCATAGAAATTAAAGCTAGCTAAAAGCTACAACTATTTTTTTTGGTTTTTCATAAGGTTTATTAAGCACACGAGAAGAAAGCATAAAAAGGAAATAAACTAGCATGGATATTACAATGAAAAAGTATGAGCACCGACATCTAGCAATGAGTGTGTGAACATGAATGTAATGCCAGTGAGAAATACGTACTCCCCCAAGCTTAGGCTTTTGGCCTAAGTTGGTCTAATGCCACGGATGGCCTGGCGGATATCCAAAATTGTTACTAGGGTCATACTGTGATGCAGCAGTCATTGCATCATGGGCTGCAGCTTGGAGGCGAGCTATCTTAGCTCTCCTCTTATACTCTTCCGCCTCCTCTCTGGTTATAGAATATCTCCCTTTTGTCTGAAAGTCAAAGAAAGTAGAGGCAGGGAGAGTGACGTGATAGGTGCGTCGTCTGTCAAAGATTAGTCGGTACTAGAGGAACTGATCGTTCCTCTCAACAAACTGATGACGAACCATAGCATCATAATCCAAATAAGCAGGAGGCAAAATATCATCCTCATGTATGGTTATACCAAGAAAATTAGCTATGCGGGTTGCATAAATTCCACCAAAGAAATCTCCATTAAATCTATTAAGATGCAATGTAACATCCCAAATTTTCAATTTGGAATGTTATACACTAGATCATCATGCATAGCATATTTTCTTGCATTTTGGTCGATCCTAGAAATTTCACGCAACTCAAGGACCCTCAAAGAGAGTTGGAGATTTCGTTATTTTCATATTTGAGAGTTCTCTCAAATTTTGGAAAAGAGGATCATTTGATTTATTTATTTCATCTTCAATTACTATTTTTCCAATATCAAAAATATAAGAGAGGGAATAATATGACTTTCCCAAATTTAGGAAAAATGAAGATTTAATGAATAAATCAAATTTTGGTTTTGCCGGAGTTTTGTTTGCTTTTTATTTGGATAGGAAAAATGCGTGTTTTCAAAAAATGCATTCTAGGTCTGGAGTAAAGTTCATTTTGTTTGGCTCATTTTTAGGAGTCGGGGAAAATTTACTTTAGTAATTTTGGAGTTCGTTTAGTTTAGTTTTCTTTTTTTTCTGCGCGCGAATCCAGATAAACAAAAGAGGGACCAAGGCCAGCCGGGCCAAAGGCCCAGCCAGCCGGCCGCCTCCCCAGCCAGCGCGCGTGCCAGGCGCAGCGCCAGGCCGCCGCCTCCCTCGCTCTAGGCCGAGTCCCAGAGGGACTCTAGGCCGGTTAGCCCCCCCCCCTTTCCTTGTTTTGTTTTCCCTCTTTTGCTTGCCCCCTACCCCAAGTAATCCCCCCCACCTATATAAATACACCACAACCCCCCCCTCTCCTCACATCAATCCCAAGCCCCTCTCCTCCTTAGCCACACCCCACCCCGCGCCCCTCACCCGCCGCCGCCGCCCTATAGCCGCCGTCGCCGCCGTTCGCCGGAGCCTCGCCGAGGTTGTCCCGCACCGCGTCTCTTTTTCTCCCCTCGGTTCAGTTTTTCTTCTAAACCGTTCCGGTTCTTTCTTAACCGTTCCGGTTTCTCTCGTTCTTTGTTTCAGTTTTCTTTTCCGAAAACCCTAGATCGGTTTTCGTTCTTCTTTCGGACCGTTCGTCTCAACGAACGTGATCACCGATTATTCCCCAGTTAATGACGCCCGTTTGTTTAATCGTTCTTCTTTTCTTTTCGTCGGATTTATTCCGCGATCGTGATCTCAGATCCGATCTTCGTTCTAGTCTTTCTTCTCGCTCGTTTATCGGAATCAGGTGATTCAAGCGCCTGGAGTTTCGTTTCGAAACCGCCGTTCCGTCTAATCAACTTAAACAAGTTTTTGCCCCGGTAAAATTTGACCTAGTTTCAACTTGCTAGAACCGAGACCGTCGTTTGTTTTCCGTTTCTTTGTTCGGTTCGTTCTTTCTTTGCAACTGGAGTTCTTAAGTTGAACTTCCTGGTTCGTTCTCCTGTTCGAGATTTACCTGTGCATTAGATGAGTACTTATTGTATGCTTGTTGTTTGTCTGTGATAGATCACCCGGATTGCGCCGCTTGTTACTTCGAAACCCTAGGTCTCGCGGATCATCAGCAAGGCAAGTAACACTTTGATCATACCTTTTTCTACAACCCATGTTATATTGCATTAGATCAATCCTCTCACATTGCATGATTAGGATCTAATTAAACTGTGGGATGGGAAGTAGATGAGGTAGTACCTATCACCTGTATTATTATGAAACCTTTGGGAGTTACTTCTACGTTTGCTTATTATGCCATGCTATGCTAGTAGACGTGGATTGGGTGAGTGATATCCATGACAGATGTGAGTTGATAATTTTAATGGTTTATCTAAGGTGGCAACTTAAACACACATCTGGGTGGATTGAGGCACCTGATGTCTATCAGGACTTGCCTGTTTTATTTTGGACCGCCACCCAGGCTCAAAGGGATCATAAGATCATTCATGCTAGAAACTTCCGTGTGCAGCCACATGCTACTATGGGCTCTGGCATAGTTGACTAAGTTGTGCGAACTCTTACGGGGTGGACTAGCAGATGTAGGGGTTGTAGGTGGTACGGTCTACCCCACATGTAAGGTGCTAGCGCTTCTGAAAGACTATGTCTCGGTCATCCGTTTCTCAAACACCATGTAGTGCGAGAAAACAAACGGAGGCGATCGAGTCATGTGGGGAAAAGTGCGCAAACCTCTGCAGAGTGTACAAACTAATCATGATTAGCCGTGTCCCCGGTTATGGACAACTTGAGTATCTAGTACTTGAATATCATGTGAATCTCAACATGTTACTTCTAATTAATGTTGTTGGGTTTTAACTGTTCACTTAATTGGGATCGGAATGCTGTCAACCATTCTCGATGTTTAACAACTACCATGATAGTTAAATAAATTTATTCCTTTGCAGTAGGGAAAAACTGGCTTTACGCAAAACTGTAACCATAGAGCTTTCCACCAGCCATATATGCATATAGTATAGCTGTTTCATTCCATTACTCTCTATGTGTTACATTGCCAGCATATTCCATGTGCTGACCCGTTTTCGGGCTGCAACTTCTCATGTTGCAGACTTTTCAGACGACGAGTAAGGTGCTTTTAGGTCGTGGTTCTATACTCAGTGATGCCGTTGGAGTTGATGGACCCATTTATCTTCCGAGTCTTCCGCTGTTATCGTTATTAGATGGCCTTAAGCCATATTTATTGTAATAAGTTCTCTTTGAGACAACGATGTAATAAGTGTGTGATTGCCACTCTGCTATAAATCCTTCGATGTACTGTGTGGTGTCAGCATTACTGATCCAGGGATGACACCTGAGCACAGAGCACTTGATCCATTCGGGTCGGGTCGCCACAGAGATGGTATCAGAGCACACGCTGACTGTAGGACACGACCACTAAGTTAAAGCCATAGATCACCATTCTCTTCTCATTTTCTAACTCCTCATCTTTTCTACTCTTTTAGGATGACGAACGCGAAGATTAAGTACGCCCAACCGGATGAAGGCACACCATTTGGATTTCACCTGAAGGAAGTCACCAAGTACCTGAACATTGGATTACCAAGCTTCACGGGAACCTTCAACGCCACTCTGCCTGAAGAGGAGCGCTGGAAGATTCAAGCTCACGTTCCGGGAAGGACATTCGCACCAATCACGAAGCCCATAGATAGTGTTTTCAATGCACCAACCTGGAGTCTGGGAAGGAGCATGGCAGCTCATATCACCATAGGACGCATTGGAGAAGTTTACCAAGAAGACCTCAAGGACACTATCTACCAGATTTGCGGACGCCGAGATGAACAATGGGAGTTAGTCAGCACCAAGAAGGATAGATCCATTGCATCTTTCATCCAGGAGTTAAACCAGCACATTCGACGCCACGAGAACCAGATGTGCAATGATATGATAGAGTTGAAGAATGCAAAGGCAAGGATCATCGAGCTAGAAGGAGAACTGAAGTCTACACGCAAGGACTACATGGACGAGATCGTAGCTCTAGCAAGGCACAATGGCGATCTTAAGCAGGAGATTGAAGAACTCAAGAGGAAGTTAGCATCCAGGAGGAAGACGAGTACGTCGCATGTCCGGACAACTACATCATCATCGACGACACCGATTCGGATCCAAGTGAACCCGACTTGAAGACGAAGCTGGAGCAGATATCATGGAGTCTTCCACCGGTTCAAATTTCTAGATGACCACCAGATAGTAGTAGCATTTCCCCCATGTAAACATTATAGTTCGAGCACTTTTGCGATAGTTTTAGACCGATTGTAAGCCCTTGTTTGATTGAATGAAGTGATTTTGTGTGCATTTGCTCATGTGCATTGGGGTAGTGTTTTCCCTTTAGACCTCACTCTATTCTTAATTCTCGTCTTTTCTAAACCCTCAGATGCCTCCGAGACGTGACAATGGATTCCCACCGGAGCTCACTCAGTTGATCCAGCAGCAGAATCAATTGATGCAGATGTTAGTCCAGAACCAACAGAACAACAACAACAACCCACCACCACACCACCACCTGTTGACCACTTAGCCCGTTTCCTTAGGCTGAATCCGCCGGTGTTTTCCAGTAGCACCGAGCCGATAGTAGCAGACGATTGGCTCCGCAAGATAGGAAGGGAGTTGACCACTGCAGGATGCACGGATGGTGAGAAAGTGAAGTTTGCCGCTCACCAGCTTGACGGACCCGCGGCAGCATGGTGGGAGAATTTCACAGCCACTTACCCAGTTGACACTGTCACATGGGATCAGTTTCAGCAAGCTTTCCGCACTGCCCATGTTTCAGCAGGAGCAATGACCATGAAGAAGCGTGAGTTTCGCAACTTACGCCAAGGAGGAAGGACAGTTGGCCAGTACGTTGACGATTTCAGCAAGTTAGCACGTTATGCCCCAGATGACGTTGCTACGGATGCAGCTAAGCAGGAGAAGTTTCTGGAAGGACTGAATGATGAACTAAGCATGAAGTTGATGGTAGCGAGTTTCGACAACTACCAGGAGTTGGTAGATCGTGCCATCATGATTGAAGGGAAGCAACAGCAGATTGAGAACCGTAAGAGGAAGTATGGACAGGGGAAGTATAACTCTGGAGCCCAGCAGAAGCCCCGTTTTACCCCAAAATCGGGATTTCAGTTTCAGCATACCCATGGAGGAGGTAGCTCGCACAACCATAATGGCCACAAGAATGGTAATGGGAATGGAGGAAGCAACGGCCAGAACCGTACCATCCCATCGACCCCAACCAAGAGAGACCTGAGTCAAGTCACCTGTTTCAAGTGTTCCAAGACCGGACATTATGCAATGAATGCCCGAAGGCCAGAATGGAAATGGCAATGGAAGCTCTGGGAAGAAGCCGAACCCTTTCAATAGGGGACAGGTGAACCACATTAATGTGGAGGAGGTTGAAGATTAGCCTAATGCAGTAATCGGTAAGTTTCTGGTTAAGTCATTTACCGCACTCGTTCTTTTTGATACTGGTGCATCGCATTCATACATATCAAGGGGATTTGTGGATAAATATAACCTGCCAACCCAAGCCCTTAGGACACCCATGTTAGTAAGCTCACCAGGAGCGGAGTTTATGGCTAGACGATGGTGTGATCGGTTACCATTAAGGATTGGTAACTATGTGTTTCCCTCAGACCTAATAGTATTGGAATCTCAAGGATTGGATGTGATATTAGGCCTGGATTGGTTGTCGATGTATGGAGGAAACATCGATTGCGCCAGTAAGTCAATTTTGCTTACCACACCAGAAGGGAGAAGGATCAAGTATGTATCCCGGCATGTACCAAACATGACACAAGTAAACTGCCTAACAGGAGTTGTGCAAGAGGAAGTACCGGTGGTAAAGGATTTTCTAGATGTATTTCCTGAAGAGTTGCCAGGCATGCCACCGGATAGAGACATTGAGTTTTTGATTGAGTTATTGCCAGGTACAGGCCCAATATCGAAGCGACCGTACCGGATGCCAGCAAAGGATTTGGTGGAAATTAAGAATCAGATTAGGGAGTTATTGGATAAAGGTTACATTCGCCCAAGTTCTTCGCCTTGGGGATCACCTGTACTTCTAGTGGAAAAGAAGGATGGATCATTAAGGATGGTTGTAGATTATCGGGGATTGAATGAAGTAACCATCAAGAATAAGTACCCACTGTCAATGATCAACGATCTGTTTGATCGATTGCAAGGAGCTAAAGTGTTTTCCAAGATCGATTTGCGATCAGGGTACCATCAATTGAAGATTCGAGAGCAGGACATACCTAAGACAGCATTCACCACCAGATATGGACTGTATGAGTATACCGTTATGTCATTTGGATTGACTAACGCACCTGCCTATTTTATGAACCTGATGAACAAAGTGTTTATGGAGTTTTTGGATAAGTTCGTCGTAGTGTTCATTGATGACATCCTGGTTTATTCAAAGAATGAAGAGGAGCATAAGGAACATTTGCGTTTGGTTTTGGAGAAACTAAGGGAACATCAGTTATACGCCAAATTCAGCAAATGTGAGTTTTGGTTGAAGGAAGTTGGATTCCTCGGACACGTTATATCCGGAGAAGGTATAGCAGTTGACCCCACTAAGGTTGAGACCGTAACCGAATGGGAATCGCCAACGACAGTTGGAGAGATCCGGAGTTTTCTTGGACTCGCAGGATACTACCGGAGGTTCATTGAGAACTTTTCAAAGATTGCAAAGCCTATGACTGAATTGTTGAAGAAGGATACTAAGTTCAATTGGACTGAGGAATGTGAGGCTAGTTTCCAGGAATTGAAGAAACGCTTGGTTACCTCACCAGTATTGATTTTGCCAGATCAGACCAAGGATTATGAGGTGTATTGCGACGCTTCACGTCGAGGACTTGGAGCAGTGCTTATGCAGGAAGGGAGAGTTGTTTCGTATGCTTCACGACAACTGAAGCCTCATGAGTTGAATTATGCCACGCATGATTTGGAGTTAGCAGCCGTAGTGCATGCATTGAAAACGTGGAGACATTTCCTCATTGGAAATCATTGTGAGGTGTACACGGATCACAAGAGTTTGAAGTACATTTTCACGCAGAAGGAGTTGAACCTCAGACAAAGGAGATGGTTGGAGCTCATCAAGGATTATGACATGAGATTGCATTACCATCCCGGAAAAGCTAATGTAGTAGCTGACGCATTGAGCCGTAAGAGCCATGTCAACACCCTAGTGACGGGGAAAATACCCAAGGAGTTAGCAGAAAACCTTCGTGAGCTATGTTTGGAAATAGTTCCGAGAGGCTATGTAGCAGCATTGGAGATTCAGTCAACATTGATGGATAAAATCAGAGAAGCTCAGAAATCTGACAAGGAGATTGCTGCTATAAAAGAGAAATTGAGCGAAGGAAAAGCAAAGGGATTTCGTGAGGATGAGCACGATACCCTATGGTTTGAGGACCGTGTTTATGTGCCAAATGACCCGGAGATCAGGAAGTTGATTTTGCAAGAGGCACATGATTCACCGTATTCGATTCACCCAGGGAATACCAAGATGTATTTGGATTTGAAGGAAACATTCTGGTGGACCGGAATGAAGAAGGATATTGCAGCATATGTAGCAGTTTGTGACGTATGTCAGAGAGTAAAGGCAGAGCATCAGAAGCCAGCAGGATTGTTACAACCATTGCCGATACCCGAATGGAAGTGGGATAAGATAGGCATGGATTTTATCACAGGACTACCCAGGACGAAAGCAGGCTATGACTCGATATGGGTAGTAGTTGATCGTTTGACAAAGGTAGCACATTTTATTCCAGTTAAGACCACTTACACCAGTGCTAAGTTGGCAAAGATATACATGACTAGGATCATTTGTTTGCATGGAGTTCCGAGGAGTATCGTATCAGATAGAGGAACCCAATTTACCTCAAAGTTTTGGAATCAGTTGCATGAAACTTTAGGAACCAGACTGGAGTTCAGCACAGCTTTTCACCCACAGACGGATGGACAGACCGAGAGAGTCAATCAGATTTTGGAAGATATGCTGAGAGCTTGTGCACTAGATTATGGATCTAGTTGGGACGATAACTTGCCGTATGCGGAGTTTTCTTATAACAACAGTTACCAAACCAGTTTGAAGATGGCACCTTTCGAAGCCTTATACGGAAGGAGGTGCAGGACACCGTTGTCATGGGACGAAGTTGGAGACCGTCAATTCTTTGGACCAGATTTGATTAAGGAGTCTGAACGGAAAGTTAAGTTGATTCGCGATAGGCTCAAGGTAGCCCAGTCCAGGCAGAAGAGCTACGCAGATTCTAAACGCAAGGAGACAGTCTACGAAACCGGAGACAGAGTTTATCTCCGAGTATCCCCACTTCGAGGAGTTAAGCGCTTTGGAGTTAAGGGAAAGTTAGCACCGCGTTTTATTGGACCTTATAAGATCTTGCAACGTATGGGGGAAGTCGCTTATAAGTTGGAATTACCAGAGGGACTGTCAGGAGTTCATGATGTATTCCATGTTTCTCAGCTGAAGAAATGTCACGCCGAGATGGCGGAGGTACCGCTAAGAGATATCATGCAACTCGAAGCGATTCAGTTAAGGGACGACTTAACGTATGAGGAGAAGCCAGTCAAGATTCTCGATTATGCCAGCAGAGTTACCCGCAACAAGGTTATCAAGTTTTGCAAAGTTCAGTGGAACCACCACTCAGAGGATGAAGCCACCTGGGAAAGAGAAGAAGATTTGCTCAAGGACCACCCTCACCTATTTTCTAGCCAACCCGAATCTCGAGGGCGAGATTCATCTTAAGGGGGGTAGGTCTGTAACATCCCAAATTTTCAATTTGGAATGTTATACACTAGATTATCATGCATAGCATATTTTCTTGCATTTTGGTCGATCCTAGAAATTTCACGCAACTCAAGGACCCTCGGAGAGAGTTGGATATTTCGTTATTTTCATATTTGAGAGTTCTCTCAAATTTTGGAAAAGAGGATCATTTGATTTATTTATTTCATCTTCACTTTTTTTCCAATATCAAAAATATAAGAGAGGGAATAATATGACTTTCCCAAATTTAGGAAAAATGAAGATTTAATGAATAAATCAAATTTTGGTTTTGCCGGAGTTTTGTTTGCTTTTTATTTGGATAGAAAAAATGCGTGTTTTCAAAAAATGCATTCTAGGTCCGGAGTAAAGTTCATTTTGTTCGGCTCATTTTTAGGAGTCGGGGAAAATTTACTTTAGTAATTTTGGAGTTCGTTTAGTTTAGTTTTCTTTTGTTTTCTGCGCGCGAATCCAGTTAAAAAAAGAGGGACCAAGGCCAGCCGGGCCAAAGGCCCAGCCAGCCGGCCGCCTCCCCAGCCAGCGCGCGCGCCAGGCGCAGCGCCAGGCCGCCGCCTCCCTCGCTCTCTAGTCCGAGTCCCAGAGGGACTCTAGGCCGGTTAGCCCCCCTTTCCTTGTTTTGTTTTCCCTCTTTTGCTTGCCCCCTACCCCAAGTAATCCCCCCCACCTATATAAATACACCCCAACCCCCCTCTCCTCACATCAATCCCAAGCCCCTCTCCTCCTTAGCCACGCCCCACCCCGCGCCCCTCACCCGCCGCCGCCGCCCTATAGCCGCCGCCGCCGCCGCCCTATAGCCGCCGTCGCCGCCGTTCGCCGGAGCCTCGCCGAGGTTGTCCCGCGCCGCGTCTCTTTTTCTCCCCTCGGTTCAGTTTTTCTTCTAAACCGTTCCGGTTCTTTCTTAACCGTTCCGGTTTTCTCTCGTTCTTTGTTTCAGTTTTCTTTTCCGAAAACCCTAGATCGGTTTTCGTTCTTCTTTCGGACCGTTCGTCTCAACGAACGTGATCACCGATTATTCCCCGGTTAACGACGCCCGTTCGTTTAATCGTTCTTCTTTTCTTTTCGTCGGATTTATTCCGCGATCGTGATCTCAGATCCGATCTTCATTCTAGTCTTTCTTCTCGCTCGTTTATCGGAATCAGGTGATTCAAGCGCCTGGAGTTTCGTTTCGAAACCGCCGTTCCGTCTAATCAACTTAAACAAGTTTTTGCCCCGGTAAAATTTGACCTAGTTTCAACTTGCTAGAACCGAGCCCGCCGTTTGTTTTCTGTTTCTTTGTTCGGTTCGTTCTTTCTTTGCAACCGGAGTTCTTAAGTTGAACTTCCTGGTTCGTTCTCCTGTTCGAGATTTACCTGTGCATTAGATGAGTACTTATTGTATGCTTGTTGTTTGTCTGCGATAGATCACCCGGATTGCGCCGCTTGTTACTTCGAAACCCTAGGTCTCGCGGATCATCAGCAAGGCAAGTAACACTTTGATCATACCTTTTCTACAACCCATGTTTTATTGCATTAGATCAATCCTCTCACATTGCATGATTAGGATCTAATTAAACTGTGGGATGGGAAGTAGATGAGGTAGTACCTATCACCTGTATTATTATGAAACCTTTGGGAGTTACTTCTACGTTTGCTTATTATGCCATGCTATGCTAGTAGACGTGGATTGGGTGAGTGATATCCATGACAGATGTGAGTTGATAATTTTAATGGTTTATCTAAGGTGGCAACTTAAACACACATCTGGGTGGATTGAGGCACCTGATGTCTATCAGGACTTGCCTGTTTTATTTTGGACCGCCACCCAGGCTCAAAGGGATCATAAGATCATTCATGCTAGAAACTTCCGTGTGCAGCCACATGCTACTATGGGCTCTGGCATAGTTGACTAAGTTGTGCGAACTCTTATGGGGTGGACTAGCAGATGTAGGAGTTGTAGGTGGTACGGTCTACCCCACATGTAAGGTGCTAGCGCTTCTGAAAGACTATGTCTCGGTCATCCGTTTCTCAAACACCATGTAGTGCGAGAAAACAAACGGAGGCGATCGAGTCATGTGGGGAAAAGTGCGCAAACCTCTGCAGAGTGTACAAACTAATCATGATTAGCCGTGTCCCCGGTTATGGACAACTTGAGTATCTAGTACTTGAATATCATGTGAATCTCAACATGTTACTTCTAATTAATGTTGTTGGGTTTTAACTGTTCACTTAATTGGGATCGGAATGCTGTCAACCATTCTCAATGTTTAACAACTACCATGATAGTTAAATAAATTTATTCCTTTGCAGTAGGGAAAAACTGGCTTTACGCAAAACTGTAACCATAGAGCTTTCCACCAGCCATATATGCATATAGTATAGCTGTTTCATTCCATTACTCTCTATGTGTTACATTGCCAGCATATTCCATGTGCTGACCCGTTTTCGGGCTGCAACTTCTCATGTTGCAGACTTTTCAGACGACGAGTAAGGTGCTTTTAAGTCGTGGTTCTATACTCAGTGATGCCGTTGGAGTTGATGGACCCATTTATCTTCCGAGTCTTCTGCTGTTATCGTTATTAGATGACCTTAAGCCATATTTATTGTAATAAGTTCTCTTTGAGACAACGATGTAATAAGTGTGTGATTGCCACTCTGCTATAAATCCTTCGATGTACTGTGTGGTGTCAGCATTACTGATCCAGGGATGACACCTGAGCACAGAGCACTTGATCCATTCGGGTCGGGTCGCCACATGCAACCTACGTGCAACAATGGCTCCCAAATTATAAGATTTATCTCCTAACACAGCACTCCTAAGAATACTGAGGTCAGGGACACGCATGTGACATGCTTCATCTTTACCGTTAATGCATCTACCTATGAAGAGAGCAAAATAATGTATAGCAGGAAAATGAATGCTCCCTATGGTAGCTTGTGTTATATCTCTAGATTCCCCCACAGTTATACTATTAAGAAAATCTCTAAATTCAGATTTGCGAGGTTCACTAGTACTACCCCATGGTGGAAGTTTGCAAGCAGTGGTAAAGTCCTCTAAGTCCATAGTGTAAGAATTTTCATAAAGATCAAACATGACAGTTTGAGAATTGCGTGAAGATGAAAATTCAAACCTCCTCACAAAGGAGCTAGTGAGATAGTGGTACTGATGGCACTTTTCTTCCTCGAAGCTCACAAGATCAGCGTTACGCAAATATGCGTTAAATTCTTCCTTAATTCCCGCTCGATCCATGAAGTTCTCTGAAGGCTATTCACAAGGCCACACTGGAGCGTCCCTTGGTGGCTCATCGTCACCATCACGCATTGCAAGCCTGTGTCCTTGCTTCCTTGAAGGACCACCTTGGTACATTTTCCTAAACATATTTCTTCCTCTGAAAAATTTCTGAAATTTTTAGTAACTTCAAAACAAAAGTGAACCAAACTCAACAAAATTGATAGCAACTACTCCTACAAGTGCCTAGAGCCCATATCATGCATTAGAACTACTTGAAACCATATAAATTTGACATGCAAGCTCAAGAACAGGGTCACCTAAGCAACACAATTTGCAATGAATAAAGCACTAGAACAAAAACTAATTGGACCAATGGAGGAATCACATACCAAGGAACAATCCCCCAAGCAGTTTTGTCAGAGGTGCTTTGAGCAAGGAGATCGAAAATGGCAGCAAAATGAGCTTGGACTTGGGTTTGAACTGAATAATGGTGTTTGTGGGAGGAAGAAGGAGTGTGTGGGTGCAGGAATAAGTGGAGGAGGGCCACCGTGGGCCCACGAGGCAGGGGGCGTGCCCAGGGGGGTAGGGCGTGCCCTCCACCCTCGTGGTCAGGTGGATGCCCCCCTGTTGTGTTCTCAGTGCCAAATATTCTCAAATATTCCAGAAAAAACATATTTAAATTTCAGGGCATTTGGAGAACTTTTATTTTCGGGGTATTTTTATATTGCACGGATAATCAAAAAACAGACAGAAATTACTATTTTTGCTTTATTTAATATAAATAACAGAAAGTATAAAGAGGGTACAGAGAGTTGTGTTTTCTAAATTCATCCATCTCATGATCATCAAAAGGAATCCATTAACAAGGTTGATCAAGTCTTGTTAACAAACTCATTCTGAATAACATGAAACCGAAGAATTTTCGAATAACACTAGGTTACCTCAACGGGGATATGCACATCCCCAACAATAAGAATATCATATTTCTTCTTGATAGTAGGGAGAGGAAATTCAAAACCTCCAAAAATAATGATGGAATTTTTTCAATAGAATTGATACTATGAACTTGAGGTTGTTTCCTCGGAAAGTGTACCGTATGCTCATTACCATTAACATGAAAAGTGACATTGCCTTTGTTGCAATCAATAACAGCCCCTGCAGTATTCAAAAAGGGTCTTCCAATAATAATAGACATACTATCGTCCTCGGGAATATCAAGAATAACAAAGTCCGTTAAAATAGTAACGTTTGCAACCACAACAGGCACATCCTCACAAATACCGACAGGTATAGCAGTTGATTTATCAGCCATTTGCAAATATATTTCAATAGGTGTCAACTTATTCAAATCAAGTCTACGATATAAAGAGAGAGGCATAACACTAACACCGGCTCCAAGATCACATAAAGCAGTTTTAACATAGTTTCTTTTAATGGAGCATGGTATAGTGGGTACTCCTGGATCTCCAAGTTTCTTTGGTATTCCACCTTTAAAAGTGTAATTAGCAAGCATGGTGGAAATTTCAGCTTCCGGTATCTTTATTTATTTGTAACAATATCTTTCATATACTTAGCATAAGGATTCATTTTGAGCATATTAGTCAATCGCATACGCAAAAAGATAGGTCTAATCGTTTCAGCAAAGCGCTCAAAATCTTCATCATCCTTTTTCTTGGATGGTTTGGGAGGAAAAGGCATGGGTTTCTGAACCCATGGTTCTCTTTCTTTACCATGTTTCCTAGCAACAAAGTATCTCTTATCATAACGTTGATTCTTTGATTGTGGGTTATCAAGATCAACCACAGGTTCAATTTCTATATCATTATGATTGCTAGGTTGAGCATCAACATGAATATTATCATTAACATTATCACTAGTTTCAGGTTCATTACCAGATTGTGTTTCAGCATCAGAAATAGAAATATCATTTGGATTCTCAGGTGTTTCAGCAATAGGTTCACTAGAAGCATGCAAAGTCCTGTCATTTTTCTTTTTCTTCCTCTTAGAAGGACTAGGTGCATCTATATTATTTCTTTGAGAATCTTGCTCAATTCTCTTAGGGTGGCCTTCAGGATACAAAGGTTCCTGAGTCATTTTACCAGTTCTAGTAGCCACTCTAACAGCAAAATCATTATTCTTACTATTCAATTCATTGAGCAAATTATTTTGAGCTTTAATTACTTGTTTTACTTGAGTGGTAACCATAGAAGCATGTTTACTAATAATTTTAAGTTCACCTTTGACATTAGCCATATAATCACCCAAGTGTTCAAGCATATCAGCACTACGTTTTAATTCTCTACCCAAATAAGCATTGAAGTCTTCTTGCTTAACCATAAATTTAGCAAACTCATCTAAGCATGGGCTAGCAAACTTAGTAAATGGGATTTCAGCTTTATCATATCTATAGAGAGAATTTACCTTTACTACCTTTGTCGGGTTATCAAGACCATGTGTTTCTTCAATAGGAGATGGATTAAAATTATGCATTTGTTCGATAGGCGGTAAATTAAGAGCATGTATTTCTTCGATAGGGGGTAAATTCTTAACATCTTCAGCTTTAATACCTTTTTCTTTCATAGATTTCTTTGCCTCTTGCATATCTTTAGGACTGAGAAATAGAATACCCCTCTTCTTCGGAGTTGGTTTAGGAATAGGCTCAGGAGCTGACTCAAGAAGTGTCCAATTATTTTCATTTCCCAACATATTATTCAATAGAATTTCAGCTTCATCCGGTGTTCTTTCCCTGAAAACAGAACCAGCACAACTATCCAGGTAATCTCTGGAAGCATCAGTTAGTCCATTATAAAAGATATCAAGTATTTCATTTTTCTTAAGAGGGTGATCAGGCAAAGCATTATGTAATTGGAGAAGCCTCCCCCAAGCTTGTGGGAGACTCTCTTCTTCAATTTGCACAAAATTATATATATCCCTTAAAGCAGCTTGTTTCTTATGAGCAGGGAAATATTTAGCAAAGAAGTAATAAGTCATATCTTGGGGACTACGCACACAACCAGAATCAAGAGAATTAAACCATATCTTAGCATCACCCTTTAATGAGAATGGAAATATTTTAAGGATATAAAAGTAACGAGTTCTCTCATCATTAGTGAACAGGGTGGCTATATCATTAAATTTAGTAAGATGTGCCATAACAGTTTCAGATTCATAGCCATAAAAAGGATCAAATTCAACCAAAGTAATTATATCAGGATCCACAGAGAATCCATAATCCTTATCAGTAACACAGATAGGTGAAGTAGCAAAATCAGGGTCAGGTTTTATTCTAGCATTAAGGGATTGCTGCTTCCATTTAGCTAATAACCTCTTTAGATCATATCTATCATTGCAAGCAAGAATAGCTCTAGCAGATTCTTCATCCAGAACATAACCCTCAGGAACAACAGGCAATTCATATTTATTAGGGGGAGAGTCTTCATCATCACTTTCATCAATATTGTCAGTTTCAATAATTTTATTCTCTCTAACCCTAGCAAGTTGTTCATCAAGAAATTCACCAAGTGGCATAGTAGTATCAAGCATAGAAGTAGTTTCATCATAAGTTTCATGCATAGCAGAAGTGGCATCATCAATAACATGTGACATATCAGAATGAATAGCAGAAGCAGGTTTAGGTGTCGCAAGCTTACTCAAAAGAGAAGGTGAATCAAGTGCAGAGCTAGATGGCAGTTCCTTACCTCCCCTCGTAGTTGAGGGATAAATCTTGATTTTTGGATCTCTCAAGTTCTTCATAATGATAAGCAGATATAAATCCCAAGTGACTCAAAGAATAGAGCTATGCTCCCCGGCAACGGCGCTAGAAAATAGTCTTGATAACCCACAAGTATAGGGGATCGCAACAGTTTTCGAGGGTAGAGTATTCAACCCAAATTTATTGATTCGACACAAGGGGAGCCAAAGAATATTCTCAAGTATTAGCAGCTGAGTTGTCAATTCAACCACACCTGGAAACTTGATATCTGCAGCAAAGTAGTACTTAGTAGCAAGGTAATATGATAGTAGTGGTAACGTAGCAAAAGGTAATGATAACAAAATTAATGTTTTTGGTATTTTGTAGTGATTGTAACAATAGCAACGGAAAAGTAAATAAGCAAAGAACAATATCTGGAAAGCTTGTAGGCAATGGATCGGTGATAGAGAATTATGCCGGATGCGGTTCATCATGTAACAGTCATAACCTAGGGTGACACAGAACTAGCTCCAATTCATCAATGTAATGTAGAGATGTATTCCGAATATAGTCATACGTGCTTATGGAAAAGAACTTGCATGGCATCTTTTGTCCTATCCTCCCGTGGCAGCGGGGTCCTAGCAGAAACTAAGGGATATTAAGGCCTCCTTTTAATAGAGTACCGGACCAAAGCATTAACACATAGTGAATACATGAACTACTCAAACTACGATCATCACGGGAGTGGTCCCGATTATTGTCACTTCGGGGTTGCCGGATCATAACACATAGTAGGTGACTATAGACTTGCAAGATAGGATCAACAACTCTCATATATTGATGAAAACATAATAGGTTCAGATCTGAAATCATGGCATTCGGGCCCTAGTGACAAGCATTAAGCATAGCAAAGTCATAGCAACATCAATCTCAGAACATAGTGGATACTAGGGATCAAACCCTAACAAAACTAACTTGATTACATGATAAAGCTCATCCAAGCCATCACCGTCCAGCAAGCCTACGATGGAATTACTCACGTACGGCGGTGAGCATCATGAAATTGGTGATGGAGGATGGTTGATGATGACGATGGTGACGGATTCCCCTCTCCGGAGCCCCGAACGGACTCCAGATCAGCCCTCCTGAGAGGTTTTAGGGCTTGGCGGTGGTTCTGTATCGTAAAACGCAATGAATCCTTCTCCTTTATTTTTTCTCCCTGAAAGTGAATATATAGAGTTGGGGTTGAGGTCGGAGGAGCTCCAAGGGGGCCACGAGGTAGGGGGGCGCGCCCCCCACCCTCGTGGCTAGGGTGTGGCCCCCCTGGTCTTGATCTTTTGCCAGTATTTTTTATTATTTCCAAAAAGACACTCCGTGGAGTTTCAGGTCATTCCGAGAACTTTTGTTTCTGCACATAAATAACACCATGGCAATTCTGCTGAAAACATCGTCAGTCCGGGTTAGTTCCATTCAAATCATGCAAGTTAGAGTCCAAAACAAGGGCAAAAGTGTTTGGAAAAGTAGATACGACGGAGACGTATCACCTTGACAGTGGCTATGAAGTGGGTGGTGGGTGGGAAGTAAAATTCCCTATTTCCAGCCCCTAGTCCGGGCTGGGCATGATCCAGAAGCGGTTCCTCTGTGATGATGAGGGATCACATTAGGTCCAAAGCCTCGTTTAAGAGAGGGGTTTGGACAGGGTAGGAGGTTTCTAGGTCGATCTCGCATGAGCGGGCCTCCAGGGTTCGGAAGTAGTATTCGGAGAAGAGTCCGGCCTTGCAATGATTGCCGGAGACGCTATTCTCTCTGGTTTTCCGGTGTTGAGCTCTAAGGCTGCAGAGAGTCTGACGGGCTCTAGACTCCTGTCTTCGGACCTGATGATGCGCTCCGGATCTAAGGCCGGAGCGGTGGTTGAGGCCACGAACCCTTGGAAGATCAAGTCTCCTCGGATATCAGCGACATTGTTCAAATTTCCAAAACCAATCTAGTGACCAGGGGCGTAGCTGTCGATCTGCTCCAGATGGCCAACTGAGTTGGCCCGCAGTGCGAAGCCGCCGAATACAAAGATCTGGCCGGGGAGAAAGATCTCCTTCGCGGCAGCGTTGTCATAGATGTTTGATGGAGCCATCGAGCTTTTCGACGATGGCACAATGGAACTCTTAATGAAAGCACCAATGTCGGTGTCAAAACCGGCAGATCTCGGGTAGGGGTCCCGAACTGTGCGTCTAAGGATCGATGGTAACAGGAGACAGGGGACACGATGTTTACCCAGGTTCGGGCCCTCTTGATGGATATTGGGGTTACAAGAGTTGATCTACCACGAGATCGTAATGGCTAAACCCTAATTGTCTAGCCTGTATGATTATGATTGTCTCTACGGACTAAACCCTCCGGTTTATATAGACACCGGAGGGGGCTAGGGTTGTACAGAGTCGGTTTACAGAGAAAGGAATATTCATATCCGCACACCAAGCTTGCCTTCCACGCAAAGGAGAGTCTCATCCGGACACGGGGAAAAGTCTTCTATCTGGTATCTTCATGGCCCACTAGTCCGGCCCATGTCACGTAGCCCGGACACCTGAGGACCCCATAATCCTGGACTCCTTCAGCTGGTGTCGAGGAAGTCACCCTGGAGCCGCGGGCGCAAGGAGGCACAGAGTTAGTCATAGCCGCAGTGGTGTCGAAGTAGTGATGCGTCGGGAAGATGTTGTTGACAACGCGTCGCAATGGGTTTGCCAAGCCCGGGGACACATCATGGACAAAGGCACACATCGGTGTTGCCAGCACCGGGCATGCGTAGACGAACGAAGACGAAGTTGACGAAGTGCCGCACCAGGCTTGCCAAGCCCGGGGACACGTTGTGGATGAAGGCGCGCATCGGTGTTTCCAGCACCGGGCATGCGTAGACGAGGGACGTGCTCGAGCTGTACGCCATGTCGAGGAGTCGGGGGGACAGTAGAGAAGGAGACTCGACAACGGTTGTGGCGCAACTTGGCAAGGGGGGGCGATGTCAGCAATGGTGGTCGGAGTAGACGAAGTGATCGGGGTAGATGATGGCGATGCTGGTTACGGTCAGGTGCTGGACGAAGAAGAAGGGGGTGGACGGGCGGCGACGGCAGCGGCGACGACTTGGTTAGGAGCGCGATGGCGATGCTCGAAGTAGGCGAGGAACCCGATAGCGTGACGAAGACCGGCTCGAACGGTGCCGTTCCTACGCCGAGGGAGGCGATGCGGCGCATACCACGAGAAGTCGATGCGCGGTGGCGGCGGAGTGGACTGCGGGACATGGTGCTACGGCCCGAAGGGGCGATGTAGCGGCGGCGGTAGGTTGGGGCGAGGGCGGGAAGGCCTCCGGGTGGCGTGGACCGCGTGTCGCATCGCTACAGCCCGAAGGGGTGGTGCGCAGGTCGGTGATGTCGGGGGGACGGCCCCGGGCGGCGGCGGTGACCGTGTTCCGCGGTGCTACAGCCCGAATAGGCGGTGTAGCGGCGGCTTGTGGGTCGGGGCAACCGCGGAGAGAACCACGAGTCGGGGGTGATGGCCCAACGCGAGACGACGTTGACCGCGTGCTGCGGCGCGTCAGCCCTAAGGGATGACGCAAAGGTGGTGGCGGCTACGGGGGATAGCCGGCGGAAGGATCTTGGGGCGACGGCGTGGATCGCGGGCCGCGACGCGACAACCCAAAGGGGCGTCGAAGGGAGTGGCGCGCGGGTCGGGGCAGCCGGCGCGAAGACCTCAGGACGGCGACGCAGCGGTCCAAAGGGATGACACGACGACAACCTGTGGCTTGATCAGCGGAGGGCGCGCTGTACTCGGGACAATCTTCACGGGACCTGCGGAGGCGCGTGCAACCTACGGGCCTGGTCGGTCGAACGGTGTCGATGAGGCAGATTGCGGTGACGGGCGGGTCATCAATTCGATCGCGCGTGATGTTGGGGACGCCACTCGGTGGAGGCGGGATGGTGGCGGAGTCCGAGATGAAGCCGGCGCCGAAGGACGGCATGGTGGCCGTACAGGCGTGGCGTAGAGCGGCGGGCAAGCCGGCGCACAAATGACGACTGTGATGGGCCGCCGCATGGCGCAAGGCCGCTGGGTCGGGACGGTGCAGGAGGCCCGGTCGGAGTAGGGCGGAGACGGCCGACGTAGATCGACGAGTGGGCCAGCGCACAAACAGTGGCTATGAAGGGTCGTGGTATGGGGCGAGGCCGCCGGGTTGGGAAGGAGGCCGGGTGGTCGCGTCGGTGTCGGAGTAGAGGCGCGCGGGTGTCGACGGCGGGGGCGGGCGATGCAAAATGATCTTAGATCGAAAAACCAAAGATAAACCGCTGATCAAGATGACCGGCGGGAAAGAGAAAAATCCGGAGCAAGGGAAAAGATTCTCTTGGACAGGCGATCAACACGGCCGGCGGACAAATCCTAGGTACGGGCGACGTGGCCCCCGGCGGCGGTCATGACAGCCGACCGGTCCGGGAGCGGCGCGTGGGGCAGAAGCGGCGGGTGACAGCTAGGGTTAGATCGGTTAGACTGATACCATGCTAAAAGGGGTTAAACAGAGATTGGTGAAATAATTGGTATATTGCTTGAGCCTATATATATATATATAGGATATTTGTATTTTCCGAACGTTCAGTATCAAGGAATAGATCCGAACGAGGAAACCATTGCGATCTCGTGGCTGGGTACTCACGCCACCACGCCGCAATTTACGCTGACCTGGATGGGATAGCGATCGCAATTTACACTGACCAGCTGCGCCAGTGGGTGCGTGCGAGAAAAATGAAGCCGCATGCATTTGGTTGGACTCGATCCCTGGCTGACAGGATTAGGCATGCCCCATTAACCAACTATCTTATGTGGCTTCTTTCATCCAAACGTACTGAACATACTGCTATTTAACTTTTCTATAATGAACAAGAACATACAATGAAAATAAAGCAATTTACCTACTAATGCGTTTGAATATCTTTACCGTTGATGCCTAGCTTTTTTTATTCTGAACTACGTTGATGCCTAGCAAGGCAAGGCTCAGCTACATCATACATGGGCAAGATTAGCTATTTTTGGTTCAGCTAGCAATGCACATGATCGAGCACGAGCACATTATTTTCATGTTTTTCTTTCATTTGTTTCTTACCGACGGAGGAGACCCATGTTGCTTCGGTTGTATACCCACTGTTTTTAAATATAGGAGAGGAGGTCTTGCTAATTTTGTTGTTGAAAACATATCGCTGGTAGTTTCCATGTAAATATCATGGTAATACACGCACCGCACAACTGATATCTCATTCACAAACACCGAGGCAACCTTTAAGCCAGGAAAAATTTACTGAAAACACATCCCGGTAACTTCTATGTAAATAACATGATAATATACACATCGTATGCCTGATAACTCACGTACAAACACTTGTAGTAACTTTGGCTTGGGATTTTTTGTTGTTGAAAATACACCCCGGTAACTTGTGTCTTATTAGCATGGTAATATATGAAACCAATGATGGTAACTCACTGTTAAACACCATGATAACTTTTGACTCGGGAAAAAACGTTGTTGAAAACACACTCCTGTTAACCTATGTGTAAATAGCATGGTAAGTTACCTACTGTATAGTTGATAACTTATGTACAAACAGTATGATAACTTTTTGACAAGAGGAAAAATTGAAAACAAACATCCGGTAATTTCTGAGTCAATATCATGGTAATATAGGTGGGATGAAAATTGTTGAAAAACATGATCTGATCACTTCTATGTCCCGGTCATGGTAACATAGGCATTAGAGGGCGATAACTCAATACGGACACCACATTAGCTTTTTGACCAGGGAAAAAAATTGTTGAAAATTATACCCCGATAACTTGTGTGTACCTGCCATGGTAATATACACATAATAGAGCTGATAACTCACATAGAATCACCACATGATTTTTTTGGACGGGAAAAGGTTGTTGGAAAATATATCATGACAACTTATGTGTAAGTAGCATGATAATATGCACACAATAGAGATGGTAACTCACATACAAACCATGATCACTTTTTGAGTTGGTAAAATAGGTATCAAAATACATACATCTGATAACTTCTGTGTAAATAACATGGTTATATATGCACAACACAACTGATAACTCATGTACAAACACCACGATCCAACACACGCCTAAATGAGACTGACCCGACACAATCCGTAAAGTTCCATTTATAAGCGGGCCATGCCACGTCGGCATGTAGACCTCGCCTTGCGGCGCATAGACAACATCTACGATAGAAGGTGGTATTGCAGACCTGTTAATTTACTTACAAATCATATGGTATCGTTCGACTTAGGCAAAAAAAAGTAGTTGAAACATACCCACGGTAACCTCATTGTAAACAACATGATAAGTTATGTATTGTAGGTGTGATAATTTACGTAGCCAGATGTGGTAACTTTTTACCTGAAAAAAAAGTCGTCAAAGCATATTAATATGGGATCTAGTTTCGAAGGTCTCCTCGTGACGAATCCTTTATGTGAAACAGTTTTTCAATTCGAACGACAGTTTGAGGTACAAAACATGTTGAATTTTTTGTTTTTTAAAGAATCTGTTGACATCATTGATTTTGTTTTTTCTGCATTTAATTAGGAGCTTCTAATCCTAACATGCATGCAAAACTATCTAGCGTTGGGTGCGGGCTGCATGCAGCCACACGCATGATCGAGGAAGCCAACTCATGGCAGAATTAGCGATTGGAGAAATTGTTCGGATCTATTCCTAGGATCAAAACGATCGGACATTATCAAAGTCCATATATATAATCTATTTGAAATACAAGACAAGTTAAAATACTTGCTAGTTTATCCTATCTTATATTTTTAATACAATCACGACACTCAACAAAAAGAGTGAAAGTTTTCTAATGAATTCTTACAAAATTCATTTGAAATACCCTCAATCCGAAAGGATCAAGCAGGGGATGTCCTTCTGTCTAATAGGAATTATTTTCCACATTTTTTATTAAAAAAACTTTCTTTACACGTTTTGCTCCCTATTATGTGCACGTCCAGCCCTCATGTTCCAAATATGAAAGAAGTTTGTTTTATATAACTGAACTAACAGCCTATGCACTAAAATTAGACTTCTAAAAACAGAGAAACAATGCCCTAGAAAACCTTTTTTCCTCCCAAGAACTCAGCTCCTCTTCCCCCTACCACCCATCCAAGGACCAACGATACCGCCGCCGACCGCCGGTAGGCGCATCGTTGGTCCCGTCAAAAACTCCAACACCTCAAGGAACTCCGGGAAGAGCAGATCACCAGCCATGGGATTCCTCAGGAAGTTCTCCAAGCAGACCGGCAAGCTCAAGTCCCTTCTCGAGCTCACCGTCTCACGTGTAGCCATCGCCCGCAAGCCTCGCCTTGCTCGCAAGTCCATTGCTTCCGGCGACGTCTGCCAGCTCCTCTCCCTCGGCCAAACCGACCGCGCTCTCCAGCGAGTGCGTGCCTAGCTATGCTATGGCCTCCAAAGCATCTGCACATGTTATTCTTCTAGCGATCTTACATTTTCCTTTTTACTGATGCTAGCTTCTTTCTCTGCGCAAGTAGAGCAGGTCATAAAGGAGGACAACATGTTGGAGGCGCTCGGCATCATAGAGCTCTACTGCAAGTGTCTCGTCAAGAAAGCCGCTCAGCTAGACAAGCCCAAGTACGTCTCTTGATCACACCTGATCTGATCTCTTAATTTCTTCTCCTTTTTGTTAATGTCTTTAGATCATCCACTTCAATGTCAAATGTTTTGGGCAAGAAAACTAATATGTTTAGCGTACAGGGAATGCGCCGAGGAGGTAAAGAAAGCGGCTGCCGGCATCATATTTGCTGCCAAGCGCTGCAGTGACCTGCCGGAGCTGCAGTCTGCCCGCAAGATCCTCGCCGACAAGTTCGGCGACGATTTCACTGCCGACGCCAAGGTGGGCAGCGCGGTCGTCGACCCGATGGTAAAAGTAGTTATAGTCTTCATTTCTAGGCGCCCATTGATTTGGAGTTGTAGAGGAAAGGTAGCAGTCACATGCATGATTTGTGTTGCCATTGCAGCTGGTGTGGAAGTTGTCCGGAGACAAGGCAAGCATTAGCCTGAAGAAGAAGGTGGCCAAAGAGATCGCCGCCGAGAACAATATCTCGGTGGATTTGTCCAAGTCCCCATAAGCAATGGCGGCGTTGTTCTACACGGTCAGGAGATTGTCGTGTTTGGACTCATGGGTGCAAGTCCAGAGCCTGACGATGGTCGTCGTCGCTTTTGACAGGATGAATGCCTTTGGACTAGAGTGACAACGACAATGCCTCGAGCATTTTCTACTCAGACGGATCAGATGATAGGCCGCTGAAGCCGAAGATGGTGATATATAGCTTTCAGTGCGCACGATGAGACAAAGTCATTCCTCTGCATCTGGCCCCAAATGCAACTGCTATGTGTAGGTTCAAAATTAGTATCGGAGGATGGTCATGAAGAACTATGGCTCACTGTACAAGAGAAGGGAAGACATCTGTATTTTACTCTTTAAAACTAGACCAGAAGCTCCTGCGGTTTTATTAATTAAGTGGAGAATGTGAGACACAAACATCCGAGCCGAGACTTGAACACACATAGGCTAGGAGGCGCAACTGTATTTCACTCTTACACTTCGATTATGAAATTTGAAAGTTCTTTGGCATCTACTATTTTAGTTGTCGCGCTCGGTTGGAAGGATGAATCTTGTAAGTTAAAAACATCTTGGATCAACATGTTCACATACGACACCCCGAGTGGCGGAGCCAGGATTTGAGTATAGGAGGGGCCGAGTACATATATTGATCTAATCTCGTTGGTAATTACTCATCGCTGCTACTAAAATTGTCGATCATTGTGGGGGTGGGGGTGGGGAGCAGGCCCCTGGACATCCCTCCCCCTCTTTTGTGAGGGGTGTTTGATTAGATGATGATAGAAGTTGAAGGCCCTCTCCATTCGGGTTGAATCGATGAAATCTATGATGCTTCTTCCTATCTAGTACCTCAGTCCGAGTTTAAAAGTCCCCTGGATAAGAACTCTCATACCAAGGTAACTACAACGGGTTTCACATAATATTTAAGTGGCTGCATGCATTGGCCGCATGGTTGCAGTTAACATTAGTATTAAAAGAAAATATCTCAAGCTCCACTGCCGTCACCAGCGGCGGCGCATGCATGGCCAGTAAAAAGACAGTCATAGGACATGCGCTGGCGGGCATGCATCCATGCATTAACTAATCTCGCTTTATTCTCCTTTGAGCAAGCAACTTGAGTCTAGTCGGCCTTGTAAAAATGGACTAGCTTCGTCCATCCGGGGGCCTTTTAAACCCGGACAGAGGTAGTAGATAGCTTGCAAGTATCTTTGGCCCCTCCCCTTACCCACCTTCTAATAGCTTTAGTTTATTTTTTTATTCTCATTGTGATATTAGTTACATTTACCTTGATCATGCATTCTTTTACTCCTCTCAATTAAATGAAAAACAGTGCTAAAAAGGTATAAAATGTCAAATGCATAATGTGATGTGTGTTTGTTAAAACTAGTGCGGCCAAAAATGTTCATGCATAAATATGATCAAAATTGTCATGTGTGCAAAAAAGGACAAGTGTTGGGGGTTATATTTGTTTAAAAAGCAAGTCGGACATTTTGGTTCTTTGTGCAGGGTATGCTTGATCCTATACTTGCTTCGAACTGTTTTGTGCGTGCCCGTGTTATATATAACATGATGCCCATATTATGATTTTAAAGAATTTTAAGGCGCGCGAAGAGGCAAACTCAAGTACTATTAATTTGAGTGACAGACCTGGCACCTTAATATGGAGGTATGAGACGAAAGGGATGTACACTGTTAAATCCTTTTATAAGATTATTAATTAAATTTTTTTTGGGTGGGGGGGGGTGGTACTCCCTGGCAATGTTCCTACTGTCTGGAGATTGAAAATACCTACCAGAATTCAAGTATTTATTTGGTTACTAGCTAAAAATAAGCTGCTAACCACAGATAATCTTCATAAGAGACAAAATGTTAGAGATTTGACTTGCTTATTCTGCTCTGAACATGAGTCCTCTTGTCACTTTTTTTTTGAATGTGTTGTTGCTGTAGAGCTCTGGAGAGTTGTTGGTGAGCTTACTAGTAGTGTTAACCATACAAAACTAAAGTACTACTCACTCTTGCGTGTGCAAAATACACTCTCGTAAGGGTAACCAGCGAGGGTCCCATTTGCCCGCAATATTTTAAAAACATTTGTAGCATCAGCGAAGGACATATAAATTGGATGTCATGGCATGTTAAATCTTACAAGGATTGAAAACACAAGAGCCTACAAATTCTTGTCCCTCCAAGGCGGACTTCAGCATGAGTCCACAAGCAACCCATCTGATCATCTCCCTCCTCTCCTCTCCACGCAAAGGATCAGCAACGCAACCAAGATCAGCATCCAAACGCCGTTTGCTCTAGGCAATTAGCAATCCACCGAATATAACATAACAGAATAGCAAAGCCAGCACCCACCGCCGGGCCAACGTGCAAAGCATCGTCCGGCCATGGGATTCCTCCAGAAGACCTCCAAGCAGACGGCGAAGCTCAAGTCCCTCCTCGGGCTCGCCGTCTCCCGCATCGCCGTCGCCCGCCGGCCGCGCCTTGCTCGCAAGTCCATCGCCTGCAGCGATGCCAGCCAGCTCCTCGTCCTCGGCCACCTCGACCGCGCCCTCCACCGCGTGCATACCGACGACACGAAGCAAGACGTGGTGGTGCCCTTGGATGCAGGCTTACTGATGCTGGTGTTTCTGCGCGCAGGCGGAGCAGGTTATCCAGGAGGACAACATGCTGGAGGCGTTCGGCATCATAGAGCTCTACTGCAAGCGCCTCATCGAGCAGGCTGAGCAGATAGACAAGCCACAGTATGTTGCCTGCCTGCCTCATCACGCCTGTTCTCATCTTTGGTTCTCTATGTTCGTTGGACAACAAACATTGCTATTCTGTTTGGGCTGCAGGGAGTGCGGCGAGGAGCTGAGGGAAGCGGCGGCCAGCATCATGTTCGCCGCCGGGTGGTGCGGCGACCTGCAGGAGCTGCTGTTTGCCCGTACCATCCTCGCAGACAAGTTCGGCGGCGACTTTGCTGTCGCGGCCAAGGAGGGCACCGGCATCGTCGACCCCATCGTAAGAACTCTTAGTACATTTGATCATTTTCTAGCGGGTGTCATTGATCCGCAGTGTAAAATGGACGGAGAAACTGCGGGCAGGAGTTCACAGGCGTTGTCTGTGTTGCCATTGCAGTTGGTATGGAAGCTGTCCGGAAGCACAGCAGGCATGGAGCTGAAGAAGAAAGTGACCAAAGAGATCGCCACGGAGAACAACATCTTGGTGGACTTCTCCGAGCTCCCGGAAGCAACGGAGGATGGCAACGATATTTTGGTGGACTTCTTTGAGCTCCAAGAAGCAACCAAGGAAGGCAACAACAATGTTCCAGACAGTCAGGAGCTCCTCGGCGAAATGCCATGCCAGGACGACATGGATGAAAGTTCAGAGTCGGACAATGACCATCCTCGCTCACATGGAACAAATACACCCGGGCTGGAGAGTGACGAGAATGTGCATATCGTTACCAACTCTGATGGATCAGATGATGAGGAGGTTACAGGCCGGCGTAACCGAAGGTGGTGGCGCCTTGGGTGTGCATGAGAACTGAAATGACGACCTTCCTCTGCATCTGGCTAGAAATGTAACGATATGGGCAGCAGGGCAATGCCATTTGTACATGTGCACCCACCAAATTGTGAATAGACATGAATACACACACGTGTAATTTCAAACTATCAACTACAATATGTAGATATCCAACTAGTCCAGTCAACTGGAGTATCATCTATAAGAAATGTCAATTCTCATGGACCAACCCCTAGTGGCCAATGCTACAATGTAACCACATTGCTTAACAGTCATTGACCTCATGGTCACCTATCTGCTGCTTGGCCACCGCCGTTCATCACCTTGATTTGATGATGTTGCTTTATAGTAACCACCATACCAACATATCTTTAATGTCATGTTGTTCAAGTATTTTTGTAACATATGTTGTGTCATGTTGTTCAAGTATTTTTGTAACATTACATTTTTTTAGACAATTTTGTAAACATTATGTGGGCCAGGTATAATTGCTAGCAAACCAACAAATATATTTACTCGACGAGATCAGTACAAAAACCAAAGATGGTCAAACTTCGCCCAACATTGGTAAAAAAAAAACTTGGCCCAACAAAAATGCACAGGGGCGAAGATATAGAAGGGGAAAGAAGCCAGTGAAGGTGCGCTGCAAAGATCATGGCAAGAAAAAGCCCTGCAAGGCCCGCATTTGGATTTTCTTGTGGGTGATTTTGAATTTTCTTGCTACAAAAGAGCTGATCAGTTACCAGCGTGAATACTGATATTTGGTCAGTTCGGTAGCTGATGTGCATACACAATTTGTCGGCATACGCAATTGTATACAACAACAGGGCAACATACGATAGATTGATATTCATACCACTATTCACAGAAGTATAGAACCTTTTATTAAACTAAAAAAAGAGCAAACTATCTGTGGAATGACATTTGTGGAAAACACAATGGTGACGATAACCGTAGGAAACTAATATTTCCAAGCTCTCACTGCAGTCTAAGGCCTCAAGTCAAATCCCTTTGATGCAAATACAATTTTAAGTCTTTTGAGTATTGGATGAAGATGCCTGTCAAGAAGTTGATTATTCCATGACTCGTTTGATTTTTGGGCCAAAAGGAAACCAGTTTAGCAAAGTTTTAACAGGGCTAAAATAGTGCGAAAAGGCATAATCCTGACCTTTTCATCAAACCCTAGATGGTTCTTTAGAAAATGATGATATCTTTGAAATCAAATATACAACTGCACGCCCTTCAACAGCAAGTACAGATCCCATATATAACACATTCTGTAATATTTATATTTTAGAGTTCTATAGCTTATATCAGATATAATGGTATTATTTACAACTCTGAAGTAATGCAATCACAATAAGCACATAGTTTGGCATTATGCTGACCTTAATCGTCAGTTTTATTTTATTTACTTGAGATGTAACATAAAGATTACCAGAAAGAGTATCACATTCCAGAGTGCAGCACAGGAATGAGCCAAACATGCCCTAATTAACGCATCTGGGATAAATTGTGCTAAAATAGGAAAGTACTGATATTCTGAAAACTGCCCAGCTGAACATAAGTTGTTCTTGCCTAGGCCAAATCCGGTGTGGTAGGTGTACCATATGGATGCCTTTCTGTTTGTTTACCAGCATGCGGCATTTCGACAATTATTGGCCTTGGGGCAGTAGTAGTAGTAGTTGTAAGCATTGCGGTCATTTCACCAAACTAATGTAGGATGTAAATATATGTTCTATACTTGCAATGCCGTATTGTCTCCTCAGTGCTCATGCATATTGCTACTACTCAAGTTTCCTGTATCAGACACCTTTTTCCTGTTTAAAGGTAATGATTCCAGCAAAGATGAGCCAGATGAACTGGTTCCTCCAGCTGTTGATGGTTTGTGCAGAGTACATAAAAGAATAACAGATGGTTTAGACACTGAAACCACTAACCTCAGCAAGGTGCTGGTCCTGCAGGGCCAACACAGCTACTTATGCCAGCTTCCCAAGCCGGCATCCTGACCGGCAAGCAAGAAGCAGCCATTAAATCAATACAGAATGCTTCAATGTGTGCTCTCCGCATTCTTAGTAAGATTCATATTTAGTCTCAATGTGGCAATGCTTCACCATATTGTGACAGTATTGAGAAGGCCTCTGCTTTCGATACTAAATTTTATAGTACCTTGCTTGCAGTGGCGATTCCACTAGGGAGGTTTCAATAGGCTTAAGCCTACCCTCCAGAATCCTATTTAAGCTAAACATACCACTTGACAAATATATTCTGGTGCTTTACATGCAACAATTGCAATGCATTCGCTAATTAGACTTAGGAAATCTATGTTTTAAGCCTACCCTCCAATGTCCTGCTAGATTCGCCACTGCTTGCTTGTCATCAGCTAGCCAAGAATAGATCCATGATTTTTCTTTTGTAGTTTTATTACTGGCTATTTGCCATATGCAGTCTGTGTTATCGAACTAGTAAGTAATAAGTTGTATACATTATGACTCGTGTCTTGCATTGGTATCCTTTTCTTGTACGGATCAGGGCATTCTGGTAAACACTACTCGGTGCATAGCCAGTCAATTTCATTTCTCACAACAACTTATGTCGAGCAAAACCTGATCTGGTTTTGGCTTTGTAACCGAGGATGCATGATTTTAACATTTCATCAAACAGTTGATGGGTAACACGATTGACTTCAATACACCCTTAATAATTCTTCCACACATTTGATCATGGTCAGCACGACAAGTATGGAGTAGGGCACAAATGCTAGTGGGATGTAGTAATAGCCAAAACTAGCACCGCTGCAAGAACACCAAGGCAAGGCTATACGATAATTCTAAAGCCACAATCAGGTAGTTCTACATGTGCAATTGGCATGTGAAACACAAAGTATCATGATCATTAATTTGCGAACTTATTGAACAATAGCAACCACCGTATCATGGCAATTATCCAGCAAACATAGTAACGGCAGAATTTCTATCAGCGTCAGATCGCCATAACCCTACTAACAGTACATAAAAGAGCACAGACCCTAAAGGGGAAAAAGGAGTGCGTGAAACCTCTCTCTGGTGTCGCTCACTGAATCTTCATCTCCACAACGCTCTTGGCCTTGGGCGCGTACAGAGAGTAGACCAGCACCTGCCTCTTGGCCACCTCCAGCTGCTGCTTCCCGTCCGCGAAGGCCGCCGCCGCGGCCGGCGCGTCGGCGAGGGCGCGGTTCTCGCGGAAGGCGTCCGCCGCGCGGCGCCGCGTGTACTCGCGGATGTTGTAGTCGGAGAACTGCCTCGCCGTGCGGAGGAAGGCGCGGAAGAGGGACAGCACCTCCGTCTTGGCTGGGCCCGCCGCCGCCATGGATGCCGCCTCTCGTGCGATGAAGGCTGGAGAAGAAATCTGGCTTCGGGGGACGAGGGCTTTGGGGATTTTGGGAGAGCCGCGTAGCACAAGTCGATGTTTGCTATGGTAAATTAGCAAATACACCCTTTCTCTGAAGCTTATTGTGAACGATACCCCTTAGCCCCGCAAGGCCTCAGGGATCTGAGCCGAAGAAAATTACGGTTGGCGGGGGTTATGTGCATAAAAGCCACTACTTTCCGCTTTCGCTCCTAGTCGGCGTACTGGCTCTTGGGCGCGGTGTGAACGATGGGCTCTCTGTCGGACTCGCAGGCGAATGGCGACCGTCAGCCGCCGCCGGCGGAGGCGGAGGATGCCGGGCCGCAGGTCGAGGAGGGAGATACCGGCGAGAAGATGGAGGGCGTCGCATCCATCGCGCTGCTGCCCTCTGGCGCCATCTCCGGCCACTTCATCCGCCTCCCGGACTCCGCCTGCTACGGCCTCCAGGGCACCCGTACACATCTCTCTTCATTCACCCTTGTACTACTTGTTTATCTATTGACCCCTAATTTCTAGACGCGGGCATTGTGTGGCTGGGCTCCAACTGCATCTCGGCTTGAATCGTTTGTGTTGCCACCAAAACCCCCCTTTGTTCAGCACAAGTGATAGCAATATATTATTAGGGCTTATCTGTCTAGAAGTTTATCTTTATTTCCAACTGAATTGTGAGTTCTGCTAGATTGCTAGCATAACAGTATTCCAGTGCTGTGTAATATGCCATAGCCTGTTACATTAGGGAGTCGGTATTTTTGATCTTGTGCTATCTGAAGAATGATGCATAGTTGATATGGTATGTTCTTGATTGTACAAAGATGAATTTATGTGCTTCTATTCGCCGTCCATTGTCTTTTGCAATTGTGGACATCTTTGTCTTTACTCTTTTGTCTTTATTACAGATAAGAGAAGATATCTTTAGCTTATATTGCCGTGTCCTTTTTCTTTTCTATCATGTAAGCGATACCATGCGAGAGGGAATGTAGCCGAGGAGATGATTACCGCCTTATAAAGCTATCCATCATTAATTTTAAGGTCAGACATCTGTTATGTTCTTCTCCACCAAGCATGTATTCTACCGACAGATTATCTTCCTATCTTAGCTTACCTTCCTTTCTAAAATGATACTATCTCGGCTTATCTTGGATCTATCAGAAGTTACCTACAGATATCCTAAAAACTCAGTTATCTCTTATTCTTATATAATTTGCAGTCTGTGTGGTAGAGGTTAACCTATGCTCATGTGACAGAGGAAGACAGAGAAGGTGGTTGTGGTGGAATGCAGGGGACATGATGCTGCTCGATTACAAAACATTGACCATTTGCATGGGTAAGTCTTCTCTCATGGGTGGATTTCGTCAGAACAAAATTTAATGTTGTTGAATTTACTGTTTGCAAAAACAGTGTGGCGTGATCTGTTGATGCTCATGCCCATCAATTTTAGCTGGAAGTGCTGTTGATATATATGAAATGTGAATATAGATGGCATGTACGTCATATCCTTTCTCAGGCTATATCAAAACACTGTACCATAACTGTGTTTTTGAAAGCACTGTACTATCTGAAGTTGTTGTAATGGATTATGTTTTCAAGAAGTGCATTTATTAAATGAATGGGAATAATCCGATGAAACAGGGTATATTGGATTATTGGTCCTTGTACGCTATTTTGGGTATCTCTATTTGCAAGTGATTAATTAAGGCCAAAACACAATTTAATTATCATTGTCTTATTTTGTGATACTGTGAAAATTGCCTTGCCTCACTGGCATGGAGCTGCGCATACCTCTGTAGTATCTCTTTGCCATGATCTATAAATGTTCTGGCCTTCAGGATGTGTTTGGTTTGAGCCTAGGTTTGCTCGACCAAAAATTTGGGTATCCAAAATAAATTTTGGTGTAATCTAGATGGTTTGGTATTGTCAAATGTATCATGAGTCATGACCGGCATGGCGACAAGTTTACGTCTTCATCATGCCACTAAGCAGCCATAAATCAAGCGTTACCTGTATGAATAGACACAAACTAAACTCTTTAGTCGTTTATTGAGTTAATGCTTTAGTCTCTATTTACTGTATACAAATTCAAGTCCCTCCCCTTTTTTTCTGTGAAGGCCAACTTATGAGGTGTTCAATGTTCTTTTCTTTGAACAAAGTAGCCTTAGTGATTTCATGTTCAACTCTCAAGTGTATTGTTATGAACTTGGGTTTTGAGGAGAGGTACAGGAGGGGCTGTCGCCCCGGGACGGGAGGCAAAGTAGATGAACTATTGGTCTATTTTCTTGCTTACGTCCGAGAGTACATTACAGTCCTATTATTTAGGATGACTTGATCCACAAGTCAGATCTAGACTTGAACTCTCAATCTTACCGTATATGGACTCATCATAGTTTAAAGGATAAACTACCTAATTGCTGGACGCTTCCAAGTTTAAAGGATAAAACTAGCTACTTGAGAGATTATGTGGATCCTCTTCTTAAATTCGTGCTGCATGGGTTATGAACTATATGTACATACGTAACATAACACATATGGTTGGAATTTGATTCTGGATTGTTTAGTATTTGCTGTGTTGCTTGATAAAAGATTATTTTCACTAGTGGGTGAAGGATAGTGCTGCTGATGCTGTGAAGTAGTATTAGTTACTGTTTATAATGTTGTTTTGTGCTGTTCTCCTTATGCAAACACTATCCCTTGCAGATGGGAAGATGACGTTGTTGGACTGGTTCAAAAGAAACATGGGAATAAGAAAGTCTTGGTCTCTTTCGAATGCGAGACGCTGAAGGCTGATAAAGCCGCTGAAGAACATATTAGCAAGTATATGCCAAATCTTTGCGGACTGGACGCAGTTGGTAAGCATGGAGTACTAAAATTTCTGCGTGAATAAACAAGAAGCCTTGATCACGAATCTATCCATAGTGGATGGCATTAGTAAGCATGGATACTGAGTTACTGAACAACAATAGGCTGGCCCATTTGCTAACAAGTCTGCACTATAAACAACTGTGTGTGTGGATTCCTGATGTCTGTCCTATTAGCTCATTCATTTATCTTTTGAGAGATGAGAGAGAAGCTATTAGCTCATTGGTTCTGGCTTTGCACTGCAGTAAACACGGGGAAGATGAGTATCTCCGGCATCAACCTAGACGAGGACGATGAACCAAGCGGCGACAGCTGAGAGCAGAAACACGTTGTCAATGTGTTAGCTGCGACGGTTTCTCTGCCTCGTCGATGCCGTCGACAAAGCAGGACTGTGTGTCGCTGTTACCCACAGCATGAGTTTTATGCAACAAATCAGCACTTGTGCACTTGAAACGGAGCGCTGTGTAGCAAGTGTATACCTAAACGGAATGTGTGTTGCTGTTGCTGCCTCTGGCATGATCCTGCTGAGGCGATTGTACACCCTTGGACCTAGGTTTGGTGTTGGGTGGGCCATTGGCGGCGCAAGCCTTCGTCCCCGCCCGTGCTGTTTGTCACGCATGTACGGGCAGATATCTTGCATTTCCTGTTTCCTCACGGGTGACTGACTGTACGTGGTCGTGGGTCTTGTGAGTACTTTTTTTTGGCGAGATCAAAAGGGTCTTGGAGTACTGTGCGACCGTGAAGGGGGTCCGTCCGGGTTCTCTCGCACATGGCTCCTATGGAGATAGCAGGAGTTATCTAGGACTCCACGATCAGTATCTCTGCCATCGCATTAGATCCTATAGAGTATCGTTGCCAGGTACTACTATGTATCGGCACCGATATCCACGGCCATCAGACGGCACTAGAGCAACTTCAACGGGGCGATCCATTTCGTCCGCGGCCGTCCGTTTGGATCGGCGTGGACAGAAAATGCGGCCTAACGCGTTGACCCAAACGACCCAAACGGACGCGCGTCCGTTTTTCGTCCGCGGGCGACCCATTCTCGGTTCATTTTTAGCCTGATTTGCGTCGGCGCGGACACGCGACGGACGCGCGCGCGCTCGCCTACTCCTGTCCCCGGGCCTGTTGGTCTGTGGCACATTGGCCTCCCTTCCTCTCGGCCAACAAGTAACCCTCGCCCCCGCCTCCTCCGTCACCGACGCCGTCGTCCATTTTGCCGGCTACTCTTCCAGCTGCCGCCGTCATCACATCCGCCCAGCAACACCGCCCATGACCCAGTCGTCCGCCGCCGCCGGGGAGCAAACTGGTTCCCGCCGCCGCTTCCCCCACCGCCCAGCCGCCCCGCGACCAAGAAGACGCCTCGCCACCCCCGCCACATACGACCGGCACGCTCGTCCGACGCCATCACACTCGTCGGCCGTCTGGTCTGTGGGCGCTAGCTGGTCTGTGGGCGCTGCGTCTCCCCTCGTCGGCCGTCTCCTTCTTTGACGCCCGCAAACTGTTCGACAGATTGCCAAGGTGCAAAAATGGACTCCGCCGACGAGTTCTTTTTCCACAATTTCATTTGCGACTCCGACGATTCGTCGTCCGACGAGGAGGAGGAGATATTGGCTGCCGTGTTGGTCCATTACCACCTCAATAACCAGCGGTCGTTATTCTGTGGCTCCATTCCGGGCCACCTTCCGGCGTTGAATCGTAATCGGGAGAGCGGACATTTCCTTCTCTGGAAGGACTACTTTGATACAACAAACCCGTTGTTCAAACATCACAAATTCCGCCGCCGGCTCCGTATGAGTAGGCATGTTTTCAACCGTATTAAAGAGGGAGTGGTCGGCTATGATGACTACTTCGAGTGCAAAGAGGATGCCGTCGGCAAGATTGGTTTCTCCTCTTATCAGAAATGCACTGCCGCCATCTGAATGCTTGCATACGGAGTGCTCGGTGATCTCATTGACGAGTACGTCCGTATGAGCGGGTCTACATGCCTAGAGCCCCTGTATAAGTTCTGAAAGGCTTTGATTGTTGTGTTTGGCCCCGAGTAGTTGAGAGAGCCGACAACTGAAGATACAACCCGTTTGTTGGCGATGAATGCTAGCAGGGGCTTCCCGGGGATGCTTGGCAGCATAGACTGCATGCACTGGGAGTGGAAGAACTGCCCTTCTGCTTGACAAGGGCAGTACAAGGGACATGTCAGGGCTTGCACTGTCATATTAGAGGCCGTGGCGTCTCAAGATCTCTGGATCTGGCACTCTTTCTTTGGCATGGCTGGATCACACAACGATATCAACGTGCTTCAGCGCTCGCCGGTGTTTGCTAGGCTTGCCGAAGGCAACAGTCCACCTGTGAACTTTACTGTCAACGGCCACAACTACGACAAAGGGTATTATTTGGGTGACGGTATCTATCCTCAGTGGACCACTATTGTAAAGACAATACCCAACCCTGCCGGAGAGAAAAGGAAAAGATTTGCCCAAAAGCAAGAGAGTGCTAGAAAGGATGTCGAGCGTGCCTTTGATGTTTTGCAATCTCGATGGGGCATCGTTCGGTATCCTGCTAATACTTGGAGCACGCAGAAACTATGGGAGGTGATGACTGCTTGTGTGATCATGCACAATATGATCGTAGAAGATGAGCGCCGAAACGTCTGTACGATCAAGGCTTTCAGTTTCAGGTTGAGAATGTTGTGCCTGAGCATGGAGTAGCGGCAACATTTGAACAGTTCACTCAGTTTTATGAAGACATGCGTGATTGAGAAACTCACGTGCAACTACAAAATGATTTGGTTGAGTATATGTGGACTCATGTTGGCAACCAATAGATGTATCTTCTTTTATTCGTTTGTAAAACTATGTGAAACATTTTTATTTTTATTTGGCCTGTCAAACTATACTATTTATTTGAACGGCTAAACTATTTTGCTTGTTAAATTTTCATTTCACAATATGTTAATTGCAATGTAAAATTGATCGGCCAGCCGGCCACGCCTGCACATATGGGTCGGCGCATTAGGCGCGCTGCCGACCCATATGTAAAACAAGGCGGACGTCGGGCGGGCTGCCAACCCAAACGAACAAAAATCAGATGAAATCGCCGTTCGTTTGGGTCGGCCCGTTGGAGTTGCTCTAATTCTCTCCATCTCAAAACAAAGTTGTACTACTAAAGTTGGAGAGATAGTTATTTTGGAACGGAGGCTGGGGTAGCTCATTCGTTCCCCAACTGACCATGATGCTCTTTCGCTTTCGCTCTGAAATGAATCACTCGAGAATCCTAGTAGATTGATCATTGGTGATCGATGACAAGCGCAGAGGACACGTGAGCACGGGCGCAAAGGGCGTGGCATCCGGGTCGGGTGGGCTCCATGCCCAAAGGACAAGAGGAACAAGAAAACAAAATTTCCAAGCACAAGGGCCTACTACTCTAGTACTACTACTAGATACTGCTGCTGGTGGGCCCCGCGGCAGAGCCTGTCCTCCCGTTAACGACATGCTTCCCACCACTCCGCCTGCCCTCGGCGCGCAGAGCAGAAGCATCCTCTCCCTCTCGGTGTACCGCCATCCTGCGCCACGTGTCCCCGGGCGCCGGGCGGACGGCCGGGATCGCTTGACCCCGTCCGCGCGCCCGCGCCTCGCTCGGGGAAAGGAACGGCGGAAAGGGATGGGACCGGGGCGATGCCCTGGCATGTGGGCCCGGCGGGATAAGGCCCCACCCTGCAGTGACGCGTCTATTTCGTTGGGCGCTCCCGTTCCAAAACAAGTCCCCGGAGAAAGTGCGGGCGAGAGGGAGGAGACGGGAGAAAAATAGAACGGGAGGGGGAGAGAGGGAGGGGGAAGGGGGAGAGAGATAAGGGGGGAGGAGGAGGAGGAGGTGGGATCGATGGCGTGCCCGCCGCTGTGAGATTGATCTCCCGATCGCGTCCCGGCCGCAGGTGAGCCCCGCATTGCCTTGCCGCCTCCGTCGACGCTCCTCCTTCATCGGTGCATTTTTCTGTCTGGGCGAATGCTCAGTTTTTCCCCTGTTGCGTTGCCCCCATTTTTCTAGCTAGACAGAGGAGCCGCATTGCCCCGATTCGCGGCCCCTCTAGATCCGCTCCCCGCTTGCTTTCGCGGCTGCGCCGTGCTAGCACGATTGTCTCCCTCCCTCCCGTGGTTTCAGATGTCTGACTTGTGAAAAATGCAAATGTTCAAATCGATTTCTTCATCCGAATTGCTCTCTCGTCTAATTGAATCCAGACATTTGATGTGCGTACCATGCTCGCCAATAAAACCGGCCTGATTCTGCCTCCTTTCTTGTTTTTGTTTCGACAATGCACATTCGTTTGTCTGGTCCCGGTGCATGGGGGAGGTTTGGTTTCAGGTTTCAGTCCTGTCAATTGGCCGCCTTGCATGCCTTTTTCCCGCATGTATTCTGCTTTCGGCCATAACTCATTGGCATGTACTAGCTCCTGCCATCGGCGCATGTGCATCTTTGTCTGAATAATCTTGCATCTGCTTGCAGGATACCTGCCGGCAGTAATAGCAGTATTCATCTTATTTTAGCAGCATCAAACTTCTATACATTGTATGATTGTCTCCATACTGTATCAAATCTTACTTATGTTTCGTGATTTTGCCTGTGCTGTATAACTCCCCAGGTCCAGCCAATGGCTTAGATATCTCAAGCTGATACTTATGGTGGATGCGGAAACCAAACTCCAACTCTTGAAGAGAAATTAAAAGTTCCCGTGCTTCAGTTTCTAGTGGTACATCCATATTCTTGCCAACCACTGCCTTCAGGGTCCTGGGCACACACCGTATTTCGGAATATCTATCACATTTTCTCTTGGCTTAGCTGACGATTATTATGACTTTATGACTTGTACATAGATTGAACTAGTATTATCAAAAAAGGCTTTTGTCCCGTTTTATATATTAAGCATAAATCATCAGCAGCTCGATACAAACTCACGCCACCCCAACACACGCACACACTCAAGGCGGATACATCTGCGCTGAGCGCAGCAACACCACCCCTACCACTACAAAAGCTACCGGGGTCCTCAATCGTGAACACGCCATCGCGAAGAGACGAAGCTGCATACGACGACCCGTGAGCTCCAAAGCGGTGCCTTCAGAAAGGATACGGCACCAGAGTGCCGCCACCGCCCAAACCGAGGATCAGTGTTTCCCCTGAAGCAACATGATGGGCAATGAGGACTGCGGCGACGCTTTCAAGAAGGGAACGAACATCGCTGCTGCCGGCGTGCCCGAAGACAGAAAATATTTTCACCCCGGTCCACACTAATTGCCCTTGGTAGTACGAATGCCGCACCACCGCCACCGATCGCCACACCCCAGCCGCCACGCCGTCCACACGACCATGGCAATCAGGCAGCACCTGAGCACGAGCTCCGCCCACTAGCCCCGCGCTGCTACCACCAAAGCCGACGTCCCGGCAGCGAAGACCACACCACTCCCATCAACATGGACCACTGACGCTGAGGCCGGAAAAGCAGGCCCTTTTGGTAAGTCCGGAACCCCGCCGGTCGGAGCAGTGCAGGGGGAGGCCACCCGGCCACGCTGCAGCCACCACGCCATTTCTCGAACCGGGTCCAGGTCACCGTCGCCACCCCTGGCAACAGCAAGACCCGGAGGCACCCCTGCCAATCCCCCGGAGCGCCCATGTCACCGAGGCCAGCCAAAGGCGAGAAGCGCTGAGCCGCCGTGCTCCACCTGTCAGGTGCGCTGCCAACCGTAGAGCCGAACGCCCCAGGAATCAAGAGGAGGGGGTCGAACCACCGCCACTACGCCGCCACCCCGACCAACCGAGAGGTCCTCGGCCAAGGCAGCCGTCCGCGGCACCGCGAGGTCAGATTTGGCCGAGCCACCGCGGCCGCCGTCCCCAACCTCAGCCCGCACCGCCACCACCCACTGCCACTGCGCCACCACCATCCGCCGTGGCCACGGCAAAGGTGGCCACCACCAGCCTGGGCCGACCGCAGCCCGCGCCGGACCACGCCGCCGCCGTCTCTGGCACCCCAGGTGCGCCACCCACCTGGCCACCTGCCGCGGGGAGGCAGGGGCGCCCGGGCGCCGCATTTGCCCGTCACACCGCTGTGGAGCCCGGCTGCAGCGCCACGTTCCGGCCCGGGACGCCGGCCCGCGCCAGCACCACCCGAGCAGGAAGACACAGGGCCCCGTCGCCGCCGGCGACGGCAGGGCTTTGCCTGGTCGTGCCCCCGGGCGGCAGCGAGGGAGGAGGAAGGAGAAGGAGGGGGCGGCGGCGGGGATACAATGTAATCGGCATGCACAAAGTTAAGTTAACTAGATAATACCCCGCACGTTACTGCGGGAACCGATTGCAACATATTTTGAGTGATTTAATTTTGTGAAACATGAGTAGCTGAATTAAGAACATATGAACTAAAACTAAAACACATATCATATATTGTATTTGATTACTGTGTAGTCGAAACATATATTGAATATAAGTAGCATAATACAATGAATTTTTTTTCTCATGCATGTTGAGTGGACCTTCGATGAGGTGACATGTGTGGTGAGGTGGGATGTGTGCATGGGATCAACCAATAATGGATTTTTTTCCCCATACATGTTGTGGTGGGCCTTTGATGAGCTGGCATGTGTGCATGTTAAGATATTAGAGATAGTGGGAATGAACTATTTAGGTTATATAGGATGAGTTTATATCTTAAAAAAAGGTATATAGGATGAATACAATCAGAATACATTTAACTGTACTGATAGAGAGACGTCTTTATCCAGAAACTCGACAAATTAGTGATTCCTTCCAAATTATGGTGCTATATCGTGCTATTTATTTTGTAATTATCATTAACAAGTCTCATGGATTTATTATGAGTAACACTGTACATTGCATCAGCCGCTTAAGAAACATCAACTTGTTGGTGGGACAGATCATCCTGAGTTGTTCATAAGTCAGCTATTTTGAGAAGACAATGTCAGCTTCAGAGTTCAGGATTCCTTACCAGCCAGTAAGATTGTCATATGATTCAAGTATAGCATTATTATTTTTCATATCTTCTCCCTGTTACTTATCCGCTCTAGCATTTCAGCAAAGTATTCATTGGACCCCACTGTTTAGTCACTTTTTCAGTTGATTTTAATTTTCTTCCAGAAGATATTAGACCAATATAATTAATGTTTTGCAATAAAATGTGAGACAAAGAGCTCACTTTGGTTTATCGGTGAGTGAGTGCCTGCTATGTTTATCAAGTGGTGTACTTGACTAACAAAAAAAAAGATCTTCAATATGCATTCCAGTGAAAGACATGCCAAATGAAATGAAATTATGGTTCATGACATTTGGGTTGTGAATAAAGTAAGCAGGCTGACAATATATAGGGGGCCGCTAACAGTAAAATTCTATTAAAACAAGAAACATTTACAGAGTGGGGCTGTACAAGCAGACTTACTAAAATTTTCAAACGTTTTTGTGCTGGTATTGTAGACTTTCAAGGAGTTGATGTGGCTCCACCGTGCCGCTTCTTTGCTTCTCCTTTACTGGCAATAGAACAATTATTTTAGTTTTTGTAGTTCTTTGTATATGTGTTTCTAATGCGTAGATTCTATGATTTAGTCTCACTGTACTTCTGTTGTTAAGAGTCACTAGACAGCTGATAAGCATAAAATATTATCATTTATAGACAAAATGGGTTGTCTGGATTCCAGAAATCAAGTTAAACCATATCTTGTGTTTTTAATGAAATTTATGCAGGGACTACCTTTTGACTACCTCAAAGAAAAATATGTGTTGTTACTTTATAAAATAAAATAATTACCTTTATGTCACTTGGACAATATGGTGCCTGGCTAGCCTGCATATTTGTTCAAGTATATGGGAATTGGCCAAACTTCTCCATCAGTTCGGGCTTTTGGTTCTACTAGTTTGTGCATGAAACTTAATATGGTACTAGGCACAAGAGGTCTTGGGTTCAAGTCTCGGCTTTTGAATAAATTTTTTTGCTTGCCCTGCCCTCCTTTTGTCCATGTTTAGGCCTTCTCAAACCACATGTGAGAGGGGGTGTTGAAGTATATGTGGATTGCCCGACCTTCTCCATCAGTTTGGACTTTTGATTCTGCTGGTTGGTGCATGAAACTTAGTACTTATGACTTAAGGCGAAGTGGTATTTTAGTACAAGAGTAGGCGATAAAGATAAGAAAGAGACTAAGGGAGATTTCTAAATTTTGTGAAGGAATGGTAACCATCGATATGAATATATAGTCTTCCATAGCACCTTTATCAATAACAAAAGACAAATGTTCTGTTGTTAAGATCCTCTGTTGTTGATTCAGTTGATACTATGTGCACATAAATCTGCGCATGTAAAGTTTGCTTGTTTTAGTTAATCTCAAGTTCTGCCTGCCTTGTTATCACTTGTTTGTTGCTTTATGCTAAGTACTTACTCCACTTCGTTTCATCCTTTTGATAGGTATCATCTTCGCAGCCTTCGGAGAATACAGGTCAGTTCAAGATATGCCGATGTGGAGAGGGAGACCTGAACTCCCAGACTGGTGAAACCGGTGATAGTCCACAAACTGCATGTCCTAACTGCCAGGTTTGTCGGATCAACTTGCACTCAAAGTTTATGTCACACTGTTCTCCAAATGACCTTAAGCTTTGGTAGAATGTCTCTCTATATATGTTTACATAAGCCATGTAACTGCTACACGTAGCTGCAACTTCAGATTTACTATAAGTCTATGTTTATAATCAGAATGGGAGTCTTTAAACTGCTATATTAACTCCGAATGATGGTGTCAATTTTGTATATCTGTTTGCAGGTTCTTAAGAGTGGACATTTACTGCTTTCATCTAAAGGTATGTTCGGATGGCTAAATTGTGGTTTAGCATGGCTAGATATATATTTCTCCCTCTCTTTTACCTGCTAGATGTTACATCTAAACAGGATGTTTGTGGTAAGGACTACGGTCAGAAGCCCTCCAGTTCATATATCTATTAATAGGAATTTTTTGTCCTTCCAATGGGATACTAAATTAATACTCCCTCCGTCCCAAAATAAGTGTCTCAACGACGGAGGGAGTATGATTGAAGCACAGAAGAACAGCAAAACATGTTGCCTGAAGTCACACAATTATGACAATGTTAATCATATCACTTGTCATGGAGCTTTTATAAACATGATGCCCATTAGACGTTACTTGTATTACTGTATCATATTCTAGCAGGTAGAATATTAGCCAGTTTGCTGAACTATATATTGCAAAGTATAATCAGTCACATTAAGTTAGAACTCGCTATGGATCAACCTAGTCGCTCTTGTACTGAATACTAAAAATCTAACAACATACTATCTGTTTATTTCTCTGATGGCATGGGGGCATTATAGGGCTTGCTTCCCCATAAAGTCATATGCTTAAAAGTTTGGGCATAAAGTAAAGTGTACTTCTGTAAAATGCCTGGTCTGTAGGCTAATCTGATTGCTTCACAATCATGATACCTTTAAGCCCAATGAAGAACGAAGTCAAGCCAACAGACATGGTTGATTATTTTTACTGAAATTGTCAAGGAAATTCTGTTGCAGTTTAATTAAGTGGATCAGAATGTTTCTATTTATAACTCCATATTTTGCATGTGGAATTTTGTTGCTACCCAAACTGTCATTTTCTTACATTTGATCACCTTTGCTTTAATTTAAATTCTAAATATTTGTAGCCATACTATTCTTCATATTTAATTATTTATGATACATAACAGGGATTGGTTGGACAACATGGAAAAAGCGCTGGTTTATTCTTACAAGGGCATCATTAGTGTTCTTCAGAAGTGACCCTGTAAGATACATTGCAGTACTTTGCTGTGTTTCTTTGCATCAGCTATTCACTCGTAAAGATCCTATGATTAACTTGCTTTGTTCTCCAAGCTTAACACAAACTTTATTGTAACAAAGCAGACTAAAGGTCTGCACGGCATTAGATTGTAAATCTGCTAGTTGACTGCTCAATTGGGTTATCTAATTCTTGTAGCAAATGCTTGAACCTTATTTATTTTCCATGAAATTTCTATTACCATTATTGCTATGTGGGGAATTCCCTATGTGTGCCGCATGGCCCAAGAAGGCCAGCAACTGGCGCTAGCTCCAGCCAGTGCAACCAATTAAGGACAATATCCCTATATTATCTATAAGTAAATGGGTTCTTTTAATCTGAGCCATAGCCAATTGGAGATACGATATGGTTTGCTCAATTGTGTTATATTTATATGTAGAGGACCCATTGGTGTTATGTCATACGATATGGTTTGTTCCTTACATTGGAATTGTGTTATATTTATATGTAGAGGACCCATTGGTGTTATGTTAATTAAGCAATGAAATAGATTCTCTCACTCGCTTCTCCTAGCTGTCCGCTACGCTATTGCCCCCCTGGAGTTGCCAGCCTTGTTCCACAGTAGCTCCAAGATCATGATCCCAAGTTTCCAACAGTGATTGAAAATAGAGCATCAAGTATACATCTCGTTGTTTACAACACCAGTTATATGCAACTTCCGGTTTGTACCATCGGTTAATCGATACTACTAGAAAATGTGTGCGGCCCTAGGGAAGCTACCAATCTGCCATTTCTTGTTGTAGAACTGATGGGTGTGGTACTACATATTGATTGTGGTTTGGTGCTTTATATATAAAGCGGGGCGAAAGCCTTTTTCGGTACATATTGATTAATAGCACATGCAAGTTCGCGCGAGTCTTTTTCTGTGCTGATGTTGTATTAGTACTATAAACTACTCCCTCCATTCCACAGTGTATTGCGCCCGCGCTTCCCGAGATCTAAGTTTGACCATAAATTTAACCAACAAGACCGACTGCGGTGGGAGCAAAAATTATACCACTAAATTTATATTGAAAATACGAATTCAGTGGTATAATTTTTGCTCCCGCCGCAGTTGGTCTCGTTGGTTAAATTTGTGGTCAAACTTAAATCTCAGGAAGCGCGGGCGCACTACATTGTGGAATGGAGGGAGTATAATGTAGTAATTTTTGCTGCAAATTCATTTTAATGGAGTACATGAGTGCAGCTGACGAAAACTTTATATATAACCTGAAGTCTTTAGCAAAATGCTTCGAGGAAAGAATCAGAAGTCTAGATATCATTCTGTATAGCTTGTTATCTGATCTGCTTGTTAAGGTTGAGTAAGGGCATAATTAAAGTACACATGATAGTATGCTAGCCGACACCATGTAAAATACATGAAAGGTGAAAGGCAAGTTATATCAGCTAATGGCATCTTATTGCTCAGATATCCCAACGAATTAGTGCCTACTCTGGTCTAGGTCATAATCCTAATACAAATAGTGATACTTGCACAATTTAAGGAGTGAACCTGAATGTGAAGCGGGATATAAATTCTCTTTTCATACTATTAATTGGATACCGGAAGTGACAGAAAGCAAATAGTAAAGGCAAGGATATTGTTGACTGTTACTGTCACCATTTTTTAGGGGGTGAACATGATTACAGAACAAGTACTACTGCTGAAGCATACATAGTTCTTTTAGGATTCTTCGTGACATTTATGGGCAACTATAAATATTAGTATTAGGCCTCTAAACATGCCAATTGCTCCTATGTTCTGCTTTATTTTCAGAATGCACCTCCCAGAGGAAATGAACCAGTTGTTACACTTGGTGGAATCGACTTGAATAACTCCGGAAGGTATGCATAATTGAAATTTTGCTGAAAGGGGAATTTCCTTTAATGCTATCCAATAAACATATAATTTTGATAAATGTTTCAGTGTTGTAGTCAAAGAAGACAGGAAACTTTTAACAGTGTTATTTCCTGATGGCCGCGAAGGGCGTACTTTTACTCTGAAGGTTGGTTTCATATCTTTCAGAGTTCCTGTCGTACTGATCTTTGTGTTCCCATTGAGACGATTGGCATTTCTTAGTATTGTTCTTGAGGATCAGTAAATAGCGGGGTAACAGGGGTGGCTGTGGGACTGGAGCAGTGGAACGTGGCAACCCTGGTTGTGTTTGGGAGGGGCAATTGTTTGATTAATATTCAATACTACTATCATACCTGTGTGGCACTGTTTAGGAATTTAATGGTGTGATTTGTCTCCAAGCAGGCAGAAACTACGGAAGAACTCAACGAGTGGAGAAATGCATTAGAGAGTGCTTTAGCGCAGGCACCAAGTGTAGCGAGTACAGTGGGGCAAAATCCAATATTTAACGCTGATGGAACAGAATCTTCTGAAGCTTCAACTGAACAGTGTAAGCTATGTTAACTTTCACCCAACCTGCACAAGCTGGGCTAACATCTAAGCTTTTGTTTTATTTTTGGGCTAATGGTATTTATATAAAAATAGACAAGTCACATTGTGGCTGTATTTATGAAATTTCTTGATGTCAATTTTTTCAGACTTCATTCTTATTGTTTGATCACACCTGTTTTTGTTTCATTTCATATATCTGGCAAAGTATGTTCCAGACTTCCAGTTTGGTGTTCAACTTCATCGTTCACTACTTGAAAAAAAAATCTTAATCACTTCCTAAACGTGCTAATGGTTGAGAAATTCCGGGGCACTCAAAAAATGAAGTTTGTAGGATAAATTCCAGTTTGGATGTCATGTCTCTAGAGATGATGACCCCGTAGGGATATATTTTCTTGCTTCGTTCCTCCATGCACTTGATCAGGGCATGGGCAATCACTACTTACATGAAGATCCTTATTCCTTCTATTATTCATTAATATTTAATTCAGCTGGATTCTGCTGTTACAGAAAAAACTGCATTATGCAGATCTAAGTAGGTTTATTTTGTATGCCAGTGTTAGATGCCATAGTATTTATTGCCATTTATTTGTTGAGTCAAATGTATAATGTCTAATTTATTATTCTTTCCCACATCGGTGTGTGCTTATGTTGCACTGAATAAACAAATTCTGTTGTTTCGTTTGCAGCGGAGGATAAATCATCTGTTATTGGGAGACCTGCACAGTTTGCACTTATAGAGGCTGATGGTAGTCCAGCTTTCCTGGAGAAGGCCTTGAGGTTCATTGAAGATTATGGTAAGTGTTTTCCCCTGTAATATCAGTACACTATCCAGACCGACCCTTCGTTAGGTTTAGTTTTATGCTCATATTTACCTGGTGTGCATTGAAAGCAATCATGCGGAAACAGACATTTAAAAATCTTGCCGTTCAGTAACGAGCAGAAAAACACTGTGTTTGTAGGTTGCAAGGGAGAAGGAATCCTCCGTCAATCTGCTGATGTTGAAGAAGTCAAACGCAGATTTCGTGATTATGATAAGGGTGATTTCCTCTGTTCTAACTTTTTTGTTCTTATTTAAGATGTTTGGCAATTTAGTGTCGCAGGAGTTTTACCATTGTTTAATTGAATCTTTAGAAGACTTTTTTTTCTTTGCCCTGCACTTTCACAAAGATTTTCTTTTGAAGATACAACTATTTTGCATAACCTCTGAGAATTTTATGTCTGCTAGTTCACTTTAACTGTTTTTTGTAGGAAAGAAAGAGTTCTCCCCAGATGAGGATGGGCATGTTATTGGTGACTGTATTAAGGTGTTTATTTGGCAACGCTAACTCTGATGTCACAAGGAATATACTATGTTTCTATATTTTTTGTAACATTTGTTTTGCTCCAAACTACAGACTATTCTTCGAGAGATGCCAGCTTCGCCAGTTCCTGCAGCATGTTGCACCGCGCTGGTTACAGCTTACCGTAAGACTGGCTCAGAACTTTATTTATAATTGAAGAACAATAATGCATTCCTCAGCCTAAAAAAACTGATGTATAATCCCAATAACTATTTTTCATGAAGTATGTACCAAAAAATCAGCACCAGTATGCCCTCGGAACATTTTTATTTGTTTGGAACCATAAACTGATAAAGACAAGTGATGGTGCAGGAACTGACAAGACAAAAAGACTTGATGCTTTAAATAAAGTTGTATATGAAGTTTTCCCGGAACCGAATCGGCAATTACTGCAGAGGTAACCTAGGATGCTTTTGTTTCAAATTTTATCACCAAAAGTGTTATGTCTTGGATTGTCATTCTGTAAGAATATGTCCTCATCCGTTTACATTATCTAATGGTTTGATGATGAGTTAAATTTAGCCTGCACAGCAATAGCAACATCAAATTCCACCAATGAATACCAGACTCATCGGTTTTCTTTTAGGATCCTTAAGATGATGATGATCGTTGGATCACACAAAGCTGTGAACAGGATGTCTAATTCCGCTTTGGCGGCTTGTATGGCACCACTCCTTCTTCGTCCTCTTCTTCTTGGTGAATGTGAAATTGATAAAGACTTCAGTATGGCTGGGGATGGTTCATTCCAGCTGCTTCAAGCTGCAGCTGCAGCCAACCATGCTCAAGCTATTGTTATCATTATGCTTGAGGAATATGATCAGATATTTGATGTATGCTCTTTCTTCCCTTGTCATGTTCTTATTTATTTCTTTTCTTTTTATATTAGGTTCTCCTTGAAGTTATGTCATGAATACTAATTCAACAGTAACCTATATAGGACATAGAAGAAGGTTCTTCGGACGCTTATACTGAGTCTGACGACGGTGATGTTGACAAGGAATATTCTACAGATAATGACAACCATGATGAGGATGGTTCTTATGATTCTGGTGAAGATGACATTGAAGAAGACTTGGATGATAATACCGAACACTCTTCTGGCGGCAGTGAATGTGATGGCAATAGTAGAATCAATGCCAAACGTGACAAGGTATGCTAACTGACAGCAATAGTACAAATTTCAAACATTATAGATGGAGCATTCCAAGTGCTGGTGTCAGAATTTCCTGCAAAAACCATGTTTCCTTGCAAAAAAAAAGAGAGAGAGAAGATAAGTCAGCTTATATTCAATGAAAGAAACTATGGATGATCTTCCCTTAAAAATGTGATAGTTGATCTCCTTATCAAAATTAATTTCACTTTTGCCAGTCAAATTTTATGGTGAAATCATACATTGAACATGTTCGCTCATCCGATAGTGTCTTCTCAATGTGCAACTTGTCACTGAAGTTTCTTTCTAAATCTGGTAAATGAGTATTCTGTTTAAAGGCTAATATTTTGCTGGTTGAACCAAGTAGTCATAAAGATGAATAGATTATGCTTTCATATTTGACTTGCCCACAGTTTCATCAGGTGCATGCTGATAAGAAGTCAACAGTTGATTCAGCGTTTCCAACATAGCTTAAAACTTAGTGTGAATTTCTTACATAGCTTAAAGCTTAGAACTTAAAGTGCCCTTCCGAGGGCTTGTAAAAACTCTTCTTTCTATCAATGCATTAAAATGCAAGGCTTTTGTGTTTTCTCGAAGAAAACAGGGACTGCTTATTGCTATATATTTCAAATATATTCTTGAAGCTTGTATTTCATTCTTGTATGAAAAAACCTTGGTCACACTCTCAGTAGCTTAATGGTCTGGGATATGATATTGAAGAAGACTACTTCTAATACAAAATGACACGCATTTGGGTGTGTTCAAGGAAAATAAAGACTACACTTTAGGGCCCCCTTGCATGAAGCCTCAAATAACTAACTCATGTGCTTTAAACACACAGATTGGCCAAAACTATGGCCTTATGCTCTGATTTAATGCACTTGTAAACTTCTTTGTCTCCCTTACAATTCATCTTGCTCAATTTATTTAAAACAATATCTCTGGCACTGCATGTACTGACAATGATAGGTTGTTCAACCTCAGATGAAAGTGGGAAAAACAGAACGTGGTTTGTCAAGGGAGGACAAAGGATCACATGCATCCACAGATCATATAGCAAAATCCCATTCATCATCTTCGAAAGCAAAATTTATGAAGTCAAGCAGCTCAGCTAATAGGGACAAAAAGACATTATGGGGCCGTACTTCAGTAAGTTCAGTTGTTATCTGCATAGTTCTGCATTTCAATGCTACCACGATAATCATAAAGTTTGACGAGTAATGTATTTACAGGCAAGAAAGGACCTGGACGTTGAGGGCTGCAGTGATGATGAGTAAGTAGACGGCTATATGCTCCTGTAATGCTCATTTGAATGTGCATTTATTGGAGACATAAAATAATTCCAAAATGCAGCTGTAAAAAAAGTTTTCAAACGTTCATGCAAAACACGACCATATATTAACTGTAAAAACATCTATACATATGGGACTCTTTATTCATAGGATTATAACAAGGGAATAGGAAAGAAATACAGGAACGCAATAGGAATGCATGTGTAGAACAGAGGATTGTAAAACACTGGAAAAGTTTTACATGACTTGTTTGAATTGTAAAAATACAGGAGTCCTACTAATGATGTTCCAACACTAACTTGATTGATCCCATCACTGTGCTTTACCTTGATCCTACGCGTAGGAATAAAACATGAGGTCATACTGGATGCTAAATTTCCTATGTTTTTCCTTTGGAATGGCGTCAAAAGTAAATTTCCCTATGATTTCCTTTGCCTCATTCCTACGAATAAACGATGCTACAACGACGAAATCCATATGAGTTCTAATTCTTTGTTTCCCTTCAAATCAAAGAGGCTCATAATTGTTATATTCATCCTCCAGGTCCTGTATCTTTACGTAGCTCTTAAATGGTTATATTTGTGCATGAATATTTAAAATGCACACATTATATCACATGTTGTATATCCTTGGATTTTCCACATTTCTTTTCAAAATGCACTAGTGCATGTCATCAAGTAAACAAAATATAGCATGTCAAGTGCAGATTTTGAGCAACTCTTTTTGAAAACATGTACCTGCTTTAAAAAAATATGTGAAACAGTCAAGGACAAACAAACGTGCTGTAATGCGAGAACTTGAAAGCGCAAATATGAGCATTTGTGAACTGCAAAAGGCATATACACATGCTGTAATATGTGCACTTGAAAAGCTAACACACAAATATGACGATTTGTAAACTGCAAAAGGTATTTGCACATTTTCCATGGTCAGTCCTGGAACGTCATTGCATAATAGGTGGAGCATTTATCATTTGCATCTGCAATAGTTGTACCTTCTAAAAATTGCCATAGAGATTGAGGTTTGCATAATGTTGTGGAATTTTTTGTTTGTATGGGTGAGTCAGAGAGTGCACATGGTTTTGAATTGCATACTTGCACACTAGAAAAGATCCCCAAATTGTAGATGGGCCAACATGTTACAAGATGTAAACCTGTAAATATTGTGCAAAAATATGATCAACGTGCACAGTACAACAAAAACAAAAGGTTGTAGCCGCAAAAGTCCAAAAGAAAAATTGCATCTTTCATCTTCTTTGCATAACACACATTTTTGTAGGCACACAAGTTATACATGTTGCTATGATTCCTTTTTAGATTCTTCCGAGATGAACAAGTACTTTCTGGAATACATGCACTCACCCGTGCATGCACATACTTTCTGGAGTATTATTTTCCCATAATATTTATAATTTACACTGTCGATATTTTTGAGCTATTGATATTCTAATTGAGCTTCTGTATTAGGGCTCTTATTGAGAAGCTTGAGAACAACAAGGCCGATCTCCAATCTAAAGTTTCAAAGGAGGTGCATCCTTTTCCCCTAGGACCACACAAAGTTATGTAACATCAAATTCTTTCATCTGAAATGATGTTTGTATTTTTCAGGTCAAAGAAAATAAAAACCTCCAGACAAGTCTAGAAAAGCGGAAAGGAACATTACATGAACGCCGTTTAGCACTTGAAAAAGAAGTAAGAGCTCAAACTCAAGGTTTTTATTTTCTTTCCAGAAAGAGAACCCCTAGGTTGCTTCTCTCATAAAGGGATTATGATACCATCAACGAAAGGAAACTTGCAATAGATGTGGAAAAGCATCAGAAACTATGTGCAACAGGAATATTACGCTAGCAATTATAAGCACAAGTACTATCCAAATATCTTAAGCCAAGAAATGTGACCACATCACGAAAGCCACATTAAGTTTGGGGATGGTACTCACATTTTGGAGTCAACAAATGGATTTTCTGCACTTTACTCAGGGTTTGATTGTGTCATTTCTTCAGATGGGCCATTAATTCTTGCTGCTGAAGCATCTGACATGCAGCACTACAAACTCATGTTCCTTCACCTTTTCCCCTTTTAAATGCTTCATTAGCTGTTACAGAAAACATGATTTGCGTGCCTTGCTAATTATACTTCTCTATCTCAGAAATGTTCTTTAGCTTTAAGACACTATCCTATATCATAGCAAAGGCAACCAAGCTACCAGTTCTGGCTCTACTTGACAGTCAAACTTTATTAGGTATCAGAAAAAAACTCCTTGAGATTTTGTCGAAACATACGAGTTTCTGCTGCATTTTGTTTTGTGTATTATGTTTGACTGGTTCTATCTTAAGATGTTTTAGTAACTCTCTACAAGCTAAGAGCACTTACCCGGACAGCCCCATGTGGCCATGTAATTTTCATACTTGATTTAGGCTACAATTTGAACCATTAGCCACTATGAGGCATCAGTTGATGTGACAATACACATGATTTTAGCTTTTTTCCCCTCCATTGAAATAATGTCAAGTAGAGGGCAGGCCTGGCGCAGTGGTGAAGTCCTCCCCACTTGTGCCAAGAGGTCCTGGGTTCGAACCAGCCTCTCTGCATTGCACTTTGCAGGGGTAAGACTAGGTTCCTATAATCCCTCCCCAGACCCCACCTTGTGTGGGAGCTTCTATGCACTGGGTCTGTCCTTTATTGAAATAATGTCAAGTAATGCTAAACAATTATCTTTCTTGTAACAATGATATATTATGACCTGAACTCCACTAGCCATGGCGGCCCAAACTGGATAATTCTACTAAGACCTTTAAATGCCACTGTCGTTCTCATTTATTCATCACAAATTGGATGATACAACTTATTATACAATGGGTACCTTACTGGGACTTTCAGTTAATGGTGACTACCAGTCTATGAGCCCTCAAGGTAGGCGATTGTTTGATACAGCAAATTATAACTCACGACTATATGGTACTCTTGAGCTCATGGAGTTGTTTTGGTACGTTTTTAGAGTAAGTTTTGCATTTTCTATTCAACATGAATAGCTTGTGCATTCAACAGGTGGAAACTTTGCGAGATCAGCTGCATAAGGAGAGAAGTTTGAGGGCCTCATTGGAGTCTGGGCTGATGAATATGCGAAGAGGGCAGGTGTCCCTCCCGTCGTCAATAGACAGCAAGGTACTCGGTGTTTATATTTCGTTAAATCTTAAATTCTTTTCACCGTTTTGAATTTTTTTCTTCTGTTAAAAACAGACTAAGGCTAATCTTGAGGAAGTTGCTGCTGCTGAAGCTGATGTTTTGAATTTGAAGCAAAAGGCTTGTGATCTACGCGGACAACTCAGCAGCCAGGCCCAGCTAAGCTCCATCTCACTATGTGAATCATGCAACAAACGGCTCCAAGACAAGCTTGCCGAGTAAGGCTTTGTTTTTTTAGTTGGAGTACTAAGGCTTGATAGATCCTTTCTTAGTATTTTGTTCTGTCTATTTAGAGTTCTTAATCATGGAAAGGAATATACTTGAAATAGACTTGTACTGAAGTGGCTACTTTTCTCCAGAGAGAAACAAAATGAAATCAGCTCATCAACCGAAGCATCATCGGCTATTGGGGCCAATTCTTTATCTCGAATGTTACCCAATGCAGGCATGGTAAGACCATACGAGTACAGAAGTCTAATGCTTTTCCTTCCGCTTTGCTAGAAATGTCCTGTCTGGGACCGGGACTGCTACTCTGCTGTTACCTTGCTCTGAATGGTCTAATGTTATTCCTGATACTATACTGGAATGGTAAACATAATATATGCTGTTCAAACTGTATAAGCAAGCTAGTCATGTGAGTTGGAATTTTCCTGATATACAATAAGAACCTAAAATGTCAGTAAGAATTTGTTATGGCGCTGCTAGAAGGAGGGCGCAAGAAGGCCGGCCGGGGGCCTTTTGCCCACGGCCGGGCAAGATGGAAGGATTTCCTTCTTAATTCTTGCTTGATTAGATTGATACATCTCCTCTCTTTATATAGAGAGGTTTACTTGACTCCCAAGCAAGGCTTACTTGACCTCAAAGAAAGCGACTCTTATCTCTAATTAACCCTAAGACTAACGGGTCCATTAGGCCCATTATGTACTCTAACACTACACCCCACCTGGACATGCAGCTTGTCCTCAAGCTGCAGCCTAACCAACTTATAACCATGACTCGACGCAACTCAAACCTAACACCTAAAAACAAGCCTTTTACATCTCGGCTTGTTTTATTATTCTCAACCTGAAATGGACTGGGACGATTTATTTTGGACCTCTTAACAAAAAGTGGATACCATCCGCACGTCGGACGTGCACGTGTACAGCCACCTGGATCCCATGGACACCATCTGGACAAAAGGAGTGCATGTGTATGGCCACCTGGAAGTGGTCGCAAGAGTGACCAGCAGAGGCGCCCTTGCGGCGCCCGGTGACGGAATGCAGTGGTGCTACGTGGTGCGTTGTTGTCGGTGACACCATGCCTTCTTCCTGTCGGACGGCTGTTGGTCTGCACCGCACAGGGAAGAGTGGGGGGCTTGCGATGGAGAATGACGAGGAGGGGTGCGCCCCCCCAACCGCCAATGTCGCAGACTTGGAGGTCGCTGCCCGTGGGGAAAACAGCATGCCCGCTGCCCGTGGGGGAAACCGCATGCCCAAGATCCCCGGCGGAGCGGATGAGATCGAGGTCCTTTGCGCAGCGAAGGGCAACTTGGAGGAGCGGCAGCTGCAGACCACGCATCTCCCGCACACGCCGACGCGCTAGGAGGCCGCGCGCAGTAGCCTGCAGCCTCACCGCCGCCGACACGTGGCGGGTAGCGATCCAAGACGGAAGCGGTGACGGCGACGGCGGGGACTGGACTTGGTGGAGCGGGACTCCCACCGGCGCGGTCGATGCGGGGCCGGAGCTAACCGGCGGTGGCTGCGGCAGCGGCTGCGGCGGTGGCGCACCGGGCAGCGGCAGCGGCTGCTGCGGCGGAGCGCCGGGCGCGGCGGAGGCCGGCAGGAGCGGCGGCTGCCAGTGCAGCCAGGGCTGAGCGGTGGTGGCGATGGATGGCAGCTGCAGTGGCCCGGCGAGAGCGGCGAAGGCCGCCTGGTGCGGCGGCTGCCACGACAGCCAGGACGGGGCGATGGATGGCAGCTGCAGCGGCTGCTGCAGCAGCCTGGCGAGCGCGGCGGGGGCCGCTTGGTGCGGCGGCTGCCATGGCAGCCACGGCGGCGCGGTGGCGGTGATGGGCGGCGCAGCCGGGTGCGGCCCATAGGACCCGGCCAAGAACAGGTGGATCTCCTGGACCGCCTGCGTTAGGTCCCGCAGCGCCCCGGACACCTCCGGGGTGAGGACGACGGGGGCGGGCGCGACGGAGGATCCCGGCGCGGGCAGGAGCGGGGCGACGGTCGTGACCGGCAGCGGAAGAGACGGGTTGGGCGGCGGTGAAGACATGATCGAACCGAAGCTAGCTGATACCAAATTGTTATGGCGCTGCTAGAAGGAGGGCGCAAGAAGGCCGGCCGGGGGCCTTTTGCCCACGGCCGGGCAAGATGGAAGGATTTCCTTCTTAATTCTTGCTTGATTAGATTGATACATCTCCTCTCTTTATATAGAGAGGTTTACTTGACTCCCAAGCAAGGCTTACTTGACCCCTAAGAAAGCGACTCTTATCTCTAATTAACCCTAAGACTAACGGGTCCATTAGGCCCATTATGTACTCTAACAGAATTATGCCAAAAGAATGCCCTTGTTATCTTGCATATTTCAATACTTTACAAATAGTACATTAACTGGCAAAGGGCCCAGGCTCATTGAAGTTAAGGATGACTAGATGGAAATACAACCTGGTTGTGCTTTTAAGTTCTTCCATTTTAGTTCCATTATTCAATAAAAGAATTGATTCATTTCAGGCGGATATTGTTGAACAATTGAGAAGGCAAGCCGCACAGAATTCGTCTTCTTCAACAGGTAAGCCAGCCCACCAGAAGCTGCAACTGAGTACTAACTATCAATACAATACAGGTCCAGTTGGTAATATCAGTAATTATACTTGATATCATTAGAGTAACTGTGCCCAAGGAAGCAAAAGTTAATAGCAACAATCTTAGTAGTTCAAAATGATTTGTTTTGCCCAGGTGCTCAAAGATTGTTGAGGCAAAACTCAAATAGCCTACACAGGCTTCAAGGACCGAATACCTTTTCAAGTAATAGAACAGAGGTAATCTGTATGCCTTGGGACGTATATATGCTGTTTCTTTGCCTCCATAAACTCTCGTTTCTTAAGCCCTTGTTTGATATAAGTTTGTGGGTGCTACTACTGCCTCTCTTTTTCATTTTACTGAATTTATGCAACTATATATGCATGTTATTTCTTTCAGGAACCTGGGGGTGGACCGCCAACTGCATTAGCTAAGCTGACAAACCGGCTCAACTTCTTGAAAGAAAGAAGGGCAATGCTCGCAAGTGAGATGCAAAACTTAGATTTGGCTCGCCCACCAACGGCTCCAGCTCCAAATAAAGACTCCACATGAGGACTGGGAATTTGACACTGCATCATCTTAAAGCTAGAAAATCAAGTAGTGGAGCGATGCACATATGACAGCGCCACAGGGACTATGAGGTGGAGATGCATATGATAATCCTACCGTGAGAGTTGGACCCAGTTCAAGATGCGTGCACATGTATTTTCATTGGAGGAGCATCGCTGGTAGTGTTCACCAAAATCGCTGATCGCACGAACAGCCTAGTTTTAGAGTACCATAATTAATTAACCCCACAGTTTTATTGTGTTTCCATAATGACATTTTGAAAGTATTGAATTGTGGCATGTATAAGAAACATATCTCCGTAAATTCTAGACCACAGCCAAAGTGCTCTTCCAAATGCAGCCTGAGAGAGTTTGACCGTATGTTTTTCTTTTTTCTTTTTGCTGCGGTATATGACCAAGTTCTGTGGGAGTACTGTATAAGATATGGATTCAGATACACATACACCGATGGCGGTTCCTGTGCCACAACCCAGAAAGGATGGACAATATTTCAGGATTTTCATCTCTTCCGTTTACTGTTTTGCAGCAGTTGCATGGCTAAAGCATACTGTTTTGTGACTCTAGTCATCGATATGTGTAGAGCATCTCTGAAAGCTTTGAAGGTACTAAGATGGATCAATTGGAATTTTGTTGAGTGACGCACGTTAGCGAGAGCAGGGTTGTGGAATCTTTGCTGCCATGATGATGTAGGGTGAGATTCCATGTTCTTTTTTTTTTGCGAGAATAATTTCCAATCTATTCATCAAACATCATGGCAATACAAAGAACACAAGAAGAATAGAAATCACATCTATGTCCGTAGACCACCTAGCGACAACTACAAGTACTGGAGCGAGCCGAAGGCGCCGCCGTCATTGCCCCTCCCTCACTGAAGTCGTGCAAACCTTGTCGTAGTAGACAGTTTATAAGACGTCGTGCTAAGGGTCCCAAGGACCACCACACCAAAACAGTCTGTCGCTGATGAAGTGAAGTGTAAATCGAAATGATCCAGCCTGAAGACACATGAATATAGATAAACAAAGACCGGATTCAAGCAGATCCATCAAAGACTGACGCCAACCGAATCCCGCGAGATCCGTCAAAGACACACCTCCACACGCCCTCCGACGACGCTAGACACACCGCCAGAGCGGGGGCTAGGTGGGGAGAACCTTATTCCATCTTCAGGGAGCTGTCGTCGCCTCGTCTCCCTGAACAGGACACATACCCTAAACAATCTAAAAACACCTAAAACGGAGCACGAGCCCTCCCACCGGCAGGGCCAGATCTACCACGCCTCCATGACCCTAAGGCCACATGAGACGAGGAAGATCGACGACAAGGCCGGTGAGAGGCAGAGAAACCCTAGCTTGACTCTCTCGTGGAAGGAGATGAGGAAAATGTTTTGGGTTCGTTGTGGCTTGGACTTTCTTGCACGATATTGATGCATGGACGCACGCCCGACTACCTTGTCATATCGTTTTTATGACATTTTTCATTTATAACTATTAGTAACTAGATAAAAGAAAGTAACTACCAATTGGAATATTGTTTTGTTGTTTTAGGGTTTTTAATAAATTAAACTAAGGTGAATAAAATGCAACTAACAAACTACATAAAAGGAAGATAAAAATTGTAATGCACAACCTAGAAGACTTAATGTCACCTCCTCGACAACAACATAAAAAAAGGGCTTGATGCTTGCTACTCTCGTGATAGCGCTAGGCAATAGTTGTTGGGACAATAAAGACAGAGGTTTGCAGCAAGTGGTAATCTTTTCCTTCAACCGAGAGACCAAGGTATGATTCCCTAAAGGCAACACCCATAGACTCTATCAAGTAACATGCAATACATATTACGAAATTGCTTGTGCCCCAAATAATTGTAGTGAGGTTGTCAATCTTACTAGTCTTGATAGTTGCAACAAGTTTTTTAAACATCATGTAGCTCAAAATGTTTCATATTTTTGGAATACTAAATACTGAAAACAAAAATGCATGTAAATTACTTTTGGGGAGTTTTCTTAATGTAGAGAGTTGGAACGGGGTTCATATGTTCACTAATAGTGTCTCTCATAATAGCGACGACACATGTACAAGCATATGTATGTGTAATGATCAACCAAACATTTATGACAAATATCATCATAGATTTAGATCATGTTATGTATCCATTGTACATCCATAATTCTACCAGGCCAACACATACCATATTTAATAGCTAATACTCCACCCAGTGCACCTGAAACACTCGTGAACTCACTTCAAATATTAAATACTAAAATAGAGCATTGCATAAGCAAGATGCCATGTGTTTGAAAGCAATTCGGGCCAGTTCTTTTGGCGGCTTAAAAAATAAGTCGCCTTCTCCCCAGTTTTTCCCATAGGTCACCTCTCTTATTCATTGGAGTTTCTAAACTAGTTATGAGAAAACTAATTTAAAAGTCTCAGAAAATTTAGGGGACGGCTTATTTTTTAAGTTGGGGGAGAGGCAGCTTATTTTTTTAAGCCGCCCAAAAGAATTGGCCCTTCCTCTCATCTCTCGTGGTACAATATAACAAGTCAAGCAATCATTTATCCTTAGAGAGCAAGATCCATCTAAGCTTTTTCTATCTTTGACACTGAGTGTACTTTACAAATAGGGATTCACTCCACTCCACCTAATGGACACCTCTAACATAACTCTATTGTTTTTTCATCTGGATTGACTAATGAAAAGAATTATGAACATGAGATTAATACACATCTATGAATTATCGAATCGAACATCATGATTTGATCAAAAGTAATTATTTATCACATACCAGTGGAGAGATGTTGCTACATAACTGTTGGGGAACGTAGCATGCAATTTTAAAAAAATTTCCTACGATCACGCAAGATCTATCTAGGAGATGCATAGCAACGAGTGGGAGAGAGTGTGCCCACGTACCCTCTTAGACCGAAAGCGGAAGCGTTAGGTTAACGTGGTTGATGTAGTCGAACGTCTTCATGATCCAACCAATCTAGTACCGAACGTACGTCACCTCCGAATTCAGCACACGTTCAGCTCGATGACGTCCCTCGAACTCTTGATCTAGCAGAGGATCGAGGGAGAGTTTTGTCAGCACGACGGTGTGATGACGGTGATGGTGATGTGATCCGCGCAGGGCTTCGCCTAAGCACTACGACGATATGAGCGGAGGAGTAAACTGTGGAGGGGTGCACCGCACACGGCTAAGAGAACAACTGTTGTGCTTTGGGGTGCCCCTGCACCTGTATATAAAGGAGGGAAGGAGGAGGCCGGCCACCAAGGGGGCGCACCATGGGGGGAGTCCTACTAGGACTCCACTCCTAGTAGGATTCGCCCCCCTTTTCCTTTCTCATCGGAGGGGGAAAAGGAAGGAGAGGGAACGAGGGCCGCCCCCTCCTCCTTGTCCAATTAGGACTCCCTTGGAGGGGGGCGCACGCCACCCCTTGCGGGCTCCCCTCTCTCTCCCCTAAGGCCCATGTAGGCCCAATACTTCCCGGGGGGTTCCGTAACCCCTCGGTACTCCGAAATATACCCGAACCATTCCGGTGTCCGAATATCATCATCCAATATATCAATCTTTACCTCTCGGCCATTTCGAGACTCCTCGTCATGTTCATGATCTCATCCGGGACTCCGAACAAACTTCGGTCACCAAAACACATAACTCATAATACAAACCGTCATCGAACGTTAAGCGTGCGGACCCTACAGGTTCGAGAACTATGTAGACATGACCGAGACACATCTCCGGTCAATAACCAACAGCGGAACCTGGATGCTCATATTGGTTCCTACGTATTCTACGAAGATCTTTATCGGTTAAACCACAATAATAACATATGTTATTCCCTTTGTCATCGGTATGTTACTTGCCCGAGATTCGATCGTCGGTATCATCATACCTAGTTCAATCTCATTACTGGCAAGTCTCTTTACTCGTTCCATAATGCATCATCTCATAACTAACTCATTAGTCACATTGCTTGCAAGACTTATAGTGATGTGCATTACCGAGAGGGCCCAGAGATACCTCTCTGATACTCGGAGTGACAAATCCTAATCTTGATCTATGCCAACCCAACAAACTGTTGGGCAACGTAGGGTGCAATTTCAAAAAAAAAATCCTACGATCACACAAGATGTATCTAGGATATGCATAGCAACAAGAGGGGAAGAGTGTGTCTACGTACCCTCGTAGACCAAAAGCGGAAGCGTTAGTTTAATGTGGTTGATGCAGTCGAACGTCTTCACGATCCAACCGATCTTAGTACCGAATGTACGGCACCTTCGAGTTCAGCACACGTTCAGCTTGATGACGTCCCTTGAACTCTTGATCCAGCAGAGGGTCGAGGGAGAGTTCCATCAGCACGACGGCGTGGTGATGGTGATGGTGATGTGATCCATGCAGGACTTCGCCTAAGCACTACGACGCTATGACCGAAGGAGTAAACTGTGGAGGGGGGCACCGCACATGGCTAAGAGAACAATTGATGTGCCTTTGGGGTGCCCCCACCCCCGTATATAAAGGAGGGGAGGAAGAGGTGGCCGACCCTAGGGGGTAGCGCCATGGGGGGGAGTCCTACTAGGACTCCACTCCTAGTAGGATTCGGCCCCCCTCCTTCCAACGGAGAGGGGAGAGGGGAAAGAGGAGGAGAGGGAGAAGGAAAGGGGGGCCGCGCCCCCACCCCTTGTCCAATTCGGATTGGGTAAGGGGGCGCACGCCACCTCTTGTGGCCTGCCTCCCTCTCTCCACTATGGCCTATGAGGCCCATTAACTTTCCCGGTGGGGGGGGGGGGTCCGGTAACCTCCCGGTACTCCAAAAATCCCCGAACCTCTTCAGAACCATTCCGGTGTCCATATATAACCTTACAATATGTGAATCTTTACCTCTTGATCATTTTGAGACTGCTCGTCATGTCCGTGATCTCAACCGGGACTCCGAACAAACATCGGTCACCAAAACACATAACTCATAATACAAATCGTCATCGAACATTAAGCATGCGGACCCTATGGGTTCGAGAACTATGTAGACATGACCGAGACACATCTCCGGTCAATAACCAATAGCAGAACCTGGATGCTCATATTGGTTCCTACATATTCTACGAAGATCTTTATCGGTCAAACCGCATAACAACATACGTCATTCCCTTTGTCATCAGTATGTTACTTGCCCAAGACTCGATCTTTGGTATCATCATACCTAGTTCAATCTCGTTACCGGCAAGTCTCTTTACTCATTCTGTAATGCATCATCCCGTAACTAACTCATTAGTCACATTGCTTGCAAGGCTTATAGTGATGTGCATTACCGAGAGGGCATAGAGATACCTCTCCGATACTCGGAGTGACAAATCCTAATCTTGATCTATGCCAACCTAACAAAGACCTTCGGAGACTCCTGTAGAGCATCTTTATAATCACCCAGTTATGTTGTGATGTTTGATAGCACACAAGGTGTTCCTCCAGTATTTGGGAGTTGCATAATCTCATAGTCAGAGGAATATGTATAAGTCATGAATAAAGCAATAGCAATATAACTTAACGATCATTGTGCTAAGCTAACGGATGGGTCTTGTCCATCACATCATTCTCTAATGATGTGATCCCGTTCATCAAATGACAACACATGTCTATGGTCAGGAAACTTAACCATCTTTGATTAATGAGCTAGTCAATTAGAGGCATACTAGGGACACTCTGTTTTGTCTATGTATTCACACATGTACTAAGTTTCCGTTTAATACAATTCTAGCATGAATAATAAACATTTATCATGATATAAGGAAATATTTCCTTCAGTCTCCCACTTGCACTAGAGTCAATAATCTAGATTACATAGTAATGATTCTAACACCCATGGAGTCTTGGTGCTGATCATGTTTTGCTCATGGAAGAGGTTTAGTCAACGGGTCTGCAACATTCAGATCCGTACGTATGTACTTTGCAAATCTCTATGTCTCCCTCCTTGACTTGATCGCGGATGGAGTGGAAGCATCTCTTGATGTGTTTGGTTCTCTTATGAAATCTGGATTCCTTTGCCAAGGCAATTGCACCAGCATTGTCACAAAAGATTTTCATTGGACCTGATGCACTAGGTATTACACCTAGATCGGATATGAACTCCTTCATCCAGACTCCTTCATTTGCTGCTTCCGAAGCAGCTATGTACTCCGCTTCACATGTAGATCCCGCCACGATGCTCTGCTTAGAACTGCACCAACTTACAGCTCCACCATTCAATATAAATACGTATCCGGTTTGCGACTTTGAGTCATCCGGATCAGTGTCAAAGCTTGCATCGATGTAACCATTTACGACAAGCTCTTTGTCACTTCCATAAACGAGAAACATATCCTTAGTCCTTTTCAGGTATTTCAGGATGTTCTTGACCGCTGTCCAGTGATCCACTCCTGGATTACTTTGGTACCTCCCTGCTAAACTTATAGCAAGGCACACATCAGGTCTGGTACACAACATTGCATACATGATAGATGTTGGGGAACGTAGTAATTTCAAAAAAATCCTACGCACACGCAAGATCATGGTGATGTATAGCAACGAGAGGGAAGAGTGTTGTCTACGTACGTAGACCGTAAGTGGAAGTGTTATGATAATGCGGTTGATGTAGTCGTATGTCTTCACGATCGGCCGATCCTAGCACCGAAGGTACGACACCTCCGCGATCTGCACACGTTTGGCTCGGTGACGTCCCACGAACTCACGATCCAGTAGAGCTTCGAGGGAGAGCTTCGTCAGCACGACGGCATGATGACGGTGATGATGTTGCTACCGGAACAGGGCTTCGCCTAAGCACCGCTACGATATGACCGGGGTGGATTATGGTGGAGGGGGCACCGCACACGGCTTGGAACAATCAACTTGTGTGTCCTAGGGTGCCCTTGCCCCCGTATATAAAGGAGCAAGGGGGAGGCCGGCCGACCCTAGTGGCGCCCAAGGAGAGGAGGAATCCTCCTCCTAGTAGGAGTAGGATTCATCCTTTCCTAGTCCTATTAGGAAGGAGGAAGGGGGAAGGAAAGAGAGGGAGAGGGAGAGGGAAAGAGGGGCCGCGCCCCTTCCCCTAGTCCTATTCGAACTCCCTTGGGGGGGGCACCTCCTGGGCTGCTTCCCTCTCTCTCCCCTAAGGCCCACTAAGGCCCAATACTTCCCCAAGGGGTTCCGGTAACCCATCCGGCACTCCAGTTTTCTCCGAAATCACCTGGAACACTTCCAGTGTCTGAATATAGCTGTCCAATATATCGATCTTTATGTCTCGACCATTTCGAGACTCCTCGTCATGTCTGTGATCATATCTGGGACTCCGAACTACCTTCAGTACATCAAAACACATAAACTCATAATACCGATCGTCACCGAACGTTCAACGTGCGGACCCTACGGGTTAGAGAGCTATGTAGACATGACCGAGACACGTCTCCGGTCAATAACCAATAGCAGCACCTGGATGCTCATATTGGTTCCTACATATTCTATGAAGATCTTTATCGGTCAAACCGCATAACAATATACATTGTTCCCTTACTTGCCCGAGATTTGATCGTCGGTATCTCAATACCTAGTTCAATCTCGTTACCGGCAAGTCTCTTTACTCGTTACATCCCGTAACTAACTCATTAGCTACATTGCTTGCAAGGCTTATAGTGATGTACATTACCGAGAGGGCCCAGAGATACCTCTCTGACAATCAGAGTGACAAATCCCAATCTTGATCTATGCCAACTCAACAAACACCACCGGAGACACCTGTAGAGCACCTTTATAATCACCCTACGTTGTGACGTTTGGCAGCACACAAAGTATTCCTCCGGTATTCGGGAGTTGCATGATCTGATAGTCATAGGAACTTGTATAAGTTATGTAGAAAGCAATAGCAACAAACTAAACGATCATCATGCTGAGCTAACGGATGGGTCAAGTCAATCACATCATTCTCTAATGATGTGATGCCATTAATCAAATGACAACTCATGTCTATGGTTAGGAAACATAACCAGCATTGATTCAACGAACTAGTCAAGTAGAGGCAAACTAGTGACACTCTGTTTGTCTATGTACTCACCCATGTACTAAGTTTTCGGTTAATACAATTCTAGCATGAATAATAAACATTTATCATCATATAAGGAAATATAAATAACAACTTTATTATTGCCTCTAGGGCATATTTTGTGACGCCCCCGATTCGACCGTACACTAATCATACACGCAAACGTGTACGATCAAGATCAGGGACTCACGGGAAGATATCACAACACAACTCTACAAATAAAATAAGTCATACAAGCATCATATTACATGCCAGGGGCCTCGAGGGCTCCAATACAAGAGCTCGATCATAGACGAGTCAGCGGAAGCAACAATATCTGAGTACAGACATAAGTTAAACAAGTTTGCCTTAAGAAGGCTAGCACAAACTGGGATACAGATCGAAAGAGGCGCATGCCTCCTGCCCGGGATCCTCCTAAACTACTCCTGGTCGTCATCAGCGGGCTGCACGTAGTAGTAGGCACCTCCCGAGTAGTAGTAGTCGTCATCGACAGTGGCGTCTGGCTCCTGGACTCCATCGTCTGGTCGCAGCAATCGAGTATAGAAAGGGGAAAAAGGGGGAGCAAAGCAACCGTGAGTACTCATCCAAAGTACTCGCAAGCAAGGATCTACACTACATATGTATGCATTGGTATCAAAGGGAAAAGGGGTATCATATGTGGACTGAACTGCAAAATGCCGGAATAAGAGGGGGATAGCTAGTCATATCAAAGACTACGCTTCTGGCCACCTCGATCTTGCAGCATAAGAAGAGAGTAGATGGTAAGTTCACCAAGTAGCATCGTGTATCATAATCTTACCCGGTGATCCTCTCCTCGTCGCCCTGTTAGAGAGCGATCACCGAGTTGTATCTGGCACTTGCAAGGGTGTGTTTTATTAAGTATTCGGTTCTAGTTGTCATAAGGTCAAGGTATAACTCCAAGTCGTCCTGTTACCGAAGATCACGGCTATTCGAATAGATTAACTTCCCTGCAGGGGTGCACCACATTTCCCAACACGCTCGATCCCCTTTGTTCGGACACACTTTTCTGGGTCATGCCCGGGCTCGGAAGATCAACACGTCGCAGCCCTACCTAGGCACAATAGAGAGGTCAGCACGGCGGTCTAAATCCTATGGCGCAGGGGTTTGGGCCCATCGCCCATTGCACACCTGCATGTTGCGAGGGCGGCCGGAAGCAGACCTAGCCTAGCAGGCGTTCCAGTCCAATTCGGCACGCGCTGCTCAGTCGCTGATGTCATGAAGGCTTCGGCTGATACCACGACGTCGAGTGCCCATAACTGTTCCCGCGTAGTTGGTTAGTGCGTATAGGCCAGTAGCCAGACTCAGATCAAATACCAAGATCTCGTTAAGCGTGTTATTTTGAAATAACCACGGACGTCGACCAGGGCCAGGCCCACCTCTCTCCTAGGTGGTCTCAACCTACCCTGTCACTCCGCCACAAAGATCCACTGAGAGGGCCGTCGGGACAAACGTCCTTTCGGACCCAATCCATGAATCACTCGCGGGTACTCCTACGAGCCGAGCCGTCTTTAGTCACCAGAAGTATCATATATTATGTATATAAGTATATACCCATGACCACCTCCCGAGTGATCACGGCTCGATAGTATAGAATGGCAGACAGACAAGAATGTAGGGCCACTGATGGTAAACTAGCATCCTATACTAAGCATTTAGGATTGCAGGTAAGGTATCAACAGTTGTAGCAACAATGTCAGGCTATGCATCAAAATAGGATTTACGAAAAGCAGTAACATGCTACACTACTCTAATGGAAGCAGTATAGAGAAGAGTAGGCGATATCTGGTGATCAAGGGGGGGCTTTCCTGGTTGCTCTGGCAAGAGAGAGTGGTCGTCAACACCGTAGTCATAGTGGGTAGCAGCGGCGTCGGTCTCGGTGTCTAGCGAGAGAAGGGGGGGGGGAGAGAAACAATAAATATTAAGCAAACAGATGCATAGCGATGCATCACATGACAAGTATCGGTGCTAGGGGTGCCCTAACGCGGTATGAGGTGGTACCGGTGAAGGGGGGAAACATCCGGGAAAATATCCCCGGTGTTTCGCATTTTCGGACAGGCGAACCAGAGGGGAAAAATTGCGTGTTCGCTATGCTAGGGATGCGTGGTGGACGAACGGGCTGTGTATCCGGGTTTGTCTCGTTGTTCCGAGCAACTTTCATATATAAATTATTTTAATCCGAGTTACGGTTTATTTTATGTGATTTTCTAAAGTTTTAGCAATATTCTGAAATTATTATTAATTCGAAATTAATTGGAAAAATGCTATGCGCACCCAGCACAGGGTACACAGAAGTGTACCCAGGGGATGACAGGTGGGCCAAGGGGGACCCAGTTGACCAGTCAAGGTTTGACTAGTCAATAGGTGGTGGGGCCCTTATGTCATTGAGACATATAACTAATTATAGATTAGTTAGGCTAACTAAGTAATTAGTTTAGTTAAACCATTTTCATTAAGTTAATTAATTAACTAATTAATTAATTATTTTTTATATTATTATTCATTTATTTTATTTTTTAGAAAAAAGGGGCGTGGGGCCCCTGGGTCAGTGACCCAGGGGGCCAAAACGGGCGGCGACGTAGCAGGCGCGTGCGGGGCGAAGTCCGCTCGGGCGCAGGGGATGGCCGTGGGGCGAGGGCGGTCGCCGGTGGGGCGCAGGACGGCGGCAAGCCAGGCGGCTGCGGGCATGGCCAGGTGCGGGGCGCGGCATCGCGGGGCAGAGGCCGAGCCCCGAGGGAGCCGGTCGCGGAGCGGCGGAGGCGAAGTAGGGGCGGCTGCGGCGGCTCGGCGATGGAGGCGGGGAGGTTGGGGGTGACGGCGGCGGAGAACGCCGGCAAGCGAGCAGTGGTAGGCGGCGGGGGAGGCGCGATGGCACGGGGGGCAACGGAATGGCGCGGGCGCGCGCTCTAGCAGCAGGGAGGCAGCAACGCGAGGAGACGCGGCGAGCGAGATAGGGAGGGAGCAGCGAAGCAGAGCAGCATCGGGCAGAAGGGCGAGCGGGGCGGACGGGCGAGGCGTGGCGTATGTGGGCAGACGAGCACGTGCGTGGTCGCGCGCGACGAGCCGCGGTACGAGGAGCAACGCGAGCAGGGCCATGAGTGATTGTGCGCGTGCGGACGCGGAACAGAGCACTGGCCATGATGGTGGAATGGCGATGGAGGGCACGACATGACCAACAGATGATCGCTACGGGTTCCTACGGTGATGCTGAGCATGATGAGGTGCTCAGGTGTGAGTTGCGGTAGTTGTGCGCGCGGTGGCGACAAGGACGGCGGCGACGAGCTACGGCAACGGCGGAAGCTAGGCTACGGACATGGATTCGAAGGGGGGGACCGAGGTGTTTTGACAAGGGGCTCACCGTGAGTTTGCAGAGGTGCTTAGCGGGCTCGGGGAGGGCTCGACGGCGCCGGAATCAAGGACGAACGCTGGCGGGTCCGAGGAAGAAGAGGACGGAGATCCGATGATGTAGCGTAGCCCGGCTAGCGCTGGTGGTCGAAGTCGAAGAAGAAGAAGCAGGCGGAGCTCTTGGCGCAATCTCAGCCGGCGAGGACGAGGTGGTCACGACGAGGAACTAGTCCACGGCGACGATGGCGTCGGGTGTGCGTCGAGCGGCGGATCTGAGGCGAGAGGGGGGGGGAAGTGAGGGCGCTAGGGCATCCGGGGAGCGAGGGGGAGCCTTGTAGGCATGGGGGAGGCTCCGGATGGCTGCCCCGTGGCAATCGGCGCCGTGGATGTGCACCCTGCGTCCACGAGGTGCGCGGTGAACAGAGGAAAGGGATGACCCGACTGGTGGGCTGGGCTGCACTGTGGCATATGGGCCCTAAGTGCACAGTCTATTTTCCTATTTCTATTTTCTTTTATTTTTTTGTATTTTGTTCGCTATTGTACATTTAGTTTGTGTACTAGATGAATTTTTCCAGGGCTGAAACTTGACACGTAATTCCATTGCAATATTTTGGTGATGTACAAAAGGTCTCACAACAATTGGAATCGTCTAAACATTTTTATAAATTGAAATGGTTGGTTAAATGGCTGTTGGTCCACTATTTAACGTCCAGGGGAAATTTTATATTTTGAAACATGTTAATTCTTTCATGAAAAATTGTTAGTGAATATTTGCAACCCATCGAACAATTTTGCTTTACCTTTTAAAGAAATAATAATTTGACTTTATTTTAAATTTGAATTTGAATTGGGTTTGAATCAACACGAGATTAACAATAGTAATCATGGTAACGTGGAATCATTAGTTGAGGGTTACTGTAGCTTAAGTATCGGGACGTCACAATTCTCCTCCACTACAAGAAATCTTGTCCCGAGATTTAAGAGGTGGAGTAAGGGCGAAAGGTGTGGTTACGAAATTCTAACGGATCTTCTCGGCCTTGGTTGCTCTCCTCGAAGAGGTCGATCCATTACATTGACGTCTTTATTTCTTTGCTTCAGGTCATCATGGTGAAGTCGTCATCCTTTCTTCGGGGGTTCCTTCGTGCTTACGAATAGGTAAGGGGTAGCTCGGCTACGACATAATTCTTAAGGGGTAATCGTCTGGGGTTTTCTCGTGAATGAACAGATGAGTATCTCTCGAGTTGTACAAATCGAGAGTAAGGTAAGAAGGTACAATAAGGAGTTCCAAGAGGATAGACAATCGTTCGATGCCTGAAAAAGAGTGTGAAAGGGGTTCAAAGCATCAAGTTTATGTATTGCATCTGATACCGGAACAGATCACTAGGAAGGTGGCTCATGAATTACACACGAAACCAAGGGTAAGGGATAACTTTGTAAACAAGGTGTACAGGAGAGTCAGGTTTCGATCCTGTGGAACTGTGGGTTATGGGCCCACCATGTGGTTAAAAGTAGGAAGGCCGGTGACATCTTGCATGATCATTTAGGCAAGGCATGTCAGAGGGATAGTCTGTCGATTATGTCAGCAACAACATCAGTACCAAGGGCGAGGGACGAAGAGAACCATTTTCCTGCTCGTTTGAACGAGGCGGACCAGTAGGCAAGGTTCTCACCCATCGGTGGTTACCGGAATGTCATCAACAAATGCAACAGGGTCTTACCAACACGGTAGTACACCAAGGTGTTTACATAAGCAGAAGAATATTACTTCTTAGATCATATGGATTACAAGGAAGGTTAAACAAATCAACGGAAAGGAAAATGTGATCATCATATCAAACAGAACAATGGAAAGGAAAATGTGTTTGACACATATACCAGGGGTATACCCTTCCCAAGGACAAGCAAGGCATGATATCCCTGACAGGATATAAAGTAGAAAACCCTTCAGGAAAGGGGAGAGAAATTTCATGACATTACCCATACAATAGTGTTTGGATAATTGAGTAAGAAACATTTAGCATTGGGCTTCAAATGTTCTTGTTGATAATCGGAGTACCAGAGACATGCTTCGAGATAGCATTGACATGGTCATCGGGTAAAGATCAGACTTTGGATACACAAAGGATCCATCAGGAACAACTTGCAGAATAGGTCTTACAATTTCCTCATGGAAGAACAACTAGCCTTGCGAAAAAGGAAACTATAACTATAGGTCCTCTGGTCAGGTGTGCTAGGCATGACATCACCTTAGCCGGTCATGTAAAGAAGTTATAACTCCTGGAAATATGTTCCAACCATCATATCTGACCTAGATTCAGATCTGATTGGTGTCAGGATACCTCAGACTCTGGATGCTTGAGAAGAAGAAGGTGCAACACAAATTTATGAGATGGCATTGCATGATTATTGGGAAATGAACTATGGAAGCGAGTTCTGAAACAAGAGTTCACCATTAAACCAAGGAGAGGATGGGGAGGTGACTGAAGGACTCAATATTAATTCATCGAGATTTTTGACAAGATGGATTTCAACAATTTTTTGAACAAGGAGATAACATTAGTCGGATCAAATGATATAATGATGTATGCTCGATGAAAACACACACAATTAAACATTGGTTGAAAGTTGCGCCCGAAATATGGGTAGAGGTAGCATGATCAATGTTAGAATGGTGATTTGATAACCAATGGTCTAAGAATGAAATATCGACCATTAACTTCAAAGCAATAGGGTTGCTAGAACTTTTGAAGTGGCGCATCATAGTTCAATTGTCGGTTTTCCGGTTAGAAACAACACGGGGACCAAGGGATGAACAGATATGGCAAGAAGTATCACCTGTATCAAGAATTCTTAAGAGGTGGTGAAATTCTACCAACATTCTTGACATAAGGGATGGTAATACTCCAAGTAGAACATAACATAAGCTGGATAGCAAGGAACTCAAAGTATAACACAAAACACGGACGAGTTTGTGTTGAACGGAAGGCAATAAAGTGGTCGATGATAACACAAATCATCGAGGGAAAAGGATGGTATTTCTCATCAAGAATTCAGTAGATATCTTGGAAGGCCTCAGAATGCTGATGATGATCACGACACATGTGTCGAGAGATTTCATGAAGATTTAATCGATTGGCGATGACATCAAGCCAAAGGAATGATGAAGCGCAAGGTTATTGGAACCACGGGTATGACACAAACTCGAAATCAAGCTTGCTGTTCATGGCGAGATGATGTGACAAGGAAGATTGACGTAAGCTTAGCTCATCGTCGAAAGCTGTGCTTTGGGAATAAGGACCAGGTGGCACAGTTTAAAATTTAGCACAAGGTGATAGCCGATCAGGCTAGGATTGACATGCTCGAGTACAAACTCGTGAGTAAAGGAGATTACTAAGAGTTGTTTAATCATGGTGCGGACCCGATTTAGTTATTGGTGTCCTCGAGTGACTAACAACTCGGAACCAGGAAACATTGGAATCGGTGAGGAATAATACTTGATGAAGGCTCATAATAAGCAACATGGTTCGATGATATTATCAAGATACTAGAGGGTAATACTCGGAGGTAGAGCAAAATAGAGGGTTGACAAGTGTATTGATCTGCAAAAGACAAGTACTTTAACTTGTCCGAGAAAAGGAATCAAGGAATATCAACATGGCCGAAACCATAGTTGCAAGGGATCCAATTCAAAGACACCGAAAGAATTATCCAACTAATTAAAAGTTTTTCAAGAAGCTTCCATGATAAGTTCCACATTGGGTCCATGGGCATGAACACTAAGTTCAAGGTCGACTCCAACTTGTTCAACGCATAACCTTTCATTCACCTCTCGTATTTCGAAAATGACATTAGTTGTTGAAAGTTTTTACCTGGTGCAATACCAGATACGTATGACCCATGAAATCTTTCGGGTTCACACGGATTAGGGAAGTCGTAGGTTCAACCCATCAGGGCATCTTAGGAACATATACCACAAACTTCGGAGTAAATAATACAAGCTCGAAAGTAGAGCATGGTTCACAAAGCAGAGGATACAATTTACCAAAGGCATTATATACCCATGGAAAGGCTCACGAGGTTATTCAATATGAAGGACACTGTCGGATAAAATCCAACAAAGGAAACGATGGTCCTCAAGGGATCTGATGTGAGCATCGATACTCAACTAGAGGAAGAAGAATGCAAGAAGATCTGATTATAGAAACAACTGACTAATTCAAAGCTCAAATGCAAAAGAATTATGATTTCCAAATCAAGGGATCAGAAGCAACGCTCTGATCAAGGATGGATAAGTTGAGTAGGCTTAGGGGTACAATCGATGGCAATTTGATTGATCGAGATCGAGCTCATGTTTAAAATGACGTCTGAGTCGGAAGGATGAATTCTTAGATCTGATTGAGGACTGCAAGCATTCGCCACTTATTGAATCAGTGGACTCAAAATGATAGTGACAAAGGATGCCAATAAGATTACTATACTTATGGGGTTAACCATGATGCAAGCAAGCAAGAGTTTCAAGAGCAATAAGCTGCTAAGGAATTCGGAAGATCGAATATTATTTCGAAGGCCTTAGTGAAACACATGAACAACTGGAGTTGAACAGGTACTCGATAAGAGCGAGAATTATCCGTAGGGGTATTCAGGTGGCAAAGAACTGCAAGGCAGTAGGCACAAAGTATTCTCGGAACAATAGAGAGAATTTCGGTGTATCTTGTATTAACAAGATCAACTTGGGATGAATGTATGAACGACAAATGTAGGTAGTTATCCATAAGGATACATCAGTGGTAGGGAATTGTAAAAGCGATGGCACATAGTCTCAAGGGATCATCGTAGGGTGTCTTCGGAATCTTCTGGTGAAACAAGCGATCGTTTGGACCGAGGGGCTCTCCGGGAGAAAGTATTTACGAGAACCTAGAGTTGGAGTTAGTAAAATCGTTTAACCCAAATAGAAGAGATGTCAGAGTCCACGAATATAGGTCGAGGAATAGAAGATCCTAATACCACCCAAATGGCGACATGGGCCCGTAAGGCACACAACCATGTTAGTAAAAAGTTTTGTAATGTCTAGACTCGACTTCGGCCAAGGAGTGTGGAAGGGGGATTCCTACAGGCAGTCGGCTCTGATACCAACTTGTGACGCCCCCAATTCGACTGTACACTAATCATACACGCAAACATGTACGATCAAGATCAGGGACTCACGGGAAGATGTCACAACACAACTCTACAAATAAAATAAGGCATACAAGCATCATATTACAAGCTAGGGGCCTCGAGGGCCCGAATACAAGAGCTCGATCATAGACAAGTCAGCGGAAGCAACAATATCTGAGCACAGACATAAGTTAAACAAGTTTGCCTTAAGAAGGCTAGCACAAACCGGGATACAGATCGAAAGAGGCACATGCCTCCTGCCCGGGATCCTCCTAAACTACTCCTGGCCGTCGTCAGCGGGCTGCACGTAGTAGTAGGCACCTCCTGAGTAGTAGTAGTCGTCATCGACAGTGGCGTCTGGCTCCTGGACTCCATCGTCTGGTCGCAGCAATCGAGTATAGAAAGGGGAAAAAGGGGGAGCAAAGCAACCGTGAGTACTCATCCAAAGTACTCGCAAGCAAGGAGCTACACTACATATGTATGCATTGGTATCAAATGGAAAAGGGTATCATATGTGGACTGAACTGCAAAATGCCGGAATAAGAGGGGGATAGCTAGTCATATCAAAGACTACGCTTCTGGCCACCTCGATCTTGCAGCATAAGAAGAGAGTAGATGGTAAGCTCACCAAGTAGCATCGTGTGACATAATCTTACCCGGTGATCCTCTCCTCGTCGCCCTATTAGAGAGCGATCACCGAGTTGTATCTGGCACTTGCAAGGGTGTGCTTTATTAAGTATTCGGTTCTAGTTGTCATAAGGTCAAGGTATAACTCCAAGTCGTCCTGTTACCGAAGATCACGGCTATTCGAATAGATTAACTTCCCTGCAGGGGTGCACCACATTTCCCAACACGCTCGATCCCCTTTGTCCGGACACACTTTTCTGGGTCATGCCCGGGCTCGGAAGATCAACACGTCGCAACCCTACCTAGGCACAATAGAGAGGTCAGCACGCCGGTCTAAATCCTATGGCGCAGGGGTTTGGGCCCATCGCCCATTGCACACCTGCATGTTGCGAGGGCGGCCGGAAGCAGACCTAGCCTAGCAGGCGTTCCAGTCCAATTCGGCACGCGCTGCTCAGTCGCTGATGTCATGAAGGCTTCGGCTGATACCACGACGTCGAGTGCCCATAACTGTTCCCGCGTAGTTGGTTAGTGCGTATAGGCCAGTAGCCAGACTCAGATCAAATACCAAGATCTCGTTAAGCGTGTTATTTTGAAATAACCACGGACGTCGACCAGGGCCAGGCCCACCTCTCTCCTAGGTGGTCTCAACCTACCCTGTCACTCGGCCACAAAGATCCACTAAGAGGGCCGTCGGGACAAACGTCCTTTCGGACCCAATCCGTGAATCACTCGCGGGTACTCCTACGAGCCGAGCCGTCTTTAGTCACCAGAAGTATCATATATTATGTATATAAGTATATACCCATGACCACCTCCCGAGTGATCACGGCTCGATAGTATAGAATGGCAGACAGACAAGAATGTAGGGCCACTGATGGTAAACTAGCATCCTATACTAAGCATTTAGGATTGCAGGTAAGGTATCAACAGTTGTAGCAACAATGTCAGGCTATGCATCAAAATAGGATTTACGAAAAGCAGTAACATGCTACACTACTCTAATGGAAGCAGTATAGAGAAGAGTAGGCGATATCTGGTGATCAAGGGGGGGCTTGCCTGGTTGCTCTGGCAAGAGAGAGTGGTCGTCAACACCGTAGTCGTACTGGGTAGCAGCGGCGTCGGTCTCGGTGTCTAGCGAGAGAAGAGGGGGAAGTAACAATAAATATTAAGCAAACAGATGCATAGCGATGCATGACATGACAAGTATCAGTGCTAGGGGTGCCCTAACGCGGTATGAGGTGGTACCGGTGAAGGGGGGAAACATCCGGGAAAATATCCCCGGTGTTTCACGTTTTCGGACAGGCGAACCGGAGGGGGAAAGTTGCGTGTTCGCTATGCTAGGGATGCGTGGCGGACGAACGGGCTGCGTATCCGGGTTCGTCTCGTCGTTCTGAGCAACTTTCATGTATAAATTATTTTAATCCGTGTTACGGTTTATTTTATATGATTTTCTAAAGTTTTAGCAATATTCTAAAATTATTATTAATTCGAAATTAATTGGAAAAATGCTATGCGCACCCAGCACAGGGTACACAGAAGTGTACCCAGGGGATGACAGGTGGGCCAAGGGGGACCCAGTTGACCAGTCAAGGTTTGACTGGGCAACAGGTGGTGTGGCCCTCATGTCATTGAGACATCTAACTAATTACAGAATAGTTAGGCTAACTAAGTAATTAGTTTAGTTAAACCATTTCAATTAAGTTAATTAATTAACTAACTAATTAATTATTTTTTATATTATTATTCATTTATTTTATTTTTTTAGAAAAGGGGCATGGGGCCCTTGGGTCAGTGGCCCAGGGGGCCAAAACGGGCGGCGGTGTAGCCGACGCATGCGGGGCGAAGCCCGCCTGGGCGCAGGGGATGGCCGCGGGGCGAGGGTGGTCGCCGGCGGGGCGCAGGACGGCGGTGAGCCAGGCGGCTACAGGCATGGCCAGGTGCGGGGCGCGACACCACGGGGCAGAGGCTGAGCCCCGGGGGAGCCGGTCGCGGGAGCGACGGAGGCGAAGCAGGGGCGGCTACGGCGGCTCGGCGATGGAGGCGGGGCGGTTGGGGGTGACGGCGGCGGAGAACGCCGGCAAGAAAGCAGCGGTAGGCGGCGGGGGAGTCGCGGTGGCGGGGGGGGGGGCAACGGAACGGCGCGGGCGCGCGCTCTAGCAGCAGGTAGGCGGCGACGCGAGGAGACGCGGCGAGCGAGACAGGGAGGGAGGAGCGAAGCAGAGCAGCATCGGGCAGAAGGGCGAGCGGGGCGGACGGGCGAGGCGCGGCGTATGTGGGCAGACGAGCGCGTGCGTGGTCGCGCGCGACGAGCCACGGTACGAGGAGTAATGCGAGCAGGGCCATGAGTGATTGTGCGCGTGCGGACGCGGAACAGAGCACTGGCCACGATGATGGAATGGCGATGGAGGGCACGACAGGACCAACAGATGATCGCTACGGGTTCCTACGCTGATGCTGGGCACGATGAGGTGCTCAGGTGTGAGTTGCGGTAGTTGTGCGCACGGTGGCGACAAGGATGGCGGCGACGAGCTACGACAATGACGGAAGCTAGGCTACGAACATGGATTCGAAGGAGGAACCGAGGGTGACGGTGTCCTAGACTAGGGGGTACTCACCACGTCGTCTTCCGATCTGTTAGATTGGGCCGAGGACCCCCATGGACATATACTCATGGGCCAGTTCGGACAGTTGCCGCATACATGGAAGATTCCACAAGACTTGGTGATCAAGACAAGGACTCCTCCCCACCGACGTATTCGGCTAGGACTCTTGTTATCCTAGGCCTCTGGTGCATTATATGAACCGGGGCCAGGCTAGTCGATAGATATATATACAACAATCATACCATAGGCTAGCTTCTAGGGTTTTAGCCTCTACGATCTCGTGGTAGATCAACTCTTGTAATACTCATATCATCAATATCAATCAAGCAGGACGTAGGGTATTACCTCCATCAAGAGGGCCCGAACCTGGGTAAACATCATGTCCCCTGCCTCCTGTTACCATCGATCCTAGACGCACAGTTCAGGACCCCTACCTGAGATCCGCCGGTTTTGACACCGACATTGGTGCTTTCATTGAGAGTTCCACTGTGTGATCGGCAAAAGGATCAATGGCTCGCCCGCAGGTCAACTGCGACGCCGACATCTTCATCGCCGGCTCGACTGGTCACCTTGGCTCGACCAAGGACCATGCTCCATCTCCGATCGTCATGTTCGGACGGGGGCCTTCTTCAACATCAACTCCGATCTCTATCATGATCATAGAGGAGTCATCCATGGAGCTCGAGGGCTCAACGTCAACATTGCCCTCGGGTGGCCGTGCTGTTTTCATGGACAGCGAACTTGTATTCGCCGTCACCACCTCCTCGAGCGTCGGTTTGACGATTGCTTCGGTGGAATAGTGCGGAATTACGTCTACAACAACCATGCAAAATTTCGTCGAGTTCCGATGGAGGAATCTCTGACAATCTACGATATACCGGAGCCCTGTCAAATCTGGACGGGAATCTGGACGAGTTTAGGGCGTGGTCTCCAGAACCCAGCTCGGAGGTCCTTTGGAAGATCCAACAGTTCATCTACTACGGAATTCCCATATCTACCACCCCTCCAAATTTCATCTTGATCCGACGGTTTAAACTCCGGGAACCTTCCGATAAGTGGATCAATTTTTGGATCCGTTCTCTGCGCGAATACGGATCTGACTCGAATTCATGTTTCTTTACGAATGTGATATTGGACAACCTTTTTAGAGGAATTCTCTTCTAGGGTATTGTGCGTTGTTTTTAAACACGTGCCCGTAAATTTTTAAGCCTCCTCTGAGGTCATCTTCATCATCATGCTGGTGTCAAACCAGTCCGGCAATATTGCTCCAAGGCTGCCGACCTGCGCTAGACACGTCGTCACTTTGTTGAGTCGAGCTCAACTTCTTCGGATCATCATCTCGGCAAGCCGAACAAGAGTCCGGCATCACGAAGGATAAATCATCACCAACATCACCGCCCCACGGATTACACGGAGCGGGCATATCGGCATCGCCGCACGGTCACTTCATCAAGCTGGCATCGACCACGTCACGACCTGCATCGGCAGGGCCGCACTATTGCTTCTTCAAGCTAGTGTCCATCACGCCGACCTACTTCAACTCATCGGCTGACATCGAGGCTTCGACATCTCGGCTGGACCGAGGGCTTGACCATCTCTTCATCAACCTACTCCGGAGAGTTCGGCGTCAATATCTGACCAGCTCCGTCACGTTAGCTGGACCGAGGGCTTTGGCTCGGCGAGCCAACCTTTGCCAGCATCACCATGCCGTCGCTTTATCGCCCATCAGGCAATGGGTGTGCGGATCGAGTCCCAATTTTGGGAATCACCTTTCTTCGGATTGCTACAACAAATAAACCAGGTGCTATTAATCCTAGTATTTTTTGCTTGTTTGGGTTCATTTTTCCCAAGGAATTATTACTCTGCTTTGTCCATCATATGTACGCAGGTCTATCAAATGGTGGCCGCATTAACAACAATCGCATGGTGGTTCAGTCAGTTTCCATACATGGTCCGGCGAACGCCGCATCCGGAACTCGGACCGACCCATGAATTCAGGCTTTGCCACGCCTTTACCGCATCACGCTGTCGCCCTGCATCGACATTGACTTCGGCGCCAGGCCACATTTCTTTTATTACTCACTTTGCATAAATTATTTATTATGCAACGATTTTTTAATTATTATTATTACTATTATCTTCGATTTGCACTATTTTTTGTGCATAGGAAAATGATCCGGGTTGGGCAGTATCGTCAACTCGGTGTACTGACATACCACGTCACCTCGGCTGGACGGGGGGCTTTTTCAACACTTCACTACCCCATGTCGGGGACTTCGGCATCACTCTGCCGGCCTGCACAGACCGTGCTGTGTCACCACTTCGGAGTGCCGAGTCCTTTGCTCCGCCAGCTCGGAACCGGCTTGGGGGATGGAACCTTGTCCCGCATCAAGCTTGTTAGAGTTAAAATATAAGTCATGTACCCCTTTTGTATTTATCCCGTTGTATGAGGGGTTTCCTGCATATGTTCCACACCTGTACATGTATATATATATCGGCCTATGGCTTCATGAGAATACAAGTTGCTTATTCCTAACATGGTATTAGAGCTAGGTCAATTTTTTGCACGCCGCAACTCGTGCTGATTGATCCGCCTCGCGACGCCATCGTCCTTTGTGGCCGTCGCTCTGTTTTCCGTCGCCGCCGTGTGGATCGCCAGGCTGGGCCGCTGCCTTCGCTCCTGCTCGTGCGATTCCCTCTCCTCCTGATCGCGTCCACACCATGCTCCCTGATCCGGATCAAGCCGCCAGCCGTTCCCCTCGCTGGATTCTACCGCCGTGATTTCCCTGGTTCTGATCCAGTCCCGGCGTTATCTCCAGCGGACGGCCGCCCGCCCGATCCGGTCGCCCGTTTCCACCAATCGCCAGCGCCCTCCCGCCCAAGCTACTCCGTTCTATCCATCGCGCGCCACAGCCGCCGCTAGCCCCGTCCGATCCAGCAGCCGGCCAAGTAAATTCACGTATACGTCATCTACGTCTACGTGTTTGTTGCTTGAGAATCCATCAGGTTTGGTCTAGCTAGCTTTGCACTTCGCGTGCACAGCATCGCTAGCCCCGCGCGCTACAGCCATCGTTCGCCAAGCCCCGCTCGCCAGCCCCGCGCACTTCGCCAAGTCTAGTCGGTTCTAAAAAAAATGTCTGCTGCATCGGGCTATGTTGCTGTCCCTCGCTGTCCGGTGATCTTTGATGGTACTAACTACACCGAGTTTACTGGCTTCATGCGCATTCACATGCGTGGCATCCGTCTTTGGGGTGTTCTTTCTGGCGAGGTCTGCTGTCCGCCACGTCCAGTTCCTCCGGTGGCCCCTACTCCGCCAACTCCATCGGTTCTTCCTACGGATGCTAATCAGGCCACCAAGGATGCGGCTAAGCTTGCTGATGAGGCTGCTGATCGTGCTTATGATGAGAGGGTTTTGGCTTATGAGGAGGCTCTTCAGATGTATCATGGTGCTCTGTCTGTTTACACCCAGTGGCTTGATGATGATGCTCGTGCTGCAGCTGTTCTCACTGCTAGTGTTCTGCCTCAGTTTGCTTCTGAATTTCTGGGTCTTCCTACTGTCTTTGAGATGTGGACCCGTCTTCGTGAGCGCTATCAGCCCTCTGGTGATGCCTTATACCTCTCTGTGATCCGTCAGGAGCATGCTCTTCAGTAGGGTGACTCTACTGTTGATGACTTCTATGCACAGAGTTCTGCTATCTGGCGCCAGCTTGATTCTCTCCGTAGTGCTGGGTGTCGTACCTGCCCCTGTTTCCAGGCTGTCCAGGCCAATTTGGAGTTTCATCGCGTCTATGAGTTCTTGTCTCGGCTCCGTAAGGAGTTTGAGCCCCGGCGTGCTCAGTTGTTTGCTCGTGGCCGTATTTCTCTCATGGAGGCGCTTTCTGAGATTCGTGCCGAGGAGACTCGCTTACGTGGTGCTGGTTTGCTGGAGGTTCCCTCTGTGCTTGCTACTCGTGCTCCTACGCCACCTGCTCCATCGACCACTTCTCGCTCGAGTGCTCCGCCGCTCTTGCCCACTCCTTCTGGAGGCTCATGTCGCCCCCGTCCACATTGTGCCTATTGCAACAATGATGGTCATCTTGAGTCTCAGTGCTACACGAAGAAGAAACACCTGCGCAAGGATCGATCATCATCTTCAGGGACTTCGTCATCTACCTCGACAGCTTCAGCCATTGCTTTGACTGAGCAGGATATTCTGAGACTTAAGCGTCTGCTCACGGCTTCAGGTTCTTCCTCGACGGGTACTGCCGGTTCTGTGACTGATGCTTCCCGCACTGAGCAATCAACCTCTACACAGTCAGGTACATCCCCATGGGTTCTGGACTTTGGAGCTTCTTTTCATATGTCTTCTCATTCCTCCACTTTGTCCTCTCTTCGATCACTGGATTCTCCTATTCATGTCTTCACTGCTGATGGTACTCCACTTTCTGTTGCTAGTAGAGGAAATCTTACTACTCCTTCTTATTCTGTTCCTGATGTTGCTCATGTTCCTCGACTTACCATGAATTTGTTTTCTGCTGGTCAACTTATGGATTCTGGTTGTCGCGTCATCCTCGATGTTGACTCTTGTTCTGTCCAGGACCGTCACATGCACACTCTGGTTGGGGCTGGCCCTCGCCGCCGTGATTCTCAGGGTCTTTGGGAGTTGGACTGGCTTCATGTTCCTTCAGCTGCCACCACCATCGCCAGTTCTTCCGCTTCTGTTGCCTCCTTCACTGGTTCCTTCCAGCAGTGGCATCATCGACTTGGTTATCTGTGTGGTTCTCGGTTGTCTTCTGTAGTTCGTCGAGGCCTTCTGGGGTCTGTCTCAGGAGATGTCTCTTTAGAGTGTCAGGGTTGTCGTCTTGGCAAGCAGATTCAGTTACCATATTCACATAGTGAGTCAGTGTCTAAGCGTCCTTTTGATTTAGTCCATTCTGATGTATGGGGTCCAGCCCCTTTCGCTTCGAAAGGTGGTTATAAATACTATATTATTTTCATAGATGATTTCTCTCGTTACACATGGCTTTATTTCACGACTTCTCGTTCTGAGGTGTTGTCTATTTATAAGCGTTTTGCTGCCATGGTTCATACTCAGTTCTCTTCACCCATTCGTGTTTTTCATGCTGACTCCGCTGGCGAGTATATCTCTAAGATGTTGTGTGGTGTTCTTGCTGAGCACGGGACTCTCTCTCAATTCTCTTGTCCTGGTGCTCATGCTTAGAATGGTGTGGCTGAGCGAAAGCATCGACATCTTCTTGAGACGGCTCGTGCATTGATGATTGCTGCCTCTCTCCCGCCTCATTTTTGGGCTGAGGCCGTCTCCACATCCACCTATCTTATCAATATACAGCCTTCCGCTGCTCTACAGGGTGGTGTTCCTTTCGAGCGACTTTTTGATCGTTCTCCCGATTATTCGATGCTTCACTTGTTTGGTTGTGTTTGCTATGTTCTTCTTGCCCCTCGCGAACGCACCAAACTGACTGCTCAGTCTGTTGAGTGTGTCTTCTTAGGCTACAGTGATGAGCATAAGGGCTATCGTTGTTGGGATCCTATTGGTCGTCGGATGCGTATCTCTCGAGATGTGACTTTTGAAGAGTCTCGTCCCTTCTACCCACGCCCGTCTTCCTCGACTTTTTCAGTGCAGGATATCTCTTTCCTCACTTTTCCTGACTCACCTATCACCCCCGCCGACACTGTACCTCTCCGTTCCACTTCCTCTCCTTCTCCACATCTAGTTGATTTGCCGCCACCATCCTCCCCGGTCTCCTCGCCTAGCATGTCACCGGGTTCTCCACCTTCATCTCCGGTGACTTCCTCCCCGGTCTCCTCTCCCAGTCTGTCACCGGATTCTACACCTTCATCTCCGGTGACTTCTTCGTCGCCACCCCCTGATTCTACCTTGCCGATTCCTCCTTCTATTATTCCATCTCTTCCTCAGCATTACACTCATCGTCCACGACCAGTCGATGCCTCTGTGGATGGGTCGTCATCTTCCTCTCAGCCTACTTATGGCTTGCGTTCTCGTCCTTGTCCGCCTGTTGATCGCTTTGGATTTCCCACCGCTGGTGCTGCTGTTCTTGAGCCGACTTCTTACCGTCAGGCTGTTGTTCATCCTGAATGGCAGTTTGCGATGGCAGAGGAGATTGCTGCTCTTGAACGCACTGGTACCTGGGATCTTATTTCTCTTCCTCCCGGAGTCCGTCCAATCACTTGTAAGTGGGTCTACAAGGTTAAGACTCGCTCTGATGGTTCTCTTGAGCGTCACAAAGCTCGTCTTGTGGCTCGTGGTTTTCAGCAGGAGCATGGTCGTGAGTATGACGAGACTTTTGCTCCTGTGGCTCATATGACCACTGTTCGTACACTTCTTGCCGTTGCCTCTGCACGCACTGGTCTATATCTCAGCTTGATGTTAAGAATGCCTTTCTTAATGGTGAGCTGCGTGAGGAGGTGTACATGCAGCCACCACCTGGGTATTCTGTTCCTGATGGCATGGTATGTCGTCTTCGTCGCTCTCTCTATGGCCTTAAGCAAGCCCCCCGCACCTGGTTTGAGCGCTTTGCCTCTGTGATCACTGCTGCTGGTTTTTTAGCAAGTGCTCATGATCCAGCATTGTTTATTCACCTTTGTCCTCATGGTCGGACTCTTCTTCTTCTTTATGTTGATGACATGATCATCACGGGGGATGACCCCGAGTATATTGCCTTTGTAAAGGCCCGTCTTAGTGAGCAGTTTCTTATGTCTGATCTTGGACCCCTTCGCTACTTTCTTGGGATTGAAGTCTCTTCTACCTCTGATGGCTTTTTTATATCCCAGGAAAAGTATATCCAGGATCTTCTTGCTCGTGCTGCTCTTACTGACGAGCGCGTTGTTGAGACTCCTATGGAGCTCAATGTTCACCTTCGTGCCACTGATGGTGATCCTCTCCCTGACCCGACGCGTTATCGTCATCTTGTTGGCAGTCTTGTCTATCTAGCTGTCACTCGTCCGGACATCTCTTATCCGGTTCATATTCTGAGTCAGTTTGTCTCTGCCCCCACCTCGGTTCACTATAGTCATCTCCTTCGTGTTCTTCGATATCTTCGAGGCACGATCTCTCACCGTCTATTCTTTCCTCGCTCCAGTTCTTTACAGCTCCAGGCCTATTTGGATGCTACGTGGGCTAGTGATCCTTCCGATCGCCGTTCACTTTCTGCTTACTGTGTTTTTCTTGGTGGTTCTCTCATTGCCTGGAAGACGAAGAAACAGCTTGCAGTTTCCCGTTCGAGTGCCGAGGCTGAGTTGCGAGCAATGGCTCTTTTGACGGCAGAGGTGACTTGGTTACGGTGGTTACTTCAGGATTTTGGTGTTTCTGTCACTACACCGACTCTGCTTTTATCTGACAGTACAAGTGCTATCAGCATTGCACGCAATCCTGTGAAGCATGAGCTCACCAAGCATATTGGTGTTGATGCTTTCTATGTGCACGCTGCTATGCAGGATCAGATTATTGCTCTTCAGTATGTGCCTTCCGAGTTACAGTTGGTGGATTTCCTGACGAAGGCTCAGACTAGAGCACAACATGGCTTTTATCTCTCCAAACTCAGTGTTGTTTATCCACCATGAGTTTGAGGGGGGGGTGTTAGAGTTATAATATAAGTCATGTACCCCTTTTGTATTTATCCTGTTGTATGAGGGGTTTCCTGCATATGTTCCACACCTGTACATGTATATATATATCGGCCTATGGCCTCATGGGAATACAAGTTGCTTATTCCTAACAAAGCTCAGACCGCGTCATCAATACCGAACACATTAACCAACTAAGTTGCCTTCATGCTCAAAGTTTTAAATTTTTAACTTGTGTTCGGTTCGACCAAGCATTATACTTTTTTGGAAAAAAGTTGCTTGTAAAAAATTTCCTTGTCCAAACTTTGTTTGTGACGCACAAATTCAAATACCCCGTTTACTTGGGGGCTCCCTTGATGAAGCTTTTCCTCTTGCATATGATTATACTTGTACGACTTTGTTCCTTGTTCATGTATTACGCCACAATATGCACCATATTGACTTAAGTGATTTGCAAGCTGGGTTGCTTGGCTCCTGTGCTTACCCCTACGTTCCTGATTGTTCGGCCAGGGAGTAAAGGGAGCACCTCTGCGATTGTCACGCCCAGGTCCTCCGAGCTCTGACCTCAGACTGGGTGAAGCCGAAAGCTAGCGCTCTTATTGTTTTCAATCATGGTCGACACACAACGGAACTCATGAGTACAAAAAATCTATTGCACAAGTCTCATAGTAATAATGAGCACCGAAGAAAGGTATCGGTGTGGGTACTATTTTCTTCGAAGATGCTTCTTACACTTCGTTTGTAATATAGCATAAGTTCCCTGAACGCGCTTTGTCTGTTACAGCCTTATGGCCCGGTTGCCTGGTTATCGGAAACACTGTTGATATTCTCGACAGGTGGAGTACATAACACTTTTCGGTCCTTAACCAAAGAGGGAGAAGCCGACGGTCGGTTAAGACGCGTTTAAAGTTTGGGTGAACAAAGATATGATATTAATACTTCGGTACATATAATCATTATACATAAAATTGTTCTATCCAAGTCACTTGGGGGCTCGTAAATTTATATGAGTCGTTTAACAATAAGTGTTCTTCTTCTTAGTCGTTGCAAAGTTTTTATTACTATTATTATCTATCACTCCTTTTTTGACACGAGCGTGTGGTCACTAGCCGGGGAGCCTAATTTCTCTCTCAAAGCCGCTAGAGTTTAGTTTGCTAAACTGACCTAATGAGAAGTACTCCGCCCTCGGGATAGGAGGTTGAAGCTGTAGGCTGACCCGCTTGAAGTCTTGAGATAGGATGTGTCATGTTAAAGCACGACAGAAGCACTTTTTTTCTAAGGCCAATTTTCGGATTGGCACCGAACACTTGATCTTGTTCGGACGTCAAGTTGTTACTGACATTTTTTGGTTTTCCAAGCTTATGTCACTTTTAAACTATTTGTGTGTTTTCAGCAGAAGTCTCGTAGTGCAACGCCAGACACCTTTAGAGATTCGGCAAAAACATTCTCGGATATTGCTATATATGCATCGGTTTCGAATTGTGTCTTCAGTCAATAGTTGGGTTGCCCGACTCCTGTACTTGCTTCCTACGTTCCGCTTTGTTCGGCTAGGTGTGCAAAGGGAGAACCACTGCGATTGTGCTTCCAGCTCACATGGTTAAGCACCTCAGTGGAGAAAGCCAAAAACTGACTGTCACAATAAGCGTAAACTGGTCAGCGATCCGATGACTATGTTAAATGAAGGGCCATTCATAACAATGGCCGAAGTGTTTACGGCTTGACCTCAACTGTCGCCGAACACTACCGGGGGCTATTAACTGGCCTCCCAAACTAAATCCTCGATATTTTGCTCTTACATTAGAGCTGAGCTTTCATGATCATGCTTAGCATGACAACCCAAAGAAAGGAACCGGTAGTGGGACTATTTTCTTTGGAAAACATTTCTTATGCTAAACAGTAATATAACATATCTCTCAGCGTACCTTTGTTTATAAAACCGTATGGCCAGTTTGCCTTGTTTGTCATAAATCTTTGCCCTCATAAATGCTTTATAAAGTAGGACAAACACTCCTCGGCTACTGGCCGAGGAGGTTGAAGCCGATGATCGGTCAACAAAGTTTTGTACAATGCGGATCCGAGCATTAATTGAAGGAAATATGCCCTAGAGGCAATAATAAAGTTATTATTTTATTTCCTTATATCATGATAAATGTTTATTATTCATGCTAGAATTGTATTAACTGGAAACATAATACTTGTGTGAATACATAGACAAACTAAACGTCACTAGTATGCCTCTACTTGACTAGCTCGTTAATCGAAGATGGTTATATTTCCTAACCATAGACATGTGTTGTCATTTGATTAACGGGATCACAGCATTAGGAGAATGATGTGATTGACATGACCCATTCCATTAGCTTAGCACCCGATCGTTTAGTATGTTGCTATTGCTTTCTTCATGACTTGTACATGTTCCTATGACTATGAGATTATGCAACTCCCGTTTGCCGGAGGAACACTTTGTGTGCTACCAAACGTCACAACGTAACTGGGTGATGATAAAGGAGCTCTACAGGTGTCTCCAAAGGTACATGTTGGGTTGGCGTATTTCGAGATTAGGATTTGTCACTCCGATTGTCGGAGAGGTATCTCTGGGCCCTCTCGGTAATGCACATCACATAAGCCTTGCAAGCATTGCAACTAATGAGTTAGTTGCGAGATGATGTATTACGAAACGAGTAAAGAGACTTGCCGGTAACGAGATTGAACTAGGTATTGAGATACCGATGATCGAATCTCGGGCAAGTAACATACCGATGACAAAGGGAACAACGTATGTTGTTATGTGGTCTGACCAATAAAGATCTTCGTAGAATATGTAGGTGCCAATATGAGCATCCAGGTTCTGCTATTGGTTATTGACTGGAGACGTATCTCGGTCATGTCTACATTGTTCTCGAACACGTAAGGTCCGCACGCTTAACGTTATGATGACAGTTTCATTATGAGTTTATATATTTTGATGTACCGAAGATTGTTCGGAGTCCCGGATGTGATCACGGACATGACGAGGAGTCTCGAAATGGTCGACACATAAAGATTTATATATTGGACGGCTATATTCGGACACCGGAAGTGTTCCGGAGAAGTTTCGGATAAAACCGGAGTACCGGGGGGTTACCGGAACCCTCCCGGGGGTTAATGGGCCTCATGGGCCCAAAGTGGAGAAGAGGAGGGGCGGCCAGGGCAGGCCGCGCGCCCCCTCCCCCTCTAGTCCGAATTGGACAAGGAGGGGGGGGGGGCGGCGCCCCCTTTCCTTTCTCTCCTCTCTCCCTTCCTTCCCCCTCTCCTAGTTGGACAAGGAAAAAGGAGGGAGTCCTACTCCCGGTAGGAGTAGGACTCCTCCCTGACGCGCCTCCTCTTGGCCGGTCGCCCCTCCCCCTTGCTCCTTTATATACGGGGGCAGGGGGCACCTCTAGACACACAAGTTGATCTTGGAGATCGTTCTCTTAGCCGCGTGCGGTGCCCCCCTCCACCATAATCCTCGATAATATTGTAGCGGTGCTTAGGCGAAGCCCTGCGACGGTAGAACATCAAGATCGTCACCACGCCATCATGCTGACGGAACTCTTCCCCGACACTTTGCTGGATCGGAGTCCGGGGATCGTCATCGAGCTGAACGTGTGCTAGAACTCGGAGGTGCCGTAGTTTCGGTGCTTGATCGGTCGGGCTGTGTAGACGTACGACTACATCAACCACGTTGTCATAACGCTTCCGCTGTTGGTCTACGAGGGTACGTAGACAACACTCTCCCCTCTCGTTGCTATGCATCACCATGATCTTGTGTGTGTGTAGGAATTTTTTTGAAATTAGTACGTTCCCCAACATTAGTGACGTATAGTACTTGGATACATAGAGTCATTACACATAATTTGTGATTTTACTATGGATATCGATCCTTAATTCGGCCACCCGTGCCCGCATTAAGGCTCAGGGGCTACTGGGCTTTAGGCTTATTATTTACAAATATTAAAGGGGCACATCGATCCCCTGATCTGGTGTTGCCACCCGACCAGTGTCTCGGGGGCTACTACATTGGCAATCCAGTGCAGAAAATTTAAGTGCAATGTAGTTTTCGAGGAGATTATGATCCTCAAGTTGGTCGGCCGGACCCAACCTGAGTCTCGAGGACTGAGCAAGCCGCTTTTGTGTCCCAAAGTATTCTGCTGAGCTAGGACTTGATCCTCAAGCCAATTTTGCAAATCAACCTGAGTCTCAGCGGCTACTGGGATCAGTGGTCTTACGTCATCCTTCAGGTGCATCTCGGATTTTAGACCGATACACACCTTGAGGGTACTAGCTATATATCTCGGCAGAGAATAAATTGCACCAATAAAAAATATTGACAAAAAGTCGGCCCACAATCGGGGTGGTGCACCACCTCGGAAGCAGTCCGGCATAAAGCTCGAGCGCTAGTGGCTGGCTCCATAGAGGGCATTTCCGGCATTAAGCTTGGCTAAGTTCCTTCAACTTTTTTGAACCAAGGTGATATGACACCTCGGATATAGTCCGGCGTTGGAGCTTGGACACAGTCCAGCGTTGGAGCTCGGATATATTTCGGCGTTGGAGCTCGGATACATTTCGGCGTTGGAGCTCGAAAGCAGTCCGGCATTGGTGCTCAGCTGCAAAAAATACCTCGAATGTAGTCCGGCGTTAGAACTCGGACGCAAGAGGACACTGCCTCCCGGGAACAACTTCAAACCCGAGGTGTGGCATAAAAATAACAAGGCATTGATAAAGGCCAGAAACTTAAAGGGGCTCCTCGGATACCCGACATGTAAACTCGTCGAATGCATTTTGGCGAATCCTCAAGATCGAAGATGAGAAGATTTGTTGAACCAGTTTTCAAGACCGACAACCGAAGATGAAGAACAGTTCGGAAGAATCGAGGAGCGTCCCTAACTTGAAGACAGGTTCAGGGGGCTACTGACGGTGTCCTGGACTAGGGGGTACTCACCACGTCGTCTCCCGATCTGTTAGATTGGGCCGAGGACCCCCGTGGCCGTATACTCATGGGCCAGTTCGGACAGTTGCCACATACATGGAAGATTCCACAAGACTTGGTGATCAAGACAAGGACTCCTCCCCACCGGCGTATTCGGCTAGGACTCTTGTTATCCTAGGCCTCTGGTGCATTATATAAACCGAGGCCAGGCTAGTCGATAGAGATATATACAACAATCATACCATAGGCTAGCTTCTAGGGTTTTAGCCTCTACGATCTCGTGGTAGATCAACTCTTGTAATACTCATATCATCAATATCAATCAAGCAGGACGTAGGGTATTACCTCCATCAAGAGGGCCCGAACCTGGGTAAACATCGTGTCCCCTGCCTCCTGTTACCATCGATCCTAGACGCACAGTTCAGGACCCCCTACCCGAGATCCGCCGGTTTTGACACCAACAGAGGGGTTTTGACAAGGGGCTCACCGTGAGTTTGCAGAGGTGCTTAGCGGGCTCGGGGAGGGCTCGACGGTGCCGGAATCAAGGACAAACGCTGGCGGGTCCGAGGAAGAAGAGGACGGAGATCTGGCGATGTAGCGTCGCCCGGCTAGCGCTGGTGGTCGAAGTCGAAGAAGAAGAAGCAGGCGGAGCTCTTGGCGCAATCTCAGCCGGCGAGGACGACGGTGGTCACGACGAGGAACTAGTCCACGGTGACGATGGCGTCGGGTGTGCGTCGAGCGGCGGATCTGAGGTGGGAGGGGGGGAGTGAGGGCGCTAGGGCATCCAGGGGAGCGAGGGGGAGCCTTGTAGGCACGGGGAAGGCTCTAGATGGCTGCCCCGTGGCAATCGGCGCCGTGGACGTGCACCCTGCGTCCACGAGGTCCGCAGTGAATAGAGGAAAGGGACGACCCGACTTGTGGGCTCAGCTGCATTGTGGCATATGGGCCCTAAGTGCATAGTCTATTTTCCTATTTCTATTTTCTTTATTTTTTTTGTATTTTGTTCGCTATTGTACATTTAGTTTGTGTACTAGATGAATTTTTCCAGGGTTGAAACTTGGCACGTAATTCCATTGCAATATTTTGGTGATGTACAAAAAGTCTCACAACAATTGGAATCGTCTAAACATTTTTATAAATTGAAATGGTTGGTTAAATGGCTGTTGGTCCACTGTTTAATGTCCAGGGGAAATTTTATATTTTGAAACATGTTAATTCTTTCATGAAAAATTGTTAGTGAATATTTGCAACCCAACAAACAATTTTGTTTTACCTTTTGAAGAAATAATAATTTGACTTTATTTTAAATTTGAATTTGAATTGGGTTTGAATCAACACGAGATTAATGATAGTAATCATGGTAACGTGACATCATTAGTTGAGGGTTACTGTAGCTTAAGTATCGGGACGTCACATATTTCCTTCAGTCTCCCACTTGCACTAGAGTCAATAATCTAGATTACATTGTAATGATTCTAACACCCATGGTGTCTTGGTGCTGATCATGTTTTGCTCGTGAGAGAGGCTTAGTCAAAGGGTCTGCAACATTCAGATCCATATGTATCTTGCAAAACTCTATGTCTCCCTCCTTGACTTGATCGCGGATGGAATTGAAGCGTCTCTTGATGTGCTTGGTTCTCTTGTGAAATCTGGATTCCTTTACCAAGGCAATTGCACCAGTATTGTCACAAAAGATTTTCATTGGACCCGATGCACTACGTATGACACCTAGATCGGATATGAACCCCTTCATCCAGACTCCTTCATTTGCTGCTTCTGAAGCAGCTATGTATTCCGCTTCACACGTAGATCCCGCCACGACGCTCTGCTTGGAACTGCACCAACTGACAGCTCCACCATTAATAAAAACATGTATCCAGCTTGTGACTTAGAGTCATCCGGATCAGTGTCAAAGCTTACATCGACGTAACCGTTTACGATGAGCTCTTTGTCACCTCCATATACGAGAAACATATCCTTAGTCCTTTTCAGGCATTTCAGGATATTCTTGACCGCTGTCCAGTGATCCACTCCTGGATTACTTTGGTACCTCCCTACTAAACTGATAGCAAGGCACACATCAGGTCTGGTACACAACATTGCATACATGATAGAGCCTATGGCTGAAGCATAGGGAACACCTTTCATTTTCTCTCTATCTTCTGCAGTGGTCGGGCATTGAGTCTGACTCAACTTCACACCTTGTAATACATGCAAGAACCCTTTCTTTGCCTGATCCATTTTGAACTTCTTCAAAAGTTTATCAAGGTATGTGCTTTGTGAAAGTCCAATTAAGCATCTTGATCTATCTCTATTGATCTTGATGCCCAATATATAAGCAGCTTCACCGAGGTCTTTCATTGAAAAAATCTTATTCAAGTATCCTTTTATGCTATTCAGAAATTCAGTATCATTTCCGATCAACAGTATGTCATCTACATATAATATCATAAATGCTACAGAGCTCCCACTCACTTTCTTGTAAATACAGGCTTCTCCAAAAGACTATAAAAAACCATATGCTTTGATCACACTATCAAAGCGCATATTCCAACTCCGAGAGGCTTGAACCAGTCCATAAATGGATCACTGGAGCTTGCACACTTTGTTGGCACCTTTTGGATCGACAAAACCTTCTGGTTGCATCATATACAACTCTTCTTTAAGATATCCATTAAGGAATGCAGTTTTGACATCCATTTGCCAAATTTCATAATCATAAAATGCGGCAATTGCTAACATAATTCGGATGGACTTAAGCATCGCTACAGGTGAGAAGGTCTCATCGTAGTCAACTCCTTGAACTTGTCAAAAACCTTTCGCAACAAGTCAAGCTTTGTAGACAGGAACATTACCGTCAGCGTCAGTCTTCTTCTTGAAGATCCATTTATTCTCTATGGCATGTCGGTCATCGGGCAAGTCAACCAAAGTCTGTACTTTGTTCTCATACATGGATCCCGTCTCAGATTTCATGGCATCAAGCCATTTTGCGGAATCTGGGCTCATCATCGCTTCCTCATAGTTTGTAGGTTCGTCATGGTCAAGTAACATGACTTCCAGAACAGGATTACCATACCACTCTGGTGCGGATCTTACTCTGGTTGACCTACAAGGTTCGGTAGTAACTTGATCAGAAGTTTCCTGATCATCATCATTAGCTTCCTTACTTACTGGTGTAGGAATCACTGGAACTGATTTCAGTGATGAACTACTTTCCAGTAAGGGAGAGGTACAATTACCTCGTCAAGTTCTACTTTCCTCCCACTCACTTCTTTCGAGAGAAACTCCTTCTCTAGAAAGGATCCATTCTTAGCAACAAATATCCTGCCTTCGGATCTGTGATAGAAGGTGTACCCAACAATCTCCTTTAGGTATCCTATGAAGACACTTTTCTCTGATTTTGGTTCGAGCTTATCAGGTTGAAGCTTTTTCACATAAGCATCGCAGCCCCAAACTTTACGAAATGACAACTTGGGTTTCTTGCCAAACCACAGTTCATAAGGTGTCATCTCGACAGATTTAGATGGTTCCCTATTTAACGTGGATGCAGCCGTCTCTAAAGCATAACCCCAAAACGACAGCGGTAAATCAGTGAGAGACATCATAGATCGCACCATACCTAATAAAGTGCGGTTACGACGTTCGGACACACCATTACGTTGTGGTGTTCTAGATGGCGTCAGTTGCGAAACTATTCCACATTATTTCAAATGAAGTCCAAACTCATAACTCAAATATTCACCTCCACGATCAGATCGTAGAAACTTGATTTTCTTGTTACGATGATTTTCCATTTCACTTTGAAATTCTTTGAACTTTTCAAATGTTTCAGACTTATGTTTCATTAAGTAGATACATCCATATCTGCTCAAATCATCTGTGAAGGTGAGAAAATAACGATATCCACCGCGAGCTTCAATGTTCGTTGGACCACATACATCAGTATGTATGATTTCCAATAACTCTGTTGCTCACTCCATTGTTCTGGAGAATGGAGTTTTAGTCATCTTGCCCATGAGGCATGGTTCGTAAGTACCAAGTGATTCATAATCAAGTTATTCCAGAAGTCCATCTGAATGGAGTTTCTTCATGCGCTTTACACCAATATGACCTAAACGGCAGTGCCACAAATAAGTTGCACTATCATTATCAACTCTGCATCTTTTGGCTTCAATACTATGAACATGTGTATCACTACTATCAAGATTTAGTAAAAATAGACCACTCATCAAGGGTGCATGACCATAAAAGTTATTACTCATATAAATAGAACAACCATTATTCTCTGATTTAAATGAATAACCGTCTTGCATCAAACAATATCCAGATATAATGTTCATGCTCAACGCTGGCACCAAATAACAATTATTTAGGTCTAAAACTAATCCCTAAGGTAGATGTAGAGGTAGCGTGCCGACAGCGATCACATCGACTTTGGAATCATTTCCCACGCGCATCGTCACCTCGTCCTTAGTCAATCTTCGCTTAATCTGTAGCCCCTGTTTCGAGTTGCAAATGTTAGCAACTGAACCAGTATCACATACCCAGGCACTACTGCGAGCATTAGTAGGGTACACATCAATAACATGTATATCAAATATACCTTTCACTTTGCCATCCTTCTTCTCCGCGATACTTGGGGCAGTTCCGCTTCCAGTGACCAGTTCCTTTGTAGTAGAAGCACTCAGTCTCAGGCTTAGGTCCAGACTTGGGTTTCTTCACTTGAGCAGCAACTGGCTTGCTGTCTTCTTGAAGTTCCCCTTCTTCCCTTTACCCTTTTTCTTGAAACTGGTGGTCTTGTTGACCATCGACACTTGATGCTCTTTCTTGATTTCTACCTCCGCAGCCTGTAGCATTACGAAGAGCTCAGGAATTGTCTTATCCATCCCTTGCATATTATAGTTCATCATGAAGCTCTTGTAGCTTGGTGGCGGTGATTGAAGAACTCTGTCAATGACACTATCATCAGGAAGATTAACTCCCAGTTGAGTCAAGTGGTTGTGGTACCCAGACATTCTTAGTATATGTTCATTGATAGAACTATTCTCCTCCATTTTGCAGCTGTAGAACTTACTGGAGACTTCATATCTCTCAACTCAGGCATTTGCTTGAAATATTAACTTCAACTCCTGGAACATCTCATATGCTCCATGACGTTCAAAACATTGTCGAAGTCCCGATTCTAAGCCGTAAAAAGCATGACACACCGAACTACCAAGTAGTCATCAGCTTTAGTCTGCCAGACGTTCATAACCTCCGAAGTTGCTCTTGCAGCGGGTCTTGCACCTAGCGGTGCTTCCAGGACGTAATTCTTCTGTGCAGTAATGAGGATAATCCTCAAGTTACGGACCCAGTCCGTGTAGTTGCTACCATCATCTTTCAACTTAGCTTTCTCTAGGAACACATTAAAATTCAACGGAACAACAGCACGGGCCATCTATCTACAACAACATAGACATGGAAAATACTATCAGGTACTAAGTTCATGATAAATTAAAGTTCAATTAATCAAATTACTTAAGAACTCCCACTTAGTCAGATATCTCTCTAATCATCTAAGTGATCACGTGATCCATATCAACTAAACCATGTCCGATCATCACGTGAGATGGAGTAGTTTTCAATGGTGAACATCACTATGTTGATCATATCTACTATATGATTCACGTTCGACCTTTCGGTCTCATTGTTCCGAGGCCATATCTGCATATGCTAGGCTTGTCAAGTTTAACCCAAGTATTCCGCGTGTGCAAAACTGACTTGCACCCGTTGTATGTGAACATAGAGCTTATCACACCTGATCATCACGTGGTGTCTCGACACGACGAACTGTAGCAACGATGCATACTCAGGGAGAACACTTATACCTTGAAATTTAGTGAGAGATCATCTTATAATGCTACCACCGAACTAAGCAAAATAAGATGCATAAAGGATAAACATCACATGCAATCAATATAAGTGATATGATATGGCCATCATCATCTTGTACCTTTAATCTCCATCTCCAAAGCACCGTCATGATCACCATTGTCACCGGCTTGACACCTTGATATCCATCAAAGCATCGTTGTGGTCTCGCCAACTATTGCTTCTACGACTATCGCTACCGCTTAGTGATAAAGTAAAGCAATTACATGGCGATTGCATTTCATACAATAAAGCGACAACCATATGGCTCCTGCTAGTTGCCGATAACTGTGTTACAAAACATGATCATCTCATACAATAAAATTTAGCATCATGTCTTGACCATATCACATCACAACATGCCCTTCAAAAACAAGTTAGACGTCCTCTACTTTGTTGTTGCAAGTTTTATGTGGCTGCTACGGGCTGAGCAAGAACCATTCTTACCTACGCATCAAAAACCACAATGCGGTATAGTGATTACTTTTTGATCTTCAGAAAGCAATCCTGTTCATTGAATCCGATTCAACTAATGTTGGAGAAACTGACACCCACCAGCCACCTATGTGCGAAGCACGTCGGTAGAACCAGTCTCGTGTAAGCGTATGCGTAATGTCTGTCTGGGCTGCTTCATCCAACAATACCGCCGAATCAAGAATCAACTAGTGAAGGCAAGCAATATTTATATACCCACGCCCACAACTACTTTGTAATCTACTCGTGCATATAACATCTACGCATAAACCTGGCTCGGATGCCACTGTTGGGGAACGTAGTAATTTAAAAAAAATTCCTACGCACACGCAAGATCATGGTGATGTATAGCAACGAGAGGTAAGAGTGTTGTCTACGTACCCTCGTAGACCATAAGCGGAAGCGTTATGATAACACGGTTGATGTAGTCATACGTCTTCACGATCGACCGATCCCAGCACCGAAGGTACAACACCTCTACGATCTGCACACGTTCAGCTTGGTGACGTCCCACGAACTCACGATCCAGTAGAGCTTCGAGGGAGAGCTTCGTTAGCACGACGACGTGATGACGGTGATGATGTTGCTACTGGAACAGGGCTTTGCCTAAGCACCGCTACGATATGAACGAGGTGGATTATGGTGGAGGGGGCACTGCACACGGCTTGGGACAATCAACTTGTGTGTCCTAGGGTGCCCTTGCCCCCGTATATAAAGGAGCAAGGGGGAGGCCGGCCGAACCTAGTGGCGCCCAAGGAGAGGAGGAATCCTCCTCCTAGTAGGAGTAAGATTCATCCTTTCCTGGTCCTACTAGGAAGGAGGAAGGGGGAAGGAAAGAGAGGGAGAGGGAAAGAGGGGCCGCGCCTCCTTCCCCTAGTCCTATTCGGACTCCCCTGGGGAGGGGGGGGGCGCCACCTCCTGGGCTGCTGCCCTCTCTCTCCCCTAAGGCCCACTAAGGCCCAATACTTCCCCGAGGGGTTCCGGTAACCCCTCCAGCACTCCGGTTTTCTCCGAAATCACTGGGAACACTTCCGGTGTCCGAATATAGCCGTCCAATATATCGATCTTTATGTCTCGACCATTTCGAGACTTCTCGTCATGTCCGTGATCATATCCGGGACTCCGAACTACCTTCGGTACATTAAAACGCATAAGCTCATAATACCGATCGTCACCGAACGTTAAGCGTGCGGACCCTACGGGTTCGAGAACTATGTAGACATGACCGAGACACGTCTCCGGTCAATAACCAATAGCAGAACCTAGATGCTCATATTGGTTCCTACATATTCTACGAAGATCTTTATCGGTCAAACTGCATAACGATATACATTGCTCCCTTTGTCATCGGTATGTTACTTGCCCAAGATTTGATCGTCGGTATCTCAATACCTAGTTCAATCTCGTTACCGGAAAGTCTATTTACTCGTTCCGTAATGCTACATCATATAACTTACTCATTAGCTACATTGCTTGCAAGGCTTATAGTGATGTACATTACCGAGAGGGCCCAGAGATACCTCTCTGACAATCGGAGTGACATTGGAGACACCAATAGAGTACCTTTATAATCACCTAGTTACGTTGTGACGTTTGGTAGCACACAAAGTGTACCTCCGGTATTCAGGAGTTGCATGATCTCATAGTCATAGGAACTTGTATAATTTATGGAGAAAGCAATAGCAACAAACTAAACGATCATCGTGCTAAGCTAACGGATGGGTCAAGTCAATCACATCATTCTCTAATGATGTGATCCCGTTAATCAAATGACAACTCATGTCTATGGTTAGGAAACATAACCATCATTGATTCAACGAGCTAGTCATGTAGAGGCAAACTAGCGACACTTTGTTTTTCTATGTATTCACACATGTACTAAGTTTCCGGTTAATACAATTCTAGCATGAATAATAAATATTTATCGTGATATAAGGAAATATAAATAGCAACTTTATTATTGCCTCTATGGCATATTTCCTTCAATAGAACCTATGGCTGAGGCATAGGGAATGACTTTCATTTTCTCTTTATCTTTTGCAGTGGTCGGGCATTGAGTCTGACTCAACTCCACACCTTTGTAACACAAGCAAGAACCCTTTCTTTGACTGATCCATTTTGAAATTCTTCAAAACTTTATCAAGGTATGTGCTTTGTGAAAGTCCAATTAAGCGTCTTGATCTATCTCTATAGATCTTGATGCCCAATATATAAGCAGCTTCACCGAGGCCTTTCATTGAAAAATTATTATTCAAGTATCCTTTTATGCTATCCAGAAATTCTGTATTATTTCCAATCAACAATATGTCATCCACATATAATTTTAGAAATGCTACATGCTCCCACTCACTTTATTGTAAATACAGGCTTCTCCAAAAGTCTGTATAAAACCATATGCTTTGAACACACTATCAAAGATTCCAACTCCGAGATGCTTGCACACTTTGTTAGCACCTTTAGGATCGACAAAACCTTCTGGTTGCATCATATACAAATCTTCTTTAAAAATCCATTAAGGAATGCATTTTTGCCATCCATTTGCCATATTTCATAATCATAAAATGCGGCAATTGCTGACATGATTTAGACAGACTTAAGCATCGCTACGGGTGAGAAGGTCTCATCATAGTCAACTCCTTGAACTTCTCAAAAACCTTTCGCAACAAGTCGAGCTTTGTAGACAGTAACAATACCGTCAGTGTCAGTCTTCTTCTTGAAGATCCATTTATTCTCTATGGCTTGCCGATCATCGGGCAAGTCAACCAAAGTCCACACTTTGTTCTCATACATGGATCCCATCTCAGATTTCATGGCCTCAAGCCATTTCACGGAATCTGGGCTCATCATCATTTCCTCATAGTTCGTAGGTTCGTTATGGTCTAGTAACATGACTTCTAGAACAGGATTACCGTACCACTCTGGTGCGGATCTTACTCTGATTGACCTACGAGGTTCGATAGTAACTTGTCTAAAGTTTCATGATCATCACCATTAACTTCCTCACTAATTGGTGTAGGAATCACTGGAACTGATTTCCGTGATGAACTACTTTCCAATTCAGGAGAAGGTACAATTACCTCATCAAGTTCTACTTTCCTCCCACTCACTTATTTCGAGAGAAACTCCTTCTATAGAAAGGATCCATTCTTAGCAACGAATATCTTGCCTTCGGATCTGTGATAGAAGGTGTACCCAATAGTTTCCTTTGGGTATCCTATGAAGACACATTTCTCCGATTTGGGTTCGAGCTTATCAGGTTGAAGCTTTTTCACATAAGCATCGCAGCCCCAAACTTTAAGAAATGACAACTTAGGTTTCTTGCTAAACCACAGTTCATATGGTGTCATCTCAATGGATTTAGATGGTGCCCTATTTAACGTGAATGCAGCCGTCTCTAAAGCATAACCCCAAAACGATAGCGGTAAATCGGTAAGAGACATCATAGATCGCACCATATCTCATAAAGTACGGTTACAACGACCGGACACACCATCACGTTGTGGTGTTCCAGGTGGCGTGAGTTGCGAAACTATTCCACATTGTTTCAAATGAAGACCAAACTTGTAACTCAAATATTCACCTCCACGATCAGATCGTAGAAACTTTATTTTCTTGTTATGATTATTTCCCACTTCATTCTAAAATTCTTTGAACTTTTCGAATGTTTCAGACTTATGTTTCATTAAGTAGATATACCCATATCTGCTCAAATCATCCGTGAAGGTCAGAAAATAACGATACCCGCCGTGAGCCTCAACACTCACCAGACCACATACATCAGTATGTATTATTTCCAATGAGTCAGTGGCTCGCTCCATTGTTCTGGAGAACAGAGTCTTAGTCATCTTGCCCATGGGGCATGGTTCGCAAGCATCAAGTGATTCATAATCAAGTGATTCCAAAAGTCCATCAGCATGGAGTTTCTTCATGCGCTTTACACCAATATGACCTAAACAACAGTGCCACAAATAAGTTGCACTACCATTATTAACTTTGCATCTTTTGGCTTCAATATTATGAATATGTGTATCACTATGACAGAGATTCAACAAAAATATACCACTCATCAAGGGTGCATTTGTTGGGGAACGTAGCATGCAATTTCAAAAAAATTCCTACGATCACGCAAGATCTATCTAGGAGATGCATAGCAATGAGAGGGAGAGAGTGTGTCCACGTACCCTCGTAGACTGAAAGCAGAAGCGTTAGTTTAACACAGTTGATGTAGTCAGACGTATTCTCGATTCAACCGATCAAGTACCGAACGTACGGCACCTCCGAGTTCTGCACATGTTCAGCTCAATGACGTACCTCGAACTGTTGATCCAGCAAAGTGTCGAGGGAGAGTTCCGTCAGCATGACGGCATGGTGACGATGATGGTGAAGTGATCCGCGCAGGGCTTTGCCTAAGCACTACATGAATATGACCAGAGGCGTAGACTGTGGAGGGGGGGTGCCGACACGGCTAACAATGTTTTGTTGTGTGTTCTAGAGGTGCCCCCACATATATATATATATATATATATATATATATATATATATATATATATATATATATATATATATATATACGCTGGAGGGGAGGAGAGATAGCCAAGGGGGCACCCCAAGTAGGAGGAATCCTACTTGGGGTCCTCCCAATTTGGGCTCCCCCCTTTCCTATTCCTATTCGGAGTAGGAAGGGAAGAGGGGGAAGGGGGGATCCTGTTCCCTTTTTCCTTTCCTTCTTCCCCTTTCCTTCTCCAATTTGGCCAGCCCATATGGGGGGTGTACACCAGCCCTTAGTGGCTGGTGTGTTTCCACTCTTGGTCCATTAGGCCCATATAGCTTGTTGGGAGTTGCCCGGAACCCCTTCCGGTGACCTGATACGTACCCTGTACCCCTAGAATACTTCCGGTGTCCGAATACTATCGTCATATATATCAATCTTTACCTCCTGACCATTTCGAGACTCCTCGTCATGTCCGTGATCTCATCCGGGACTCCGAACAACATTCGGTCACCAAATCTTATAACTCATATAATACAAAATCATCATCGAACGTTAAGCGTGCGGACCCTACGGGTTCGAGAACTATGTAGACATGACCGAGACACCTATCCCATCAATAACCAATAGCGAAACCTGGTTCTCATATTAGTTCCAACATATTCTGTGAAGATCTTTATTGGTCAAACCGTAATGACAACATACGTTATTCCCTTTGTCATCGGCATGTTACTTGCCCGAGATTCGATCGTTGGTATCTTCATACCTAGTTCAATATCATTACCGGCAAGTCACTTTACTCGTTCTGTAGTGCATCATACCGCAACTAACTCATTAGTCACATTGCTTGCAAGGCTTATTATGATGTGCATTACCGAGAGGGCCCAGAGATACCTCTCCGATACTCGGAGTGATAAATCCTAATCTCGATCTATGCCAACCCAACAGACACCTTTGGAGATACCTGTAGAGCATCTTTATAATCACCTAGTTATGTTGTGACGTTTGATAGCACACAAGGTATTCCTACGGTATTCTGGAGTTGCATAATCTCATCACTGGTATGCGTCAGTGCTATACAAACAGTTTTTAACCCCTTCCCGCGATGGCGTTCGGAACCATCACCTAGTGAGTGTGGGCGATAGGGGGGTCCTTCCCACACTACCTAGAAACCGTCGAGGATATGCCCTCCTGGCACACACGCTCGGAAAAATGAGGTCATGTGAGACCGGCGAGCACTCAAATATAGAAATACATACAGTAGTGCTAAAAAATACAATTATACAGGCAAAATCATTTCCGGTCGTAAGTACATCCCACACAGTCAGTCACCGCTAAACGTTTCCGTTCGTATATACATCCCACACAGTCACTCCAAGGAAAACATTTGCACAAGGTGGTGTAACACAAACAATTTTCAAGAGAATGTCGTGTGTGATTGTTCATTGATCCAACACGGTTTATTCCTAGACACTGTGTGCGTTGCCTGAGGTCATCGCCCACGGTGTTTTCTCAATAACCATTTGCAATAGGAAAACCCAATTAGCAAGCTAATTGGCCAATTAGCGGGCTAATTTCCCTATTATTAATAATCCATTTACTAATCTAATTGACATTCATATTAAGCACATAATATATTCTGTTTCCATATTAAGGAAGCAGGATTTCATAATTGAAATACATCGAAGTACAACATGACATAGCTTCAGCACTCAGCTAGCCCATTACACAAGTGCACCAGTAGCAAGTTTCACATGCAACATCTAGAAGGTTTCAAAATTAGCATCATAGACAGTACATAGAGAGATGCATCTCATCTGGAAAACTGCTGAAGCGGAAGGCGAATATTGAGCCTTCATTCATGTTGAAGGTCTTTGCAACTTTAGGCCGGTGCCTGCGGATGATTGACCGTCCATTCTTCAACCTCTTCGGGAACACTTCAATATTGAACCGTGGGTGTTGTATGAAAACTTTCCTCGCCTCCTGACCACAGAGGTGGTTTGAGAGGTAATCATCAGTGAAGCCTAAAAATAAGGATGTGCATAAATATCTTCTCTATATTGGAAATGGGGCAAAGGAACAAAAAAGGCAAGGTATAATAGTTAGTACCATCTTTTAAACCTCAGTGCTTCCCATTGTTTCCCTGCAACACATATAAGGTAGTTAATCATCAGGTTAAGTAAGGGTTCGCATGCTATCAGTAAAATATGTTGATGATAAATAAGCACATTGCAGATTCATCAGATTAATTCAAGCCACATGGAAAATCTATTTATCCAAACCAAGCATGATTAAGAACTAGAAAATATAGCACTTGTATATGTTTCTCATGTATTAAGTGCAATCAAATTTGATTTATTCCTCACATGGTATACAATAACAGAATGCGGCCACAACAATTGAACATCGCATTGCAGAATTGAACCAAGCAATTAACTAAACACCACAACAAATGAACCAAATGTTAACTGAGCACCACATTGCACAATATAACATACTCCTAATAGAAGATCAGACAGTTAACCAAACCAAGCATGCTTAACAACTTGGAAATATAGCAATTGTATTTTTTTTCTCATGTATTTAGTACAACCAAATTCGATTTATTCCTCACATGGTATACAATAACAGAATGCAGCCACAACAATTGAACATCGCATTGCAGAATTGAACCAAGCAGTTAACTAAACACCACAACAAATGAACCAAACATTAACTGAGCACCACATTGCACAATATAACATACTCCTAATAGAAGACCAGACAATTAACCAAACCAAGCATGCTTAACAACTTGGAAATATTGCACCCTGAAGAATAGAACATCACATTTGCTGAATTGAACCAAGCAGTTAACTGAACACCACATTGCACGACATATAGAACATATACACTATAGCGGAAGATTGCATGGTAAAAGTAGATATCACAATTCACTAGAATTTGTTAAAGAAAGGCAGTAGCTAGTAAACTGAACATGGGTCCTTATAGTAAGCTAATAAGACAAGCTACTCCTCATTGTCGGAGATATCGATGACGATTGGCTCCTTGGACATGGAAGAGGGCGAGGCCTCCACATCGTGGGTGCGCTCATTGTAGTGGTGAGTTGCCCGAGCCGCTCCGGGCACCAACCTGCTGGCTCTCGAGATGAGGTAAGCACGTGCACGCTAAGAAAACACCTCGTAGTCTTCGTCGAAGGCACCGACGGTGGCCTCGAGAAAATGCCATGAACTGTCATTTAAAGAAGCCAACCGCGTCGCGGCATCGGCGTGCGAGGCATCAACAGTGGCCTTGACGGCGAGGTGCTCCTCCAAGATCTGGGGGTCGGCACAAATGGCAGCCATCGCGACCTCATCTGCGCGTGCGACCGCGATTTGCTTCTCCGCTGCCAAATGCTCCTTGAGATCCTGGCTATACTACATGCACCATGGCTTAGGCCGGCTCTTATTTGGTGGAGGGGGTCAGTGATTTGGGTGGAAGGTGTCACACTCGCGCCGGCGGTCGGGGCATGTGGGATGTGGAAGGAGGAGGAGGATGGGGGTCGGCTGTGGATTACCTGCCTGGATAGGCGAGGCCGAGCAGCATGAAGGAGGGTGCCGGCGAGGAGGTGGCGCTGCAAGCAAGGAGTGAAGGTTTCAACTTGGAAAGGAAGGCGGAAACAGGGGAAATGTCGATTTTGGTAAGGGGGAGGGGGCGGGGAGCTAGATATTTTTGCGGAAGCCGAAAATTTGGAATCGCTTTAGCGAAAAAACTGGTGCGCAAAGTGTCATCAGACACGGTCCCTTATTCAGAGCGGGCTGTGGACTATATCCGTCGCACCTTCTCGCGTAAGCTGTATGCGTACTATACTCCGTCGGTGCTCCAAGATATTTCGTGCTGCATCTCACACGGTTGGTTATAATAAACTGTGTGGGATCTACTTGATTTTTCATCTTGATTTGAATTACATAATCGGGTCCCAGTGGCCATGGATGGTGTTTGAATGGCTAGACCTTTTATCTGCAGTGAACATGCAACTATATGTGTGTCATAAAAGAATTGGAACTATTCTGGGTTCGTTTGGACATTTTTATGCATTAACTAAGTTTTCAATGCATTTACGTGCATAATTCAAATTTGAACTACATGCACATGCTCCAGTGCATATAAATTGGTTGAAAATTAAATCTTTGTCCTTGGGTGCATGCTTAGGTCCCATGCAAGAAATGGGAATGAATGTCAAACACCCTGCCACCGTCACTCGGCCGCAAACATTGAGATACCTTGTTTTCAAATTTTAGTAAATCCAAAACTCGTCTGAAATTCATGAAACTTGGCATGCTATCATGGAGCGGCATCAACATGCCGTGGTAATTTTTTTGTCCCATTTGGGGCAGGTTTAGGTATATGCTTCTCACAAACCAGAGCTTCTCACAACAAGCATGATGGTTTCGGTAGGGAAGGCCCCACCTTTGGGGATGAAACAATATCCATTGTCTCTTATTGCTTTCAAAACTTTTCTCGTGTCAACATAGAACAACATAAGTGTTGTGTTATTTTTTTGTGATTTTTCGGGGTTCGTCTGGACGACATTTTTACGCATTAACTGAGTTTTCAATGCATTTATGTGCATAATTCAAATTTGAACTACATGCACATGCTCCAATGCATATAAATTAGTTGAAAAATAAAATCTGTGTCCTTGGGTGTATGCTTAGGTCCCATGCAAGAAATGGGAATGAATTTCAAACACCAGGGCACCATTGATTGCCGGCAAAATGTTGAGATACCTGGTTTTTAAATTGTACTAAATCCAAAACTTGTTAGAAATTCATGAAACTTGGCATGATATCATGGAGCGGCATCAACATGCCGTGGTAAAAAATTTGTCCCATTTGGGGCAGGTTTGGGTATAAGCTTCTCACAAACCAGAGCTTATCACAACAAGCATGATGGTTTCGATAGGGAACGTCCTACCTTTGGGGACGAAACGATATCCATTGCCTCATATTGCTTTCAATTTTTTTCTCGTGTCAACATAGAACAACAGGAGTGTTGTGTCAATTTTTGTGATTTTTCGGGGTTCATTTGGACATTTTTATGCATTAACTGAGTTTTCAATGCATTTATGTGCATAATTAAAATTTGAACTACATGCACATGCTCTAGTGCATATAAATTGGTTGAAATCAAATCTGTGTCCTTGGGTGCATGCTTAGGTCCCATGCAAGAAATGGGAATGAATTTCAAACACCAGAGCATCGTTGATTGCCGGCAAAACATTGAGATACCTAGTTTTTAAATTCTAGTAAATCCAAAACTCATGTGAAATTCATGAAACTTGGCATGGTATCATGGAGCGGCATCAACTTGCCATGGTAAAAGATTTGTCCCGTTTGGGGAAGGTTTGGGTATAAGCTTCTCACAAACCAGAGCTTATCTCAACAAGCATGATGGTTTCGATAGGGAACGTCCCACCTTTGGGGACGAAACGATATCCATTGCCTTTTATTGCTTTCAAATTTTTTCTCGTGTCAACATAGAAAAATAGGAGTGTTGTGTCAATTTTTGTGATTTTTTGGGGTTCGTTTGGACATTTTTATGCATTAACTGAGTTTTCAATGCATTTATGTGCGTAATTCAGATTTGAACTACATGCACATGCTCCAGTGCATATAAATTGGTTGAAAAATCAAATATGTGTCCTTGGGTGCATGCTTAGGTCCCATGCAAGAAATGGGAATGAATTTCAAACACCATGGCACCGTTGATTGCCGGCAAAACGTTGAGATACTTTGTTTTTAAATTCTAGTAAATCTAAAACTCATCTGAAATTCATGAAACTTGGCATGCTATCATGGAATGGCATCCGACATGCTGTGGTATTTTTCGTGTCCATTTTGAGAGAAGGCACACTCGAATAATGACAGCCAACAAAGGCATTTTGAAAAATAGCTGCCACTTTAATATCTCAAACGTTTGTATAATGCAAACCGTGTGTGTTCTATTAACCATTCCCGCAACGCCATGTGTCTTGGTTTTAATGTCTATAGGAGGTGTCATGTGGACAGCTGCTTGACTGAACGGGAGGCGTGCGAGCGCAGTCCGGTGCGTAGGCTCATCGAGAAGCGTACAAGCTGTTCAACGCAGGATCTGTGCATCTCTTCAACGCATACAGTTCAGATTACGGTATGCAAATTAAAGCCAGACTTCGGCGCTAATCCAAGAGACACTGCAATTTGTCAAAATATGCAACTAAAAATCAATAGCACTATCTATTTTTTGCAACTAAAATTCAGTAATTAAGCATAGATTTCATTAATACTAGAGATTAAGCACTCGTTCTCATGGGGAAGCGAGACAGCCTTGGACTGCCGCCCGCCTTGCTCCCACTGGTCTATATTAATGGCACCGCCGAGCGGCCGCACCCCCCATACTCGCCACACACACAATTCCTCTCTCTCCGCCCGTATCCTCGACACCACTCTGAGTCCTCAAAGCCGTCAGTGTACGAGGATGCCACCAAAGCGCCCCATCGAAGGGAGTGGCGACACCGAGGTTGCTGAAACACCGGGGCACGGCGTGAATATGGAGATAGAGGTTTCTGTCGCCGCCAACGAGGTGGAGAATGAGGCTGCCAACAAGCGGAGGCGGGTCGAGAAAGAACCGCAAGCGACTCCAGCAGGCCTAGACTTCATCAACAACCTCCCCGATTATATGTCGATAGTCACCATATCCCTCCTCCCAATCAAATATCGGGCGAGGACAACTGCCCTTTCCCGATGATGGCGCCCCCTATGGCTGCTCACCCCTGTTGACCTCCTCGACGCCCACAAGCTCTGCCATGGCTATCGCTAAAGCTTGGATGTTGTGATGCCCCCGATTTGACCGTACACTAATCATACACGCAAATGTGTACGATCAAGATCAAGGACTCACGTGAAGATTCACAACAAAACTCTAGACACAAATTAAAATAATACAAGCTTTATATTACAAGCCAGGGGCCTCGAGGGCTCGAATACATAAGCTCGAATACACAAGGGTCAGCGGAAGCAATAATATCTAAGTACAGACATAAGGTTAAACAAGTTTGCCTTAAGAAGGATAGCAGAAAAGTAGCAAAGATCGAAAAGGCGAGGCCTCCTGCCTGGGATCCTCCTAAACTACTCATGGTCGTCGTCAGCGGCCTGCACGTAGTAGTAGGCAACTCCAGTGTAGTAGGAGTTGTCGTCGACGGTGGCGTCTGGCTCCTGGACTCCATCGTCTAGTCGTAACAATCGAGTATAGAAAGGGGAAAAGGGGAGCAAAGCAACCGTGAGTACTCATCCAAAGTACTCGCAAGCAAGGAGCTACACTACATATGTATGCATTGGTATCAAATGAACAAGGGGTAGCATATGTGGACTGAACTGCAGAATGCCGGAATAAGAGGGGGATAGCTAGTCCTATCGAAGACTACGCTTCTGGCAACCTCCATCTTGCAGCATGTAGAAGAGAGTAGATGGTAAGTTCACCAAGTATCATCGCATAGCATAATCCTACCCGGCGATCCTCTCGTCGTCGCCTTGTTAGAGAGCGATCACCGAGTTGTATCTGTCACTTGAAAGGGTGTGTTTTATTAAGTATCCGGTTCTAGTTGTCATAAGGTCAAGGTACAACTCCGGGTCGTCCTTTCACCGAGGGACACGGTGATACGTCTCTGTCATATCTAATTTTCCAAACACTTTTGCCCTTGTTTTGGACTCTAACTTGCATGATTTGAATGGAACTAACCCGGACTAACGATGTTTTCAGCATAATTTCCATGGTGTTATTTTTGTGCAGAAATAAAAGTTCTCGGAATGACCTGAAAATCAACGGAGAATTATTTTGGAATATATAAAAAATACTGGAAGAAGAATCCACGTCAGGGGGGCCTCCACCTGTCCACGAGGGTGGGGGCGCGCCCTACCCCCCTAGGCGCGCCCCTGCCTTGTGGGCCCCCTGACACTCGACCGACCTCAACTCCAACTCCATATATTCGTGCGCGGGGAGAAAAATCAGAAAGAAGGATTCATCACGTTTTACGATACAGAGCCACCGCCAAGCCCTAAACTCTCTCGGGAGGGCCGATCTGGAGTCTGTTCGGGGCTCCGGAGAGGGGAATCCGTCGCCATCGTCATCATCAACCTTCCTCCATCACCAATTTCATGATGCTCACCGCCATGCGTGAGCAATTCCATCGTAGGCTTGCTGGATGGTGATGGGTTGGATGAGATTTATCATGTAATCGAGTTAGTTTTGTTAGGGTTTGATCCCTAGTATCCACTATGTTCTGTGATTGATGTTGCTATGACTTTGCTATGCTTAATGCTTGTCACTACTGCCTGAGTGTCATGATTTCAGATCTGAACCTATTATGTTTTCATCAATATATGAGAGTTCTTGATCCTATCTTGCAAGTCTATAGTCACCTATTATGTGTTATGATCCGGCAACCCCAAAGTGACAATAGTCGGGACCACTCCCGGTGATGACCGTAGTTTGAGGAGTTAATGTATTCACTATGTGTTAATGCTTTGGTCCGGTACTCTATTAAAAGGAGGCCTTAATATCCCTTAGTTTCCATCAGGACCCCGCTGCCACGGGAGGGTAGGACAAAAGATGTCATGCAAGTTCTTTTCCATAAGCACGTATGACTATATTCGGAATACATGCCTACATTACATTGATGAACTGGAGCTAGTTCTGTGTCACCCTAGGTTATGACTATTACATGATCGATCGCATCCGGCATAATTCTCTATCACCGATCCATTGCCTACGAGCTTTCCATATAGTGTTCTTCGCTTATTTACTTTTCCGTTGATATTATTACAATCACTATAAAACACCAAAAATATTACTTTTGCTACCGTTACCACCACTATCATATTACTTTGCTACTAAATACTTTGCTGCAAATATTAAGTTATCCAGGTGTGGTTGAATTGACAACTCAGCTACTAATACTTGAGAATATTCTTTGTCTCCCCTTGTGTCGAATCAATAAATTTGGGTCGAATACTCCACCCTCGAAAACTGTTGCGATCCCCTATACTTGTGGGTTATCACACGGCTATTCGAATAGATAAACTTCCCTGCAGGGGTGCACCACATTTCCCAACACGCTCGATCCCCTTTGGCCGGACACACTTTCCTGGGTCATGTCCGGCCTGGAAAGATCAACAGATTACAGCCCCACCTAGGCACAACAGAGAGGTCAGCACGCTAGTCTAAATCCTATGGCGCAGGGGTCTGGGCCCATCGCCCATTGCACACTTGCACGTTGCGTGGGCGGCCGGAAGCATACCTAGCTTCCCTAATACAAGAGCAGGCGTTCCAGTCCAATCCGGCTCGCACCGCTTAGCCGCTAACGTCACGAAGGCTCGGCAGATATCACGAAGTCGAGTGCCCATAACTGTTCTCGCGTAGTTGGTTAGTGCGTATAGGCCAGTGGCCAGACTCAGATCAAATACCAAGATCTCGTTAAGCATGTTAATTGAAGTAACCGCGGAAGCCGGCCATGGCCAGGCCCACCTCTCTCTCCTAGGTGGCCTCAACCTGCTCTGTCGCTCCGCCACAAAGTAACAGTCGGGGGCCATTGGGAACCCTAGCCCACCACTACCTGGATGGAACCACCTGCCCCTTCAGCCCCCACATCGAAATCACTTGCGGGTACTCTACGAGCTGACCCGACTTTAGTCACCATCTGTATCACATATTATGTATAAGTATATACCCGTGATCACCTCCCAAGTGATCACGGCCCGATAGTATAGCATGGCAGATGGACAAGAATGTAGGGCCACTGATGATAAACTAGCATCCTATACTAAGCATTTAGGATTGCAGGTAAGGTATCAACAACTGAAGCAACAATGACAGACTATGCAACAGAATAGGATTAACCAAAAGCAGTAACATGCTACACTACTCTAATGCAAGCAGTAGAGAGTAGAATAGGCGATATCTGGTGATCACGGGGGGGGGGGGGGGGGCTTGCCTGGTTGCTTTGGCAAGAAGGGTTCGTCGTCAATGTAGTTGATCATAGGGATACTGGCAGCGGTATCAGGGTCTACCAGAAAGAAGTAACGGAGGGGAACACAATAAATAACAGAGCAATCAAAGCATCACAAAGCATAACATGGCAATACACATTGCTAGGGATGACCTAACGCAGTACTAGGTGCTGCCGGCGAAGGGGTGGGGACATCCGGGAAAGTATTCCCGGTGTTTTGCGTTTTCGGACAGATGAATCGAAGGGGGAAAGTTGTGTGTTCGCTATGCTAGGGAGGTGTGGCGGACGAACAAGCTGCGTATTCGGATTCGTCTCATTGTTCTGAGCAACTTTCACATACAAAGTATTTTCATCCGAGTTACGAATTATTTTCTATGAATTTTCTAAGTTTAAAACAATTTCTGAAATTATTTCTAATTCAAATTAAAAGGTGAAATTGCTATGTGCACCCAGCAGAGTGCACACAGCAGGGCCACCAGAGGCTGATAGTGGGCTCCGTTGACCAGGTCAACTATTGACCAGTTGACTGGTCAACTAGGCAGGGGACCCACATGTCAGTTTCTATTAGTATTAACTAATTAATCAATTAGCTAATTAGACAAATTAATTAAGTTAATTTATTTGTTTTTAAACTAATTTTTCTATTTCTTCTTTTTTTTTAACTTTAACAGGGGGCGTGGGGCCCCACATGTCAGTGTCACAGGGGGGGTTAACGCTTAAATTAAAATGGGATTAACCCCGCTAAGCTAAAGAGGGGATCGGCCGGCACGGGCAACAGAGGCCATGGCCGGGAGCTGGGCGCGGCGCCGCCGGCCAGCAGGGGCTACGTCGGGCACGGCCAGGCCATGGCGGGGGGGGGGGGGGGGGGGGGGGGGGGGGGGGGCTGGGTGAGCGCCGGTGGGGGCCGGCCGCGGCCGAGCGCGACCTGGGGAGGTGCGGAATGCGGCCAAGTGGAAGGCAACGACAGCGGATAGCAGGGGGAGGCAGAGAGGCTCCGGTCGGCTCCGGCGACCGTTAGGGGCCCAGGCGGGCGCGTTGGAGGGCCCCTGGTGTGGCGCTTCGGTTGGGGATTGGCCGCAGGTGTGGAGGCGACCGGTGGCTCCGCCGGCGTCGCGGAAAACACCGGCGGTGCTCGGTTGGCAGCGGGCATGGCGACAGCGAGCGCGGGAGCAGCGGGGCGCAACGGCAACAGAAGACGGTCATCAGCAGTGACAGCCGCGGTCGCGGGACAGCGGCAGCAGGCAAGGGCGGGCGGTAGCGGGTGCGGGCACGGGCGCGCGGGTGTAGAGGCGCGTGGTCAGGGCACGAGGCAGGGGAGCCAGGGTCGCTGGTTTGCGGCGGTGGCTATGGGAGCCTGACGGATTCGACGCCACAGCGCGCTACTGGACGAGTTGAGGAGCTCAATGGCCTTCCTGGAAGCGCAGGAATCGACGGGGACATGGGCTGGTAGTCTCGTGGCTTGGACTGTCGGTAGCGAATAAGCAGCGGCGCAGGCCTCGGCCATGGCACGATGGCGTCCTACGACAGCTAGAGGAAGGGCGGGACGCATCCGAGAGAGGGGAATGTAGCGCGGCTCACCTAGGAGCACAAGGAAGGCTCGGCGATGACTTAGGAGCAGTAGAGCGGCGGCAATCATCATGGATGCGTCGGTGGCCGAGGGTTGAAGACGATGGAGAATTCGGCGATGCAGGTGCTCACAGCACAAACGGTTGGTTGTAGGCGACGCGCCGGACTATGGCGGAGCCGACGGACGCCTTAGCTTGGCGCGGGGACGACAGTGGGCGCGGCTTCGACAGGGGTCATGACGACGGTGGTTCGGCCGAGCGTGGGGAAGATGATGGCAACGCGAGAAAAAGAGGGGAATGAGCTAGGGTTGCTGGGAGGGGTCGCGGCGACGTCTTATCCACCGGGGTGACCGTGGGATGGCCGGCACGCAGACAGGGCACGGCCACGGTGGCTGGATGGCTGCCACACCCTCAGTTTGTACAGGGGAAGGGGATGAGTGGGGGAAGGTGGGCTGGGCCTTAAGTGTATAGTAGTTAGGTTTCTTTCTCCTTTTCTTTTTCGTTAGCCTTTTTATTTTCTTTTTCTTTTAATTAGCTTCTGTTTTCCATTTAAAACTTGAACCAAATGACTTTTGTAAAAAGTGGAGCCTTGACATATAAATACTATGCAATATGCTGCACTGCCACCAAAAGTCTAGTCCCCAAATAATTTAGTTTGATATTTTATTAATTAGTAAAGGCATTTCAATAATTATGTTTGCTTCTATTTTATTTATATTAGAGCATTTAAACACTTTATAAAAATGTGGTTTCTTCACCATAATTACATATGCATTATTTTTCACCGTTTGTACTTTTTAGTTTTGACATTTGAATTTTTTTTCTAGTTTGACTTTATTTTAAATTTGAATTTCGAATCGGTTTTGAACTACGCAAGAGTAACAACAGTAATCGAGGTGATGTGGAATCATTAGGCGAGGGTTAATGTAGCTTAATTATCCGGTCGTCACAATTCTCCTCCACTACAAGAAATCTCGTCCTGAGATTTAGGAGCGGGAGTAAGGGGGAAAGATCTGTTTATGAAATTCTAACGAATCTTCTCGATCTTGGTTGCTCTTCTCGAAGAGGCCGACCCATTACGTTGATGTCTTCATTTCTCTGCTTTAGGTCATCATGATGAAGTCGACATCCTTTCTTCGGGAACTCCATCGTACTTATGAAAGAATAAAGGGTGGGTATTCCGGTAGAACGGACCTTACAAGGGTGGCTATCTGGCAGATAACAATGGGGAAGGTGGGGGAAAGTAACTCTTGAATTGAAACAATATCGAGAGCAAAGTAAGAAGGTATCATGAGAAGTTTCGAGCGGCAGGCAATCGTTCGATGCATGAAACAGAGTGTGGAAGGGGTTCGGGGAAACGAAAAATAATATTGTATCTGATACCAGAATATAACTCTATGAGGGTGGCTCGTGAATTATATACGAAGCCTAGCGTGGGGAATAACCATTAGAAACAGGGTTGTACCAGAGAGTCAGGTTTCGATCATGTGGAACTGTGGGTTATGGTCCCACCATGTGGGTTAAAAGTAGGAAGGGCGGAGATGTCTTACGTGATCATGCAAGCAAGGCATGTCAGGGGGTAGCCTGTCGATTATGTCAGCAACAACATCGGTATCAAGGGCGAGGAACGAAGAGAACCATTTTCCTGCTCGTTGAACGAGGCGGACCAATAGGTAAAGTTCTCGTCCATCGGTGGCTATCGGAATGTCATCAACAATAGTAACAGGGTCTTGCTGACAGAATTGTACACCGAGATGTTTACATAAGCAGGAGAATATTACTGCTTAGATCTTATAGATCACAAGCAACGTTAAACCAACCAATGGAAAGGAAATATGATTATCATATTAAACAGAACAATGGAAAGGAAAATGTGTTTAAAGACATATTTCAAGGGTATATCCTTCCCAAGGACAAGCAGAGCATGATATCCATGACAGGATATGATGTAGAAAACTCTTTAGGTAAGGGGAGAGAAATTTCATGACATTACCCATACATTGGTGTTTGGATAATTGAGCAGGAAACATTTAATATTGGGCTTCAAATGTTCTTGTTGAAATTTGGAGTACCACAGACATGTTTTGAGATAGCATTGACATGGTCACTAGGTAAAGATCAGACTTTGGATAGACAAAGGATCCATCAGGAACAACTTATAGAATAAGTCTTACAATTTCCTCATGGAAGAAAGGATAGCCTTGCTAAAAAGGAAATAGTAACAATAGGTCCTCCCGCCAGGTGTGCTGGGCACGATAATACCTTACCGGGTCATATAAAGACCATTATTATTACTCTTGGAAATATGTTCCCACCATCATATCTGATTGAGGTTCAGATCTAATCGGTGTCGGGTTACCTCAGACTCAGGATGCCTCAAAAGAAAAGGCGCAACACCAATTGACGAGATGATATTGTAAGATTCTCGGGAAACGAACTATGGAAGCGAGTTCCGAAACAAGAGTTCATCATTAAGCCAAGGAGAGGGTGAGGAGGTGGCTAATGGCTCAACGACCATTCCTCCAGATTTCCAAAAAGATGGGTTTCCACAATCATGTGAACAAGGAGATAACATTTGTTAGATCAAATGATATAATGGTGTGCTCGAGGAAAGCATACACAATTGAACATTGATTGAGAGGTGCACCCGAAATATGGGCTGGGTCGCACGATCAATGTTAGAATGGTGACTAAATGAACAAAATAAGTAGAATGAAACTATCGACCATTCACTTCCAAGCAATAGAGTTGCCAGAAGTTTTGAATTCACACATCATAGTTTAGTTGTCGGTATTCCGGTTAGAAATAACACGGGGACCAAGAAATGAATGGAGATGGTGAGAATTATTACTATATCAAGAATTCTTAAGAGGTGGAGAAATTCTCACAACATCCTTGACATAAAAGGTGGTAATACTTCAAGGTAGAACCAAGCTTCAAAATATCAGATATCGGGTTCGTATCAGTTTGGCTTCGACATATCAGATGTTGGATATCGAGTGATATATTGGACGATATGTAATATATCGGAGAAACCAAATCTAGTTTTTTTCATTATTCTTGTCAAAATATTTACTTTTAGTAAAATAAAATGTATGATCTCAATGCTTTAACATAACACTTTTAGATTCCTAGTTTATTAACTTGTTGATAAAGAAACTATTAAGGAAGGATTCACAAAATCCTTACTCTATGATTCGAAACAATACAATATATATGCATTTTACAAAACATTGTGCATGTCTGGATAATATATAATGAAGTTGTAAAAATATATAATGACATTGTAAATGCATAATGTTATTTTACCACTTTCTAATGAAAAATTGTTGTCATCTACATATCGTTCTATATCGGTGGACATATCGGGCTAGATATCGGCCATATCGCTTGATATTTCGGTCCATATCAGATGATATGTTGGAAAATGATATTTACCAAATGATATGTTATGCTTATATCAGTAGAACCCCAAAAGTGATATATCGGCCTATATATCGGTCATATCGGCCTAGATTTAAAAGCTTGGGTAGAACATAATACAAGCTCGATAGCAAGTTGCATCCACAACATGAACAAGTTTATGATGAAAGAAAGATAAGGATGTTGTCGAAGGTAACTCAAATTAACAAGGGATGAGGATGGTACTTACCATCATGAATTCGGTTGATATCCTGGAAGGAGTCAAAATGTTGATGACGATCATGACAAATTTGTCGAGAGGTTTCATGAAGGTGTAATCGACCATCGACGGCATAAAGCAAAAGGACTGATGCAGTGAAAGATTATTGGAACCACATATACGACACAAACTCGGAATCAAGCTTGTTGCTCAAGGTGAAATGATATGACGAGGAAGATCGATGTAAGCTTAGCTCATCGTCGAAAATTGTGCTCCGGAAAGGACCAGGTAGCATAGTTAAAATTTAGCACGATAACGATATAGCCGACCAGGCTTGGGATGAATTGAAGGATTATTAAACTCGTAAGCAACGAAACTTACTTAGAGTTATTGAATAGAGGTGCGGACTCGATTCACTATTCGGTGTTCTCAGTTGACGACAACCCAAAACCCAGGAAAATTTGGAATCAGTGAGAAATAATAGTTGGTGAAGAACCCATAAGAAGTTATGCACTTCTATGATATTCTTGAGATACCAGAGTGTAATACACGATGGTAGATCAAAGTAAAGGTTGGATGGGTGCAATGATCTATAGAACACAAGTACTTCAACTTGTCCGAGAAATGGTATTTAAAAAAGAACATGGCCAGAACCACGATTGCAAAGGATCAATTCACAGATACCAAATGATATTATATCAAGGGAATAGTTATTACTACAAGAAGCTTCCATGATAGGATATACATCGTGTCCATGGGCATGAACACAAAGTTCAAGGTCGACTCCCACTTCTTCAATGTATAACCTTCCATTCACCTCTTACTTTCGAAGAAGTTGTAGTGTTGAAATTTTATCTAGCAAAGTACCAGAAGTGTATGACTCGTGAAAAACTTTCGGGTTCACACAGATGAAGGAAGGCATAGGTTCAACCCATCGGGCGTCTTAGAAAATAATACCACAAGCTTCGACAGTAATTATCACTAGCTCGAAAGCAGAGCAATGGTTCAGAAAGTAGAGGATACAATTTTGCAAAGGCATTATGTATCCTAGGAAAGGCTCACAAGGTTATTGAGTATGAAGGACGTTGTCGGATAAAATCCAATAAAGGATCTGGTGGTCCACAAAGGATCTGATGTGAGTATCAGCACACAACCAGAGGAAGAATCAATGCAAAGACATTGGATTATAGAAAGAACTGACTAACTCAGAGCTCAAATATAAAGGAGTTATGATTTCCAAATCAAGGGATCAGAAGCAAGCACTCTGATTAAGAATGGATAAGTTGAATAGACTTAGGAGTGCATTCAACGACAACTTGATTGGTCGAGGATCAGCTCATGTTCAAAATGATGCCTGAGCCGGAAGGATGAATTCTAGGATCTGGTTGAGGATTGCGAGCATTCACAGCATATTGAATCAATAGACTCAAAATGATAATGACAATGAATGCCAATAAGATTACTAGACTTATGGGATTAATCATTATGCAGGCAAGCAAGAATTTCAAGAGCAATAGGTTGCTAAGGATTTTCGGGAGATTGAATAGAATTTCGAAGACTTGTGTGGTCACATGAACAACTGGGGAGAAACAAATCCTTGGTAAGTGTGAGGATTAATTTATAGGTGTATTCAGGCGACAAGGAACTATAAGGCAGTAAGCACAAAGTTTTCTCGGAGCAATAGAGCGAAGTACGGGGTATATTGTAATAACAAGATCAACTGGGAATTAAAGTAAGAATGACGGGTGTATGTATTTATCCATAGGGATATTTTGGTGGTATGGAATTGCAAAAGTAACAGGCACAAAGTCTTGAGAGAACATCTAAGAGTATCTACGGAATCTTCTGATGCAGCAGGAGATCATCTGTAATAAGGGGCTCTCCAGGTGGATGTGATCACGAGATCCTAATGTTAGAGTTAGGAAAATCTTTAACCCGAAGAGAAGAGAGATCAGAGTCCTAGAGTATAGACGAGGATTAAAAGATCCTAATACCACCCAATGACGACGTGGGCCCATGGGCCACACAGCCAAGTTAGTAAAAACAATTCATCGACTAGACTCAACTTTGGCCAAGGAGTGTGGAAGGGGGATTCCTACAGGCAGTCGGCTCTGATACCAACTTGTGACGGCCCCAATTTGACCGTACACTAATCATACACACAAATGTGTACGATCAAGATCAAGGACTCACGGGAAGATATCACAACACAACTCTAGACAAAAATTAAAATAATACAAGCTTTATATTACAAGTCAGGGGCCTCGAGGGCTCGAATACACAAGGGTCGGAGGAAGCAATAATATCTGAGTACAGACATAAGATTAAACAAGTTTGCCTTAAGAAGGCTAGCAGAAAAGTAGAAAAGATCGAAAAGGCGAGGCCTCCTGCCTGGGATCCTCCTAAACTACTCCTGGTCGTCGTCAGCGGCCTGCACGTAGTAGTAGGCACCTCCAGTGTAGTAGGAGTTGTCGTCAACGGTGGCGTCTGGCTCCTGGACTCCATCGTCTGGTCGCAACAATCGGGTATAAAAAGGGAAAAGGGGGAGAAAAGCAACCGTGAGTACTCATCCAAAGTACTCGCAAGCAAGGAGCTACACTACATATGTATTTATTGGTATCAAATGAAAAATGGGTAGCATATCTGGACTGAACTGCAGAATGCCAGAATAAGAGGGGGATAGCTAGTCCTATCGAAGACTACACTTCTGGCAACCTCCATCTTGCAGCATGTAGAAGAGAGTAGATGGTAAGTTCACCAAGTATCATCATATAGCATAATCCTACCCGGCGATCCTCTCCTTGTCGCCCTGTTAGAGAGCGATCACCGAGTTGTATCTGGCACTTGAAAGGGTGTGTTTTATTAAGTATCCGGTTCTAGTTGTCATTGAAGGAAATATGCCCTAGAGGCAATAATAAAGTTATTATTTATTTCCTTATGTCATGATAAATGTTTATTATTCATGCTAGAATTGTATTAACCCGAAACATAATACTTGTGTGAATACATAGACAAACAGAGTGTCACTAGTATGCCTCTACTTGACTAGCTCGTTGATCAAGGATGGTTATGTTCCTAGCCATTGACATCAGTTGTCATTTGATTAACGGGATCACATCATTAGGAGAATGATGTGATTGACTTGACCCATTCCGTTAGCTTAGCACACGATCATTTAGTATTCTGCTATTGCTTTCTTCATGACTTATACATGTTCCTATGACTATGAGATTATGCAACTCCCGTTTACCGGAGGAACACTTTGTGTGCTACCAAATGTCACAACGTAACTGGGTGATTATAAAGGTGCTCTATAGGTGTCTCCGAAGGTACTTGTTAGGTTGGCGTATTTCGAGATTAGGATTTGTCACTCCGATTGTCGGAGAGGTATCTCTGGGCCCACTCGGTAATGCACATCACTATAAGCCTTGCAAGCATTGCAACTGATGAGTTAGTTGCCGGGTGATGTATTACAGAACGAGTAAAGAGACTTGCCAGTAACGAGATTGAACTAGGTATTGAGAAACCGAGGATCGAATCTCGACAAGTAACATACATATGACAAAGGGAACACCATATGTTGTTATGCAGTCTGACCGATAAAGATCTTCGTAGAATATGTGGGAGCCAATATGAGCATCCAGGTTCCGCTATTGGTTATTGACCGGAGACGTGTCTCGGTCATGTCTACATAGTTCTCGAACCCGTAGGGTCCGCACGATTAAAGTTTCAATGACAGTTATATTATGAGTTTGTATGTTTTGACGTACCGAAGGTAGTTCAGAGTCCTAGATGTGATCACGGACATGACGAGTTGTCTCGAAATGGTCGAGACATGAAGATTGATATATTGGACGACTATATTCAGACACCGGAATGGTTCTGGGGGTTATCGGATATATACCTGAGTACCGGGGGTTACCGGAACCCCCGTGGGGGGTTTAATGGCCCTACATGGGCCTTAGTGGAGAAGAGGAGAGGCAGCCAGGGCAGGCCGCGCGCCCCC